>NC_083830.1:2280926-2880926 GCF_015708825.2 Lethenteron reissneri
TTACGTCCTCATCCCACTTGTGTTTTACATCCATCCAAAATATATTTTGATTAATATGCAAGAGTAATAACGGTGTCTATCCACCAATTAATTTCATTGTAGGCTGTAGTTTTCCAGCAGCATTTGTGTAGGCAGGCAAACGCCAGAGCGGTTTTAATTTCTCTGGGTCTCATCAGCAGCGTGTTGCCCATTAAGCAATATTGCTGCTAGGTACACTGATGCTGTCGACAAGAGCCGTCCATAACAACTATGAGGCTTCAATATAGTTCGTACAGCAAATTACTTTCGACAGTTAATCATCATTTACATTTGTAAGGCGCATTTCATCCGTAGATCCCAACGCGCCCACGTGTATGTGAAGCAGGAAATGAAGAAAACGTGCAGGGTACACGGCTAGAACTAGGGGGTTAGGGCCAGTTTATTAAGGCGACAGACTTAAACAGCTTCAACGACCTCGATTGTCTTATGACCAAAGGCACAAAGCGTTCAACGATCCGGGAACTGCACATTGGCAACAGCCTGATCACTCACCCATTCACCCACTCACCCACCCACTCTCTCACCAATTCACTAACCCATTCACCCACTCACTAACTCACCCAGTTACTCACTAACTCACCCACCCACCCACCCACTCCCCCACTCTCTCACCAATTCACTAACCCACTCACCCACTCACTAAACCACCCACCCACTCATCCACAAGACAGACTTAAACAGATCTAACGACTCTGATTGTCTAATTACGAAAGGCACAAAGCGTTGGTCCACAATCTGGGAGCTGCAGGTCAACTCAGCATCAAATTGATCTTATGGCGGTCCCAAATAAACGCAAGTGAGAATCGCAATCAATGTATTTATTTTTGGCGACTCCGTCCCACCGCGCACATCAACGCCGCGATCCACATGGCGCGGATCATTCTGTTGTCGTGCCGTCCATGCGCAGCAGCGAGGACGAATGCGCAGAATAAACAAAACTTTGAAACGTTGATTGGGGCATAGCGTAGAGCTCGTCGAGAGGGACAGATCGCCGTGTCGTTCGCTTTCAACAGACATAAAATGGACGTCACAGCGGAGTATCTGCGAGAGCCGGGGGCTGATGGGACCCCGGAGTCCCGCAATGAGGTTCAGATGAGTACCCAATGCGGTGGTTAAACATCTCCACTGGGGAGACAAAGGCGGCCGGGCGTGGTGCTGACTACCCGCCTCCTCGTGTGCCTTGCTGTCCTTCATAGGTGCTCGCTGACGACACTTGCCTCGAAAGTCAATGAAGGCTATACGGGGGAATCGTTTGCCTTTGGAACAGCGTTCTCATGAGTCATGAGCAGCTCTGGTTTGGCGACAGAGGTCTCATTACGAGTCAATCAAGTGGCATTATCGTTTCCATCGACTGCGTTGCTGCTGTACGGGAGCCGTCTTGGCCTGTCGCTCCGAACGAAGCTGCCGGCTCTTCTCGGCGACAATCATTGCCAATTTCGCAGACGGCAAACGGTGTCTTCATCCCTCGCGCACATCCGCTGCTCACTCAAACGCGCAGTGAAGTCTGTGCCCTGTGTTTCAAAGCAGCCGGCCGTCTGGAACGCTCTTCATTACGATATTGGAAACACACTGAAGCTGTGCACTTTTAAATCTAGATTGAAAACTCATTTCTTTAAAACGTCTTTTTGTGTTCAGTTTGATGTCCTTCCCCCGCACCTCCGATTAGCGCGGTTGGCTACATACGGCGCGAAATAAGTTCAACCACACACACACAAGGTAACCTATTGGTGCATATAACGGTGTGACCATAATTTTATAAAGATGCTCGCACGTGACCACGCTGCACATGGCTAGGCCTCGCGTGACTGCCTGCAAATCCAACGCTTGTCGAGACAGCATCGAGGGATGGTGGATCACTGCTCAGATGTTGGGAAACTCCCTTCCCGCGTATGGGCGTAGAGCAGGTGCCGTTCCCTGGTTCGCCAGCAGAGGGCGGTACAGCAAGTGGATCAATTTCCACGTGTTTCTGTCTGCACGGGGATGGAGTGTCGCCCCCTCGCGCGCGTGTGTTTGCTCCGTCTGCTCAGGATCCCGGGATCGAACCGATGCGCTCCTGCGTACCACGACGAGGGAGATAACGTCTCCTCGCCACGCGTCTAAGCCAATTCTTCTCCAGCGCAAGTCCCGCGAGCCGCTGGCAAGCCCATGGTGGCCTTTAGTGCGGCCCCTGACAGCGCACAGCGAGTGAGAACACCACCCCCATCGTCGCCGTGCTGCTGTTCAACGCGACGATGGCTTCAGACGCGTGGCGGCCCTTGCGCCGATGATGTCTTATCGGCGCAAGTGGCCCCCCGCCTTCCAGAGTGAGGAACGATGCTTCAAGGCAGATGCCCGCGGGTCTCCACGCCCCGTTTCAACCGCCTCTGAGCCTCGGGCATCACCTAACAACAACAACAACAAAACATTCGTCAATAACGCCATCGCATTAATAAACAAAAAAACGAGGGATTATATGATAGGAGACGTTTCGGGAAATGGCCCTTCCTCGTAGCACATGCATTGCGAGGTGAATAGGCAGCTTTATTTGGGCCGTGTGACAGCAAATGCGCAGTGCAACGTCGCGATATCTAATCGCCGCTTGTCCGCTCTCATCACCGAAGCGTCCAAACAGTGATTGTCTGGAGGTGTTCACACATGAAGAAGGTCAGTTGCCCGAAACGTCGCCTCTTCAATACATGTTTTTATTAAAATGTTAAGGCTTCACACGCTTACTGTTATTGACGAAAAATGTTGGGTTTTTTGTTGTTTTGTTTCGTTAACCCAGCTTGCACACACGCGCCTTGCACGCGTACATCATTTATTGTTCGTAATAGAGGTTGTTGGGTTAGATCGCGTGAATATAAGTGTGTCGTTGAACCCGCCGCCACCCGACACAGCCAATGAGTGAAGGTTCGTCACGCACACAACACGTGTCCATTCGCAACGGGTACAGCACACTCGGCGCGTTTGGAGAGTAAACTCACGACGGCATGGTTATTTCTTGACTTAAAGCTTTCGTGACGGCAGGAATTCATATCCTAGGGGTCTTTCGGTAAAGTCACCAAGTAGATAGGTTCAAAGAAAATGACAAAAATAACAAAAAAACTACGACGCAAGTGATCGAAACGTCGTAGTGTTTTGTTATTTTGTTATTTTCTTTGACCCTATCTACATGACTTTATCGAAAGACCCACGGAATAGGCATTGTTGTTGCTTCGGGCGTGATGAGCTGTTCACACATTGACCGCGACGGCGATCAACCCCACCCTCCCCCTTCAATCGACGCCCATCGAAGATGAGCAGCGCGCGAGGCAGACGGCACCGCCGGCGTGGAGACGGAGCGATAACATCTCTCGGCGCATGGGAACGCGATTCTGACCGCGGTCGCACCACGCCCCGGGGACTCTGCATCAGCGCGGCGGGTGGAGCGGTGCCCGCAGTGGTTGTCATTGTCGTTATCACGAGCCATGCCACCTTAGTTCGATTCCCCGGCCACGGCTAACATCAGTGGCGAGCGATGTTTAACCCCGATGTTTAAACCCGTGCTGCCCCCCCCCCCCCCGCAGTACCCCCCGACCCCTAGCTGGATTTGTGGATAGCCGGAATGCTGTGTGAGTAGCCGGGTGGCTGTGTGGATATCCTGGTGGCTGTGTGGATATCCGGAATGCTGTGTGAGTAGCCGGGTGGCTGTGTGGATAGCCGGCTGACTGTGTGGATATCCGGAATGCTGTGTGAGTAGCCGGGTGGCTGTGTGGATAGCCGGCTGACTGTGTGGATATCCGGAATGCTGTGTGAGTAGCCGGGTGGCTGTGTGGATAGCCGGCTGACTGTGTGGATATCCGGAATGCTGTGTGAGTAGCCGGGTGGCTGTGTGGATAGCCGGCTGACTGTGTGGATATCCGGAATGCTGTGTGAGTAGCCGGGTGGCTGTGTGGATAGCCGGCTGACTGTGTGGATATCCGGAACGCTGTGTGAGTAGCCGGGTGGCTGTGTGGATAGCCGGCTGACTGTGTGGATATCCGGAATGCTGTGTGAGTAGCCGGTTGGACTGTGTGAGTAGCCGGGTGGCTGTGTGGATAGCCGGGTGGCTGTGTGGGTAGCCGGGTGGCTGTGTGAGTAGCCGGGTGGCTGTGTGAGAAGCCGGGTGGCTGTGTGGTGGAGTAGCCGGAATGCTGTGTGAGTAGCCGGGTGGCTGTGTGGATAGCCGACTGACTGGGTGGATAGCCGGCTGACTGTGTGGATATCCGGAGTGCTGTGTGAGTAGCCGGGTGGCTGTGTGGATAGCCGGGTGGCTGTGTGGGTATCCGGCCAGCTGGCTGTGCGGGTGGGTGCTCACCTACCCTCAATACCTCTCTTATCGCCCGATTCCCATCGGGGGGGGGGGGGGGGAAGAGAAAAAAAACCCCCATTGACGGAAAATAATCATTTAAAAAAAAATCCCACCGTCACATTTCACCCCGAATCTACGATAAGCGGCGCCTCCTCCTCCTCCTGCCTGCTCTGATTGGGGGCTCCGTCTGCGTTTGAAGCCGCGTCTCCTCCCTCTCTCCATCGCTGCCCAGCGTTCGTCCATATGGTGCCAATCTCGGCGCCTCTTTTCTTTCGAACCCTTCTCCCCTCTCCATTTTTTTCTCTCCGTTTCTCTCTCTCTCGTTCTCTGGCACCATGCGGGGGGGGGCGGAGGGGGGTGCTGCTGCCGCTGTTGCTGCCACTGCTGCTGCCACTGCTGCTGTTGCAATCGGAGGAGTGTCCCGGGAGGTTGGAGTTGTGGGAGGGGGGGGGGGTGTTTGAGTGGGGGAGGGGAAGAGAGAGCTATGTGTTGCATGGTTGGGAGGGCCACGCATTTGCATGTGGACAGACACGCACACAAAGCCTGCAACAAAGACAAAGGCACCCCCGTCCCCCCGTGTAGCCTGTAACAGACTGTTGGGGCAAGTGCTGTTAGCGAGCAGCATCTATGAAGGCCGGCACGGCAACACAAGGGGGTTGGGTGGCCGATGAACCACGCTCGACCGCCTTTGTCTCCCCCGGTTTCTGATGTTTTCACGCCGCACCGCTCATTTGTAAGGGCTGAGTCGACCCAGGAGATGCCCATGACCGGTTCATATGAATCGCCGCTTAAATATTGGCCGTGAGCGGGAATGGAACTGGGCTCGCGGTGCGCTCACCAGTCCGCTACCAAAGACAAAGAGACCGCTATAGCTTTAGCAGACTGTTCGGGCAAGTGGTGTTAGCGAGTAGCACCGATAAAGGCCGGGGGGTGGGTGGGTGGCCAGCACCACGCCCAGCCGCCTTCGTCTCCCCATTGGCGACGTTTACTACTCGCCGCACGAGTAAACTAATTTGAGGCTGAGTCGACCCAGCACCGGTTCAGATAATCGCCACCGGCGTTGGTGGCTTGAGCGGGATCGCTCGCGGCGATGCTGCTCCGGACGCTTGACCACCTGGATGTGAAATTGTCGCCGTTTCTCTGCATCGACAGCAGCAGTCCGTACGAAGAAAGAAGAAAGAGGAGATGATGATGAGGAAGAGGAGGAGGAGGGAGGAGGAAGACGACGACGAAGATGCGGGAATCGAACTCGGCTCCCCCCACTCACGCCGGGCCCGTACACAACGACCGCAGCTTCATCAAGCAGCAGTTTGATTGAGCTATTAATTTCAGATGCGTCCTCTGCAGCCGCTCCAGAGCTCCCAGGGGGACGTCGCGAAGGGGGAAATAAAAAAATAAAGAACTAGCTGCGTAATGGATCTCTCTCTCTCTCGCGTTGCCCGTCCCAGCCCAGACCACGTGGACGCGCACACCCGCCGCACATCAAGTGTGTAAAACAACAACAACAATATAGTAATAGGTTTTTACCCTTTCAACTGGTGCAAAAACTGACACCTCTATATAGTGTAAATGCTTACCCCGAGCTCTCAATACTCTGATAGTGCGCTGTTTTTGAGTTGTACGCCTTTTGGCGTAATCTGGTCCAACACCAATGGAGACTAGGCTCTAATAAAAAAGCTGTCTCGGGTGTGGACCAATCAACTTCAAGGACAGTGCATATCATTATCATTATCAGAGTGGTTTGTTTTTGTTTGCATTTTGACTGCTTGTGTTGTGGTTATTGCAAACATGATGCCTTGTATAAAGGTGTCAGTTTTTGTACCAGTTGAAAGGGTAAAAACATATTACTATATTTTGCCACTGGTAAAGGAGATGTCTCATAGTGAGAACAACAACAACAATAATCGTCCTTCAGAGGTCGTCGTCAATCCACTGCCGGATGAAGGCCACTCCGTTATGAATCCTGAGCTCGATTTCCGGCCGGGGCGAGTGATGGTCACAGCGTGGTGAAGTATGGTCAAACAATCTCCATATAACCAACTCGGCGTGGGGTGTCCTTCATCCAGCAGTGGATGGACAAAGACACTGTGACGTACGTATTGCTATTCGTATATTCATATTACGCATACATTCTACCGATATAAACATCTAGACACATCTAGACCAATGGGATCCATATGTTCCCATTGTCTTGAACTAAAAAAACTGTAAATGTTGTGGATTCACTCTTCAACACACCGGTGGGCTAAAGTAGTGAACTATTTGTCTTTTGTCAACGTGACACTTTTTTGCTGATTGGCCGTGTCGGGTGGTGGAGGGTTACGACACATTTATAAATAACGCGATCTAACCCAAAAACGTTTATTATTAATCTTTAACGTTTCTCTCTGGCTTGCATAATTATCAACGTGGGGTTGATTCTCTAGCCCAGTGCTTCAGACTTTGGGGTAGCGGGGGGTGTGGGAGATGATTTCTCGACCATACTTCACCACGCTGGTCAGTCGGTGCGCGTTGGTTTGAAGGGAAGGACACACTTAGTCTCGCCCCTCGCTGAGCACGCGACTGGAATGGATGATTGCGACAACTTTGACAGCGGATTTGCTTGCTGCAGTGGATCGACCATGACTCTTGCTACTGCTGATGATGATTGTGACGTGTGCACGTCGAACCTCTTTCGCACCCGTACGGAGCCAACCGCGCTAATCGTAGGTGCGGGGGTAGGGGGACAAACGAGACACGATATGATTGTGAATATTTGTTGATCAACACCATTGATGGTACGGTGCGAAATAATGTCAACAAACACGATGATGATGATGATGGACTTACTTCCATCATGCTCAATACAGCTCGCAAGGAGGGTTACACGAGGGTTGGCGGGGTGGGGGCTAACACATAATGAGGGGGGGGGAGGATGTGGTGATTCGTAGGGTGAGCTCACAACCCTCACGCGGTGAGCGCCAAGTCCGACTCACCAGCACACCCGCACGCAGCGACAACAGCAACAAAAAACCCAGGCGCGCATTAACCGCCAAAAGCTACTCCGATTTAATTAGGGCCACTGCGTTTGACGGATTGAGGGCTGATTTGGGAGCGCATTAATTTAAAGCGACGTTAATTCTGCCTCCGTTTTAATAACAGCATTCGGGTATCCGCGGCGCGCGCCCGTGATGAATTAGCAGCGTGCGGGACGTGGGGGGTGCGAGGGGGACACTCAGAGGAAGGAGGAGGAGAGAGAGAGGGTGGGAGACCGGGAAACTTGACACTCGCCTCTCTGCGGCGCAGATAAGCGAAGCATCGGTACCCCTTATCGTCGGCTCTGGCTGTAATCCTATTAACGGCCGTGTTCATTTGATTAGAAGGTGGGGGGGGGGGTGCTCGCTATGGTTAAGTCGAGACACACTACTAATGAATACGTTGAATAACGCGGAAGTCTTTTTCGATTTAAAGCTTTCGTGACATTCAGACGCTGTCTACCCCAAAAGACCTGGTCTTCACCTGAGGACGGCTGCTTGCGTTGTGGCCGAAACGTCGTGAGAATTATTTTATTAAGTTTTATTTGTATTATTTTATAAAGTTTTATTTTTATTATTTTACTATTTCCCTTCTACGTGACTTTACCGAATGAACCAAGAAGAGAAAAAAAAACCGCGGTAGTCGTTTACGCAACTTTTTTGCCAATCCACTCACCAGGATGATGGCTCCCCCCACCCCCAACGTCGCGTGGGTCATGGGAGCGGGGTTTTGTCGACCCAGACTTCGTCATCGCGCGCGAGTTGCCGGCGGGCAAACATCAGCTCGCCGCAGTCCGGGGTCGAACTCAAATGTGGCCGGCTCCATAGTGCGCTTTGTTACATGATTGATAGCTCTTTGTCAAATCACTGCTGGGTGAAAGTCTCTCCCCCCCCCTCCCCCAGCTCCTCTCTGCCCCCCCCCCGCCGCCCATGCCGAGTTGGCCATGGGGGTTGTTTGGTGAAAGAGATTAGGGGGGAGGGGATTTAGGGTGAGGACCCAGGCGCAGTGCGCTAACCACAGTGCCACCGCTCTCCACCCCCAGCGACTCGTTACGCCCCTCATTAGGGGCGAGCCTTGATCGCGTTCGTTATGCAGAGTGCGGATCATCATCACCACCATCACCACTACCATCACCACCATCACCACCATCACCACCATCATCACCACCATCATCACCACCATCATCACCACCACCATCACCACCACCATCACCACCACCACCATCACCACCATCACCACCATCACCACCATCACCACTACCATCACCACCATCACCACCATCACCACCACCACCACCATCACCACCATCACCACCATCATCACCACCATCATCACCACCATCACCACCACCATCACCACCACCACCATCACCACCATCACCACCACCATCACCACCACCATCACCACCACCATCACCACCATCATCACCACCATCACCACCACCACCACCATCACCACCATCACCACCATCACCACTATCACCACCACCATCACCATCACCACCATCACCACCATCACCACTATCACCACCACCATCACCATCACCACCATCACCACTATCACCACCACCATCATCACCACCATCACCATCACCACCATCACCACCACCACCATCACTATCATCACCACCACCATCACCACCATCACTATCATCACCACCACCACCACCACCACCACTATCATCATCACCACCATCACCACTATCACCACCACCACCATCACCACCACCACCATCACCACCACTATCATCACCACCATCACCACCACTATCACCACCATCACCACCACCACCACTATCACCACCACCATCACCACTATCACCACTATCACCACCACCACTATCACCACCACCATCGACACCACCACCACCACTATCACCACCACCGCCGCCGTCGCGAATGTATTCCGGGCGAGCGTCGCGCTCGCGGAAGTCGTCGCATGTCGCGAGGTGTCGCGACTCTGTGTACAAGGTGGCGTTTTCATCCACAGCGGGGGAGGGGGGGCAGGGGAGAGAGAGAGAGAGAAGTGGGTCCTTCGCGTTCAGTCTCGGGGCGTTAGCGCTCCAATCTGGGCTCTCGCACTCACTCCGCTCCACAGCTTCCCTGCAGGTGATTTTCTCGTCTGTGTTGTTCACAGCGGCGGCGGCGATGGTGGTGGTGGTGTCTCTTTGTTTTTAATCAACAAGTCGAGAACCCGTTGCTCTGCCACGGAAAATATAACCGACAGCTTTCTCTTATTCGTACTCTTGGTACTCGGAGATTTTTTTTTAAAGTGATTAGTTTACCTTAAAATTTCGATTTAAAGCTTTCGTGACCGCAGGGATTCATCTTCTTGGTTCTTTCGGTAAAGTCACGTAGAAGGGAAATAATAAAATAATAAAAATAAAACATAATAAAATAATTCTCACGACGTTTCTGCTACAACGCAAGGACGGCTGCTTGCGTTGTGGCCGAAACGTCGTGAGAATTATTTTATTATGTTTTATTTTTATTATTTTATTATTTCCCTTCTACGTGACTTTACCGAAAGAACCAAGAAGATAGTTTACCTTTCCTATACTTTTCACTCCTGTCGTGTTTTTGTTTGTTGATTTATTGTTTGTTGCTGTGATGTTCCGACCCCGTGCCCCCAACTGGACATCTGTGAAAGAAGAGCTTCATAGCTCATCGGATTCCTCCTGCAGTATAAATACATAGTTTTTTATTCTGATGTATATTCTCGCGGATTTCAATGACATTGTGGAGAAATCATTACATTAATATGATCACAGATGTAGAGGTTAGAGTAATTTTAAGTAAGCCGTGTCGGTCTTCTGTGTCCGTTACTCCCACCTCGGCATTGTCGTTCTTCGTCATTATGAGTCGTGAACGTCTTCCGATCTTCTTCTTCCACAGTTTCAATGCAATGATTATCTGTTGCATGCAAAAGTCCCGTGTGGCCAGTTACTCGGCTAGCGTCGGTGGCAACTGCCCGCAGCCACAAACAACAACAACTCGAGGAACATGTAAATAGTAATGTGACGTTCTGTTGCAGATGTAATGAGAAAGTAAGAGACTGAATATCAATATTTTGACTGGGGAAATGAAAGTGACCACAAGAAGCCGTGGAAGACAGCGAATTAAATTCCATGAGCAATTTGAGCAATTGGATGTCACTCGGAGTAAGTATTTCATGCAAAGTTCTTGAGTTATGTCGCGGACAGAGATAATTGGGAGGAAGGCCACGATCACTGACGTCTTTGAGAAAGGACATGACACGGAGACAGAGAGAGATACATAGTCTGTGACTGGTAACTAACGTGGGGGAGAGATGCATGCTTGGAATTACATTGAGATAAAGGACAATTATAGAACATAGTTGATTAAAGAACACAAGTAGTTTTTTTTTTACCGAATCAGAATATGTATTTTTTCTGGAAGAATCCGATGAGCTATGAAGCTCTTTTTCACAGATGTCCAGTCGGGGCGGGTAGGAACAAACAATACGAAACATCTTCTTGGTTCTTTCGGTAAAGTCACGTAGAAGGGAAATAATAAAATAATAATAAAACATAATAAAATACAATTCTCACGACGTTTCTACTACAACGCACGCAGCCGTCCTCAGGTGAAGAACAGGGCTGTCAAAAATACAGCGTCTCATTCAGGTCTGTCGGAAAGACAGCGTCTCATTCAGACGCTGTCTTTCCGACAGACCTGTTCTTCACCTGAGGACGGTTGCTTGCGTTGTGGCCGAAACGTCGTGAGAATTGTATTTTATTATGTTTTATTTTTATTCTTTTATTATTTCCTTTCTACGTGACTTTACCGAAAGAACCAAGAAGATGAATCCCTGCAGTCACGAAAGAAGCTTTAAATCGAAATACGAAACATGATAACAGTGCAAAGTAGACGAAAGGTAAACAAATCACCTGAACACCTCCAAACAAAACTACACCATCATCATCCTACCAGACAAAGCCAACTGAAGCATTAACTCGTTTTCAGAAGCAACGTAGCCACAGACGATGGCTCAACAAAGTGGTCCATCATTTGGACATTTTATAGCACCAAAATCATCTTAATCATCTCGGTGCATGTTTCTAAATGTGAAGGGGGAAAACCCCGGAGGACCCGGAGAAAAAAATCCACGCGACCACGGGGAGAACATTAAAACTCCAAAGATACAGGCGTCAGGGTCGGACCACGTGGACATGGAAGGAATGGTGACTGGCTAAAGGTGGAGGATACACGACCGAGTGGTGGCCACGGAGAGACAGCCCGAAGCGAAGATGGATCGATGAAATGAGTTTGTCTGCAGATCTTTGGTGGATTGTTATATCGCAGGATCGTGAGAAGGTGGCAACTTCTTGTGGGAAGGCTTTCATCCAAGAGTTTGATTGCCAGGGGCTGTCCATTTTCATGATGGCAGTCGACATGGCGACCTGAGAAAGAATGGACGCTTTTCTGGAGAACCAAGTTCTTTATATAAACTATTTCCTTTTTATTTGACCAGGTAAGGCCCACTGAGCTGTGTAACTTTTTTTTCAGAAGCGACCTAGCCACAAATGACAGCTCAACCACGTGGCTTATAGTGTGGACATCAGCGTGATGTTGATTCTAAATGTAGGAGGGAAAAACCGGAGGACCCGAAGGGCGACGAACGGCGATACGAAACACGACCGTTAACAAACGAGTGTAAATGGAATAACCCCGTTACATTTTTTTTTAATCGTAATGCTTAGTTTAATACGGACATAGAGAGTAAATATTACGGACCATTTCGTAAACCACCGTAGTCTGCGTTTTTTCAAAGGAGAAGAAGGAACAGCCAGTGGCGTAGTCGCTACGTCATCAGCTCAGGTGGTGCGGTCATCGGTCAGGTGGGGCCCCAACATTTGATCCGTCTCGCACGGTCGCAACTAGAGGCTCTAATACATCATCATCACATAAGTGTTGTTGTTCTTCTTTTACATTGGCGTTGAAAACATCCTCTCGTGGTGGTTTGCCAAGGTGGGGGGGGGGGGGGGGCAACTTTGAGCTTTGGCCACCAGGGCGAGGTGGGGACAAGGCACCCACTTGCCCACACGCTCGTCACGCCGCTACTGGGTCCAGCAAAACCACACGGAACTCCTCTCCCACCTCAAGTCCTCTGGTCGTGGCCGGCAGACCGCGACGTTGGCATCTGGCTCCTGAACATGTCGCTGCTGCTGCCACACACAAGGATAAATTAGGGACAGTGTTTACATGACAATATCGCATTGCACGACACCGCGTACGCATTGCCATGCGCTGACACGATGGAGCTGTCCGCGGTCCTTTACATCGGCGCTCTCACACTTTGTGCCCTTATCTCCAATTGCCAACATGTGCCCCTTATCTGCTATAAGGAGCACATGCGTCCTATTGATATCTCTCTCTTCTCTCAATCGCTTCTATATCTGTATGTTCTCATCAATTCGTGGATTGCGATTGGCTGTGTTCTTATTTTATGTTGTTTAGTCCTTTATTGCTTTAAAGGGCGGGCGAGAAGTCCATATGCCCGCTATTTTAACAACCCAAATGACTCGCAGAGGGAGTATAGGAACTTCCCGCCCACTGTGTGTGTGGAGCATGTTCTACATGTTGCATATCATCTCTTCCATTTGAGTACCCGATTTGTAAATAACATGACTCGGAAAGCCCGCGCGTGAGAACCCGTGAAGTGAAGGCCGTGCCGGCCGTCTCGGCCTTCACAGGTGCTCGCTAACAGCACTTCTCTGCTAAGGCGATACGGGGGATCTTCGTTTGTGTACGTGTGTGTAAGTGCGTGCGTGTTTATGCCCTCGCATAGCGCCGGTGCAGTGGTTAGCGCACTGCGCTACGAACCCGGCGACTCGAGTTTGATTCCAGCCCGTGGCCAGCACCGGTAGCGATTCTGTGTAAAATAAACACCAGCACTGGGAAGACAAAGGCGGCCGGATGTGGTTAATGGCCACACCAACGCCTCGCGCTTGCTCACAGCACTTGCCCCAACAGCCTATGTGAGCTACACGGAACGTCTTTGCCTTTGTCCCATTTCCGCCCGCATAGCACGCACACTTCACACACTCCACACACGTAAGCTACCACTGGGTGGTGCTTATAATTGACCAATAAAATTCCCTGGCGCACTCAATGTTCCTTATAATTAAGCTCAATAAAGATCAGTTACAACTTCCTTTTAGCCAATTCCCTCCAACCTCTCCAACAAATAATTTTGATTCATCGCTTCCGTGGGTGCAAACGGTTAAGCGCACAGGACTCGTCATGCAGAGGTCACCGGTTCGACTCGAACGCCAGGCGCGGCATGTGCAGCAAAGTGCACGTTTCTTAAGTCATCCTCACCCCCTCCCACCTTGCCTCTGTCCACCCAGCAGCATCAACGGGTGCCACCACAGTTACGTCTCTGACTGTGGGGTAAAGGGTGGGCACTCCCACCTATTCCAAGGCATCTGGCCAACGTGGAAGAGTAGGCCAAATACACCCTCGTGGACGCCCTACCCCCATACGGCGGCGTTACTTGGAGCGATGATTAATCTGTTACGCATCTGTAACCAAGTCACCCAGAAAAAGAATTTTTTTTTTACAATAAATAAAATACAAATTTTACTTTTATTCTATTTATTTTTATCTTTTATTTTTTATTCTATTTTTATTTTTTTATTTTCTTTCCCTACGTGACTTTACCGTAAGAGCCAAGAGTATGGATCCTTGCAGTCACGAAAACTTCAAATCTAGAAGTGGCTCATCGTGTGGACAATTTTAACAGCCAAATCGTCTAAACGCGCGTTGCTCCATGTGGAGGTTACATCCGGAGGACCCAGATTTTAAAAAATTCCACGCGACCACGGGGAGAAGACGCACACTCCAAATATACAGCAGCAGGCGTCAGGGTCAAGATTGAACCCAAGACCTCCTGTACATCAGGAGAGGTAGTTAACATCTCGCCACCGCGGCGCCCACACATCACGTGATGCAGGCGGCGGGCAGTGTGCAGCAACGTCCGAATGTCGTTCGTCGACATTCTCCCACCTTCACCAACCTCCACTCACCAGCGTGGTGAAGTATGGTTAAATAACCCCCCCCCCCCCACCCACACCCACAACCACGATCCCACCACGATCCGCACGACACGGAGAGGCTCTCATCAAGCAGTGGATTGCCACACGGGCTGCTGTATATATACAATACCCACGCGTGTATCAGCAAATTCGATAGAAATCCGCGGAAGGTCCGGCGTAGATAGACGAGCAACGTTGGCCGGGTGAGTACTTGACGGTGCCTATTGCCCGCAAACGTTGCTCTTTTGTGCCGGAGCTCACGCAGATTTCTAGCGACCACGCTCAGTGCTCACAGACGTCGGCTCTTTTGTTCCGGAGCTTCCGCAGATTTCCGTCAACCCTGCTTCATCACCAGCAGCAGGTGCCTCCGCCAAGATCATTCCACTGCTGGACGAAGGCTCCCCTGGCCGCCTCCATCTCTCACTGTTCTGCGATTTAACAATCCGCCTAGCACCTGCACAAGAGCCGATTTTATCACTCCATCTCTGTGCTGGCGGTGCTGCCGCTGAATCCGTTAGAATAAAACCTGCTGAGTGCGAACGGATGCTGCTCTTTGTGCGCCTGAGCTTCCGCGGATTTCTATTAACAATGTCTAGAAGGCCCCTTTGGGCTCACTCTTTTTGCATCGGGAGCTTCCGCTGATTTCCCCCTCGACACCTGCTTGGTCGCTTGCAAACGTTGCTCTTTTATTTTTTTTATTTTATCCCGTCGCAGCTTCCTTCCGCGGATTTCTATCGACGCCTGCTTACAATCGCTGCTCTTTTGTCCGCGCCGTTGCGACGCCGTCGCAAGTTCAATTTTATCAGCTCAGGAACATCTGTTAACCCGCCGGCCCCGTGTCTGCCATCCCAAGGGCGCGCGTCTCCCCTACGCCATTCAGCGGGGCCCCTTCTCACACGCCTTCAATTCACGCCTCTCTACACAATGCAGATGTACTGGTAGCAGTAATAATAGTACAAACAATTGATGGATCCCTGTCTCCTAGAGGGAGAAGAGAAGACAAAATAAACAACCACATGGTCGCCCAGACCTGCCTCCCAAGCGCCTCTTCCACGCACTCGTTTCCACATTCACGGGAATTAAATGAACACAAATGCTCGGTGCTTTGTCAACCCACTGCTCCATCAAGCCCCACCTGGCGCCTCCAACCCGTAACCCACGGTTGTTCGCACCATACTTCACCACGCTGGTCAGTGCGGGTTGGTGAACGCGAGCCTATGTGGTTTGTTTGTTTGTTTTGTGTGGCAAGGAGCAGGAAAGTTTCAAGATAACACCGCCACTCGTCAGCGGCGCTTTGCCGTGGCCGGATAACGAGCCAAGGTCGCCGGACTGACTGGACGACCCAGTCAAGGTGGAGCTAACGTTGTATTGGCTCAACGATTCGAACCCACGTGCCGAACGTTGAGCCAACGTTGATTGGCTCAACGTTTGTCATGTTACTGGGGAACTCGTGCCGGGCGAGCTCGGTCAAGTTGCGGCTAAACTCGCGTGTGACTCCTGCACGTGACACCGACAGCCACCGGTGAATGCCAACAATCCACCCGGGTGTTCGTGTTGGTGAACACCGCCCCTGTAGGCCTACATCGCGGGCTGTTGGGGGCAAGCGATGTTAGCGAGCACCTATTAAGGCTGGCGCACACCGGGTGGGTTGATTGGGCAGAGAACTCGTCTGAGCCACATGACTTCCTCGCGCGCGCCATGTCGATCTTAATAGGCGCTCGCTAACAGCACTCTCCCCAACAGTCTGCGGAGGACACGAATAGGGCTCCCTGCACGTGAAGCGAAACGTCGGACATCATCCTGACCAAGAAGAAAACCACATCGGCGAATAGATTATTAAAAACACGCCTCTGAGAATTCAGTATTTATAGGACGCTTAAGGTTTATGAGTGTAAATATTTTATCGTTCAATTTTTTTTTTATAAATTGTACGTTGGTTAAAAGCATCTGAATATGCCCCTGATTAAGAGTTGGCTGTATGCCACTCAAATGCTTTCAATACGTTCTTATTCGAATCCACATTCTTAAAAGTGTATGAACTAGTGTATAGTATGTATGTGTATTCGTTTGATGTAGTTATACTAGAACAGTTTAGAGATCCCCGTCTCCTGGAGAGAAAAAAAAACCCGTAAAAAAATATCCGAGTTCGATTCCCACTCACGACAACACCAGTTACGATTATCTAACCCGCTCCTGGGCCTCCCCTAGGTCGACTCAGCCTCAAATGAGTACCTGGGTGCGGTGTGTAAGCATCGCCACTAGGGATACAAAGGCGGCCGGGCGCGGTGTTGGCCACTCACCCCCTCGTGTGCCATTCCGCGCGGCCTTCATAGGTGCTGCTCGCTAACAGCACTTGCTCCAACGGTCTCTAAAGGCTATCCGTGGTCTCTTTATCTGTGTCTAGTTTGACGGACAGGCGGACAGGGCTGACGGGCAGAGTAATAGACGGCAGGCCGCCTGCCCAGACACGGTGATTGTCCACACGCTCCTTTAATTCGATAGCGCTTTACATTAAAGCCACACAAACTACCTGCAGAAAAAACACAGAGGTGGACATCAAACAGCCCCCCCCCCATCTCCCACCACCCCACCGCCGATCATCAGTCACGGTCGATCCACTGCTGGATGATGAAAGCCCCCCGGAGCCCGCAGCCACCTCGTGCGATCTTACGATGGTTATAATTACGCTTATTATAATTACGCTTATTATAATTACGATGGTTATAATGACAGTAATCCACGAGCTGGATTTCATCCGTCCATGTCCCCGGCTGGCGCTCCGCCGTGGCCTTAAAAGCAAAGCATCTTTTGTAAGCGACGTTTCGGGTAATCGGCCTTCTTCACATCGCATAGAGATGGGGGGGTGGGAGCGCAGGGCGATCGCCATTTCAGAATTAAAATATTTACTTATACTGGAGAAATCCGATGAGCTCTAAAGCTCTTTTTCACAAACGTCCAGTACTTTCACAAATGTCCGGAAGACATTTCACTCGAAACGCAACAGCAGCAGCATCATCATCACCACCACCACTATATAATTTGTTATATATATATACAACAGAGTGCGAGAGAGGGAGAGAGACGGAGAGGGGCACTACTTCATCATCACGAGGCAGGAAGTTTAAATGTCTATCGCGGTGCGTGCCACATGTGCGGGTCGTGACTGGGCGTAGCCGCTTTAATTAGCTCGCGAGCTGACGCGTCGCTCTTCCCAGCTGCGTCCCGTCTATGGAGAACACATTAGGGGGCTCGGGATTATCACGGCGCGACCCACAGGAGGGAGGGGGGGGAGGTGGTGGTTTGGTGGTTGGCTGTGCCGTGGTGGTGGTAGTCGTGATGGTGGTGGTAGTGGTGATGATGGTGGTGGTGACGGGGGGGGGAGAGGGTTTGCAGAGTCTAGGGGGCGGGGGGTGGGGGAGGCGTTTGAAAAATGGTCCCCAAGAAAGCGGTTGCCTTTTGTGTTTAATATTAGGGTCGTTTGATTGTTGTGTGCGTGGTTAATAAAGCAGACCCCACCCCAAATGACGCCCGCTCCGAGCGATGGGGCAGCTGGAGAGGGGACCGAACTCAAGCTGCCTCGGCAAGAGGCCCGTGTGTGTCTATGTGTCCGTGTGTGTGTCCGTGTGTGTGTGTGTCCGTGTGTCTATGTGTCCGTGTGTCTATGTGTCTATGTGTCCGTGGTCGCCATCACCACTGACCACGTCAGTAACGAATTGGCACGTTCTGTTTACGTGACAAACCTTACTAATTGGCTGTGTCCGGTGGTGGCGGGTTTAACGACACATTCATATTTACGCGATCTGACCCAAATAGAAACTATGTCATGGATGATATTAGTCGCGACAACCTACTACGTGTGAAACTAGCGTAGCTATGAGTAGGGGTCGTTTAGAGCGATAATTGTCGCCCTCGGCTGCGAACCAAGCCACCTCGAGTTCGATTCCCGCTCGCGGGCAACGTCAGTTAAGAATAAAATCTGAACCAATCCAGGACCTCCTCCCCCCCCCCGTGTCGATTCAGCCTCAAATCAGCAGCTGGGTGCGGTGCGTACTGAACATCAGCACTGGGGGAGACAAAGGCGGCCGGGCGTGGAGTTGACCACCCACCTTTTCTCGCCTGACGTGGAGGCCTTAAGCGAGGTGCTCGCTAACAGCACTTACACCCCCACCCCCCAACAACAACAACAACTATGTTAAGGGCTATAATGGGAGAGGGGGCGAGGGATCTTTGTCTTTGCGTAAAAGAGTGAGAGGCATCAGGCTGGCGAAGGGGGTGGGATGGAGTAGGGTGGGGGTGGTGGTGGTCGCCACGTGGTTTGTCGCTCCGTTCGATTCATTTGTCTCTATCAGGACCGCCGCTCAATCATCCGTCTCGGAGACTTTGAGCAGATGCGGCCTTCAATTGTCGCTCGTGGACATCGGCTCATCATGACGTTCCGCCCGGAGCGCTCGAGTCGAACCTGACGGTCCACTGCTCCGTCGGTGCCACGCAGACGCGCGCGTCGCGCCTGCTTTCATGCTGAAACGTAATTGCGTTTCTTTGTTGTTTTTTTTTGGGGGGGGGGAGGGGGGTGGAATTTGAAGATACGCAATTGCCAACCGGATGACTGTGTTTACGTTAGAGTCCAAAGAATGTTTATTCGTGATGTCCGACGTTTCGCCCTCCCCCTCTCCCCTCCCACCCCCACCCTCCACGTGCAAGGGAGCTTCTTGCAGGAAGTGGCAGTTTCTTCAACGGAACTACGGGAGGTGAACTGAGAAAATCGCGTCCAAGAACGCACGTGCCACGAACCCAACACAGAGAGCTGTACAGCACGACCGTGAAACCCGAGCCAGTGGTAGTAGGAGTACAGATTGTGTATACCTAGGGTATACACCTAGGGTATACACAATTTATATACCTATGGTATACACAATATGTATACCTAGGGTATACATAACCTGTACACCTAGGGTATACACGATTTATACATCTAGGGAATACACAATATGTACACCTAGGGTATACACAATCTGTACACCTAGGAATCTGAATATGTGAACACTACCTAGGCTGTATAGATTGTGTATACCTATGGTATAGAAAATCTATATACCTATAATGTATATCGACTATAGCCAGGGTTCTCAGAATCTGTACACCTCGGGCGGCTGGGAGATGATTCTCACGCACGCGCACGCGCGCGTGCAACACGCGCTAGCCCCGAGCGCTGACTCCATCGCCAAGCACTCCCCCCGCCTCCGTGTCGCCTCCACGCATCGCGGACACGCACGCCACAATCCACACTCAACACAACGGTCAACAACACCGCGGCCTTAACAGGAAGACAACAACAACAACAAAATGTGTCTGACAGGCGACGCTTCGCGCAAACGGTTCTTTTTTTAATATGGCACACAGATTTCCACGTTTAAACATTACGTGGTTATTTCAACTGTTGAGTGTATATACGTGTTATTCGCGTCTTCTCTTTTTCTTTTTACATTCCGCGTTCTTAAACGCATGGAGTCGTTCGAGCGAGCGATGCAAGTGAAAGCGCATTTACCGTGGGTGCATCTCTCTCTCGTGGCCTGGGTGCAGAGTGGCTCAGCCCATGGCCCAGCAGGGCTCCAACACTCAATACACATGACACACACACATATAGTATTCATTGTGAGGCCACAGAGGTGTAGCTGACTAATGTGTTGAGGTCGTCATCGTTGTTGTTGTTGTTGTTAATTGTGCTTGTGCACCACTGCCAACGCAGCAGCACCACCACCATGCATAAGATAATTTGTTTAGAATTCTATTTTATTGCTGGGGGCGAATACCCCCCCCCCCCTCTCCTCTGGTCCTCCTTCCTTAATTATTTATCTCGCTCCGGCTCGGAGCAATGCAAACTACGAAGCTGAGTGCATATAACACACAGACACTGCCAAGCATCTATCGCATGTTACACAAAACCACAATGCGCTATTAATTTACTGCAATCGTCTGTGACCAAATCGCTCGGCATTTTTACGCAATGGGGCTAGAGGCCTTTAGCGAGAGAGAGAGAGAGAGAGAGTGGTATCATAACAAAGCCAAAGATCCCAGCTCCCCCCCCCCCAGGTATAGCCTACAGACTATTTCGGCAAAGTGTTGCGATAGCGTCTGTTAATAAGGCGTGCGAACGGCAGTGGAACGAGTCGTGCGTCCAGAATGTGACATCTCGTTCGAGACACGAGTCTTCATTGCCACGCCTCCTGGCGTCGACGTTTTGCCCCTCTCGAAGACACGGTGGTGGAACCACGAACCTGCATCAGAGCATCAATAACAGGCAGCTTGCGCACATCCCCTTCGTGAACGGGACGGGAAAGACGCGAGCCGCAGTACGGCGACTGTGGCCACGCAACCCAAACTCTAGACCCGCATAGTCACCGCATGGAGACGCATAGAGATACACACCCATAGAGATCTAGAGATGAGACCTCGTCGAGATACGTCGAGATGTATTAGAGACAAGCCACAGTTGGGCGACTGTGGCCACGCAACCCAAACTGTGGACCCTGTAGCGAACCCACTGTGGTGGTCTGTGCACCTTCAACGGAGGAGGAGGCAGAGCGACACGAACTCTCTATCTCTCTGCTGAAGCCCTCTCGTTGTGGCCACCAGCAATACCCTCCTCGCGCGACGTCGATCGGATCACACGACGTCGCATCAGGTGCCCGTTTTATGACCGAGTCGACCTAGGAGAGAGGCCCCAGGACCGGTTCAAACGTCATCGCCGCGTCTCTCCCTTCGCCGGGCGTTGCGCGAGCGACATCAGGATGCGGTGGGTGCCGTGGGCATCAGAGGGCAGCGCAGCAGCGTCCGTGTCTCGCACTGACCAGCGTGGTGAAGTATGGTCGGGCGATCTGCCGCGGTCACGCAAGGCGTGTGGAGACCGTCATCCGGCAGTGGGATTGACGAACGTGATGGACTTGTGCTTTCATTACCAGAGGTCATAATGAATGCCTACGCGGGCAGGTGTTTTTTTAATTTTATTTTATTATCATCGATCCACTGCTGGATGAAGGGCGTTATTTGACCATACTTCACCACCGATGGTCAGCGCGAGTTGGTGTACGGTGCTTTTTCTGCAATATTTTGCTGTCTTTTCTTGGATTTTCTGTTTGCACATAGTCACTTTAAGATGTTTTCTTGTTCATGTTTTTGTTTTCTGTTTGTTGCGGTTGCACCCGATGCAAGAGCCGAATGGCTCACAGGGCTATACCTAATAAATGAAACTTGAAACTTGAAATGAGTTGATCGAGGCGGGGAGCATAGTCGCGTGAGCACAGTACAGTCCAACGATTAATGAGGGCCGCGCCGCCGCAGCCTATAACACCTGTTCTGCACTCGCCCTTTCCACAATCAGGATCTCTATTCAGACTGGAGGGGAGGGGTGGAATTTGATGAGCTGGGAAGCTATTTTTCACGACGAATATTTGTTACCGGTCCTGGGCCTCCCCTAGGTCGACTCAGCCTCACAAATCAGTATCTGGTACCGTGTGTCAACATGAATGTAGGTCGAACTTCTTGTATAATGTATATTGAACTTCTTGTATAATGTATGTTGAACTTTTTTTATAATGTATGTTGAACTTCTTTCGCACCGTACGGTAAGCCAACCGTGCTAATCGCAGGTGCGGAGACGCGGGCGGTCGGGCGTGGCGTTGGCCCCACACAGCCCCCCCCCCCCCCTCCGTGTGCCTTCACAACGCGCTGCTCGCTCACGACACTTGCCCCAACGTTCCGCCGAGGCTATACGGGGGGGGAGCAATCTTTGTCATTGCCTTGCGCACACACGAGAGCGAGCAACGCAGCAACCCAATAATCAGCGCCGGTGGCGCCTCGAATCCCGACACGCGACTTTTATCTGCGCGCCGCAGCTCGCGCTCGCCGCTCGTCATTTCCATACAGCTGCTCGTCCATCCGTCGCACTCCAAAGGCGAAGATCTCCAGCGCGACCTCAACGGGACCGTCGGAGCAAGTGCTGCTTCTGAGAGCGCCGATGGGCGGGCGGGCAGGCGGGAAACACCGCGCCCGGCCGACCGCCTTTGCGGGGTTCTTTTAGATTTCATTTCCCCAGCGCTGACGTTCACACAACGCGCCGGGTGCTCGTTCATCGCCGAGTCGATGTAGGGAAAGTCCCAGGGGCTGAGATTGGTCGCGAGAGGGACTCAAACTCGGGTGGCTGGGTGCGTAGCGCAGCGCGCGTTAACCACTGCGCTGCCACTCCTCACTCTACAAAGATAAAGATCCCCCGCGTAGCCTTGACAGACTGTAGGGGCAAGTGTTGTTAGCGAGCACCTAAGAAGGCCGGGACGGCACACGAGGAGGTCGGTGGCCAGAACCACGTCCGGCCGCCTTTGTCTCCACCGGTGGCGATGTTTACACACCGCACCAGGTACTCGTTTGAGGCTGAGTCGACCTAGGAGAGGCCCAGGACCGGTTTAGATAATCGTCACTGGTGTTGGCCGTGAGAGGGAATCGAACCCGAGTCGCCGGGTTCGTAGCGCAGCGTGGCGCTTACCGTAATCCCACCGCTCCCCACTCTTCACTCCATTGTGACAGCTGGTGTCCATCCATCACCATCCTCCTCCTCCTCCCCGTCATCATCAGCCAGCGTCAATCCACTGCTGGATGAAGGCCTCCCCAAGCCACCGCCACTTCTCACGATCGCGCGATGTTAATAAACTTAAAATCTCGATATTACTTCGTCATTGTAAATGATGACGGTAATAATCCATGCGAATCTATAGTCCACGTAGGTCTCTAATGCAAAATAATGAATCTCGACGGACTTTCACCTGCTTAAATAAAGGACATTAATCGATTTATACGGCAAATATATGACATTGATCTTACGTCCGGTGGCAGAGGAGATGGGCTTAAATAACGGCGATAATAATTCACGCAGCCTCGGTCAATCCACTGCTAGATGAAGGCGTTCCCCTACCACAACGGCGGTGTCCGTCGAAAGCATCGTGCGATTGACCGCACTGCACCGCGCCGGTCAGTGGCGGCGAGGGTAGGCGGTCGGGTGGCACCTTCTACCTGCGGGATGACGAGCCCCTCGGTAAACTCTTAACTCAAGCGGATCAATAACTCCTGTCGCCGACAAGAAGCCGTAGATCGTGCGTGTAAACTAAGTTCTAACACGTCACAACTCCATCATAGCCCCCCCCCCCCGGCACCACCCCACGGCCCCCCGCCGTGACTTTGGCCACCGCCGCCGCTTCTCCCTATCCTGTAGCCACAGGCACCACGGGGTGTGGGCGGTTGAGTGGTCGGGCCGGATATGCGACGGTCGGATATGCGAGGTTGTGGTTCTTGCGGTAAAACCAAAGAGTATGAGGTTGTAGCTGTTTGCAAAATGTTGACTACCGCTAAGAAAATACAGGCTGTTTTGGCGATCATTATTATTGATCATGATAACGGTTTTTTTTCCTTTCTTGGGGATTAGATTGCGTTCACGTCAATGTGTCGTGACCCCACCTCCACCCGACACAGACAATGATGAAGGTTTTGTCACGTGAACGAAACTGTGTCGATTAGTTACAACTCCAGCACCACCGGTTGTGTGTCGGAGAGCACACGCACAACATCGCCAGCGAAACGTCGGACACAAACATTGTAAGTGTCGGGTGGAGGTGTGTTTACAACCCATTTGCGTAGACGCGATATCGCCCGAGCAACTTTATCATGAAGTTTGCCCGCGCCGTCTAAAGCATTCGGCTATGCCGCGGGTGAAACGTCGCTGATTGATTTTATTTTTTTCCTGTTAGCTACATTAATCAACATTGTGCGACTATTTTGCTCCGAATATATCTCTCCCCTCTATCACCCCTGGCCAGGCCAATGAAGATTAACACACACGCGCGCGCGCACAGACACAGACACGGACACACACACACGCGCAAACAGAAACACGCGCGCACACGCACCCCCTGTAATAATTGCTCGCCGCTCACCCTATCTGAAGCTTATCGCGGCAAAGAGCCTGGCACCTGTAAAGCAGCAAAGCTGCCGTGGAAGGAAGAATTGTAGGCCTTCGTGTCTGGCTTCATTAAAATCCGTTTTATGATTTCCTATCGCTGTTTAGGGCTTTGAAGCGTGCAGCGCGTTGTGTATTTATATTGCCTGTGGTGGCCTCCGTGTGTGTGATTCTGCGTGTGTGTGTGTTTCTGCGTGTGTGTGTGTTTCTGCGTGTGTGTGTGTTTCTGCGTGTGTGTGTGTGTTTCTGCGTGTGTGTGTGTTTGTGTGATTCTGCGTGTGTGTGTGTGTTTCTTGCGTGTGTGTGTGTGTTTGTGTGATTCTGCGTGTGTGTGTGTTTCTTGCGTGTGTGTGTGTGTTTGTGTGATTCTGCGTGTGTGTGTGTTTCTTGCGTGTGTGTGTGTTTGTGTGATTCTGCGTGTGTGTGTGTGTTTCTTGCGTGTGTGTGTGTGTTTGTGTGATTCTGCGTGTGTTTGTGTGTGAGGGGGGGAGCGGTGGCGCAGTGGTTAGCACGCTACTTTACGAAGCCGGCGACCCGGGATCGATTCCCACTCACGGCCAACACCAGTGACGATTATCTGAACCGGTTCTGGGCCTCCCCTAGGTCAATTGCACCTTAAATGAGTGCCTGGTGCGGTGTGTATGAAACATCAGCACTGGGAAGACAAAGGCGGCCGGGCGTGGAACTGGATGAGGGCCTCCGAACGCCGTGCGGGTTGTCGGGGGATATTTGACCATACTTCACCACGCTGGTCAATGTCGTCTCGGTGCTCCGTAACCTGCGACTCTTATTTCACGCGAGGTGCTGCGTGGATTGTTACATCGGAGGATTCATCCAGCAGTGGATTTATCGTGGATGATGAGGACGATGATGCAGTGCCGAGAGACGGTTTAATAGCTGGGACGAGCAGTCGATTAGCATCGATTAATTGACTCACAATTGCAATCCACTGGTCGATTAATTTTTTTGTCTCATCAATTTTGGCAGCTACCTCCATATCCAGTCTCACGAAGGCAGGCAATCTTCATATGAGTCCCGCCCAGCACCTCCAGTCCAGCGGCACACCTCTAAAAAAAGCGTGTCATCCGATCAATCGAGTATATCCAACCGATAATCGGGAGAGTAATCGATTACTGGTGGTAATAATAATCGGATGTCCCTGCTGTGGAGAGGATGGACAAAGCACGGTTGTCAATGAGTGGGGGAGGAAACGTCGTGAGAATGTTATTGTTTTATATTTTTATTATTTTATTGTTTCCCTTCTACGGGACTTTATCGAAAGAACCAAGAAGATGAATCCCTGCAGTCACGAAAGCTTTAAATTTGAAATTTAGTGGGGGAGGGCTTAACTAATTCACTAATTCTGTATCGCGTTTACAAGTTCAAAACTAAAAAACACAAACCCCCTGACCGCCACCTGGGCCTGATCATTGAGCGTTGTTACGCAGAGTCTCTAAGTAACAATACGACAACATCGGCCAACATTTTAAGTAACAATACGACAACATCGGCCACAATTCTTCCTTCCCGTCTTTGTCTCTCCACGGTGCCCGCCTTACGAGAAGTTACGTATTTTTTTTTTTGCGAACAGCATCGGCTCCAATAGAGGAGTGGTTCTCAACTCTTTGTTTGGATACTGCTGTAGTCCTCTTAATAACACAACATGGTCCTGAGAAATAAATGTGATGAATAATGACCGTCACTAGTTTAACCTATTTCCCCCTTTGTGAGGTATCCCAACCAGCTAAGTAACCGCAAGCGAATAAATAAAAACACACACAACAGACGCGGGACGTCATTTGTTCGTGTTCGCCGGTAGCTCGTGGTGAGCAACATTCTTTACTATTAACGCGTTTAGAGCGGTCTTTTATATCGTGCTGGGTTACCACGTGGATTTCACTTGTCATCGTCGTTGTCTGATGTTGGCTGATGAAGCTCTTTTTCACAGATGTCCAGTAGGGGCGGGTAGAAACAAACAATCTTCTTGGTTATTTCGATAAAGTCACGTAGAAGGGAAATAATAAAAGAATAAAAATACAACATAATAAAATAATTCTCACGATAGAATTTCACACTTTTCGAAATCGCTTAGCGCCAGCCCGCTGGGACATTGCCACGTTACCGCAGGGGCCCGCGTCACCCCCCCCCACCCCCCGGTTGAGAACCACCGCTGATCCAGAGGAACTCCTCGACCCTGGACACGAACGGGATCGGACATTCGGTGACTCACGGCGGCAGATGCAACGTTCGCTCGCAGCAATGCGGGTTCCACTGCGCGATGTGCCTGTGCCAAACAAGAAGGGTCAGTTTAACACGCAAGGCTTTCGCGAACAATATCATCCACAATACAGGGAGGGGGGGGGGTTGGGGTGTTAGATCGTGTAAATATTATTGTGTTTCATTAGACCTCCTTTGCCAGTACCAAAATATAATAACAGGGTTTTCCCCTTTTTTCTGGCAACAAAACTGAAACCTTTTTTACAACGAATCACGTGTGTGTTATCAGAGTGTGTTTTTTGTTTGCATTTTGACCACAAGTATTGCGGTCAATGCACACATGATTCCTCGTAAAAAAAATTTCAGTTTTGTGGCCAGAAAAAAAGGGGAAAAACCCCTATTATTATTAATGTGTCGTTAATCCCGTCACCACCCAACACAGCCAACACAACCACCCCCCCTTCTGCGCCGTTTGAAACGGATGCGCGAGATTGCATCGCCATCTGAGAGAGAGAGAGGGGGGGGGGGGTGGCTCCATTGTCTTGCTCGCTCCGCACTCGATCGCCCACTCCACGCCTCTCAATGGCACTCGATTGAAGTGGGCGACGAGGACTTTGGCCAGTGGCAGATATACGAGCAAGCGGTGCTCGCCCCCACGTAATTGGCTTATGCTAATGCTACCAGCGGGCATTGTGCGACAGTGAATTGGATTGTGGTCCTCCCTCTGTGCGTGTGTGTGTGTGTCAGTGTGGGTGTGTATGTATGATGGGGGGGGAGTGCGATTCCCCTGTTATAGGCTGCTCGCTAACAGCACTTGCCCCGACAGTCTGTTAAAAGGCTACGCGGGTGAGCTTTGTCTTTTTTGTGCGACCCACCGCGTGCGCCCTTCATAGGGTGCTCGCTAACAGCCCTTGCCCCAAATAATTTGTTCAAAGGCTATACGGGTAATCTTTGTCTTTGGCCGGCCACGACCCCCCCCCCCCTCCCCTCGTGTGCCCTGCCGGCCTTCATAGGGTGCTCGCGAACAGCCCCAAACAGTCTGTTAAAGGCCATACGGGGAGGGGGGGGGGTCTTTGTCATTGCGCTCTTCTGTGGGCGGGTGAGTACTCAGTAATAGGGCAATAATTATCTCTCGGCACAGCGTTAAAGTGCAGACGTGGCACTGCTGTGCAGGAGGGCCATTGGCCCGAAACGTCGTCAGTGTTGTTGACGGAATGTGTTGGTTGAGTTGTTGTTGTTGTTTGTGCTTGTGCACCACTGCTAACGCAGACTCACACGCTTGTTTAGCTTCGTTTACCGCACGGCGCGCGTACAGGCCGCGTGTCTCGTCAATCCACTGGTGGACGAGGGCCCTTACCCACGCCTTGCAGGCCATGGCGGTGGGGTGAGGGTGGGGGGAAGTTAAATCACCATACTTCACCACGCTGGTGAGTGCGGGTTGGTGAAAGCTGAGAGGCAGTGCGGAAGGGTGACCCATGCACACGACTTCCTTGCGACGTTTGTATCATCCCCCCAACACCCCCACACACACCACCACACACATTACCACACACACCACCACACAGACACCACCACCACAAACCCCACCAGACACCACCACCACACACACCACACACACCACCACCACACACACCACCACTACTACCACACACACCCCCACACACACCACCACACACACCACCACACACCACCACACACACCACCACCACAAACACCACCACACACCACCACCACACACACCACACACACCACCACCACACACACCACCACCACTACCACACACCCCCACACACACCACCACACACACCACCACACACACCACCACACACCACCACACACACCACACACACCACCACACACACCACCACACACACCACACACCCCACCACACACACCACACACACCACCACCACACACCACCACACACACACCACCACACACACACCACCACACACACCACACACACCCCACCACACCCACCACACACACCCCACCACCACACACACCACCACACACACCACCACACACACCCCACCACCACACACCCCACCACACACACCACACACACCACCACCACTACCACACACCCCACCACACACACCACACACAACCACCACACACCACACACACACCACACACCCCCACACACACCACCACCACACACCACCACGCACACCACCACACACACCCCACCACCACACACCCCACCACACCCCACCACCACACACCCACCACCACACCACCACACACCACCACACCACCACACACACCCCACCACCACACACACCACCACACACACCACCACCACACACCCCACCACACACACCACCACACACACCACACACACCCCACCACACACACCACACACACCCCACCACACACACCACCACACACACCCCACCACCAGCGGCTACCGCCCCTTGTTATGAGCGCAGTGTTAATGAGCAAGAGGTTCGAGGACAGACGCTGGGTGAGGAACAGAGAGTCGTTACGGATATAGCGGAGGGGGGGGGAGGGGGTCCAAGTAGGGTAACATAAATAAGAATCGTTGGGGGAGGAGGGCAGGGTGATATTTCTTGGACTTGTAATGAGAAAACAAGGAGGCCCCGATGTGAGTGAGCCTCTGGCCGGGGACATTATCGGAGGTGTACCGCGGAAATCAGCGGATGAAGTTTCACCAGCAGCGATTTGACGGTGGGATGCAGTGGCGGCGTAACGAGCGTGGGGGGCAGGCAGGGGGTGCCTTGTCCCCCCCCCCCCTTCTCCCTAATGACCAAAACTAGGAGCTGGGGCCCACCCTTGGCAACTACCACGGGATGATGTTTTCAACAGCAGTGTAAAAGAACAGCAGTCGTGTATCGCGATGCGATTAGGTAAGAGGAGCCGCGGTGTATAATGAGACGAGTCAAATATTAAGGGGGGCCCCACCTGACCGTGGGGGGGGGGCCCACCTGACCCATTTCCGCACCACCTGAGCTGATAACGTAGCGACAACGACGCCACAGGGTTGGATGCAACTGGGAGTCAGTATCGATTGCACAGTTCTTGAGTAGATATCATGGACAAGGCTCAATATCTTTGACAAAAGACGGGGCTCACCAGAGAGCGAGGTCGTGAACATTGGCTGGGTAACAGGCATTTTGATTAAAGGACACTGGTTTTACTATCACGACTGTGAGTTGTGAGTTCGACACCCAGAATGAAAATACAGTCCGTTGAAACTCCCAATAAACGTTCCATTCCCAGCAGCATCATCTTCATCATCATCATGGGCAGCATCAGCCATGGTCAAATCCACTGCTGGATGAAAGCCCTCCCCGAACCGGCACCACACAGCAGCAGTACCAAGCTACGGAGGCACGCGAGAGGGGGGGGGGGTGAGAGGCCAGAACCACACCCGACCGCCTTTGTCTTCCTCGTGGCGACGTTTACACACTGCACCAGGGGAGGCCCAGGGCAGGTGCAGATGATCTTCACTGGTGCTGGTGGCGGTGTTCGGGAATCGAAATCAGCTTCTGCTCGCACGCAAACAAAGACAAAACCCCCGTGTAGCCTTGACAGACTGTTGGGGCAAGTGCTGTTAGCGTGCGCAAATGACGGCCGGAACGGTATACGAGAGGATGGGTGGCCAGCACCACGCGCGACCGCCTTTGTCTCCCTAGTGCCGATGTTTACACATGGCACCAGGTACTCGTTTGAGGTTGAGTCGACCTAGGGGAGGCACAGGTACCGGTTCAGGTAATCGGCATCGTTGTGAGTTCGATTACCGTGAGCGGGAATCGTGCTCACGATCCGCCCGGGTTTCGTAGCGCAGCGCGCTAACCACTGCGCCACCGCTCGCACACACACACACAGACGCACGCACACACACAGACGCACACACAGACGCACACACACACACAGACGCACGCACATACACACTCGTACATCTGTTCCACCGCATCCGGTAAATTATTCGCTTGCGCTATATATTTAGCAGAGAGCACCAAGAATATTCCAACAAAAGGCGTTGCGTAACCCGGGCGCATCGCTCCTAAATATACCCGCGCCCGCAGGTCGGGTTACATAACATTGTGTAACACACTGTGTGTGTGTGGTGTAACACACTGTGTGTGTGTGTGTCGTGTAACACACTGTGTGTGTGTAGTGTAGCACACTGTGTGTGTGTCGTGTAACACATTGTGTGTGTGTGTGGTGTAACACATTGTGTGTGTGTGTGTGGTGTAACACACTGTGTGTGTGTGTAGTGTAACACACTGTGTGTGTGTATCGTGTAACACACTGTGTGTGTGTTGCCGCAGCCGCTGACGTATTTACATCCCAATGACACAACTCGGGGAAGAACCACGGATTACGAATCACTGCGGACCTGCTGCTGCTGTTGCTGCTGCTGTTGCTGCTGCTGCTGTTGCTGATGTTGCTGTTGCTGCTACTGATGCTGTTGCTGCTGATGTTGCTGCTGTTGCTGCTGCTGTTGCTGCTGTTGCTGCTGCTATTGTTGCTGCTGTTGCTGCTGCTACTGATGCTGTTGCTGCTGATGTTGCTGCTGTTGCTGCTGCTCAACAGAGTGCATGCAGTGCATTGTGCACAGGGATGAAAGCGTGTTCAGTGCCGTAGGAATCAGCGAGTACGCACTGTGTGGGTGTGTGTCTGGGTGTGTGTGCGTGGGTGTGTGTCTGGGGGTGTGGATGTATGGGTGTGTGTGTGTGTGTGGGTGCATGGGTGTGTGTCTGGGTGTGTGGGTGTGTGTCTGGGTGTGTGGGTGTGTGTGTGTCTGGGTGTGTGTGCGTTGGTGTGTGTCTGGGGGTGTGGGTGTGTGTGTGTGTGGGTCGACACGGCCTCAAATGAGTACCTGGTGCGGTGTGTTAGCATCGTAACTCGGGAGACAAATGCGGTCGTGCGCGATGGTGGTCACCCATCCCCCCGTGTGCCCGAACGGCCTTCATCGGTGTTGGCTAACATCAACGGTCTCGTCGGTCTCGAAGGGTGATCTTTATCTCTGTGCGGTTGCTGCAAGGGCAACAGGCTGGCCAACAACATCGAGGAGCGATCGTCTGAGTTGCCGAATCGAACACTCAACTTGGGATCAGAACTCACGTGCTCAGAGCGGAAGTCGAATGCGTTCACCACAGCGCCACATGGCGACATCACAACCTGCTTAGTCCCTGCTCCTCCCCTTCTAGGTCGACTCAGCCTTAAATGAGTGCCCGGGTGTGTGTGGTCCTGGCCACATCTTACTTTCGTCTAGTGCGCCGTGCCAGCTTTCATAGGCACTCGCTAATAGCACTTGCGCCAACAGCATTTGGTGGTTATACGGGGTATCTTTGTCTTTGTACACAAACGGCATTGCTGTTTTGCGCTGAACCGGAGGCACATAGTTTGTTCATACGGAGTGCTGTTGCCAACGACATCCGATAATCGAGCGCAGTTTCTTTATTAACAAGGCTGACTCTGCTGACGAGACCTAGAAAGTCAAAACCAGTGCAGAGTTCGCTTACGTACGCAAGTGCTCCTATTTGATGACTTTGTTCCGCATATCCCAATCGGCCTGTGGACTTAAACGAGGACGTGTCCTGACTTGTGGAGACCCGGGACTACGCGGGATCTGCCTTCGCAAGGAGGAGGTTGCCGATGTGACTCTTGCGCAATGCATTCTTCAGCTGGTGCGATCTATCTTTTGTCCGTCTAAGTTAAGGCTCCAGCAGCACCAGCAGCATCACACCATCACCAGCACCATCACCAGCACCATCACCATCAGCACCATCATCAGCACCATGATCACCAGCACCATCAGCAGCACCATCAGCAGCACCATCATTAGCAGCACCATCAGCAGCACCATCAGCACCATCATCACCATCAGCACCATCATCACCATCATCAGCACCATCACCATCAGCAGCACCATCAGCAGCACCATCAGCAGCACCATAAGCAGCACCATCAGCAGCACCATCAGCACCATCATCATCACCATCACCATCAGCAGCACCATCAGCAGCACCATCAGCACCATCATCACCATCACCATCAGCAGCACCATCAGCACCATCATCACCAGCACCATCAGCAGCACCATCAGCAGCATCATTAGCACCATCATCACCATCACCATCAGCACCATCAGCACCATCATCAGCAGCACCATCAGCAGCACCATCAGCAGCACCATCACCATCATCACCATCACCATCAGCACCATCAGCACCATCAGCAGCAGCACCATCAGCAGCACCATCATCAGCACCATCATCACCATCAGCACCATCAGCACCATCATCAGCAGCACCATCAGCAGCACCATCAGCACCATCATCATCACCATCACCATCATCAGCACCATCATCAGCACCATCACCAGCACCATCACCAGCACCATCACCAGCACCATCAGCAGCAGCACCAACACCATCACCAGCACCATCATCAGCACCATCAGCAGCAGCACCAACACCAACACCATCACCAGCATCAGCACCACCATCATCAGCACCATCAGCAGCACCAGCAGCATCACACCATCACCAGCATCAGCACCACCATCATCAGCACCATCAGCAGCACCATCAGCATCACCATCAGCAGCACCATCAGCAGCGCCAGCGGCACCAGCTGTGGGCGACGTGCGTCTGCGCGCCCCTCACCTGCACGCGCGACGGCTCCACGACGCGCCCCGCCGCGCCGAAGCTTTCCACGCGTTGCGCAACCCCCATGCCGTTAAGTGGCTCAGATCATATTCATCCCATCACTATTTTTGGTGTCGCGATGAAGAATGGAGTACACAGACACAATAATCACGGCCATTCACGCGTAGCTGCTGCCACCCCCCCCCCCGCCCGTATATATCCCGATAGCGGCGCGCGGCGGTGGCTGCCGCAGTACAGATGGATGAACCTCTGCGGTGCGTGTGTGTACGGCGTGTGTGCGTGTGTGCGTGCTGTGTAGTAGTAGTAGATAGACTGCGTGTGTAATTACCAAGCTCCCGAATGTTCCTCCTGGGGATGAGCGTCCCAGTGGTCAAGTGAAGGACATTGTGTGTGTGTGAGAGAGAGAAAAAAAGAGAGAGAGAGAGAGAAAAAAAACACGACTATAACGTGAATCAATATTGCTCGGATAGAGAATGACGGCGCTAATGACCAAAAATGTGCTTATTCTCTCAGTATTCTAATTTTTTTGTACGTCCTTGGATAGGATGATGATGATGGCAGTGGTTATTACGTACGCAGAATCACTCCTCCTCCCTCGGATCCTCCGATCTCCGTTTATTGGTCCATAACCCCGCGTATATAAAATGCCACTAATGTCCAACTCAATTCAAGGTCTTTCCCGCGGCTAACAAAGGCCATGTGGGGGGGGGGGGGGAACGTCGCCTTCGTGTCACGGCGACTCGGAGAGAAGCGATGACGTAACCGGCGAGACGCGAGGCTTCGAGGGCCGTGCGAGAGACTCTCTGCTCTGATGGATACGGCGCGGAAAGGGGGTAGTGAAAGAAAACTACAACAACACGTGTGTGCGTGCGTGCATGTGTGTGTGTGTGCGTGTGTGTGCGCGTGTGTGTGTGCGTTGTGTGCGTGTGCGTGTGTGCGTGCGTGTGTGTGCGTGTGTGCGTGCGCGTGTGCGTGTGTGCGTGTGTGTGTGTGTGTGCGTGTGTGTGTGTGTGTGCGTTGTGTGTGTGTTCCGTTGTGCCTCGCATCCGCCGGAACACGTGCGGAGCGTTCGCGATGGATGCGCGGCGGCGGGCGGAGCGCGCGACTCTCCAGAGCCACGCGGCGACGGAGGCGGTGGAGGCGTCAAATAAAAAATAAATACGAAGCGAGCGACACGCCACGCACGGAACGCCATACGAGTGAACGAGCGAAGGTGGTGGTCGTGGTGGTGGTGGTGGGACAAGCCAGCGCTTTTAACGTCCATAGCCCCGAGGCCGGGTTCAGTTATATTGTAGTCGTGAGTCTATCGATCAGGTTAGCGGAGCGCTGCATTTGTGTAAACACCGCATAGCGGCTTGCGTGGTGCTACGAGAGCGTCCTACAAAACAGGGCAATGAGCGCTGCCGCCGCTAGCGCGCAGCAGCAGCAGCAGCAGCATGTACAATGAATGGCTCTGCAGAGAGATTCCCCCCCCCCCGCTACATCCACCGCCCCCCACATCATCGCCATTGGAGCAACGTCACATACACCCAGCAAGCAATGCCTTCCCACTCACTCCAGCCAGCCAGTCAGCCACACATCAAAAGCGCCCCCACCCCACTCTACACCACCCCCCCCCCCTCCACCACCTTCTGCCCCCCCCACCACCACTCCCTCCTCCTCTCTCACTCCACCACCACCACATGCACCCTCCCCATCCTCTCCTCTCCCCCCCCCCTTCTCCTCCTCCAGCCCCCCCCCCCCCACCACCACTGCCGCCGCACACACTCCCTCTATAGCCTCCCCGGCTGGAAGATCGCACGCTCCCATGGGACATTTGATGGATTAGAGTTAAGCATTTCCATTCCGAGCCTACCACCTGATGGCAAGGCGGGTATATAGGCTCTGCCGCTGACATCATCCCCGGCACAGTAACAGACGTAGGACCGCAGAGAGGGAGAGAGAGAGTGGGGGAGAGAGAGGGGAGAGGGAAATAGAGGGAGAGAGAAAGAGAGATAGAACGGGAGAGGAAATCGGAACGTACACACACGTCCATCCACACGCACAGAGTCGCGCAGAGGAGGAGGAGGGGGGAAGAGCGCTCTCCGTGGTGCTGAACGCAGCCCGTGTCGCTGTCCGTGGTGCTGAACGCAGCCCGTGTCGCTGTCCGTGGTGCTGAACGCAGCCCGTGTCTCTGTCCGCTCTGCACGCCCCGGGTGGCTGTGCCTACTATCACGCAACCTTGCCTCGTCAGCACAGCAGCAGCAGCACGGGGTAACATACACGTAACGCGACAGCAGACAGACAGCAACAGATCGGCAGAGAGCAACGGCGGAGAGACAGCACAGGCGGCAAGAGGCACAGCACGGGGCGCCGAGTCACAATGCCGCGCTCTTTCCTCGTGAAAAAGGTGAAAACGGACGATTTCCTGTCGTCTTTCTCCAGTGCCATAGTGTCCGACAGCAGCCTCGATGCGCCCTACATCCACTCCCGCTCCTTCTCCGACACAGGGACCAGCATCAGCGTCCGCGTTACGCACAATGGTGAGTGCAAGCGCCGTACCCCGTACTCACCCCCCCCCCCATTACTGCTGCTACTGCTGCGGCCCCGACACAACGCAAGCTACATGTGGGTAGTTGTCAGAGACCCACACTGTGTTTTTGTGTAGAGGTCGCAGCAGCCTTAGTAGCTGTTCGCCGTGTGCGCGCGTGTATTGTTACAGCAGTCTGATGGAGTGGTGGCGCAGTGGTTAACACACTGCGCTACGACCCCCCCCCCCACCCCCCACCCACCAATCTGAGTTCGATTCCTGGCCGCGGCTAATATCAGTGGTGATTCTAATATCAGTGGTGATTCTAATATCAGTGGTGATTCTAATATCAGTGGTGATTCTAATATCAGTGGTGATTCTAATATCAGTGATGATTCTAATATCAGTGGTGATTCTAATATCAGTGGTGATTCTAATATCAGTGGTGATTCTCTGAACCGGTATTGAGGCTGGCGGAGGTCAATTCAGCCGAAATTCAGTGTCTCGTGAGACGTGTAAACACCAGTGCTGGGAAGACAAAGGCAGCCGTGCGTGGATTAACATTAACATTAGATGGTGAGTGATACCTAAACCAGCCCGCTCCCCTTCATTTAAAACCAACCCGCATTGACCAGCTTGGTGAAGTATGGTCAAACCACCACCCCCCCCCCTTCATCCAGCAGTGGGTAGACAAAGGAGCTGTCGATGTTAACGAGTTCCAGTACCACAATCATGCGATGCCTCTGTCGCGTGAATCCATAAGAATCATCAAGGCCCCTCGCACAGGAGGCTGCTGCTCCACAATGTTTGGCCATTCCCCTTGGGAGTCGCCGGGTTCCCGATGTCAACGTGTTGCACACGCGGACTGCATGCGGACTGCATGCGGACTGCATGCGGCGCGCGTTAGGCGTAGCGGTGTAGCGCACAGCGCTACCAACCCGGCCACCCGAGTTCGATTCCCGCTCACGGTGACAATTATCCCGCTATTGTCTGAACCGGTCCTGGGCATCCGCTAGGTCGACCCGGCCTCAAATGATTACCCAGGGCGGTGTGTAAACATCAGCACGGTGGAGACGAAGGCGGCGGTGCGGGCCACTCGCTCCCCTCGTGTGGGCTGGCCGTGCCGGCCTTCTTAGAGCGCGCTCACTCACACCACTTGCGCCAACGGCGTGTTGTTAAGGGCCATAGGGGGAGAATATGTGTCGATGTACGAGTGAGCGAGCGAGCGAGTGCGTGGCGCTGTGCGTACAATCGCACACGGCTTGTTTGGCCAATTCCCCGTCCGATCGGCGCCAGTCTGTCCGCATGTTCCTCTGGGCCTCGCGAACGCCACGAAACCGCCCGCGTCGCTTTGTGCACTTGGCCGCTGTCTCGGGCCTTGCGCGGGTGAAATGCGCATTGACGTGCCAGCCTCACGGCGCGGGCAGTTGGTGGCTGTACACTCCCGCTTACGTAACATCGGAGTGCCCGTGCCCTCGTGTGCGTGTGTGTGTGTGTGTCTGTTGGGGGAGCGGTTAGCGAGCTGGGCTACGAACCCGGCGACCCGAGTTTAATTGCCGCTCATGGCCAACAGCAGTGACAGTGATGAACTAAATTGGAGTCTAGGTAGACTCAGCCTCAAATGAGTACCTGGTGTGGTGTGTAAATGTCGCCACTGGGGAGACAAAGGCGGCCGGGCGTTGTGCTTTCCAAACACCCTGTCGTGTGCCGGCCTTCATAGGTGCTCGCTAACAGCACTTGCCCCAACAGTCTGAAAAGGCTATACGGGGGATCTTTGTTGTGGTGTGTGTATGCTTGTGTCTATATCATTGCATCATCTCCAAATCGAGTTGTGTGCACATGAGCACGAGCTCGCGTGTACGTGCGTGTGTATATGTGTGTGTGTGTACACGTGTGTGTGTACACGTGTATGTGTGTGTGTACATGTGTGTGTACACGTGTGTGTGTACAGGTGTGTGTGTGTACAGGTGTGTGTGTACACGTGTGTGTGTGTATACGTGTGTGTATACGTGTGTGTGTACACGTGTGTGTGTGCGCGCGGGTCAGCGCTGGCGCTACCCACCCAGCAGAGACCCGAGTTCGATTCCCGCTCACGGCCAACATTGGTCACGAATATCTGAACCGGTTCTGAGCCTCTCGCCTAGCTCGACTCGGCCTTAAACTAGTACCCTACCCAGCGCGGTGTGTAAACAACAGCACCTGGGGAGACAAAGGCGGGGTGCTGGCCACTCACACCTTCTCGTGTGCCTTCATAGGTACTCGCTAAGACACCTTTCCCTCGGAAGTCTGTGAGAGGCAAAATGGGAAATGTTTATTTGTCTATTGCGTATCTTCCGTGCGTTTTTAAGTTAATATTAACGTCGTTGCGTTGTTTGTTATTTCAAATTGTGTTGCTCTGAGTGTGTGCATTCATACCCTGTGTGTGTAAATACATAATCTGTGTGTATGTGTGCATACACTCTGTGTGTGTGCACACATCACCTTCAACTCCCGCCTCTGTGTCTGTGTGTCCCATGTACGTATACTGTATATGTGAGTTATTAATCGTAAAATGTATTGTTGTTGCTGCAGTATTGTTGTTGTTGTTGTTTGTGTTTACAAATCGTGTACCAGGTGGTTGTGTTGTCCTCGCCTTCATGTAGCACGCGTGTGTTCCTCTCATCGTCAACGCACTCGCGCATGCGTGAGTGGGTGCATCAGTGACGCATATCTGAACCGGTCCTGGGTCTCCCCTAGGTCGACTCAGCCTCAAATGAGTACCTGGTGCGGTGCGCAAATATAGCACACTAGGGAGACAAAGACGGTCGGGCGTGGTGTTGGCCACCCAACCCCTCATGTGCCGCTTCGGCCTTCGCTAACAGCACTTGCCACAACAGTTAATGAAGGCTATGCGGGACATCTTTGTCTTTGTAGCAACAATGGCTGTACTACGACGCAGCTACTCTTGTTACTGTTGTTGTACTGGTATTGTTGTTGTTGTCCTGTTGTTGTTGTCCTGTTGCTGTTACACTATTGGTGATTGTATGAACCAACTGTGTAGGATAACTTGGGTGACCAGTTCTCTTATCAAACTTTTCCCGAATCCTTGCGCGGAACGAGTGCACTGACGCGTAAACACCGACACTTAGGGAGACAAAGGCGGCCGTGGGAGTGTCGTGACGCTGTCACCCATCGCCCTCCACATTGTGTGCCGTCCCGGTCTTTAGATAGGTGCTCGATAACAGCACTTGCCTCAAAAGTAGGCGTATGGCTATAAGGGGGAGCTTTGTCATGAACCATAAGCGGGCTTTTCAACAATTGCTGTTGGTCTTCGCCGCACAGAATGCGACGGCTTTGTTATCTATATACTATTACAAATTCCGTCGACAAAGGCGAAGTTACTCTCTCGCGAGTCTGAGTACTCGCTGTATATAAATAATATCATAAAGACTAAAACGTATCGCCATGTACTTCTGTGTGTCCAACTCTAATGGCCTCGCCGCGCTTCGGCGAGGAAGGGCCATGAATTATTAAACGTGCGTAGGCAGAGCAACCCACGTGCAGCGAACACGTTTTGACATCTTTTACGCTCTCTCTCTCGTTCCATCTCTCTCTCGTTCCATCTCTCTCTCGTTCCATCTCTCTCGTTCCAACTCTCTCGTTCCATCTCTCTCGTTCCATCTCCCTCTCTCTCGTTCCATCTCTCTCGTTCCATCTCTCTCGTTCCATCTCTCTCGTTCCATCTCTCTCGTTCCATCTCTCTCGTTCCATCTCTCTCGTTCCATCTCTCTCGTTCCATCTCTCTCGTTCCATCTCTCTCGTTCCATCTCCCTCTCTCTCGTTCCATCTCCCTCTCTCTCGTTCCATCTCTCTATCTCTCGTTCCATCTCTCTATCTCTCGTTCCATCTCTCTATCTCTCGTTCCATCTCTCTATCTCTCGTTCCATCTCTCTCTCGTTCCATCTCTCTTTCTCTCGTTCCATCTCCCTCTCTCTCGTTCCATCTCACTATCTCTCGTTCCATCTCTCTTTCTCTCGTTCCATCTCCCTCTCTCTCGTTCCATCTCTCTTTCTCTCGTTCCATCTCTCTATCTCTCGTTCCATCTCTCTATCTCTCGTTCCATCTCACTTTCTCTCGTTCCATCTCACTATCTTTCGTTCCATCTCTCTCTCTCTCGTTCCATCTCTCTATCTCTCGTTCCATCTCCCTCTCTCTCGTTCCATCTCTCTTTCTCTCGTTCCATCTCTCTATCTCTCGTTCCATCTCTCTATCTCTCGTTCCATCTCTCTATCTCTCGTTCCATCTCTCTATCTCTCGTTCCATCTCTCTATCTCTCGTTCCATCTCTCTATCTCTCGTTCCATCTCTCTATCTCTCGTTCCATCTCACTATCTCTCGTTCCATCTCCCTATCTCTCGTTCCATCTCACTATCTCTCGTTCCATCTCACTATCTCTCGTTCCATCTCTCTTTCTCTCGTTCCATCTCCCTCTCTCTCGTTCCATCTCTCTATCTCTCGTTCCATCTCTCTCTCTCTCGTTCCATCTCACTATCTCTCGTTCCATCTCACTATCTCTCGTTCCATCTCTCTCTCTCTCGTTCCATCTCACTATCTCTCGTTCCATCTCACTATCTCTCGTTCCATCTCTCTTTCTCTCGTTCCATCTCTCTATCTCTCGTTCCATCTCTCTTTCTCTCGTTCCATCTCTCTATCTCTCGTTCCATCTCTCTATCTCTCGTTCCATCTCACTATCTCTCGTTCCATCTCTCTCTCTCTCGTTCCATCTCACTATCTCTCGTTCCATCTCACTATCTCTCGTTCCATTTCTCTCTCGTTCCATCTCTCTCTCTCGTTCCATCTCTCTCACTATCGTCCCATCTCTCGTTCCATCTCTCTCTCTCTCGTTCCATCTCCCTCTCTCTCGTCCCATCTCTTTCATTCAATCTCTCCCCCTCTCTCCTCCTCCTCCGGTGCCGTTACCACCATCATCACCACCACCGCCACCACCACCCAGGCTACATCAGCGACTTCATCGCGCCCAGCATGTACGGGGGAGAGGCGCTGGACGGGGTCAAGATCGCGTCCCCCGAGTCGGCCTACTCGACCGCCAACAGCGACGACTTCAGCAGCGGCGAAGCGGAGCAGCCGGACAGTCCTCGCTCGGACGCAGCGGTGTCTCTCATCGACGCCGACACCGCGGCGAGTGACGGCTACGCGATGGACGCCTTCTTCATCACGGACGGCCGCTCTAGACGCAGCAAGTGCAACGTCGCTGCCTGCGACGGCAGAGCAGGAGGAGGAGGAGGAGACGGCGGCGGCGGCGGTGGTGGTGGTGGCGACGGAAGAGGGGGAGACGGCGTGAGAGGAGTCGGAGGAGTCGTCGGAGGAGGAGCCGGAGTCGGCGGTGCGAGGAGTAGCGGCCCATCGGCGGGAGCCAACAAGGAGTCGGGCGGCGGCGGCACGCAGCTGAGACACACGTGCGGCGAGTGCGGCAAGACGTACGCCACCTCGTCCAACCTGAGCCGGCACAAGCAGACACACCGCAGCCTCGAGAGCAAGATGGCCAAGAAGTGCCCCACGTGCAACAAGGTGTACGTGTCGATGCCCGCGCTCGCCATGCACGTGCTCACGCACGACCTCAAGCACAAGTGCGACGTCTGTAGCAAGGCGTTCAGCAGGCCCTGGCTGCTGCAGGGCCACATGCGCTCGCACACGGGCGAGAAGCCCTTCGGCTGCGCCCACTGCGGGAAGGCGTTCGCGGACCGCTCCAACCTGCGCGCGCACATGCAGACCCACTCGGCGTTCAAGCACTTCCAGTGCAAGCGCTGCAGCAAGACGTTCGCGCTCAAGTCCTACCTGAATAAGCACTACGAGTCGGCGTGCTTCAAAGCCGGGGGGAACAGCGAGGATGACAGCTGAGAGAGAGAGAGAGAGACGACGCCGCACCGCTACACCAGCGGTAGCCGCAGCCGCAGCAGCCACCATCGTCACCGCCGCCGCCGTTGCTACTGCTGCTGCTGTGAAAGATGATGAAGCTATGATGGAGATGGGAGTGAATAACAAGCAAGGAGCGACACCCGCTGGGAAGTTCTGTTGACAACAGCAGCAGCAAGATGATGGTGATGATGGTGGCGGTGGCGACAGAAGGAAAACAGATATGCAGTTTATATTTCAATCATTATCTTCCAAAAGAGCGTTCTTCCTTTTTGTTTTGAGTAATCGAATCAAATGACACAGGTCTTCCAATGGAACCAAAACATTTTGGTTGTGTGCGTGCGTGAGTGAGATAGAGAGACGGAGAGTTCGTCGTTTTAATTTCGCATTCCTGATTTTTTTTAAATCAACTTGCAAAAAGTCCAAGTATTATGAATTTACGAAGTCAAACAGCTCCACCCGTCGGGCTGCCCGTGTTGGGTTACGAGCAAGGTTCCGCCACTGCCCGTTTTGTTTTCAAAGGTGGACTGGTAGACTTCTCTGGTTCGCGGATATTTTATACTCGGGTTCAACTCGTAAACCCCCGGTCTTGACTCAAGGCCACGTGTTTTTATGAAACGGAACTCTCCCCCACCACCCCTCCCACACCCACCCCCCTCCCCGCAATACTTCTGCGCGTGTAGTTGTGTGAAAGAGTCTGACTGGGCAACGCTCCCCAGCGGTCAGTCAGTCTCATCCAGGGAATGCTCAGCATCGCGTAACCTATACGTCCATCACTGCTCGTACCGCTGTATATTGTACGTGTGTTGACAACGGGAATATCCGTGTCGTGTGTCTATCCCTGCGTCACAAACAACCTCACCACAACCCCCAACCTCTCCATGTCAGCCTCTCTGTCCCTATTGTCTGCCTGTCTGTCTCTCTACCATGCTTTTGTCAGTCTCTCTGTCATTGTCTGTCTGGATCTGACACCGTCTCACCTCTGTCTGTATTTCAACATACATGACTGTATGTTAATGTCTCTCTCTCTGTGTTCCTCTAACCCACAGAATCATTTCACCCTCATCCCCAAGCCTCACAAAATGTTTCTCTTTTAAGGGGGCAATTTGAGCACCCCCTCTCCCCTCCTCCCTGTACTCCACTCCCCCGATCGCCCCGTCCCCCACCCTCTTTTTATAAATGGCAAGCCGTGTTAATGAGCAATACAGATAATATGTAAATGAGTGCGTGCTAAGCGTCTGTTCGTTTTTTTTACAATAGACGCTACGAATAGGGTAACTCTCCATCGACTGCACTTTATGTTACATTTTGCACCGGCGTTTATTTCCTTATCGAATGCTATTTATTTATTTCGTGTATTTATTTATTTTACATTTATAAGAACAAAACATCGATTACGTTTCGTAAAGCCAAAACGTCTTTCAGTTGCGCGTGGAATGCCTCTAATATAATATCCGTATTGTTTGTTTGTTTGTTTTAATATACAAACGCGTGAATATGACTCTATGTTTGATTTAGGTGATTAAGCATCTTTCGTGGAGTTCTTTAGCAACCACGATTTTTCTTTTTTTTTGCAAAGCGTATTCATAATCCACGTGACGTTGATTTCGAACATTGAGTCTTCCACGGCTGTTGGCTGGCTGGCAAAACAAATAAAAAGTAGCAAGCCTGATCCTTTTCTTCCAATCCTATAATTTGAACTCCCCTCGAGAGGGAAGAGTTCCGATTATTTGGGTGACCAAAAAAACCACCATTCTTCCAAATGCATCGGCAGGTATTCATCCCCCATATTTTAACCGTTTCCTACAGATTAATTCATTGATTGATTGGTCACCACATTCTCTATAATCGAGTGCAGCCGCGTACAGTGAAAAATAATTAACTACAAATGAAAGAGAGAAACAAAATCAAGAGAAACATTTGTACATACTTAAGGGCAATAATTGTGATGTTTACTTTCTTAAAAAACCTTACGGGGGAGAAAAAAAAAAACTAAAATTAAGCAAAAAAAGATGAAATGACAAAAAAATTATAATCAGATAATTGAAAAAAATGAAACCTACACGCTTTTTACAGTCACCAGCTCTGAATGCAGTATTTATTACAAGTTGTATAACCGCCACATTTAAAGTTTACAGCAATTGCTATGTTATTATTGTTGTTGTTGTTATGAATTATTGTTACGATCATTATTATCGCTGGCTGTACTTCAATTAATAAGCATTCGGTCCCCGCAAATAAAGGGGAGGCGTTTACTTTGTATGCCGATATAGAAGTGGTAGCTCCAGTGTGAAGGGTTCAAATATAAGCAGCATGCGGAAGGCGTCTCGACCCAATGTGATGATGATGATGAAACGAGTGGCCTGGTCCTTATTAACACCGAAGAACAGCTGACGTGTAGACCAGGTATATTCAGTATGGAATTTAAAAAAAAGAAATGCACTTGTAATTCATCCGAATGCCTGTGGTTAAGTCACAGTTCCCCCGTTTAATATAACGCGTACACGTGACGAGCTGTCCGTCTCCTAGCATGCTCTATCGTATGATAATGTGTAAATACCCTTCCACAAATGCATATCAGAAGAAAAAAAAGAGTATGCCGCTAATATACCTGTTGTTAATGTTCAACCCGTTTGGGAATGATATCGTTTGGGGTTTGTTTGCGTTCGTTTGTTTTTGTGTTGGGCATGCCATTCTACAAGTATCTTTGTTGCGCTGTATATCTGTGAACTAGCGTCTGTTGCGCCTATATTTGTCGATACTAACACAGGGTTTATATAGACCCCCCCCTCGCCCTCCCGATCTCCCGCACCCCTACCCCCCCTACCACAAAAAAATGTTTTCGCTTCCGAGGCAGAGATGGTTGTCAACATCACCATCACCACTAACCCACGTGTCTACGCGTCGCTCGAGGCAGTGCAGCCAACATGAGTTCGCTCTCTGTCTGTCTGTCTCAGAACCAAACTCACCTCCTAAGCGATGGTCCCAGCCCATGCCTCCGTTCATTCATTGCCACACGATGGACAACCTCCACAGCTCAACAGCTGCACCACGACTGCCTGACGACTTAATTAACTCACTAATACTATAATGACAATACTTTTAAGCGGGTTTTTTCTTGTTTTTTCAACAATCAGCTTGTTATTTATTTAGTATTTTTTTTATTATTATGAAGAGTTCGAGCTGGTATTCGGTATAGCCATCTGGTTATTTTGACGCATTTAGATCGTTGCCATGAATCGGACGCCCCTTGTTCCGCTTGGGGCCCTGAGTCATCTTGCTTCGTGTGATGTCGCCAAGCGCCACCAACTGAGTGCCCTCACTCCCTACGCCACATCCCATGTGCAGGTGGCTCCCTCCATCACCACTCGCTTGCGTTGGTAATACTTACAGACAAAGATTCCCCGTAGAAGCCTTAACAGACTGTTGGGGAAAGTTTGCTGTTAGCGAGTATCAGCAACTATGAAGGTCGCCACGGCTCACGAGGGGGGTGGGTTGCCAGCACAACGCTCGGCCGCCTTTGTCTTCCTCGTGGCGACGCTTGCATATCGCACCCAGGTACTCGTTTGAGACTGAGTGGAACCTACGGGCGGCTCAGGAACCGGTTCAGATAATCGTCGCTGGCGTTGACCGTGAGCGAGACTCGAACTCGGGTCTCCGGATTCGTAGCGCAGCGCGCTAACCACTGCGCCACCACCCGCTTAGAGAGCCCCCCACACACGCACGAGCTGATCTCCACACCGACGTAGATGATATCACATAGCCATCGTTCATTTGAAGGTTTTAACATACATAACACTCTGTAACACCATTTTTGTCTCTGGGTAGTTAGTGTTATTTTTCAACTGCTCATGCCTAAAAAGTATAGAAAATTGATATTATTCCCCGCGAACTTTGCTTTTGTGACCAGGACTTTATATGAATGAATGACACAAATGCACACCACGTTTTTTCATTGAAAACAGGTAAACTTCAAAATATTACTGCCCTGGTCACAAAAGCAAAATTCGTGGGGAATAATAATAGCCATTGTCTGTACTTTTGACGCATAAGCAATTAGGAAATAACATTTTGTACCAAGGAACAAGTTGTTGTTTTGTTACACAGTGCTATACCGTCCTTTCCAGCTGCCGGCTAAACGTGACGTGCGTCATCATGCCTTAGTTGAGTCGCTTATTCGTTCGCTTGATTAAAAATATAACGCGACACACCGATAACGGAGTAATTGTGACTTAAAGGTTTTTTTTCTTGTTTCCCGCTATGGAATCTGCTGAGCCCGTGTTGATTATCCGAAGGCAAAGATAATCCCTCCCTCCCCTCCACCCCTCCCCCCCCCACCCCCTCCCCTCGTGTGTTGGGACGCAAACTGAACGTTCGACGTGCATGGCAGGAACAAGTTCGCGTTGCCGCCTGGTCTCGCTTAGCCACCCAGCCCCCCCCCCCCCGGCCTTCAGCAAGGGCCCCCTTCGTGTTGCCCGAAGGGCCGCTTGACCTGGCTGGAAATCTCTAAAAGTCTTCCCCGGGGAATTATAAAACATCCCGGCTTGTTATTAGTAATAATGATAACAACAACACTGCCGCCATGATAATAATAATAATAATGCAGCAGCAGCAGTATTCAAGGCAATGTCATCACACGTAGATCTTCTCTCTTCCAGCACAACGAGATTAGTATTATTATTATTCATCTTCTTCCAATGATAGGTCCAGGTTGTTCTATTGTTGAAGGACCTCAGAGGTGGCGACCCTTACTCGGTACACAAGAAGCGGAGCTCACGCCATGTGCATCCAGGTGTTCGGCCACTCAGAAATATCGGGAGGGAGAATCAAGGACATTGAAATCAAATGCGTTTTGTTTGCTCGTCGTCGTTGTTGTTGTTGTTGCGGTTGCGGTGTGGCCACGAATGGGGATTTGTTGAGTGGCGCGTGACCGCTATTTTGTATGTGAACCCGTGCGAGGATTTTCCACTGTGTTAAAGCCAAGTTTTTGGTCACGCAAGTGCGTATCTACACAATTGCCATGCACGCAGGGTATAGGAAACGGTGTGGGGGGGGGGGGTATAGATAATGGGGGAGGGGGAATAGGTAACGGTGGGGGGGGGGTATAGGTAATGGAGGAGGGGGTATAGGTAACGTGGGGGGATAATTTACAACGTGCTCAGAAACAAAGATGACGTCGCCAGCCTGTGAGTTTGTGTCGAATGTGGACAGATGACGCGCACACGAAGACACACAAAAGACACAAAAGACACGAAGACACACAAAGACACACAAAGACACACAAAGACACACACACAGACACACAAAAGACACGAAGACACGCACAGACACACACAGACACACACAGACACACAAAAGACACACGAAGACACACGAAGACACACACACACAGACACACAAAAGACACGAAGACACACACAGACACACACAGACACACACAGACGCACAAAAGACACACGAAGACACACAGAGGACACAAATGACACAAAGAAACACAAAATACACACACATACACACAAAAGACACGAAGACACACAAAAGACACAAAGACACACAAAGACACACAAAGACACACAAGAATCCCTCGTATAGCCGTAACAGGTTGTTGGGGCAAGTGCTGTTAGCGAGCACCTATCAAGGCCGGCAGGGCACGCGAGGGGGTGGGTAGCCAGCAACCACGCCCGGCCGCCTTTGTCTCCCCAGTGGCGATGTTTACACACCAGGCACTCATTTAAGGCTGAGTTAACCTAGGGGAGGCCCAGGACCGGTTCAAATGTTCGCCACTGTTGTTGGCCGTGAGCGGGGAATTGAACTCGCGTTTCGAAGTTCGTAACGCAACGCGCTGACCGCTGCGCCACCGCTCCTTGCCAGAACACACAGATCTCTCATTAGGGGCCGTCCATAAATGACGTCACGCACCTGGGGGGGGGTCAGACATTTGTGACGATGTGTGACGAGGGGGGGGGGTTGAAAAATGTGACGTCACATCAAAATGCACAACTTTAAATATCTATAGACGACACGTTCTACTTAATTAAATAGACTTTTTAATAAAAGTTTTCTCCTACAACATCAGAGTGCAGCGCCACATTAAATACGCACTACGCATGTTTTTTTTGGGGGGGGGGCAGAGCTTTGTGACGTCATATTTGAGGGGGGAGGGTCTGACTTTGTGACGCCGTGTGACGAAAGGGGGGGGGGGGTAAAAAATCGTCCAAAATCGCGTGACGTCATTTAAGGACGGCCCTTTAGCAGCAAGGGTTGTTGTCTGGTGTTGTTCGCTCGGCCGCCTTGAGTCACGCACGCGACTCCACCGCACGACGTCGCCTCCCGCCGCTCGCTGAGACAGATTCTGTCAACATTGGTCCCACGAGCTTCGCGGGGGGCGGGGCCAGGGGAGGTAGGGGCGGGGCTAGGAGGGGTAGGGGGGGGGATAGGGGAGGTAGGGGGGGGGCTAGGGGAGGTAGGGGGGGCTAGGGGAGGTAGGGGGGGGGCTAGGGGAGGTAGGGGGGGGGGGGGCTAGGGGAGGTAGGGGGGGGGGCTAGGGGAGGTAGTCGGGGGGGGGGGCTAGGGGAGGTAGGGGGCTAGGGAGATAGGAGGCGGGGCTAGGGGAGGTAGAGGCGGGGCTAGGGGAGGTAGGGGGGGGGGGCTAGGGGAGGTAGGGGGGGGGGCTAGGGGAGGTAGGGGGGGGCTAGGGGAGGTAGGGGGCTAGGGAGATAGGAGGCGGGGCTAGGGAGATAGGAGGCGGGGCTAGGGGAGGTAGGGGGGGGCTAGGGGAGGTAGGGGGGGGCTAGGGGAGGTAGGGGGGGGCTAGTGGAGGTAGGGGGGGGGCTAGGGAGATAGGAGGCGGGGCTAGGGGAGGTAGGGGGGGGCTAGGGGAGGTAGGGGGGGCTAGGGGAGGTAAGGGGGGGCTAGGGGAGGTAGGCGGGGGGGGGCTAGGGGAGGTAGGGAGAGGTAGAGGCGGGGCTAGGGGAGGTAGGGGGGGCTAGGGGAGGTAGGGGAGGTAGGGGGGGGCTAGGGGAGGTAGGGGGGGCTAGGGGGAGGTAGGGGAGGGAGGGGGGCCCTTGTTGTTTCCACACCGTCAAAGTATTTTTGTTAAAATAAAACGCCAACCAAGTGTTACGTTAAGGTCCGTCGATGTTCGCAAGTCGTATTCAGCATCCGATGGTGTTTGTTGTTTGTTGTGTTCACAGTGGAGGGAATCCGACGAGCTGTTAAAGCTCTTCTGTTGCTTCACACGTGTCCAGGAGTGTCACGGATGCCCGGTGTTCTTTCTAAATAACGCGGCGTGATGCAATGTGCACGATGTAAGGGTGCGTCTATGCGTCTGTGTGTACGTGCGAGCCGAGGTGATGTAATAACGCAAATAATAAGCCTTATAATAATGACAACAACGATGCATTGTTATGATAGTGTACATCCATGTGTGTCACGCCACTGATGGGTGAAGGCCTCCTGCCCATCCTGCCGGTGTTTGTCATGGGGGGTTGTGTTTGACCATACTTCACCATGCTGGTTGGTGGCGGTGGTGGGGGGGGGGTGGTGGTGGGGGGGGGGGGGGTGGTGGTGTAGGGGGTTGGGAGTCGGGGGGGGGGAGATGCCCAGAACCAGTTCAGATGTCACTCACCACAGACCGTAGCTCTGCCCGGGAATTCGAACTCAGGTTGGCAGTGGGCACGCTGCATTGCCACTCCATGCTATGCGATCTCATCGCCCCCCCCCCACTAGCCTGATGCAGTACACAATATAGACTGTAGCTGATCCAGGCCTCGTCACGACCCGAGCCCACACTTAACCCGATCCGCCTCGCCGGTGTCGCACACGCGTGCCGGCACGCGTGTGCGACGCAGAGCGATCATCGTGCGGAACCCATCCGTCTGCTTCCAATGGTAAACGCACGCGCGTTACCACTTTTTGACACTTTCAAGCAAAAAAAAAAACTGACGACGGCGTAGCGCATTTTTTCTTAGTTTATTTGTTTACAAAATAACGCAAGAAGGCCGAGATCCCTGCCCCGTGGAGCCGTTTAGTAGACTCGAGGCAAAATCGATGTTAGGGGCCAGCTGCGTCTTCACACGGAGGAGTGCGGTGCCTTGCACCACGCCCGGCCGCCTTTGTCTCCCAACACGCTGATGCTTACACACTCATTTAAGGCTGAGCCGAACTTAGCGGAGGCTCAGGACCGGTTTCAAAGTAATTGCCACCACACACACACACACTCATTTGCATGGCCTTATAATTGTAATCTATTTTGTAAGAGTGTGCGTGTGTGACCTGGCTCCAGCGGTCGCGCGTTGGCCGCTTGTTGACGAGATTTCGCGGTTCGAATCCGAGAGGCATCCCCTGGTTAATCCCTAGCGTGGTATATCGACCGTGAGAAAGGTCACTGTTACGTCACAGCGGAGAGAGTCCGTGACGTCGTTCAGTGCGTGCCGCGACCTCGTGGCGTGGCACACGATCTGCGCACGGTCCGTTCGACTCAAGATTTGAATGGATTCAGATTTTTTTTTTAAAGATCCAGTCGACAACCTTGGCTAGACATGAAAGCAAATTCAACTGCAGTACTTATTCGGGAAGATAACAAATTACTGAAACGTTTTCTTTTCGCGGTTGTTGCCGTTCCACCTCTCTTCGCGGTGTTTTCGAGTTGCACCACGTGCTTGCTCGCCACGATGTGCCGACGTTTCGCTGCACGTGCCAGAAGCTTCCCGAAAAACACGTGGACAGCGGAACGTCGGTCATCACACCAAGCAGCAAACGCGATACAACCCCCCCCCCCCCCCCCCCTCCCCCCACAAATCATCTCTAAATCTCTAACTACATCGAAGAGATGACCGGACAAAATTATCCAGCCCAGGCCAATCTGTGCAAGTCGGATTGAAACGGACTCGTGACTTCCATTCTCGGCGTGGATACCCTGGAGTTAGGGAGCGAGATTCTGTCGGAGCGAAGCGTCGTCGTTGTTGTTGTTGATGTTGATGATGACGACGACGGGCAAGAGGCGAGAGCTGGAGGCTGGGCGCGTGGTGTGGCCGGATGAATGGCCAGCCGAGTGGGCTTGCTAAGGAAGAAGGCGATACACAGGGAGGTGTTCACTGTTGTGGTGCAGTCAAGCGGTGTGTTAATTGTGAAGCGGGGAGTGGGCGAGGGGTGCTGAGTGGGTGGGAGATTGGATATAACAACCCACCCCTCTGCGTCTCCTCCCCCCTTTCTAATTAACATGAACAATTAGAGCAAAATTGCACGGCTTGAGCACGTTTCCTTATAAGGGCTGTCCCATACACACGCGTCTTGCTCGCGTATAGCCCCGTGCCGCACGCCGAGAGGGCCTGTGGAACGTGGGACGCATTTTCAAGCGGGTAGGTAATCACCCCCCGAATGTCAATCTCCGAGCGTGCGAATTGCGTGCGGCGATTATCTGAACCCGTTCTGGGCCTTCCCCAGGTCGACTCCGCCTCAAATGAGTACCTGGTGAGATGCGTCAAACGGCGCCACTCGGGGAGACAAAGGCGGCCGGCCGTGGTGCTGGCCACCCATCCCGGCGTGTGCCGTGCCGGCCTTCATAGCACGTGCCCCAGAATTCTGTTAGCGCTATGCGGTGGATATTTGTCTTTTTGTGAGTGAAATGTACCTCGCCATTATTGGCTGAAACATTTGTATTTATTTTCCGGAGCACAGCCCGGCTGAAATTGAATCTTTGTTCCATGATATAATGTTTTTATTATTATGATTAAAACATAATTAACGTGCCCCGCTTATCGCTACGGGTTTTGATTCCCCAGGAGCCAATTCTGTCGACATTGGCCCAAAGTGAAATCGACTCGTGCGTCTGGGCGATTAGGAGCGAACCCCTTCGGGCGCCCACATTTCAGCCGAGCCGGGGTTGACACCGCCACGGCCAGCGACTCTGATTGGCATTACCGTACACCACTTGACAGCCGCGCATTCGCTTATAGTGCATCAGAGACACAAAGAACCCTCCGCCCGCTGTCGCATAACCTTGACAGACTGCTCTTTTACACGTCGCACCAAGTACTCGTTTGAGGCTGATTCGAGCTCGGGGAGGCCCAGGATCGGTTCAAATAAATCGTCACTGAGCGGGAATCGAACTCGGGTGGCCGGGGCGGCTGAGCGCGCGGCGTGCTAATCGTTGCGCCACGGCTCCCCACACACGCGCAGGGGATGGCGCCGTGGTGCAACGCTTAGCGCGCTCGACTCGCAATCCCGAGTTGTTCCCGGTTCGATCCCATACCCCGGCGCTGCAGTCGAAACGGGTACAGCGCGGTTTAGTCAGTCACCAGACACCAGGTCACGTGTGGTGGGGTAAAGTGTGGGTGCTCCCACGTCCCCAAAGATGTCTGACCAGCGTAGAAGAGTAGGCCAAAATGCCCTCTACAGGTGTTCTCCGCTAAGAGCTCCCTCTCTCTCTCTCTTCCTCTAGTGGAGGCCACTGCCGCCAACAGTGGCGTGAGCAGGCACTTGCAGGGCTGCGCCTTCGCCTTGATTTATTTAAATCACAATAATTACATCATAAGTTGAAACAATCATCCGCGCACGATTTTGCAACAAGTTCGAATGAGCGTTTGTCTTCACAAGTATTTAATTAGCAATACCGTAGCCGACAGGTAGCTGCTGTGAGGAGGGGGGGAAGATGCGTTTCCATGTTTGCAACGTGCAGGACCTGCACCTGTACACAGCGAGTCCTCGCTTAACGCGGTAGTAGATGCGTTCATGAAAAGTGCCACGTTAAAAGCGAAAAACGCGTTAAGCGAAAACAATGTCCCCATCACTAATGTAGCCATGAAGTTTGTCGAGATACGATGTATCACTACGCACGCCACAGAGTGAGGCGGCGGGATAAATAACTGAGGGTACACCGCCGCGTACCTGTATCACTCCGCGTACTGTAGCGCTCAGCCACGCAACTCAAGAAAGTAGATCGTCGTCGACCGCTCAAATACCGCATTATAACGGTGTACGTTTCGCGTTATAACGGTGCACGTTTGGCGTTATAACGGGCTCGCATTTCGCGTTATAACAGACGTGCGTTTCGCTTTATGACGGTGCGCATTCCACGTTGTGCGAAAAGTGTTCCCGAATGGAAGAGCCACCGCGTTGCGGCGAAGACGCGTTGCTGTGTGAACACCGCGGAGTGCCAAGCGAGGACTTTGTGTTTACACCGCTCACTGGGACACAACAATCAACGGGCACCTCCCGCTGTGAACGCGACCCACCATGCTGCCACTGTTCGCGGTGGTAGTGTCTTACAAATTAATTGAGGCTTTCTCTCTCTCTCTTTTCGTTAATCGCGTCTGTTTATTATTGCTGTTCATGTTATTGTTGTTCTTTATGATGATGATGATGCTGTTGTTGTGTTATTCTAGACTCATCTTTGTATTTCGAAGCAACACGTTTTGCACTGTTCTGCAGGGATTGAGCCCCCGCCCCAATACCCCCCTACCCTCCCCAATTTTAGCCCGGTCGGATAAATACGCGATATGAAACAAAACGAAAACCTTGACAACACTGCCATAACAAGTATTGCCATATAATGCACGCGGTGCTTCCGCTCTCCGACACCGGAGTTGTGTAAATATGATTCTCTCTCGATATGCCATACCATGCCACGTGACCACGGCTTAATTTATTATCGGGTACAAATATTTATCGGGGTTCTCCCCCCCCCCCCCCACCACCCCCCCCCCCCATTTGTCTTCCCCCCAACCCCCTCGCCCACTCCCCGGCGCCTCGACAATAATATTTTTCGGAGCTCAGCACCCGACCGACGGACAGCTCCGGCGATAAAACGTAACCGCTGCATGTTTAAACACCATTGCAAGCGCCTGCCACCGCCGTTATAAAGCCACAGCATTTCAGCGTTGTCAGGTTTCGGTAGAGTCCGAACCTCGGTGTCAAAATAGTTGCTTGGATGTTGCGCAAATATATGCATGAACGTCACGGGAAGGGAGCATGTGTACGTGGAAGGGGAGAACGTGTGTACGTGCGGTAGCCCTTTTGTAAAAATCCACTGCTGGATGAGGGCCGGCACGCGGGTGCAGACGCCGTGCGGTCGCCGGGGGGAACGTTTGACCATACTTCACCACGCCGGGTCTGTCAGTGTCGGGTTGGCGAAGCTGGGGGCAGCAAAGACGTTTGTAGCAGAGCGACGCGACTACAGTTCACGCTTGCTGCACTGCCTCTCTGCTGCCCACAATGTATCCCCCCCCCCCCCCCCACGGCCGTTCATAGCAACCTTTGGCCGCCCGAACAAGCAGTAGCCAGGCTCAAGACCTGCTTTGCCTTCTGCGCACTCCGGGCGATCGCCGTCGTGGAGGGGAAATGTGGATTTATGGATCGCGCAGAGGGGGAAAGGGCCGTCGTGTGCGCGTGGCAACGAGGTGGCGTTGTCAGGAGGCAGTACAGCAAGTGGGAATATCGACAAGAGTCGCGTCGAAACGATTTGGATGTTTAAGCCTCCTCGAGCGCGTGGGGGTTTTCTCCGGGGGGGGGGGGGGGGGCGGGGCGGGGGGTGGGGGGGAGGGGGTTTGGGGGGGGGGATGTTTCTGCCCACTTGCAAAAAAATATATATTCGTGACAAACAAAAAATATGGAACTGGCCAAACATCCCAACGCAGGGGCCTCTTGATGAACGAGTCACGAGACTCAGAGAGGTTCCCGTGGGTAAATTGTTGCTTAAAAGTAGAATTTGTACTGACGTCTTACGTTGAGAGAAAAAGTGAAAATGCCATACAAAGCACTTGCACGGTCAGAGTTGATCGATTTGATTGAAAGTGTACAACACTCGGTCAGATATCTGTTGGGAAATCGAAATAAAAATCACGACCATCGTTAACTTTACCTTTGAACAGAAAAAAAAACATTGTTGTGCTGACGTTTCGGGCAATGGCTCTTCTTCAGAGTTTTAAAGAGCGGGCACAAAGACTGGCGGGGCACCTGGGCGAGCTCTTACGCTCACTGCAGTGCGATGGGAAGTGTGGTCAAGGTTGACATATCTGTTTTGTGAACGAGGGTCATTGCTCGAAACGTCAGTACGCGTCGGCGAAGGGGGTTGGGGATGTGCGCGGGTGAGGGCTCGCGAGGGCCCATGACGACGTCGCGATGTCACCGCTCGCCGCTGATGTCAGCAGCCGCGGTCACTGCTTCGGCTCGGCTGGTTCATGTCGGTAGTGCGCTAACCACTGTCCCACCGCTCCTGTCGGAAGGCCGTGTTAATTATGACGAACGTGGTGGGGGGGGGGGGGCTTCAATCGCCCACCGCGACGCGTGACGCCGATTCGCATTTGACGTCCGCGTGCGCCAAATCGTGTGTCGTGAAACCCTCCTCCACCCGACGCACAGCCCGGCTGGCAAAAGCTGTCGCGTGGCTCGGCCACTGTGCCGATGTATCACCGCCGGCGCTCTTTGAAACACATCGGTGGCGTGTGAACAGATCACGCGCGCCGGGGAGACAAAGGCGGGTCGGTCGTGGTGATGGCTACAGCGGCCCCCCTCCCAACCCCGCCTCGAGTGCCGTTTGGTCCTCGATGGGTTTTCGCTAACGACCAGTGCCGGATTAAGCTAGCGCGGGGCCTTTCGCAAATATGTTATAAAGAGGCCCTAAATGTTAAAACATCAATATTAAAACACAACGTATTTTTTACTTGCACAGTGAAGTTATTCTATTTTTTTCATTTGCTATACAGCCAGATAATGCGACAAATCGCTAACTTTAAACATCCAGTCGTTCATAAAAGTTGAAGGCGGTATAGTACTATAGTAATACAGCAAGTGCAGAATCACTGAGCCGGAATTGATAGCTTGAAAGCATTTAGCGCGGGGCCCTTGAAAGTGCGGGGCCCGTAGTATATGTAGCTACTCCATGTGTAGCTACTACATGTGTAGCTACTACTTGTGTAGCTACTACTTGTGTAGCTACTACATGTGTAGCTACTACACATGTAGCTACTTGTGCTACGAGGATAATCCGGCACTGCTAACAACAGCACTCGGAACCGAATCGTCTGTTGCCCGTCACGTGCTCTTTGCGTGTGCTGTGTGTGTGTCATTTTGGTAAAATCCATTGTCTCACAATGCTGAGTCTCTAAGAGCAATACAAGATAAACATTTGGCGTTCACGTGGACTAATGAGTAGCCGAACAAATAATGCCTCCTTCCCATATTTGTCCGTCCCAACAAAGATAACGAGATATCTTTTTTACACATCCCATCAGCCAAACGGCCTTGTCCAGCCAATAGGGTCCTTGTCAATAATAAAAAAAAACACACGTGGCAGTTCACCAGCATCGCTTTTCAAGTAAATCCTGGACGCTGCTGATGAGCCGATGTTGAAGTGCCAGTTTGCTTGGAATGAATCAGCGCTGCTGCTGCTGCTAAAGTCGCGCACTGCCATACACAAGGCCGTGTGGATTGAACGAGTCGTGTAAAAAAAATATTAAATACTCGTGGAGTACTGCTCTGTGTGTGTCACGTGGTGTACTCCTGTGTATGTCACGTGGGGTACTCCTCTGTGTAGATTTGAAGCTTTCGTGACTGCAAGGATTCATACTCTTAGTTATTTCGGTAAAGTCACGTAGGTAAAAAACTAATTAAAATTAATAAAAAATAAAATAAAAATCACGACGTTTCGGAGGCAACACAAGTCTCCGTCATCAGGTGGGACCGTCACAGCCAGATTCATTTCATTTTTTACCTACGTAACTTTACCGAAAGAACTAAGAGTATATTCTCTTCTGTGTGTCACGTGGTGTACTCCTGTGTGTGTCACGTGGAGTACGCCTCTGTGTGTGTCACGTGGTGTACTCCTGTGTGTGTCACGTGGGGTACTCCTGTGTGTGTGTCACGTGGAGTACCTCTGTGTGTGTCACGTGGGGTACTCCTGTGTGTGTGTCACGTGGTGTACCCCTGTGTGTGTCACGTGGGGTACTCCTGTGTGTGTCACGTGGAGAGACAAACATGGGGGAGTATTTGTACTCTCATAACGTCATGAAGCCCTCTTCGACAGGCCAGTTTTTCGTTCAAATGTTCAATCAAAACGAACGTATTGATTTACACACGCGTGTACAGTATTTATGAATTGCCTGCGTACTTAATGTGTGTATTTATTAACCGACTGTGAAAACAAAATCACGGCGCTGCGAGTCAGCACGACTTCGTGGCGATATCGACTCTCTGTACGCGCGCGCGTGTACGTGTGTGTACGTGTATGTGTGTGTACACGCATGCATGCGTGTATCCGGCACCCCTACGAGCGCGTGTGTTGCTGTATACGGTTTGTCCAACTCGCATCATCATCATCGTCATCGTCGTCCGCGCCCTACATTATTAAAACAACACGAGCCCCGAAATAAAACCATAGCCGAGCTTGACCGCCGCTGCTGCTGCTGCTTCTCACGCGACCATCACCGGCGCGGAGAGCACGTGGGCCAACTGGAGTCTGTGTGTCGACACACTTCGAAATAATAAATTCGTTGATAATACCTTGAAACAAAATGTGAATTCTTTACAAAACGAAAAAAAAGCGGACAGCGTTAACTTCACTGTTTACATTCGGAAACAATGTTTTTGTTGTGTCACTTATACAAGTTGTTTGGGTTATTTTTGTGTGTGTGTAAAATAATGTCACAAATATAACAAACCTTGGGCGTTTATTGTACCAATTGGATGACATCACCGAACTGTGTGTTAGTTGCGTGGGTTTCCAGCTAAAATGCTTCATCAGTTATGTCGATCTGACGTCAGCATGTCTCCATGGATTATAACGAGCTATGTGTTAATCAATATTATATCTACAGTATGATTATATACTCTCTCTCTCTCTCTATTGCGCTCTTAGATCCTCCTACCTCTGTTGGTTGTGTTTCTCTGTCTCTGTTGCTTTCCGTGTGTGTGTGTCTCTTATATATTCAGATTTCATTCATCTCTGTGTGTCCTGCCTCTGTTCCACGTGTCTATCCGGATGTCTTCCATTTGTTTATCAGCCAGTCTCTCTCATTGCATGCCCTATGTATGTCCGTCTTGTCATACACGTCTGTCTGCAATACATAGGTCCGTTTGTCTCTCTGCCATATCAGCTGTCTCTCTCTCTCTCTCTGTGTGTGCTGATATCCGTCTGCCGTTCTGTCCGTCCCATCTGTCGATATATACGCGCCTGTCTCTCTGTTATTGTCTCTTTATACATTAATCCGTCCATCTGTTTGTCTGTTCGCTTCTCTTCATAAACATGCATTGTCTCTCGTCATTGTCTCTCCATCTGTCTGTCTGTGTGTGTCTCTCTCTCTCTGTCCGTCTCTATTTCTCTCTCTGTCTGAATCCAGAGGCCTCAGAATGTTTAGCACGCAAACTGTTCCACTCACCAGCATGTTGTTAGCGTGTATATTTTTCAGTTTTAATCGGAACAAATAGTAAAAAAAAGTTTTGCCATTGGTTCAACAACAATGCCAAATAAACCCTTTTCAACCCGAGACCCATATCCGCTGCTCTGTGATATTGAAACATTCTGGTTCTGGGTGAGTGGGGTGGGTGACTTATCACGTCGTAGCGAACACTCACGCAGATGACTCTCAGCTGGTTGGCGATAGGCGCAGCACCTGCAATTGCCTGCGAGCGCCACTGCCGGCGAAATGGCCTCCACTAAGAGAGAGCTCTGCATAACTGCTCTGCATGTTGCGTGTGTGTTTTTTGCCTACTCTTCCACGATGGCCAGGCGTCTTGGAAGAAGCATGTATACCCACACTTATCCTCACTACACGCAATATGAAGTTCGACTAAATTCGGGGCACCCCCCCCCCCCCCACACTGGCTGCTGTTGCGTGGGCAGAGGCTGTGGGGGTGTGGGGGGGGTGACAATTTAAAATCTTCCCCCATTGTTTTCAACTGCCGCGCCTGGAGATCGGTCGACCTCTGCATTGTTAAGTCCAGCGCGCTGCTAACCATCATTGCACCGCAGCCTTACAAATGTAAATCATCATCATCAGCAGCAGCTGCTGCCCCGCCGGTTGTGGAGGCGAAATCGACGCACGCCTCCCAGGCACGTGACCCCGGCCACGCCACGAAGCGTCGTCGATTGCCGAAGCTGGGCACGCGCACGCACGCGCGCGGCGGCGGGGCCCTGAACGAGGTGGGGAGGGCAGGGGTGCGATGGGAGCCGGTGACGAGCGCAGCGAGGTGGTGTTCTCAAGAGGTTCCACCAGAATTAGAGAGGCGCGGCGTCCGGATTCGTTCGCCGAGCGCCGGCGCCGGCGCGGGGCTCAAGATCGTCCCGCGCACGAGCACGCGCACGCACGAGCGAGCACGAGCACGCGGCGTGAAGAGGGGGAAGGGGAGCGCGTGGACCAGAGACGTCATCACATTCGACTGCTGCCCAAAGTGAGTGGCGCTTGAGCAGGGCGCACGTCACGGCTAGGAGAGGAGGGGGGGGGGTAACGATGATTGACCCGCGGCTCTGTATGCTGAACTTCTTTCGCACCGTACGTAGCCAACCACGCGTGGCGAACGCGCCCGCGAGATCCCCGTGGGAATTTGGTCTGTTTGTGTTTTGTTTTGCTTTATAGACCCACGCCGGCCAGACGTCTCGGGAGAGGTGACGGTACCCACACTTTACCCCACCGCGCGCTACAGCACTTGCCGACACGACGCGCTTCGCGGTGCGCCCCATTCACGCCCTGCCGGGCGGACGAGGGGCGATGCGGGTGTCATAAACTCGCCCCCCCCCCCCGTCGTTTCCATCTGCCGCGCCACAAAATCCGAGCGGCGACGCCCTGAACTTCGCAAGTCCGACGCGTCGCTGCCCGTGTCCGTACCCAGTGACGGACACCACGAGGCGTCAGTTGGGACACGGGCGGCCGCGCCTGTCGTGCCGAGTGGCGTTTGTTGAATTTCAAAGGGCACGTTCGCGAGTACGCGGAGGGAGCCGCGGCAATTGTGCGTCCATCACCGAGTGTGAACTATCCTCGGGAGTCAAAGATGTGTTAGATGCTGCGCGCGGTAAGCCACCCGGTTGAGCCGTGGTGTCCTCTTCAATTAATGGGCTCCTGTGGGCGTAATGGGATTTTCATTGAGACCGCGAATGTGCGGCAGTTCTTGGCCGTGGCCGGTGAGCTCAGAGATCGTGGGGCTGATCCTGAGATTCAAATGCGGGTCTCAGTCGCACCCGCGGTTCAACCGGGCGCGCAAATTGCTGAGATCAGGCGGTGGTCGTGTCAGACAGGTCACCAATGACTGTACACACAGGAGCGCGTGGGTTCGATCCCGACCCATGACGCCTGCTGCTGCTGTATAGTTGGAGTTTGCGTGTCTCTCTCCCCGTGGTCGCGTGGATTTTTCTCCGGTTTCTCCCTCCACATTTAGAAACACAAGTTTAGAGTATGTGGCTGATATACATTTCCACGTGATACGCCACTTCGTTGAGCTGTCATTTGCGATTGCCAGGTCGCTTCTAAAAAAAGAGCTACACAATTCAGTGGGGCCTTACCTGGTAAAATAAAAAAAAGTTTAAATTTAAATTGTTTTAAGTCGGAAAATTGCAGTTCTGAGAAGTAGAAATATCGGTTAGACTTCTCATTCGTCGAACAGCGATCGCTGTCACACGGCGGAGCGGGTGAGAAGTGAAAAGGAGCTTCATAGCTCATCAGATTTCATCAGGATGAATCAATATTATTACTCCGAAATGCCGCTCCCTCCAGTGTGTGGACCAGAGGGCGCCTGAAGAAGGGGTCTCGGATGTAGCTCTGTAGAGATCCACTTCCTTGGGCCGTTCACGAATAACGCGAAGGGCTCACACGGCTCTGTGAGGGATTTGAAAGGGAAACTGCGTCCCATGACACGACACACACAGCAAGAACAATCGGAATAAAATCGTCAAAAGGGAAAACGCCAACAACAAAAAAGCAATTTGCCGACATTCCAGTTCTGAAAGTGGAAATATCACACCGCCATGGGACAAGCAGACCGGCGCTCACACGATTGCCTGGCTTGCCAGCTTACTCGGAATTCTATAATCCACGTCTGAGAACCGAGAGGCGGTCACGGCTGTTGGGGGGGGGGGGGGGAATTGGAGGGAGGGTGGAGGGGGAAACCTTCCCTTGTTTCTCGGCGTGTGGCTTCGGTGATAACTGAGCGGTGGCGCAATGGTTAGCGTGCTTCGCTGTGAAACCGGCGAAACAATAGTTGCTTCCCGGCGACGGGCGGTCTATAGCCGAACGCCGGCGCATCCTTAAAATGAATACCTTGGTGCCGTGTTTGGGGAGACAAAGACGGCCTGGCGTGGTGGTGGTGGTGGTGATGACACAGTCGTATTGCGCCGTGCCTGGCTTGCATAGGCGCTCGCTAACAGAGCTCTTGCCCGAGCAGTCTGTGCAAAGTTGCGCGTGGTGGTTGGGGGTGGATGGGTGGTGGGGATCTTCGTCTTTGTGCCGTCAGAGTGCACGGGGGGCGGGGGGGCGAGTCAATCCAGGGGGATGCTCCATGCATAATGTGGCCAGATGATTGCCGTGGCCTGCACGCGGGGCTGACCCAGACACAGAGGGAGCAGGGGACGGAGGAGGAGTGGGAGGGGGGACGGGTGCGATGGGGGTAATCGGTGCATTGGGGAGGAGTGGAGTGTGGGGGAGGGGTGGGGAAGCGGTAGAGTCGTGGTTAGCGCGCTGCACTTCTGACCCGGCGAACCGAGTTCGATTCCCGCTCACGGCCAACATCAATGACATTTATCTGAACCGGCCCTGGGCCTCCTTTAGGTCGGCTCAGCCTCAGAAGCGACCTGGCCATAAATCGTAGCTCAGCGGAGTGGCTGCTAATTTACAGAATCAGGCCAATTACTCTGAACGCGTGATGTAGATTCTGAACGTGGAGGGGATACAACAACAAAAACATCCGCGTGACCGCGGGGAGAGAGAGGGACACCGCGAACTGCGCGCGCGATCCAGGGTTCAGCTGATATTTGAATTCGGCGGTGCGCTCTGACCGAGCTGCACTGACCGCTCACCCGAGTTCCGTTTGACAGCCTTGGGTTGGGTGGTGGGAGTGGCTCAGCCTCCCCCACCTCCTCCTCCTCTCTCCCCCACCCAGCCAGTTGCGTGAGCGGCTGCCCCGCGGCGCTCACTGGGGGCCTTCTGTCGGGGACCTTTTGTGCGACGAGTCTCGACACCCTGGGGGCTATGGGGACAAAATTATTGTTACCAACCCACATTGCGCTCCTCCTCGCTGGTACCCGATCCTGCACGTTACAGAGAGAGCACAACAATAATAACAATAACAACAACAGGGTCAGACAAATATCAGCCACTGTTATTGACAGCCCATGGTCAACTCCGGCAGCGCCGCAAGTGTTTGGTTCACGGGGAAAGTGTGGCGGCCAAACCTGGCCCAACCACCACCACCACCACCACGCCGGTCAGTGCGTCAGCCAAATTTGTGTTAAACTGATGATTATTATTACAATGCAAACGTGGTGGCATTTCGATGGCTACAAAATAAACGGACTCTGGTGACTTACGGCTGGCCTGGTCTGAGTCTAAATGAACTCCCGGTGCAGTCAGTTTCGCCGTGTTCACACTGACTGTGCGTGACGTCTGCGTCGTGGTCAGCGCCCTCCGCCGACCAAGTGACGATTGTCTCAACGGTCTTGGACTTTCCCCTAGGCCAGGGGTCGGCAACCAAAATAACAAGAAGAGCCATTTCTTTCCAATTCGGTACAAAATTCAGTATTTCAAGAGCCGCAATGCATCTGAGTACATACGTACTCATCGTCAAGAAGCAGCCCGTAAAGAGCCACATGCGGCTCCGGAGCCGTAGGTTGCCGACCCCTGCCCTAGGCCGACCCAGCCTCAAATGAGTACCTGGTGCGGCGTGGAAACATCGCCACCGGGGAGGCAGAGACGGTGGGGCGTGGTGGTGGTAGCCACCCCCACCCAGTCTGTTGAGGCTCTACGGGGGCGATCTGCGTCTTCGTGTGTGTCGTTGGGGAGCGGTGGCGCAGTGGGTTGGTCATAGCGCACTGCGCTACAAACCCGGCACGGGTTTCCGAGCTCGAATAATTCTCGCCCACGGCCAACATCAGCGGCGAATATCTCCCCGAGGTCAACCTTTGAATGAGCGTCTGCTTCGGTGTGCGCGCGCATCATCGGGCCACCCGGGAGAGACAAAGGCGGCCCCGGCGAGATCGCTGGCCACTCCCGTGTCGGTCCCTCGAACGTTGCGCGTCCGCTAACAGCACTTGCTCCCAACAGCCCGTGCGGACTACACGGGGGACCTTTGTCTGTGCGTGCCCGTGAACAAATACGTCGCCTGGCCGCATTGTACATCACGCTGACGAATGATCGCCGAGCGCGCGGCACCTCCCACGGTTACCATTGGAGCCCGTCTGTTCATTATTCCTGAACGCTCCACTTCACGTTAATCAAGTAATCAATTAATAATAAAGCGTTTACTTAATTATACACGTTGCTGTTTCGTTTTTTTTTCTTCCCCCCCCCTTCTCTTTTGCAGCTGTCCGGTGGCCTTTGCGATCTGAATTGTGAATGGATATGCAGTACTCCCACGCACTCTCCGGTAACATCGTCATCATGAGCCATGATCAATCCACTGCTGGATGAAGGCCTCCCTCCCTCCCGCACCCCCCCCCCACCCCACAGGTCGTCACCTGCTGCACACGAAGCCAATCTCATCGCTCCAGCCACCGCATACCACTGGCACGCGTTCCGAGTCCACGGCCTGAGTCATCGCGACTCCCCCCTCTGTTGTCTCACGCTGGCAACAGCACTAACACCCAGGCGGGGAGTCACACGCGCGACGCCTCTCTCCTCCTCCTCCCTCCCTGGTCGAGATGAATCTCAGCAGTCGCCTGGAATATCGAACAAAGGACGCAAAGATCCCCCGTGTAGCCTTAAACAGACTGTTGGGGCAAGTGCTGTTGGCGAGTAGCTGCGAAGGCCGGAACGGCACACGAGGTGGGTCGCCAGCACCACGGTCTAAGACCGTTCGGACAGCAGCCACTGGTGTTGATGGCATTGAGTGGGGATCGAACTCGGCTCGCCACGTGGTTGCTGCCGTTCTCGCTGCAATTCCTCCTCGCGCCTCCGAATCGTTTTCTCTCATCGAGAGCGCGGGAACGCCGCGCAGCGTGTTACAAGTTGAACGTCAGCATCGTCACTCGTGATCATTCCACTGCTGGATGAAATGCCTCCCCAAGCTCCCGCCGCCGCCGCCATCTCGCATGGTCTTGTGATCTAACTACCCTTTCAGCGCCAGCACGCGAGCTGATTTCATCTCCCAATCACCGCGATGACAGCCAGTGGTCAAGACTCACATCTCGCTACCGTGCGGTGCCACGGTGGCTAGATGTTAACGACCTCGCCCGGTATACAGGAGGTCATGGGCTCGATCCAGACCCTGACGCCTGCTGTTGTATATTGGGAGTTTTCATGCTCTCTCCCCGTGGTCGCGTCGATTTTTCTCGGGGTCCTCCGGTTTTCCCCTCCACATTTATAAACACTTGGCGGCTATACATTCACACATGATGCTAAGCCACCGCGCGTTGGACTATCGCGTGGCCAGGTCGCTTCTGAAAAATCATTTTGCTTCGGGGGTCTGATCTAGTAAAATAAATTAAAAATGCTTAGTTTAGTTTACTAACACAATACTAACATCGCCTGCCCGCCCCACCGATCATTTGTGTTTAAAAAGCTCACATTTTCTCTTGGCCATTCGCTTCCTCTTCCCTCTCCTCGCCCCTCCACTCCTTCCCGTCCCTCCCTTACAGCCCTTTCGTGATCCCCAAGTCTACCCCCCCTATCGCGGTCACCCATTCCTCAACCCTTGTAGCATGCCCCTGCCATCGACACCATTACATGCGGTCGCCGCTTTGTAAGCTCCGTCAAGCGCCTCGAGTGAGGGCGCTCAGTAAATATAAATGGAGATTAGATTCCAGTGCGTTGGCAACTGCTGAATGACGCAAGCTTGCAAAATGCCTTCAACGCGCGGCACTGGTCAAGGGTGCCACAACGTGCGCACAGAAGCGTGTAGAGGTTACACGCCCGGAATTACAATGACGACGGGAAGGACAGATGCGGGCGAACAAATCAGAGAAATGATATTGACTTGAGGACAGCAGGACAGCACCGATACGTCGCTAGACCGGGCGATGGTCGATGGACAACACTGGCGAAAGAATGACAGCGGAATGAGGAATGAGTGGACAGCCATCGTAGACACGGAGCGAAGTGATGAGCTCGTCTGCAGGATTGAGATGGCTTTGTGCGACTGTGAGAGATGGTGTCAGCATGAACAAAAAAAACGGAACTATTTTTTATTTTACCGGGTAAGCCCCCACCGAGCTGCGATGTAGCTCTTTTTCAGAAGCGACCTGGCCACAAACGATATCTCAATGAAGTGGCTGATCATGTGGAAATATATAGCAGCCACAATACTCTTCAATACATGGAGAGGCCTTCATAGAGCAATGGAAAAAAAACAATGGCTGGTGACTGGTCTGAGATGGCTTCACTCATCTCAATAGAAACATCCGTAAATGTTTATAAATCCAGCTGCACAAGAACGGAAAGATCGGTGCAAGTTTCAGCCACACACTGTTTTAATCCGTTCGGCAGCAAACGGCCGTCATACAAACAAGGTATCAAAATGACAAGATACATTTTTTTTCGCGAATAATAATATTCACAAGCAACACAAATGACCGCCGACGTATCGGCGCCCGCCATTTATATTGACGCTGCCCCCCTAAAACAATCACGGCTCTCGCGGTTACACTTTCGTTCCGACCCCCCTTTTTGCTTCCAGCGATTCATCGCAGAGCTGGAAACAGCCGTGCGTTCAAAACACAGATGGCAAGCTTATTTCCCCCCCACCCACCCACAACCCCCAGCGCGCGAGAAAAATGAATTCATCCTAAGACAGAGAGAGAGAGAGAGAAACGACACGAGTTGCCGGCGACGTTTCTAAATCTTTGTTTTGGATTTCCCCGCAATTGAATTCAGTGCGCCTGGCCAGAGCGGAACTGGACGCGCTGTGCCCAGCACACGCGCTCGCTCGCTGTGGAACATCGCACACGGAGGAGGAGACCACAAGCTCGGCCACTCGCAGGGGTCGTGCCGACGGTGGGACGGAAAACGGCAACCAGTTTTTTTTTTATATCGATACACAAAAAGAGCCACGCGACATCCCTATGTACACCACGCACGCGCTGCACGCGCTACTCAAGTACGTTGACCAGCAGTGGGAAGAGTTGCCGCAGGTGCCACTGCTGGCGGCACGAGGGGGGGGGGGGGGGGGGGACTTGCGGTGGAAGAGGTCCGCACGTTTGACCTGCGCGGCACGCGACAGTCGAACCGGGGGGGGGTCGAGGTTTCCCACCACCTTTGTCCAACCGGCCGTGTAAGTTGGTGCACGAGTCGAGGTCATCGGTAGGCGATGGGGAAAAGCGTGGGGGGGGAAACTCCCACCTCGTGCTTTCGAGATGTCTGCCCGGCGTGCGTGTAGTCAGCCAAAGTGCGATCGACAGAGGGCTCTCTCTGTCTTTCGAGCTCCCTCCAGCGGAGGCTCTAATTGCCAGCAACGGCGTGAGCAGGCTATTGTAGGGCTGCGCCTTCATCTATTCTCTTTACAGCGAGAAACAAAATTGAAATTACTCACTTCAGAGTGATCCTGTTCAATGGCAAAGCCACAGACTCCCCCCTGCCACGAGACGTTTGTCTAGCAGAAAGGGTTTTAATTTTGCTCGCAACAACAAAAAATCAACAACCACCGTTTGCAGGAACCGCGGCAGCAGCTGTTCCACTTTGCTTAGGAATTAGAGACTCGATTAAGCCACTGCGAACGCACCCATTATATATATACACACACACACACAAGCTGTGAATTCATTAAAAACGGCTGTAAAAAAAAATGACACTAAATTGCCTTTTTTTTCAATTCACGAGCGACCCCTTGCGTGTAAGCCGATTTGCGGAGTCACCTGCCGAGGCCGCGGCGTCGACCGCGGAGCGCGAATGTCGCTACGACACCCGCACACCGCGGTCGTGCTCTCGCGCGGCGCGGCGTGAAAACGCAATCCAGATGACCCCCCCCCCCCCCGTTGCGACGGCCACCGCAACAGCCCGGAAACCCCCCGCTACTCCGCGCGCCGCAGCCATTGCGTACGCCCCCAACGGAGAGAGAACTCGTCCCGAGAGACGGAGCCCGTCCCGCCGCGGAGACTGAACGGCGGGCAGGGTCGTGCTGCGGTTGGTCAGTTGGATTGCGCGACCGTGGGTGGGGAGAGCGGAGGGCAACGGTGGCGACTTGGTGCGGCCTTCATCCAGCAGTGCATTGCTCACGGCTGCTGCTGCTGCTGCCGCTGCTGCTGCTGCTGCCGCTGGCGATAACGACGAGGACGACGAGGAGCGATGCCGACCGCGAACGCGCGCGTCGCGGGCACGCAACCCCGACACATTCGGACAGACGCGAGTCCTGTTGGCGTAATCAGGATGAGACGCCCCGTCGCGTCCGAGGAGGCCGGAGTCGAGCGTCCCCCCACGAGGCCCCTTTTGCCGCGTCCGCGCGCCGCCGTTAAGTCGTCGGGCGCGATGCGTGTCCAGGCGCGGCTCGGCGGGAGGCGAAAGAAACCGCTGGCTCAGCAGCGGTCACCGCGCCGCTCATTACCATGCCTCCCACGGCGCCCCCCTCCACCCTCCGCTGCCACTCCCGCCCCCCCGCCCGCGCCGCGGCGGCGGCCACAGGTTAGAAGTGAGCCGTCACGCGGTCGATGTCCAAAATGTCTTCAATTATCTGTTGAGAAATAAAATACGCGTTTAATCAATTCCGTCAATTAATCAATTATCTTCCGACTCGCTCCCACCACTCCACCGCACACACCCTGCCACCCCCACTCCTCTTCTGTGGGGGAGGGGGAGGGGGGGAGCAGGGGAGGGAAAGACGAGGTTCTCAGACACTTGATTTGTCCCGTGTGTGTTGTGCAGTTAGTGAGCATGTGAGGGTGCGTGCGTGCGTATTTATGTGCCGTCTGTGGTGTATGCAGTTGTCTGTGGTGTGTGTGGGGAGTGGTGGCGCAGCAGTTAGTGCACTGCGCTACGAACCCGGCGAGGACCCGAGTTCCATTCCTGCTCAGGGCCAACATCAGTGACAAATATCTGAACCGGTTCTGAGCCTCGCCGAAGTTGGCTCAGCCTTAAACATGTACCCGGTGGAGTAAGGTAAACATCAGCACGGAGGATGGTGCTGGTCACCCACCATCACGTCGTTCATTTGCCGTGTCGACCTTCGTAGGTGCTCGCTAACAGCACTTGCTCCAACAGTCCGGTAAACGCTATACGAAGGATATGTCTTCATGTGTGTATGTATGTATGTGTACACGTGTGAATGACTGAAAGCCAATCTGCGTTCGTGAGTGGTAAACACACACAGGTGAATCACTGTGCAATACATTAATCCTTTCTTCGTTTCGAACACCTCGCGTTTCATCGTTATCACTTAACGATTATAGAACGTGGATACGCATGCGGCTGTCCCTGTGAGGCACAAGGTCAATGAAGTAGCGCCGGGCCCGCGAGCGAGTGTTAGTCAGCACGGGGGAGACAAAGGCAGCCGGGTATGGTGCTGGTCACACCTCCGATTAGCACAGTTGGCTATGTTCGGTGTGAGAGAAGTGCAACGTAAAGTCAGTCGGGTGGGCAATGTTGCTTCCAAAATAAGTATTTTTTTCCGAGAAATTTGATCACATTTGGAAAATGCAGATCGTGACGCCGGCAAAGATCCGTTTCGAATAACGTTGCCATATGTTTGCTTTAACGTCCGCTGTGAAAGCAGGCGGCGCGTCTTATTTTTGTCGGCTGCAAGATCAATGCAGTATTAACCAGGGCGGTCGCCGGGCTCGAACCGCACACCGAGACAACGAGCTGGGAAACCGAACCCCGCCGAGCTCCGAGCAGGTCCCGGGAATGTACCCGGATGCCCACCACCCTCCCATCCTACAACCCCCGCAAACATCAGGCCGAGACGGATCAATATCGGACAAAGTGGAGCGATTCATCCGCGCTCGCGATAAGCGGCGGAGGAGGGGTGGTGAATTACGAGGGCTTGGGAACTGATGAAGGTGACGAGAGCAGCACGGCCGGGAGCCGCACCCCCTTTTTGTGGTGCGGCGAGGGAAACGCCGGCCGGAGGTGGGGAAAAAAGTCTGCGAAGAGTCGCCCTCCGCACGTCTGTAGGCCTGGCAGCCAGGGGCCAGAGGTCGCAACCGGGTACCCGATACCCGTACCCTACCCGATACCCAGCCGGGTACGGGTAGCCGGGTATCGGGTACAGGTACCCGTACCCGATACCCGGCCAGGTACGGGTACCCGATTGCGACCCTGGTGCGGCCGGGTACGGGTAAGGAATCAAAACCCGTTTGCGACCTCTGCCAGGGGCTGACGTCCGTCCTTCGTCAGCTGGGCCGAGAGCCTCCGAATGCGTGGCGACGTGGTGGTGCTTAGAGGAGATTTGTCGAACACGTCAGTGGGGAGGGGCTCGTGTAACCCACGCAAGCAGATCATCGGTTTGGTTCCAACACCGAAGGGTTCGAGCGAGGGAGCCGTGCGGTCATGGATGGGTATTGTGTCCGGGGGAGGGGGGGGGGGGGGGGTTAGCGCCGGGGGGCTGACGGGTGGAGGGTGGCCATGAGAAGACCTCGGCACAAATGGAGAAGGCGCCCCCTCCCCCCCCGCCTGTCTGCCTATGTGCCTACCTCCCTCTCCGGTTTCATCCTTCCCTCCCTTCTATCCTACCTCCAACTCTATCTACCTTGTTAATGTACCTACATCTCGCTCCCTTCATCCTCAGGCAGCGCTGAGCTGAGATCGTGGGGTTAGAATGCAGGCAGTGCTGAGCTGAGATCGTGGGGTTAGAATGCAGGCACAGCTCAAGGTCAAACTGGGTTCTCGAGCGTAACAAGTTAATCGGTGTTCTCTGCCTGGTCACCACGAAGTGCGCAATTAAACTGCGTTATGATATTTTTTGTATGAATCCGGCGAAATTCCAGCTCTAAGAAGGAACAATAGCGGTCTGAACATTACGTCGTGGTAGAGCAGGCGGGAATTACTGGCCCCCCGAGTAAGTAGTGTGACCTATCGAAGCGAAGACGGACGCAGTTCGATAAATTAACACGAAGCAGGGAGGGGGAAAAGGCTTTGCACGTAATTCAGTAACGGCATCTTCTGGAGCCGTTTCTCCGAGGCCAGGCGATGCTCTGCTCTCCTGCCAGTGTTCCGAATGGAGACGAGTTCACATCCGGCGAGACGATGCCGAGAGTGCGATTGGAGAAAGAAAAAAAAACTGAACTCGAACCGCCTGCTGATTGTGAAATGGAAACCGATTGACATCAGCATGCGAGTGGGTTTCGACTACGGTGATTATCGCTCATGCATTTTAGCTTGCGGTCACTGTGGGAAATGAAACGCCACACCTAGCGAGGGGCCGCTCGTTCGACGCGAACAGTCTTGCCCCCACGCGGAGGGGCGGCGCGGTGGGTGGCAAAGTGGTTGGCACCGGGGACCCGGTGACCTTGGTTCAATTTCTGGGCCGTGGCTCACCAGATGCCATCAGAGGTAAACTGAACAGGTCCCCCCCTCTACACTCCCACTTGCCCCCCCCCCCCCTCCATAAACCCGCCACTGACCAGCGCGGTGAAGTATGGTGCGTGCAAGCAATTACAGGGAAGCACCTTGACCGTCTTATCCTTGAGTGTCCGAAGCCGTGTGCCCCAGGCTGTCGAACCCGAATAAGAGAAGCTTCATTCGCGAGACCTTTCTTTGGTGGCACACTCTGGTGACATCACCAGACAGCTTCTAAAAGTCAAGAGAATGTTTTTGTTTGACCAAGGAAGCTCCCAAGAGGGGGAACTGTGGCGCGATAGATCACGCGCACTGCACCACCAACTTCGCGCCTTTGAGGTTGACTGCCGGCTACGGGTAACGTCAGTGGCCACTGACAACTAAACCCGGTCCGAGGTGAACCATCGCCCAGCCCCTCACTCTCCACCAAACCGCATTGACCAATGTGGTGAAGCATGGTCAAACAAACACGCACTACTCACAAGGCAAGTGGGGGGGGGGGGGGGGGGCGGAAGTGGGGGGCCTTCATCCAGCAGTGGATTGTAAGGGGGTTTGCCGGGCTCGTAGTGCAGTGCGACAACCGCTACACTACCGCTCCCCACCAAATCCCACTCGCCCACACACAATCACACCCAGGCACGCACGCCACCCACCCACCACCAGCAGCAAGGCAATGCTATGGGCTGTCGGGACCGGCGGGGAGTGGGGGGGGGGGCAGGAGGCCTGGATTGTCAGAGGGATGTAAACTATTACGTTATTATTTAGACCATCGTGCAATTAGCAGTGTTGCTGAATAAGCCATCGAGTCGACGCTCGGCTGAGCACGCGCTCCTGGGACTGGCAACGCAAGGTGGTGTCGTCCCGAGCGTGCCGTGCGTGTTTCTGGAGAGGCTCCCCCGGGCACGTGGAGCTGAAACGTCGGGACGTCGTCGCGCCAACCGACGTGCGAAACGATCCGAACGCGCCACGGGAAGCCGACGCAGCGGTTCAACCGTGGGGAAACCTGCGCGGTGGCTCTGTTTTATTGTGCCCCCGCTCTTGGTCGTGACATTAGTGAGCAACTGTTGCGATGACGGTCACATCTTGGATCCGGTGACCAATTCGAATCGAGGTGTCCCTCGCTCTGTGCGTTCGTAGCAGTGTATTAGTAGCAGATGCGGCCCAAACAAAAGGGGCGCGCAAAGCGAAATCTCGTGGAGTGGACCGCACGCTCACCCGACCCACAATGCACCGCGCGAGGAGACAGCTGCCTGTCGAATAGCGCACACAGTACACACACAGTCCACACAGCATACACACAGTACACACAGCACACACACACAGTACACACACAATACACACACAGTACACACAGTACACATGCAGTACACACACAATACACACACAGTACACACAGTTCACACGCAGTACACACACAGTACACACACAGTACACGCAGCACACACACACAGTACACACGCAGTACACACGCAGTACACGCAGCACACACACACGCAGTACACACGCAGTACACACACAGTACACACAGTACACACACAGTACACACACAGTACACAACGTTGTCCCACGTTCGACCGCATAGCCACGTGTAGAGTGCATTGAAACCACGTGGCGTAGAGAATTTCTGGGTAGAAATAGGTTAGCCGCATAGAAGACGCAAAATCGCACAGACCGAACCCACGCAGAGCGAGGGAAACCTGTAAGTGCCGCTGCGCTCTTAACCCTGAACCCTGCCCTGCCCTCCTCCCTTCAATGGAAGGGGGTGGTGGGGCAGAGCTGTCAGAGTGTTCTGCTCAGAGACCACACTGTGCCCCCTTACTCAGCACGGTCTGCATGACGGTCAATCGCCGCAATTCGTATGCAAATGGAGCCACGTGCGTGTGGAAAGAGAGCATCAATTCGTATGTTAATCAGGCGCAAATTCGTTTGTCAATTATGTCGAGACGCACTGAATTATCGTTCGGGGGGGGCGGTGGGTGGGGGGGAATTACGGGAGGACGCATTCAGAATATTTGTTTGGCTCGACTTGTGCGGCGATCGGCGGGGGAGAGGGGGTCATAACCTCTCGTCCTCACGGTGTCTTCCGTCTCTCTCGCAAAGTCACCGGGCGTGCGGGTCAACGTCAGCGTGACGACAATTGGCACGCTGCCCCCCCCACCCCATCCAACCCCACCAACGCAACACGGAGGAGTGCGTTCCACATCGAACACGAATGGATGATGGCTTCGATGGCTTCGATGGCTTCGATGGCTTCTCCCCCCACATATTCATAAGTTCGTCAGAACGCAGGATTCGGCTGAATTCATGTGAGAGCCGTAAAAGCGCCTAACTGGGGGGCCTTTACGTTGAGTGTGCAGCGCGGCAGTTTGCGTGATTCGTTTCACGGGAAATAAATAAAATAACAAAATCAATGAACGCCGGCGGTACGAACGCAGGCGATGGGACTGCTGCAGCGTGCGCGCGCGTGTATGTGTGTGCGCGTATGTGTGTGCGCGTATGTGTGTGCGCGTATGTGTGTGCGCGTATGTGTGTGCGCGTATGTGTGTGCGCGTATGTGTGTGCGCGTATGTGTGTGCGCGCTCGTGTGTGTGTGTGTTTGCGTGCGTGCACACGGTGTGCTTATGCTGCTTGCAAGGTCACTTTAGCAAACACCTCCGCTGCACTGCTGCGGGAATTGGGCTTTGACGAAATGTGTCTTTTGGACGAGTCTTCTGGGACTCATCGAGCACCGCAGAAATGCGGTTTGTAACGACATTAACCATTTCGCCTACGACGCTGCGTGGTGTATGGGTGGGTGGGTGGTGGCGATTTGACTGCGCCAAGGCAATGCAACACTTGTTTTTCTCTGCGTGACCTTTACGTGTGCGAAAGGCGGGCGCGGACACATCCGGCGATGGCGGTAAATTAAATAAGCAAATTAATCCGCGGAAATGCGGACCGCGGAAAGGATCGCCGGGGCGTTCACCGCACGGCGCAAGAGTGAAGCGGTCAACACTTCTGAAGGCGGAAGGGTTAATCTTAATAAAAATATGTATCTCCCATCAACCGCCCCTCCTTCGCAGAGATGGGGCTGAGAAAATTAATGGAAGCTGTTTATGTAAGAGTTTAAGCGCGTAATTTAAGAACGCTTCCTCGGGGGACGCAATAATCGACGTGGCCAGGTGTTCTAATGGCCGAGAGGTATTCGGCGATAAAACTTTACGCGTTTCCACGTGAAAAGTGTAAAGTAGAAAAATAAACAGCCTCTCCTGATTACATAAACTTTAATGTGTAATTAAGAAGGTTCGCGTACAAGTGCGCGACGGTTTAACGCGCGGTTTAATTGGGCTGCAATAAATAATTGACTCGTAATTAAAAGAGCAGACGGGTAAAGGAGTCGGACGTGGGTTGCGAGGGTTTTCGCCGTTATCCGCGTCGAGGAAAATGAATCGGACTGCAAGAGGGGGAAAAAAAAACCCCGAACCAGGGGCCTGGCCGATCGATAACGTAGCCAGGGCACGGGGAAATCATTCCGCAATTTGCCAACTTTGTGCAATTGTTTCTGTCACCGGCTCGCGAGCGTGCGTTAAATTCCCAGGCGGTGAAGCCTCCAAGCGCACACCCACGCACGCACAGGTGCACGGATGCACGCACGCACGCACACCCACGCACAGGCAGCGGTATGGATCTCACACCGGTTGGCCTGTTGAGGCAAGCGCCTGAACCGACATCTATTAGGGTCAGTCACGGCTCGATGTGCGGTCGGGGGGGAGGGCAGAGGGGCGTGGAGCCGGGACTTCACACGCTCGGCTGCCTTTGTCTCCCCAGTGCCGGTGTTGTTGAAACACCTGCACCTGGTGCTCAATTGTTAGGCCGAATTGACCGAGGGGGAAGGCCCGCTTTGGGCACAGACACCAATTTGGCGCTGATGGTAATTGGTACCGGGAGGAATTGCGCTTCGGTTGCTTGGGTAGCGGCAGCCACCACGGCGTCGCTCCCTTGCAGACGGCCGTGCACACACGCAAACACGCACGCAAACACGCACTCAAGCACACGCAGACACGCACACATGCACACACGCACTCAATCACACGCAGACACGCACACACGCACTCAAACACACGCAGACACGCACACACGCACTCAAACACACGCAGACACGCACACACACACTCAAACACACGCACACACGCACTCAAGCACACGCAGACACGCAGACACGCACACACGCACTCAATCACACGCAGACACGCACACACGCACTCAAACACACGCAGACACGCACACACGCACTCAAACACACGCAGACACGCACACACACACACTCAAACACGCGCACTCAAACACACACGCAAACACACACTCAAACACAGGCATCCACACAAATGCTCACACTCAGTTGCACCACATGCACACACTCAATCCCACTCAACAATGACAAAGATCCCCGATATGGCCTTTTAACACTGTTGGGGAAAGTGCTGTTAGCGAGCACCTATTAAGGCATGCACGGCACACGAGGGGGTGGGTCGTCAGCACCACACCCAGCCGCCTTTGTCTCCCCGGTGGCTGATCTTTACACACTGCACCGGTACTAATTTACGTCCGAGTGCACCTAGGGAAGCGGTCCAGGACCCGTACAAATATTCGTCATTGATGTTGGCCCTGAGCAGGAATGGAACTCGGGTTGCCGGGATTGCAGTGCAGTTCGACAGCCACTACACTAGAGCTCCCCACTAAATCCCACACACACACGCACACATAACACGCAACATTCAATCACCAACATTCACACACACACACGAAGACAAAGATCCCCCGTATAGCCTGTAACAGACTGTTAGGGCAAGTGCTGTTAGTGAGCACCTATGAAGGTCGGCACGGCACACGAGGGGGGTGGGTGGCCAACACCACGCCCGGCCGCCTTTGTGTCCACACCGCACCAGGTACTCATTTCAGGCTCAGTCGACCTAAGGGAGGCCCAGGACCGGTTCAGATATTCGTCACCGGTGTTGGCCGTGAGTGGGGATCGAACTCGGGTCGCTGGGTTCGTAGCGCAGCGTAGCGTTAACCGCGACACCACCGCTCCTCAACACACACACTCACACAATCACACCCACACACGCCACCTACCCACCAGCAGCAAGGCGATGCTAGGGGCTGTAGTGGGGGTGGGTGGCAAGGTGGAGGGGGTAGGGGGGAGTGGGGTGGGGGAGAAGATCTTTCGGCGTCTCCACACCGACGACGTGCACCGCTTAAGCGTCGTCCCGTCAATTCCGCCGCGCGTCAAACCCGAGAGGGGGCGAGGGCGCAAGGGCGTTAAAGCAAACGCTGCGCGAGGTAGCGGGCCCTCCAATGCGCGGAGCTGCCGCTAGCTCCGTCGGTCTTCTTTGTGCACATTCGGCGCTTTGTTACGGCTGCACCGATGCGACCGTCGGAGGAAACGGTGCAGTCCAAAGTGCAATCTGTGACACTTGCGGCACATCGGCTCGCTGCCCTGTACCCGGCCGATAAGCCGCACAGATGAATTGTTTTTCTTGTTTGGACGTGTACAGCACACCCCCACCCTCTAAGTATTCAGCCAGGTCCATATGAAAAAAACCATCGTGAGGGAGTGGGGCGGGCTGCGTGAGCGGGTGTGATTGTTTCGAGTGCGGGCGAGTAGCCGTGGGGGGGTTGGTAGTGTAGCGGGTAGTTAGCGCGCTGCGCAACGGGACCCGGCCACCCGAGTTCGATTCACGCTCACGGACACCAATACCAATGACGATTATTTGAATCGGTCCCGGGCCTACCCTAGGTCGACTCAGCCTCAAATTATTACATTGGAAGGTGTGTAAACATCGCCACTGAGGAGACAAAGGCGGCCAGGCGTGGTGCCGGCTTCATAGGGACTACTCATTAACAGCACTTGCCCTAACCGTAATATAATACGTTACTTCATTCTGATTCTTAGTGCAGCTAAAGGCTCAATGTCACAATATGTGTTGCACTGTAGACCATGCTGTTCCTCTACTCGGTGTACTCCTATAATTATTATTACTCGGTTCTGTTTTAATTAGTTTAACTCCACATTTTAATCGACCGAATTTGACGTTCAAGTGCGCTTTAATTTGCTGAACTTGCAGCTGTTTGCAGTTACGATGTCTGCTAATTATGACGGTTACTTCTGTATTTTTACTTAGTGCAAAATAACACTTTTCTGTGACTGTCAGTTCTCAAAAATCCGGGGTAATTAGTAGAGGGGGGGGGGGGGTGGAGGGTGGCCCAGATGAGACCAAAACATAAATTATGCTAATCACACGTAAATGAGGCCGTAAAAATGTTAATGATTTACCTCCAATGACCTGAGGTTCTATTATTTGCGCATGACAGCAATATACTGAGCAAATGTGTATTTTTTCTGCAAGCATGGTTAATCTGCACCCAGATAATCCGCCCACAGACAATCGACAATTGACCGAATGTTGGATTTTATTTTACTCAATGGGCTCTTATCCGGTTTTGATAAGAAATGGATTTGAAAAAGTTAATTTGTGCATGAAGACACTTTGACCTGGCCGTTACTATCATCCCCGCAAGGCCATTAATGTTAGCCTTGTAATGAGTCATTCCTGACACAATTTCATGAATTTCAATAAAGGTCACGCATCGATTCATAACCTGCTGCGTTAGATTGTCGTGGCCGTGCTGCTGCATGGCTCTTCATCGCGTTGTTCGGATTGTACACGATGCCCATTCGGTTTCTTGCAGAAGCTCACGGCGCGTGGCACGAAACGTCGGACAACGCGCGGTACCAACCCGAACACACGTCGAGAAGGGATTCATCAACGGAGTTTCTGAATATTGTGGTGCATAGAGAATCTATAGTGGTTTAAATCTATGTGTAATTCCACTGCTAGACGAAGTCCTGTGTTGGTCAGAGTTTTTTGTTGTTGTTCAACCAAACTTAGTCAGGATAGCTCGGTGAAGAACGAAAAGGCATGATCATTTCAATTATCACTCGCCCATTCATGTTGGCTATGGCAGGGAATTTAACTCAGGTATGTGAGTTCATAGCGTAGTGTGCAATCCACTGCACCCCCCCCTGCCCCCACACACCCGCACAAGGTATAATTCAGTTGAAACACGAAGCAACAAAAAATTTTAATAAATGAATCACGTGCATGATTCAATGCACGGCATTGTGAGCATGTTAGTCAATTTCAATCAATGAATCGTTACGTCCCCCTAATTAACGTTCACCCTGGAGACGCGGGAGGAGGGAGACGTCGGGGGGGAGGGGGGGCGGGGGGCCGTGTCCTCCGCAGAGACGAGGCGAGCCTCACCGTGTCGGGGGTGGTGCCGATCTTCTTGGCCAGTTCGCTGCGCTCCATCGTGCTCAGGTGCAGGTACTTGAAGAGGAGCTCCCCGTCCAGGACGTTGCGCACGGTGTTCTGCAGCGTCCGCCGGTCCGAGTGCAGCATCCTGCACGGGCGGCAGGCGACGGCACAGCACGTGGTCAAGGGGCCGTGCGCGCGATCAGTGTGACGAGCGTGGGGGCAAGGGGCCCCACTTGACAACCACTATGAGAGCTAATTCTAGATTTGAAGTTTTCGTGACTGCAAGGATCCACACTCTTTGGTTCTTTCGGTAAAGTCACGTAGATGAAAAATAATAATACAAATAATAAAATGAAAATAACTAAATTAAATCACGACGTTTCGGAGGCAACACAAGCTTCCGTCATCAGGTGGAACAGCCACAACAAAATTACTTGCATTATTATTTTTATTTTTCATCTACGTGACTTTACCGAAAGAACCAAAGAGTACCATTGGAGCTGTTGTGGGAAGCGCCCCTACAGCGTTACATTTTCGAGACCAGGAGCGTAACGATGCGATGAGGCAAGAGGAGCCGCGATATATAACAGCCTCTAGGTGCGACCGTGCGAGACAAATTAAAAGTGCCACGGTGCGGAGATGTTAACTCCCTCGCCTGGTATGCAGGAGGTCGTGGGTTCGATCCCGACCCCTGACGCCCGTATATTAGGAGTTTGCATGTACTCACCGTGGTCGCGTAGATTTTTCTCCGGGTTCTCCGGGTTTTTCCCCCCACATTTAGAATCACACGTTTAGAGTAATTGGCTGCTATTGATTTCCACGTGATAAGCCACTTGAATTTCGATTTAAAGCTTTCGTGACTGTAGGGATTCATCTTCTTGGTTCTTTCGGTAAAGTCACGTAGAAGGGAAATAATAAAATAATAAAAATAAAACATTATAAAATAATTCTCACGACGTTTCGGCCACAACGCAAGCAGCCGTCCTCAGGTGAAGAACAGGTGAAAAACAGGTCTGTCGGACAGCTGTCTTTCCGACAGACCTGTTCTTCACCTGAGGACGGCTGCTTGCGTTGTGGCCGAAACGTCGTGAAAATAATTTTATTATGTTTTATTTTTATTATTTTATTATTTCCCTTCTACGTGACTTTACCGAAAGAACCAAGAAGATAAGCCACTTGGTCGAGCTATCATTTGCGATGTCCAGGTCGCTTCTGAAAAAGAGCGACACAGCTGAGTGGCCTGGGCGATGGTGGGCGGCGCCGTACCGGAAGGCCTTGGGGTTGAGCCCGGCGAGGTGGGGCACGAGCGTGACGAGGGCGTTCTGCAGCATGAGCAGGCGGCGGTACGTCTTCTCCGCCATGGGCAGCAGCAGCCCCATGCCCCCGTCCAGCGAGGCTGCGAGACAACAGGAGAGGCATGACGGCGACGGCAGAGGAGGGCTCGCGGAGGCCGCTACTGCACCCAAATTTTCCGCTGAGCACACACACACACACACGAGCCGAGGCCGAGACCGAAACGCGGGAGGCCGGAAGGTGGAGCGGCACGGGTGGTTTTTAACGCTGGCTGTAACCAAACTACGATGTGCTGGAGGCCTCACGAGACACCTGAATCTGGAATCGGTGGGGTTAATCAGAATTTTTTTTGTTGGACGAAAATGATTTGATGTGCGACGTCCGCATCTCGATTCGCCCTCTGCGGTGGACAAACAATCTGGCGCCTACTGAGCCGCCGCTTTGGGCTGGCTCGATTGCAGATACTATGATAGCCGAACCGACCCACATTGACCAGAGTGGTGAAGTATGGTCAAACAACTCCCATGACCGTAATGGCATTTGAAGGCCTTTATTCAAGTGGGTTGACAAAGGGCGATCTATGATGACAATGACATGTTTACGCATCTAATGACAAAAGCCTCTTATCTGCTGTGAAGTGTACATTCAAAACGCTCATCACATTCACGAGGGAAGGATCGACGGACAATGAAATGAATGGAAATGAATTAACCGGGTGCCGATACGTGCTGTATTTTCACGGGCACTTTAAAGTGAGCTCGCCACGCCGATCCGAAAAAACGAAATCCGGGATAAAATCGTGGGAAAGATTCCTGCTGAAAATGTTTTTTTTTACACATTAGTAAGCATAGGTGAGCCTTAAAAACTTGAAAAGCCAGGAGCGGATCGAGTGTGTGTGTGTCGCGCATCAGGCAGTAAACAACACGGGCGTGCAGAGCAACACGGCTGCATGATAAACCGGGCCAGGCTTATACGCGGCGGTGGCGCGGTTGAGGCGAGCCATTAAAAAGACAGAGCGGGGATGGCTTGTGATCGATCCCGACCGCCCGGCACACACTGAAACGTCGCAAAATACTTTTCCAGGCAACTATTCCTTTTGGCTGAAAGGGAGAGAGTGCGGAGGGAGGGGAAAAGGAGGACAAAAAACCCCATTATACGCAATTGTCTCAGCCATCCAATTACGCAACTGCCAAAACGCTAGATTTACCAACGCAATAAACAATATTTGCTGTTGCGTTCATAAAACAGCTTATTCCCGCGTGCGTCGCTAATCCGGCGACCGAGCCGCCAGGGTTGACGTGGAACGTTGACCACCACGCACTGTCGGCACGGTCTCAACGTACGCGCAAGGTTCGAAACGTTACCCTCGCAAACAAATGACCGCCGCGCAAAGCCAATTGGGATTTTTTTTTACGAAACCTCCCGTCCGGATTTGTGCGGCGCATCGGCCGCTCGAGCTCTCACGAACAAAAGTGAAATTAAATGTCACCTGTACATCCCACCCCTCCCGCAAATTTTTTTTGTCAGTCGTCCAGCTTGCAAAACGCACATAAACATAGTCTGTAGTATCGCCATTTCGTGTGTGGTGGGGTAAAGCGTGGGTACTCCCACGTTTGTCATGACAGTGTGGAAGAATGGGCCAAACTACCGTCCACTAGCGCTCCCTACAACACTTCCACATCTGCATATTAACCGTCAACTATCGCAGACAACCGGAGTTGATTGGCAAATTCACCATTCCGTCAATGCACAAGAGAGGAGTCAAATGAAGATGAAACAGGATGTCGATTCCACAAGACTGCTCTTCGGCAAAGGGGGTCTCACCCCACAGCCCCCTTTCGTCGCCAACCTCAACGACCGTCACAGTCAAGGGGCACTTTACGGTGGATCTTAAGAAGTAGCTCTGTGAGATCCGCTTCCGTGCACCTTTAACCGCGAAAGGGGTTGCTGGCGCTGCATTGCGACAGATCCGAATGGATTATTTGTCTTGTGACGGGACGCCGATAGCGCCATCGGGATAAAATTGGTGGCGGTAAAAACAACAACAAATGTAACACCACACATATATAAAAAAAAAGAGGAGACATTTCACTGCAATAGCACAATTAGGACAAAAGGAGTGACAGATCCCAGCACGTTTTAAAAAATAAATAACGCCTTGCTGCACATAGGCAAAGCGTCCGTGTGTGCGAGTATAAGGCTGGAACCGCGGGAGGTGTCACCATTCGCGTTCACAGAGTCGGAACGTTTCATCTCAACCACAGCCTTAGGTCTCGCCGATGACAACCTGCGGAATGATGGACAAGCGTTGTCGCGTGTGGATTTTATGTCGTCGTTCCGTTAGTCGCGTCGTCGATTTAAAAAAAAAAGCAGTCGGGCGTTAATTCAACACTAAGTTATTCAACGTTGGGGTGAGCCGCAGGCAATTCCTCCACGCCCACTCTGCCTCCCCCACCCCATATATGATTAGGTCACATCCAATCATTCAACTGAGAAAATACTTTTATTAATCATAAATAGCCAAGTCACATTTTTGTAGCTCGTCGGTGCACTGCGGCCTCTGTTAACGTCTTCATTCAGTTCGTCTCGTCACAGTCCGACGTGCTTTGCTCTGTTGCGTGTACGTATGTTGAACTTCTTTCACACTGTACGTAGCCAACCGTGAAATGTCAATCTGCTGGTCAATCTCCAGATTGACAAAGGGTTGCAAATTATCATTCGTGATACGTCGTAAAATAGTGCATTGCTTGCTTAACATATTCAATGCCAATTGATTCAACATCTTATATATAGAGGACCTGCAGAGCTTAGGATGGAGGACAGTCAAAATCATCGTCCCTGCTTGATAGACTTTGTCGACTCACTGACAAGCAATCGCAGCGCTGCACCTTTACCTTCGCCATACATGCATCGTTGACAAAAGTTCCACACTTTGTTGACGAAGAGTGTTTAGCCACTAAATTACGTTGCCAAAATAGGCACCGATCGTGCCAAACGTCTAACAAACCGGTGGAACCGGGCTGCGTCGAGATGAACTGCACTGCCTGACTGGGACTTGGCCGAGAGGGCCCAACAATAACCGCTTGGCTTTGGTGGCCCCCTAACGGGCACGCCACTTTTCATAAACGACAAACTGCCGGGGATTTATTAACGGAAACGATCGTGTCCTTCACCCTATCAACGATGAATCCATTAACAAAATTATAATGATAGTTTAAATTTGTAAAGGCGCCAAAGGGCACATCGTTCACTCGCTCACAAGAGAAGAGAGAATGACTCAAGAGGCACGACGACCCACACACGTGAATGAAGAAAGGCAGCGACCGGGCGGTGAGCTGGCGCACAATTCCCCACCCCTCAAAGGCTCTGCGGTCCTTTATACACGAAGGTGATATCGGCCAAAACTGAACCGTGGCGGCGTGGGCGTGGGATGGAGGCACTCACCGAACCACGTGACCTGCTTGGTGTCCCACGAGGAGGCGCCACGGCGGCTGGTGTCGGTGGGCTGCACGCGGCACGCGGTGCGCCAGAGCGTGTTCACGTGCGCGCCCACGTTGAAGTCGGCCCTGCGCAGGAGCCTCGTGCCCCCGTAGCTCTCGCGAGCTGCGCACATCGACAACGATAGTAGTAGGTTTTTACCCTTTCAACTGGTACAAAAACTGGCACCTTTATACAAGGCATCATGTTTGCAATAACCACAACACAAGCAGTCAAAATGCAAACAAAAAGAAACAACTCTGATGATGATGATATGCACTGTCCTTGAAGTTGATTGGTCCACACCCGATACAGCTTTTACTTAGAGCCTAGTCTCCATTGGTGTTGGACCAGATGACGCCAAAAGGCGCACTATGAGAGTATGGAGAGCTCGGGGTAAGCATTTACACTATGAGACCTCCTTTACCAGTGGCAAAATATAGTAATAGGTTTTTGTACCAGTTGAAAGGGTAAAAACCTATTATTATATTTTGTCACTGGTAAAGGAGGTCTCATAGTGTAAACGACAACGATGTCGTTGTCAACAACAACAACGGCGGCGGCGGTCACCGACCGCTAGGTGGCGGTGACTTTACTGCGGCACGGTCTTGCGTATCCAGCAGTGACAATGACCGGGACCAGTTCGTAACCACTAAGTGGTGCAGCCTAATCGTGGACATTTACAGCCACCCGTCTGTCAGTCCACTTCTGGACGAGGGCCTCCCCACGCACGCTGTGCGGGTTCGTGGGGGGATATTTGACCATACTTCACCACGCTGGTCAGTGCGAGTTGGCGACGCTGGCAGGAAATGCGGAACAGCAATTTATTTTGCTGCACGGCCCTCTGCCGAGCACTACGCCTCCCGCACCTGTCTCTTGCGCATGGTGGGTCGCCCGTCCTGAAAACGCTATCCTGGCTCAACCCCGCTTAGCATGCCAAGTCTGATGGGGATCGGGCACGCTCCGGGTCATTTGGTCGCAGGCAGCCTCGCCGGGCGATGCAAAGTCTACCGATGGCGGATGGATGTATGGAAGAGGATGATGACGACAATGACTCTTGTGCCATCGATGAACATGATGATAATGGTTGTGGTGGTGGTGGTGGCCATGCTGTGGGCAGGGCCGTCCATGGAGGAGGGGGGGGGGCAAATCCCACCGTGTGGGGGCCCTCCCTTGATGCCTTCAAACTCAATCTGATAGCGTGAGCTTGAAGCGCGGGGCCCCCCAGAGCGCGGGGCCCGGGGCAGTCACCCTGATTCACTGTACTCCAGGGACGACTCTGGCTGTGGGTAGTGGTGACGATGATGATTATGATGGATCTGTGCTGACCTTGGCTCCCCCCCAATGAATGAGTGTGCATCAAAGTCGCATATCATATAGTACAGTTGCATATTTAAGGTGTACATTTAATAGCACATTACAGCATTACAAAGCGTATAAACAACAATATCTTGGAACACACTGTGCGGTTATTAACACACGAACGGTAAGGGGCGATCAGTATCTCAAACTAGCGCAGCTTTAAAAAAAAATGTGTCGCAGCCGTGCACGGATTATATATTTTTTTCCCCAGCTTCAAATGGCAGAGAGTAATTTATCTTAGTCTAATGAGTCAACATCTCACCACCCTTCCCCCCCCACCGCCCCTCCCAACCCAACCCCCCACACCCCACCCCCACGCTTACGCACACACACACACAACAGCGCTTCGGCTGCGACATCTTCAAATCTCAATTAATTGTAGGGCGCACGCGCCTGGGATAAAAATGTGCTCAAGTCAGCAGCGCCCCCCCCCCCCCCTTACCCTTAAGACAGCAGCCGCTCTCACGGCCTGCCAGGCCGCAAATCATTAACAACAGCAACAAAATAAGGCCACCGCCAAACGAAAACAATCGAACCTTTTGGTGATGCGCCGGGCTCGCGTGCGACGCTTTGCCGTGTGCCACAGGGAAAAAATCGGGGCGTCCCTTGCATTGCGTTTTAGCCGTGCCCATTTGCGCTATCTTGGCAGCACAAATCCTCGGCGCTGCGGCGAAGGTAAAGCTGCAGCCCTCACAGCCCCACAAATCCTGCCGACTTCCCGATTATTATTGGCGCCACGGTGGTGAGATGTTAACTAGCTCGCCTGGTATACAGGAGGTCGTGGGTTCAATCCCGACCCCCACGCCGATATATTTGGAGTTTGCATGTCTCTCTCTCTCTGTTTTTTTTCTCTGCGTCCCCCCGGTTTTTCCCTCCAAATTTTGATTCAACGTGCGTTTGGAGCATCTGGCTTCTATAAATTTCCACATGATGATAAACATCATTCTTGGCCAGGTCGCTTTTGAAAAAGAGCTATAGCGCTCAGTGGGCGGTACCTTGTGAAATAAAAAAAAGAGTTAATAGTTAATAGTCTTTCCTGTGCCACTGCTGCTGGAAGAGCCCCTCCAGAGGGTATTTTGTATTTCATTGAATGGGGTTTCTCGCATTGCGGTGCCGTAGGAAGCTTTGCGTATTAATCAAATCTAATTTGGACTCGCAGAGCGTCTCTGCGTGTGACTGCGTCGCTAGATGCTGCGCTTTCTGACAACGTTTGCAAGAGGTGGGAGTAGCCCGCACTTTTCCCCACACCACACACGACCCTGCTGATCGACTGTCGGCTTTCGCGACCAAATATTATCCATAATAGAGCTGCCGCCTGATGGGCTGGTTGCAATTACCGGTGAAACGTCGTACTCGAACGGATAATGTTGCGGTGCTGAACTAGTAACGAATTGGCGTGTTTTGTTGACGTGACAAACCGTACTAATTGGCTGTGTCGGGTGGTGGCGGGTTTAACTACACATTTATATTTACACGATCTAATCCAAAAACCTCTATTTTCATCAACTAACTGTGGTGAACTCCAGGAGATTGAATGGAACCGGTGACCTCTGCATTTGTAATCCCAGTTCGTCAACCATTACAAGTAAATGATAACAGGATGAAATTTTCCAATCAACTCCGTTCATCTGTGAAGGTGCACAGTTAATAGGCGGATGTGGAGTGTGTAGTGTGGAAAACGGTGTGACTGCAGCGTAAAAAATGACATTGTCATCGTCATCTTCAATCATCGTGGTCATGATCGTCTTGTCATCTTCGTCATCACCACAATCATCATCGTCATTGTGATCACGAGCCACTGCACACCCCACGCCCTTAGCCCTCCCTCGCGGCTCCTCACTCGCGCACTCGCAGCTGCAGCAACATTGGCCCGCAAAAAAAAACCCCTCGTCGCCCTCGCGCGGAAAATCCGCGCGCCGATAAGGGAGGGCGGGGGGGGGAGCACGGCCCAGGGCAGCGGAGCAGAGCGGCGGAGTGTTGCGTCTGGCGTGCGTCACGACCCGGCTCATTATAACGCGCGGCGTCGAAACCACAAACCCCCCCCCGCCCAACACTTCCCCCCCCACCCGGGCCCCCCCCTCCCCCAAACCACAGCGCCGTCGCCGCTTCGCGCCCAGCGCGGAGCATCAAACGAGACGCGCCGCGATGCAGCGCGCGCGTCAGCAGTATTTACAACCGCCGCCTCCCTCCTCTGTATCGACACCGAGGAGGCAGGCAGGCAGGCACGCAGGGAGCCACGCGCGCCAATCGATGCTCCGCGTGCGGCCGAGTTTGTTTTGCGTTTTTATTTTTATTTTCCCGTTACTTTTCTTGAAACTGCCTCCGCACCACAACCGACGCGCACCACCACCCCCACACCCCCCCTACACCCCCCCCCCACCACTGGTTGCCCCCACCCCGCCCCCCACTGCACAGCGCATTTCAAGAATCCGCTCCGTTGCCCTTGTTATAGTTAAAAGTGCTTAAAAAACAACTTTGCATCGATTACCACTCACCCTCGGGCTGATACGTGTAGATTATCAGATTTTTCTCTCGGTCGGACACTGAAACGGAGAGGAGAAATGGGGTGAGACAAGCTTCAGGTGAGAAACATCGCATTTTATATTAATGTCAACACTTGCAGTGGTGGTTTTTCTTCATTTTATTTCACATACCATTACGGTAAGAACAAAACACCCACGTGCATACGTAGCACGGTGAAGGGAAAGGCTCACAACGGGCTCAGGTGGTGTCAGTGACACGTTGGCTTTGTTGTTGTTGTTGCTGCTGCTGCTGTCGTTTGTTGTTGCTGTTCAAAGGATTTTCGCTAGAGGATAATAATAATAATAGGGTTTGGCTGGCGTGGCCTGTCGGCTCGCCGCTTGTGGCAGCGGTTCACGATATGGAATCCATCGGCTGCCCTGGTCATGCCTGCGGTGCGCAATCACCGTGACGACACCGCACACCGTCTGCCACTCTTACCGTGGGTGTTAAAGATCCCCTGAGCTTCATTCGCAAGAGTAGATAAGCAGGTGGATAGGCATGTAGGTAGGTAGGTGGGCAAGTAGGCAGGTAGATGGGTGGGTGGTTAGGTAGGTAGATGGATAGGTAGGTGGGTCGGTACGTATGCAGGCAGGTAGGTGAATGGGTAAGTAGGCAGGTAGGAAGGTAAGTGGGTAGGTAAACAGGCAAGTAGGTGGATGGGTAGGTAAGTTGGTGGATTGGTAGGCGAGTAATTAGGTAGGAAAGGAAAGTAAGTATCAATTCGAAAGGCACTTTTTTCAAACCGAGTTTATCATTATTATCATTAGGTGGGTAGGTAGGTGGGGTGGGAATTAGGTAGGTAAGTATGTACGTAGGCAAATAAGCAGGTAGGTAGGTGGGTAGATAGGCAGGCAAATATGCAGGTAGGTAGGAAAGCAGGTCGGTAGGTTAGTAGGTACGTGGATTGTACATTTGCGTCTATTTTGGCTTCCACGTTCTCTTTGCCGGCCAATTTGTGTTGCGTTTGGATCTCGTGGTAAACAGCGCACACGTGGGAAGAGGCAACGTTTACAGCACGTAGCTCGTCGTTACTAATTGCTCTTTTAATAATCCACGCAGGGAACAAAGGGTTCCTTAGGAATACACAACAGAAACTAAGTGCCTATAACGAGCGGAGCCCACACACTCTGCGGCACAGGAGAGGGTATAACAACAACAAATGCTCACGGAGAGGGGCAGGGGGAGAATCAAGCAAACTTCTAGCGGCTATGAGAAACGTCTCCTGCAAACTCACGCGTTTTTTCCCGAGGAACTGCGCGAGAGAGAGAGAGAGAGAGAGAGCGCGAGTGTAAATTAAAGCCATCGCCGCCGGGCCTCCGCGGCGCGGGATTACGCCGCGACGAGACTCGCGCGCTTTATTTTGCCGTCTCATTAGTCTGAGATTCAGCTCGAGCGCGACCCGCTTTGCTCCAAACCTCAAACGCCTGTCGCGGTCCGACGGCTGCGAGGAGGCGGCTGGGACCCCCCGTCCGGTGACAAAGCCTTCATTCACCCCCCCCCCGCCCACCCGGCTCTCTCGCCTACCCCGTGCCACTTCACACGCGAGCGATTATTATATTTTCTGCAGTGGCCACGGCTGGCTATGCACGGTGCCGAGTCTCATTACGGGCCCCACATCCCTACCTGCCGCCGCAAGGAATTTGAAAAATCCACACCAGCTGACGCTGCTGCTGCTGCTGCAGCGCAACGCTGCCGCAGACGAACAACCCCACACCACCCCCACCCGCACTCCCCGCCGCCACACCGTCTCCCCCCGCTCCCCGCCAATCGCGGCCCAGAACTCCCACCGCTTCTCACCAGGGGACAGCGGCACGCAGACCTGACCAGCGTTAAATCCGTGACGATGGGCAAGTAAGCAATTTGTTGCCCAAAAGAGCAGCGGTCTATTTGCGCAGTCGGTAGACTGGCAAAAAAAAGCGCGCGGGCAGCGAGCGCGCCAATAAGGTGCATTAGTGCAGGCTCACGGAACCGGCCCCCACACCCTGCCCGGCAGCGCCGCTCCCGCCCCCCCCAACCGGGCCGCCCGGCTATCCCCCCCTGCCTCCTCCCCCTAGCGAGGAACCTTGACCGTGGTTTTAATTGCCCGAGCTTTCTAAAAAGAAAAAACGCGGCGGCCGTGGCCGGAGAGCTCATTTCGGAGCGGGGTTTTATATTCCTTCGGCTTAAATGCGCGCACGCGGAGAGACGGAGCCGCCGGCTCAACATCCCTCTGCGAGCGGGACGCGCGCTCTGCGATACCCAACGCTGCTGCTGCTGCTGCGGCATCATCCATCACCGCGGTGGCTCGCGAGGGCCGCGAGAAAGCAGGCGCAGGGATTCGTCTTGGCGGCGAGCGAGCGAGCTTCCGCACGACCACCTGACTGCCAACCACGATCACCGGGGAGCTGAACTTTCCGTGATTTATTACATCCTCGGTATATTACTTAACGCACTGCAGGCTCCCAATATCCACGGTGCACGGTGGTGCCTATAATGGTCCCCGCATCCTTTTGTGATATTCTATTGTTGCTACTTTTATAATCGTTAAAGTGCATTACCGAAGAGCGACTCGCCGGGTCTTAGAATTAACTCACTTCCGTAAAATGTACTTTTCGGCACGTTTGGCCAATCCCACCCTCTTTGGGGATCGTTTTGGCACGAGGTTGTTAACACACATCGATCCAAGTGTTCATTCCACATTCAATGCAGCAGCTAAGTGCGTATTGTATGTCATACAGGGAGCGGTGGTGCAGCGGTTAGCGGACTGTGCTACAAACCCGGTCGCTCGAGTTCGATTCCCGCTCATGGACAACACCATGAGCCTTCTCTAGGTCGCCTCAGCCTCAAATGAGTACCTGGTGCTGGATGTAAATACCGCCAATGGAGAGACAAAGGTAGTCGAGCGTTGATGACCCTTGTTCATAGCACAAAGAGAGCCAGAGAAACGTCGCCCATCATATTTTACCTTGCAAGGCTACGGTGTTGCTACTGACGAACGTGAGAGTCGCTCTGTTATTGGTGCTCGCACAACACTGCCAACGCAGCAGCAGCAGCGACATCACCAAATAATTTGAAATAAAATAAGAAGTCTGGGAGTCAACAGAAGCGACGAGTCGCGATTCAGGAGCAGAGAGGCGGTGGGAAGCGTTCATTCAGCCGCAACAGCGACGACGTGCGGACAAAACGGAACCCGGGGCAACAGCAAAGATCCCCCGTATAGCCTCAACAGACTGCTGGGGCAAGTGCTGTTGGCGAGCAGCACCGGTGAAGGACGGAGTAGAAATGATTGGCCACGAGAGTACGGAGCCGGGGAGGCTACGTACGCTCGCGACTGACCGTTTGTGCGCGTCGCTCACCTAAGAAGCCCATCTGAGAGCTGTCCACCATGAACTCAATCCCGTACACCTCCAGCGGCTTCACATCCTGGAAGGCAACAGCCAGAGTGGGTCTCATCAATTCTCATTCATCAGCATCGAACACCCAATCCTGTCAATAACTTTAAAAACCCGCATCTGTTTATTTAGATGCCATGTGAATTAAAATTGAAAAATATATATACAGAGTATGTTGCATTTTTTTTTCTTTTGATATGAAAGATAAATTTTTTTGTTAGACTGTTTCTCCGCTGATATAGTCTGTCGAGAAGACAGCTGTTCATTTACCAAGGCAATCCGTGGTGTAATTTCCTGTTAAAATTGATACGCAACAAATGACTAAATTATCGCCCCCTACTGGCAGACTATTGCCCCAGGTCACTTTTGAAAATGAGACTCATCCAGTCCCGAGTTGTCACTTTGTTAAACAAAGTAACACATATAAATGCAAAAAATACTATTATAATGTTTAAACATTCGACTAGAGAACAGGATATTGTCGGCAGCAACGGCTCACCACCTCGGCTGCCTTGCAGCTCGTTACTATGCTTCTGCAGCAAATGTGAGATGCGATTTGCATGAACGACGCCGTATTAAACTAAACATTATTAAGATTATGATATTATGATAATGACGATGCTAGTGCGGAGACCTTACCCGGCTGACGAGGGAGAGCGTCTTGCTGTCCTCCTGGTAGCGCAGCAGCGAGACGCTCTTCATGATGTCGGCGGCGAGGATGAAGTTCTTGATGCTGATCATCTGGTGGATGTAGAGCTGCGTGTCGATAAAGGCCATGCCCTGCAGCTCGTTGTTCTTGAGGCTCCACAGGAAGATCTGTCAACGAGTGGCAACGACAAATAAAACGTCAACATCGCCGTCGTCGTCATCAACCATGATCAATCCACTGCTGGATGAAGGAAACCTCCCCCAAGCCGTTTGCCACATTTTTCCATACAGCGACGCAATTGATTGCCTTGCACCCGCGCGCAGGACGATTTCATCGATCCGTTTCATCGGTGGACGTCCTCTGGAGGAAAGCAAGGAGGGGGGGAGGAAGTGGGGGCAGGTGGGGAGGGGGGGGGGGTGGTGTACAGGGGGGTGGGTGTTAAGAAACTTGGCCATTATTTTAACTGCTGCGCCAAGAGGATGAACCGGCGACCTCTGAATTGTTACTTCGAGCACGCTTACCGTTACACCAAGGCCACTTCCCTTAATAAACTGAACCAAGGGGAAATTATTGGTTGGGGGAAAATATCGGAGATGGGAGTGGGGGGAGAAAGAAGGGAGAGGGCTATTTCTGTGCACAGTCCTGGGGGGGGAGGGAGGGAGGGAGGGGTACATGTTCAGGTACAAACACAGACTGGCCACAATCAAGTCTGCATTAGAAAGGATTTAATATGGCAGGGTAGAAAGCAATGGGAACTTAAGTCATTGATTTATCAATTATAAATCACTTCTTGTGTTTACGATACATTCACCCAATCATGATGTCGAAGAATATTTACAATTTACACAAATTATGTGCAGTGGCTAATTCGCGGACTGCGCTACAAACCGCGCGCTACCCAAGTTCGAGACCCGCTGACGGCCAATAACAGTGGCGAATATTTGAACTTGTCTTGGGACTCCCCCAAGTCGACTCGGCATTAAATGAGTATCTGGTGCAGTGTGTAACCATTACCACTGATAGCTCCGTGCCACGGCTACAATCAGTTGCGTGTGATATCCCAACCCACACTGGGCAACGTGGAGCATTATGGTCAAAAAGACCAAAGGTCCCCCCCATATCCCTTTAACAGACTGTTGTGGCAAGTGCTGTGAGCATCTATTAAAGTCGGCACGGCACACGAGGGGGTGCCCGACCACCTTTGTCTTCCCGGTGGTAATGTTTACACACTGTACCAGGTGTACTCAAGTACGGGAGGCTCTAGACCGGTTGGATCATCATCACTGCTGTTGGCCATGAGCAGGAATCGAACTCGGGTCACCGGGTTTGTAACGCAGCGCGATAACCGCTACACGACCGCTCCCCACCATACACACGGAGCATATACACACATACAGGGCTACGTGCGATTAGTGTCATTCTGAAATAAATTAACAATTCAAATCATTCCGCGCGGGCACCAACACCTCTCAGCCTTCCACTTCGTTTCCGCGGCCCGCTCAGGCCGGGGCAGTCGCGGCTCGTCGTCCGCGCCCTACAGCAGCGCAATCTCGTTGCGTTCCCGCTCAAAGCGCGAGCCCCTGCGCGCGGGCTCATACAAGCTCGTACAGCGGTCGTCTGTCCGGTCGGTCGCCAACCGCGATAAACAAAATAAGGAGCGGCGAGCTCGAGCGAAGCCCCCACCCCCCCCACCCCGAGCGCGAAACTCACAAGGCTCTCGGCGGCGTCGCCGCGCTTGGCCGTACGCGGCACGGCCCAACAATATTGGGGATCTGCCAGCCTCATTGTTTATTTGGCGCTAAGCAGACTCCGCAATGCACACAAAAGTCAAATGATTAATGTGTTGGCAGCGGGGCAGGTGGGTGGTACGGAATACTTGCACACAAAAATGCTGCGTGCTCGAGCGGTGGCGTGGTTTTCATTGTAAGTTTTCGAGGTTTTTTTTCTTTAGAAGGCAGTCGATATATTCTCTCGACGGTGTAAATATTGATGGGAATGCTGCGGTAATATGTCGTGCTAAAAAATTAGTAAACAGACAGGCTTCCTCAGAAGACCAAGAGGAGAGCCGTGCAGACCAATGTATAACTAATTCAACAATGCCTTATGTTCATCGTCATCATCATCCGCCATGAACTATCCACTGCCGGATTAAGGCCTGCACCGACCAGGGTAGCAAATTAACGTCAGAGATGCACCGCAATTGCCGTTGGGGTGTGGGGAAGGCCTTCGTCCCGCAGTGAGTGGATTGGCAAGGGCGATGTTCAATCAATCTTGTTCATTATTTACGCAGGAAACCTGCACTTGGGGTCTCCAGGTGCTATCTCTAGTATCCTGCTTGGTGCATTTGGTCAGCTGCCATTGATTGGTTTCATTGTATAGGAAGACATTCCCGTGATAAAAACTCGACAGGCAGATAGAGAAACAAAAACTGGCTCAGAGGCACAGCAGGGCCAGGGGTGAACGAGGCGCTCATCGTGCGTGACATCAGCCAGCACGCGGCGTCACCGCATCACCTACACGCAACGCAACGCCATTCGTTAACTATCGGCGATATCAGGCGGTACAGTTCAGACGACAACGACAAGGCGGCACTTCCCCGAGCCGTGCCGAGCCAGCCCGGCACGAGCCCGGCACGAGCCCGGCACGAGCCCGGCACGAGCCCGGCACGAGCCCGGCACGAGCCCGGCACGAGCCCGGCACGAGCCCGGCACGAGCCCGGCACGAGCCCGGCACGAGCCCGGCACGGACCGGTTTGTGCGGTGGAAAAGAAGCGTCCCCCACCTTCTGCCCGATGGCCGAGACGAGAAACCCATTGCAGTGGCAGAGCGCGGTCACGGGCCCCTTCTGTTCCTTCTCGTACAGCACCTTGAACTTGTTCTTGGTGATGGGCTGCCCGGGCTCCGGCACCACCTCGATCACGTCCATGATGAGAATCTACGGCGAAGGAGGAGGACACGGGGCCGCTGAGCTGCGTACACCCTGGCAGGCTCAATGCCCGTGTGTAGGCCAGTGCCGTGGGCAACTTGCGCCGCACAGAGACAAGCTGCCCACTGGGGGTCTCGAACTTTGCTACACCGCAGCAGGGCACTGGAACGGATGAGGTGGGACGCAAGGTGATCTGAGTCGCCGAGGTATCTCGGCGAACTATAAAAGCAAATCGAAATCCTTAAACCCTCAGCCCTCGGTTCCCCCCAAAGAGGCGAAACATTTGCCGGTGTATTCGTCGATGGGGTGGGGAGAGGGGGCGGGTAAGGACGGATGCAAAGACTTTTACCTAACCAACTGAGAAAGAGAATCTTAAACAATCTTTGTAGGTGCTTGGCGATGTCAAGACGATGGATTCACTCACCCGTAAATGAGTACCCCGGCGTTTGAACATTTTTCCATGTGCTCCAGGAGTTAATGTGTGCATTGTCCCGATTGAACTGCAGCGAGTTTTATCGCGCATGCACGCGTGTTCGCGGCAACCCGAGTTCGATTCCCGCTCATGGCCAACACCAGTGACAATCATCTGAACCTGCCCTGGGCCTTATCCCCTCGGTCGACTAAGCCTCAATTGAGTACTTGGTGCGATGTGTAAAAACACGAGGGAGACAAAGGCGGGCGGGCGTGGTGCTAGCCACCCAACCCCTCGTGTGCTTTTCCGGCCTTCATCGGTGCTCGCTAACAGCACTTGCCCCAAAAGTCTGTTAAGGCTATAAGGGGGATCTTCGTCTTTGTGACCCCCCTACTTGCCGGCGACCCTGGGAGGCCCTTGCGCTTTAGAAATGCGCAGGGGCGTCCGCCGTCCTGCACGTACCCTGCCTCGGCAGGTGACCTCCTCGCCATGAACCAGGCACGTCCCGGCCGCCAGGTACCCCTTGACTCCCGACACAGTCTCCTCGCTCTTCAGGGAGATGTTCTTGAGGCACGTTACATGCTCCCAGTCCTCCAGGTCGATTCTGGAACGCGAGGAAAGTCGATTCGTCAATAAAACAAAAATAATTGTAATCGACCGCTCTTTCTGGGGTGGGTTAAGCCTCGGGGTCCTCTTAGAAACGATGGCAACTCCGGGAAACCGATTGCGACCCGCGACCACGAACACAAAGCGGCTGGTGTTGATGTCACTCTGCCCCGTCGTCCCGTCACCTTCCATATATAGCGCCTGCGCTATCACATGTTTTATTGATTGCTAGACAGATTGCTACGTGTTGATGTTTTCTCCGGGTCCTCCGGTTTTTCCCTCCACATCTAGAAAACATGCGTTTCGAGCATTTAGCTGCGAAACATTTTCAGACGAAAAGACACTTTGTTGGGCTATCATTTGTGGCCAGGTCACTTCTGAAAGAGAGCTGTAAAGCCCAGCGGGCCTTACCTAGTAAAATAAAAATTAAATGAAAAGTAAAACATTTTAAAGTTTTACTTGAAACGAATGACGCAAATCCGAAACATACTAAATTATTATCATTACAGCGAGATTCTCAATGGTTCAGTGTTGCTCTTGGAATCCATGGGAAAACAACCCCGCACCTCCGATGAGCACAGTTGGCTGCATTCTGTGCGAAAGAGGTTCAACATACATACATACGTACATACATACATACACTCACTCCCAGACCACCAGCTCCCAATCGTTGGGCAGCACCGATCCGTGGGAACCACGCGAACTAAGAGACAAAAGACGACTTTCATGTGCCGAGCAGCGCGCTACGCTACGCACCTGGTGTTAGGGATGGTCTCCCAGCTGACGGGCGAAATGAGCTGAATGGAGAACTTCTCCTGGGTAGGGTAGATGAACCGCTCGTCTGCGAAAGGGAGGAAAACCACTCGCTGAAATCGTAATCGGCGCCAGCGGGTGTGTTCCCAAGTCTGTAGGGCCTCGGTTAAGGCGTGGAGCAGACGTGGAAGCGTGGGATGTTGCTACTGCCCTTTGCTGCCCACAACATAGCACCCCCCCATCATTATAACACCTGTTACACACGGCGGTCATATGCATGTATGTCGAGCTTGTTTCGCACCGTACGTAGCGAAACGTGCTAATCGGAGGTGCAGGGTAAGGACGACAAACTAAACACGAAAAGCAGTTGTAAAAAAATGGGTTTTCAATCGAGATTATTCAAAAGTGCATAGTTCCAATGGCTTCCTAATATCGCGATGCAGTGACCATCTTTGTTAGATGGTTAGCTATTGCAGGTGTAACCCCATTTTGCCTTTCTAGATATGATAGCAAAACAATCATGAGCATCTTCGGGGAGAATATATGTTGTCATGTATTACAAATTTGCGTCACAAAATAACAACATATATCTTCACGAGAGGGTCCTTGCCTATAACATCTGGAAGCTCATAAATTGCATGCCGACACTGGTCCAGAGTTTACCTGTACTGAAAAAATGCTGCTGAAATTAAGCAATCCCACAAGGCCTTGTGGATGATGCAAAGCGTGAAAAAAAACCGAAAATTTGTTTGTGTCAAGTGGACATTGTCTGCTGAGGCCCAGGGCCGGTTCAGATAATCGTCACCGATGTTGGCCGTGAGAGGGAATCGCACTGGTGTAGTCGGGTTCGCAGCGCAGCGCGCTAACCGCCACACTACCGCTTCCCAAGACCATTCCAGTACACACACACACACGCATGCAAACGCGCGCACCTCTGTCCACCATCTCAAACTCCTTCTCCTCGCCGCTCATCCTCGGGATGCGGTTGCAAATTTCCAAAACGCTCGTGGTCACGGCGAACACCTTCGCACGCCGGCACACAACATCCAGGAGGACAGCGACACAGCAACGCGAGCAAGCCTTTGTCATCGATCGATCGATCCGTTGCTGGATGACGGCCGCCCCAGACGCGCAGGCCGTGGCAGATATTCGACTGGTTGGCGCGGGGTTGGCTGGGAGGCCCAGGGCGCGTCGACATGGGGGAGCACACAGAACCGCCTGATACGGCGACGGATTTGGCTGCAGTGCCGCCCCTCGCCGCTCACATCGTGGCACATCCTCACGGCCGCCACCTTACGGCAGCGAGTTTGCGCACTGCCGTCACACCCACGCAGGTGCTAGGCAGGCTCAAGCCTGCTGAGCTTCTGAGACGTGATAAAATTCGGGGTTGCATTTCAGGCCACTTGGTCGTCACCGTATGAGTGACACGGGGGCAGGAAATCACGTAGGAGTGGTGGGCAACTCACGCCAACTCCCGAGTGCAGTGTAAACAGCACTGTTTAAAAAAATCACCTGTTACAGATTGCTATGCATTACCAATTGCTATGCATTACCGATTGCTATGCATTACCAATTGATATCGGAGATTTAAAAATCATAAAGGTGATCAGCTACACTACTCCAGTAAGCTTAGAGCAGTGTTTGGGGAAAGACACCTAAGCAATGTTTGTGGTTAATAATAATAACAACGTACAGCCCATTGTCAATCCACTGCCTTGCCAAGTGGAGTTAAGTTTAGTTTCACCAGGGAGGGTGAGAAGTCACGAAACCAGGAGCAGCCTCATTTGAAAGAGTGACCTGGGGGTCACCAAAATTGATAAAACCAAAACAAACCGAAACAAAAGCACAGCAACGAAGCGAAGAGAAACCGGCGCAAAAAATCAGCGGCGCCCGGCGTCGTCGCGCACCTTGGACTCGACGTGGTAGACGATGTGGTGCGGCGTGCAGCGCAGCGGGATCTTGCGCAACGGCCACGTCGAGTCGTAGGAGAGGTGCGTCGGCAGGACGCTGATCCGCAAGTCTCCCTGCGAACGCAGGGCGCCGTGCCACGTCACTCAAGCGCCGTGGCACGGCACGGCCGACCGACCACCGACCGACCGAGCGAGCGAGGCCGCAGGTTTTATTATACCAGAGAAGGCCGCGCAGTTACGACGGCAGGAGACGCCGTGGAAACGCGCGGTGGAAACCCGAGAGGAGCAGTGCACAAAGCGCGCGTCCCAAACCGGCAATACGGCACGGCCTTTTCCACCCAATGTACGACAACGTGCAGGGCCAAAGAGGTCGTTCTAATTATCTTCTTGAATTAACCATATTATTTGATGCGTAATGTACGATGTGCATTATGCATAAAATAATGTAATGAACCATATTATTTTATGTAATAATGCATTTGCACGGCTGGCTAAATACTGTGCGAAAGAAGTTCAACATGCATACATTTGAACATATACATTTCAAAAAGAAGACAAAGATCCCCTGTATAGCCTCAACAGATTGTTGGGGCAAGTGCTGTTAGCGGGGGGTGGGTGGCCAGCACCATGCCTGGCCACCTTTGTCTCCCCAGTGGCGATGTTTACACACTGCACCAGGTTAAGTCGACCTAGGGGAGGCCCCGGACCAGTTCAGATAATCGATACTGGTACTCACCGTGAGCGTGAATCGAACTCGAGTCGCCTTAAGCGCAGTGTGCTTAATGCTACACTAATGAAAATTACAGTATATGTCCATGTCTCCCGGTCACAACGCAAAATTAAAACATTACGCACAGGTACCTGTGTACTCAATAAACAGTACAATGTACTGCATCGCGCATACACACGTACTGTGTAGTGCACTGTAAAAAAACGAACGATCATTGGATGTCTGGCTACGCGTACGATCGTTACTTCGTACGATCGAAGTAACGGAATCACCGTACAGAGGTAGAAGTCGGCATGAGAGAATGCGTTCCGTTAGCTACGCTCGTTACAAATGGGGGATCGTTCTAATAAGCACGGTGTGTTCCAGCGAAGTTAATATTGTAGATCAGTATACGGGGATCTTTGTCTTTTCTTTGCCTTGACGACACCAGTTGATTGCATAGCGGGTGTGAACTGAGAATGACGATGAACAGAAAAAGCAACTTTGGGAACTGCCTTAGTGACACTGTTACTCATCGCAACGTGAAAATGCTACATGCAGACTGGAAAAAAATAGGTTAAAGAACAACAATAAAGAAAAGCATGTTGCTTGCAAACAGCGGGAATGTACGATTCCCATCACACCTTGCATGAATGTCATGTGATCGCAATATTATCGGCCTAATTCAATGCAATTGGGGAGTTCCAGGCTACCTTACCTTAAATTTCGATTTAAAGCTTTCGTGACTGCAGGTCCGTCGAGGCGACAGAGTTCAGACTCTGTCGCCTCGACGGACCTGGTTTTCACCTGAGGACGGCTGCTTGCGTTGTGGCCGAAACGTCGTGAGAATTGTTTTATTATGTTTTATTTTTATTATTTTATTACTTCCCTTCTACGTGACTTTACCTTACCTTACTTTATATTTATAAAGCGACTTACTTAGTTCAAGGTGTTGTGCTGCTGTGCGTGAGCAGCACAACACCTGATGAACCATAAATTAACAAGTGGTGGCGGCACCAGCAGCAACACCAGTAGCAGCACCAGCACCAGCAGCAGCACCAGCAGCACCAGCAGAACCACCAGCAGCAGCACCAGCAGCAGCACCAGCAGCAGCACCAGCAGCAGCACCAGCAGCAGCACCAGCAGCACCAGCAGCACCAGCAGCACCAGCAGAACCACCAGCAGCAAAGGCAGCTCACCCGCTTGTTGAAGTAGAGGAATCCTCTGGGGCAGTTGACGTTGTGGAAGGCGGCGAAGGACTCGATGGGTCCGTCGATGTGCATGGGGTGCATGCGGAGGGCTCCTCGCGACGTCATGAACACCCAGTGGGGGAAGGGCCCGCAGATGAACACCTGCCCAAAGCGCGGCAGCAGCGGGCGAACGCGAGGGTCAAGTAATGCTTTTTTGTGTATTCCTCACCTTAGAAAAAGATGAAAAATCACGCACGCAGGAATTTCTGTCGCACTTTCTAGCGTGCATCTGTTCCCGGCAATTATTTAATAATTGATGCCGGAATGGCAACTCATCTTTATATAAATATTTCGGTTAAACTGCACAGGGCACCAGTAACATTTAGACACCCAGCAGCATTTGTTCAAAGAGCCTGGCTCTGCTGATGAGACCCAGAAAGTAAAAAACCGGTTCAGAGTTTAGTTGCTTAAACACACACTGCTGGATAATGTGGGTTTGGGAAGCAAATATATTGGGTCGCCTTTACGGCAGTTAGAAAGAGATGGCGCATCGACGTTTTCAACCCCAAGCGTTGAAAAAAACTAAAAGATTAAACTAAAAAACATTATAAAACTTCACTATTTTAATTTCACCAGGTAAGGCCCACTCTGAGCTATGTAGCTCTTTTTCAGAAGCGACCTGCCCACAAGTGATAGCTCAACAAAAGTGGCTTATCGCGTGGAAATTTACAGCAGCCAAAAACTCTAAAAGCACATTTCTGAATGTGGAGGGAAAAACCGGAGGACCTGGAGAAAATTCCACGCGATCACGGGGAGAGAGAGAGACACGGCAAACTCCAAATATACAGCAGCAGGTGTCAGGGTCGGGATCGAACCCACGACCTCCTGTATACCAAGCGAGGTAATTAACATCTCGCCACGGCGGTGAACAAAAAAATCAAACACCGGAGCGGACCTCACCCCCGAGTATCCCGAGACGTCGTCGAAGGTGCGGAAGCGGACGACGCGGCCCCTCACCGCCGCCGTCTCGTCCTGTGCGCCGTCGGCACCGCCGGCCGGCTCCCCGTCGACCTTCCGGGAGGAGGGGCGAGCCTTCCGCTCGCGGAACGTGATGGCGTGCTGCACCTGCGGGGACCGCGTCGGGGCGTCGCTCCGATAAACGCCCGCGTAAAGCCGGCTCTTGGGCCAAAAAGGGGGCGGCCGGGCGACGTGAACTGGGAACTAGGCAGGAGACCTCCGGAGTTTCGAGGCATTCGAAGCCCAGATATGAGGGGGCTCGTTGGAGTCTCTTGACGCTGGACCACGGTCAATGAGCTCCCCCCCGCCACTGCAGACGCCGCTCTCGATGAATGGCACATTGAGCGTATGTGTGTACACTATTTTTTTTGTGCCCTACGTAACCAAAAGGTGTGGGCGGGGGGAAGGACAAGAAACTAAATACAAAAATCAGTTCTAAAGAAATTAGTTTGTCAATTTCGATTTAACAGTTGCAGAAGAAGCGTGTTCCAGACAGCTCCAGAAGGCCACCTGAAAGAGCACGAAGCGGTGACCGTCTTGGTTCGATGGCGAGGCAAAAGCCGCCGCGAGGATAACCGGAGTTCGAGTGATGATGGTTCGTGCTCGTTGACGTTATTAAATGTCGTCACTTCATAATGCGGCTGCTCTGCGATTAAACTAACGGGGGGGGGGGGGGCACCTCCCTCCTACCTTTTTAAAGCGCACTTTCAGGTTGTTGATGGTGAGCAGCGAGTCGTAGGGAAAAGCCTCGTATATGAGCAGCTCCTGGTCCACATACACCTGCAGGAATCACACACACAGATACACCATCCCAAGACACTGACTACGCAGTAACGCCACGGTCTGCCGTGATCGATCGTCGGCAGCGTTTCCTGAAGCCGTCCAAACCGGCTCGCTTACCAACGTCGACACGAGCGTACAAACGTCACCTTCCAACCCCGCACCCCCCTCTCCACCATTCGCACAGTTGGCTACGAACGGTGCAAAAAAGTTCAACACACATACGTAATTACCACACGAAACAAGAGCCCGTGCGTGGCCGTGCATTTTGAGGCTCCTTGTCGCCGGACCGAAGCCGAAGGTCACAACGCAGGCTTTAAAGTAACGGTCCAACGCGTAACTACCTACGCGAAGGGCTGCCCCCTGCAAAAGGCGCGTCCGTTGGACGGCGCGGGACTCACGAAGAGGAAGGGCTTGGATTGGCGGTGCCCCAGGCCGGCGAGGAGCAGCTCGTGCACCACCGGCATCTCCCCCTGCCGCGCAGCCGCCCCCTCCTCCTTCTTGGCCTCGACGGCGGCGGCCTGCCCCGAGGAACTGTCCACGAGGACGCGCTGACCCACGGGGAAGTTCTTCACCAGGAACACGAGCCGCCACTCGGGCAGCTGGTAAATCTGCGGCACAGAGGGCGGGTTTGGGGGGGGGGGCAGGCGGGAAGTTAGGACGCATGGGTGCTGTGGCTGGGTGGATGTTTCTGATGTTAGGGATGTGAACATAATCTCGTTCAGTTCTCAATGCGAGCGTGATTTCAGTCCTAGTGCTAGAGTCAGTTCTAGCGCTCTAGATCGCTGGGACTAAGTGACAACATCTACGTTTGTATGTTGAACGTCTGTGCTAATCGGAGATGGCCAGAGCTTACAGGAGATCTTCACGCACCACCCGTGCGGGTGTCCACAGGCCAAAGATAAGGCTAACCTCAATCGACTGTAAGACAGTTCGTTAAGATTTGTCAATACATAATTATTGGAGTTGGTGCAAGTTAAACTCGCCTCCGCATAGCGACCGACACCACTCGATAACGTTCCCACATTCTGTTCTCGTGTCCTAGGTTCAACCAATGGCAACAGTTTTGTTCGAGTTTGATCACTCATGTTGTTTTCACTGCAGATTCCATGAACAATTAATATTCGTGGTGAGTGATGACGGGGGGGAAAGGGGGGGTGACGGAGTCAAGAGACTGTGAGTTACGCTGGCGGTTTGGGCTGCGCTACGACTACAGAAGAACCCTCGGATGAGACGACGGACACAGCAATAACGGTGGTCATGTCAGGGCTCCGCAAATTAAATATGAGCAGCGGAATCTTGACCCCCTGTCAAGGGAGATCCACCATAACCCTGACGTGAGTGGCAGGAGGCGCTGGGGCCCACCAGGTGTCTGCGTGTGCCGTGGGGTCACGCGGCGGCCTTGTCAAAATAAATGTGATGACGATTAAACAAAAAACGAAGAAAAATATTACAAACGTCAGCTTTGTCCGCAGATGGGCACACATCCATTCGATCTGAGAGTTGTTCTTTTGTATTTTGACTTTTGCTGTGACCTTTTGTTACAAATATTGGATAAAAAAATATATATATATATACATCGGAAGAAGCAAATATTGGAATTTGGCTGCTCAAGATGGAGGATGGGTGGATGATCAGTGGATGATCCATCGAGGATGGTGGAGGATCGGTCGCTGATCGGTGGATGACTGGTGGATGATCGGTGGAAGATCGGTGGAAGTTCGGTGGATAATCAGTGGGATTGGTAGGGGATTGGTGGCTAATCGGTGGATGATCGCTGGCTGATCCAGTAGAGGATCGGTGGAGGATCGGTGGAGGATTCGTGGAGGAGTTGTGCGGGCCTGCGACGACAGCCGTGGCAGCGCCGGGCCGTCGCTCACCTCCAGGACGCCGCTGTCGCGCACCAGCGCGCTCCAGAACGTGGGCTCCGCGTGGCCCCGCGCCGCCTTCGCGTGCGCCCTCGCGCTGGCAGCAGCCACCTCCTCAGGGCGGTTGGCCTCGTCGCGCTTGCTCTGCCCGAAGACGGAGGCGTTCGACTCCCCGTACAGCATCTCCTCCTCGTCATCCGCGGAGCTGCGGGGGTCACGACGGGGCGAACGCCGCAGGCGGAGGGGAGGACGAGGGAGGAAATAGGTGGTAGAGACGTGAGTAGAGAAGATGAGATGTGGATGGATAGGGGAGAGGAGGTGGAGGGAGGGATGAAGGGAGCGAAGGAAGGAAGATGGGTGAGTAGGATGTAGGTAGAAGTACATTCACAAGGTAGATTTCGTTGAAGGTAGGATAGAAGGGAGAGAAGGATGAGACCAGAGAGGGAGGTCAGCACATAGACAGGCAGACAGGGAGGCAAGCAGGGTGAGAGGAAAGTCAAATAAACAATAAAATCAACAGGCTAATAAAAAAACAACCTGCATGTGTTCCAGCTCCATGATCATTGTGTGCTCATTATCTCAACTTGCCCGTGGAAATTGTGAATTCCATTGACGTGAACCAGTCTCCCGACAGCGCGAACGCTGACTCCCACAAAGCGGTAATCATTTTATTGACCCAAAGAAGGTGATAGGCCAAGTCAACCACAAAACGAGCAGCAGCTCTGGCAATCGCTCGGACACACCACCACCTTCTTCTTCTTTCGCACAGCTGCTGATGCAGAGCAACAAACTACAATGTCACATTCAGGTGGTCAATCCCAGATAACCGAGTCAGGAGCAGCAAAGTAGTGTATCGCTTTTAAAGCTTTCGTGACTGCAGGGATTCATCTTCTTGGTTCTTTCGGTAAAGTCACGTAGAAGGGAAATAATAGAATAATAAAAATAAAACATAATAAAATACTTCTCACGACGTTTCGGCCACAACGCAAGCAGCCGTCCTCAGGTGAAGAACAAGTCTGTCGGAAAGCTTCAGATGCTGTCTTTCCGACAGACCTGTTCTTCACCTGAGGACAGCTGCTTGCGTTGTGGCCGAAACGTCGTGAGAATTATTTGATTAGGTTAATTTTTATTATTTTATTATTTCCCTTCTATGTGACTTTACCGAAAGAACCAAGAAGATAGTGTATCGCTGTACAATGTCTCCTTCGCATTTGTGGATCGGGCATCGCGTCATTACACATCGTGACACTGGCAGAGGGGGGGGGGGGGGGGGCCTCCACTCGTAAAAGAATCAGAATATTTATTTACACTGGAGGAGGAATCCGATGAACTATAAAGCTATTTTTCACAGATATCCAATAGGGCCGGGTAAGAACTTTACAACAAAAAATTCAAAAACACGGTAGTCGTGCAAAGCACAGGGGATACAAATAAATCACCTAAGAAAACATACAAATGAAACTAAACCATCCCCATCCTGCCAGGCAAAGCCCACGGAGCAATTAACTTTTATTTCAGCGGCGACCTGGGCTGCAAACGACAGCTCGACAAAGTGGCTCATCGTGCGGAGAAATTCACAGCAGCAAAAGAACCTCCACAATCTCTGGCGAGGGCCTGCGAAAGGCTGTCTGTGGCCCTACAGCGGCGGGCAGCCATCGTACCTGAGCTCCGCCACGGGGGCGTCCTCCTCCGCCTGGCTGCACCGCGTGACGGGCGTCTCCCGCACCAGGGTGGCCAGGCTCTCCATGGTGAACATGCCGCTCACGTCACGGTACACGCACAGCGCCAGCACCTTGGATTGCTGGACGACAACCGCGGGGGATCGGCGCACAAGGTTGGACGCACGTCCGTTTGCCGATCGTCATCATCAAGATCGTCGTCGTCGTCGTCCCGATCGTCCTCATCGTCGTCGTGATGAGGTTTGTGTTATGGTTGTAATTGTCATTTTACAAACCTTTTGTCAATCCACTGCTGGATGAAAGCCTCCTATCAAGCTGTGGAGGCTGTGGGGGGTTGTTTGCCCAGGCAGGTTCAGATATCAGCCGCCATTGAAGGTAAACTAAAAACGAAACTATTTTTTATTTTACCAGCTAAGGCCCACTGGGCTATATAGCTCTTTTTCAGAGGCCACAAATAACAGCTCAACGAAGTGGCTTATCATGTAGAAATGTATAGCAGCCAAATACTCGAATACTCGGATGTTATCCGTGGTCGAGAATCAAACTCTGCTTGCCGGGATCGTAGGACAACCACGACTGCCACCGCTCCCGGCAATATCTTCAGTTAAGAGAAGCTACGAAACTCAATTAGGATTTTCTATAGGGGGACTCATTTAAGGCTGAGATTAGCTCTGATAACAATGTGCAGCTGATGCAATCCACCCACAGCCAGGAGTTAAACCCAGCCTTAATGGACTGTTGGGGCAAGTGCTATGAGTGAGTAGCACCTATGAAGGCAGGCACGGTACACAAGGGGGTAGGGGGTGTTCAGCACCACGCCCGACTGCCTTTGTCTCCCCGGTGGCGATGTTTACTACAGACCGCAGCAGGTACTCGTTTGTGGCCGAGCCGACCCAGACGCGCGCGCACACACACGCAAGCATAGAGCACGCGCACACAAGAATGCTTATGCATCCACATTAGCGGCCGCAAGCCCCATACGTAAACACTTTGAGCCTCTCGCGTTGAACGGAGCGTGCACTTCGAGCGTGCCGAATGCCTCCTGTGGGAATGCTCCGCAGTCAAATTGTGTTAACGTGGCTCTTAATCTAAAAAAAAAAAAAGGTAATAATTCTGCGCAGAGACGTGCACATCTAATAAGGACTCGCGTCAACAGTTCTCCCTACACCCACAAATCGTTCCAAAAATCAACATCCAGACGACGGGGCAAAGCCCGATGCCGCGCACGAGCGTCGTAAATTGCAGTTTGTTCTTTGAAAGTTTCGCGAACGTCTAAGCAGAGGAATTCACTCGTCGGAACTCTCCTCACAGCTCGCAGTCGTGACGTCACCTCGTGCGGTGGAAGTCACCCGAGCAGAATGCGACGCCACCGAATTCCCCACAGGTTCCCCTCGCTCTACGCTCGTTCGGTTTGTGCGATTTCGCGCTGCATACGCGGAAAACCTATTTCTACCCAAAATTCTCTGTGTTCAGCGGTTTGAATTCACTCTACATGCAGCTATGTTCAAGTTCAAGTTCATTTATTAGGCATAGCCCTGTGAGCCATTCAGCTCTTGAATCGGGTGCAACCGCAACAAACAAAAAACAAAAACATGAACAAAAAACATCTTAAAGTGAATATGTGACTAAGTGCAAACAGAAAATCCAAGAAAAGACAGCAAAAATATTGCAGAAAAAACACCGTACACCAACGCTGTGTGCAAAAATCCCAGTGGGATGCAAGTCAAACAACAACAACAACCACAAGACAACTTAGATTAAGGCCATCAGTCTAACTCTGTACTACAACAAACAAACATGGCTAAACCAATACACTTTTCGAAATCACCAAAATAAAGCCATGAAAGCAATGAAAAAGCAATCATAGGAACTGTGACGGAATTTTCACAATAAATGGCATAAACAACATCTACTACCAAAACCCTGCAGCCATAGCTGGCTGCATGAGTCACTCCACAACAGCAGGTGTGTACTGCGAGTACTGTGTGTGTACTGTGTGTGTGTACTGTGTGTGTGTACTGTGTGAGTGTACTGTGTGAGTGTACTGTGTGAGTGTACTGTGTTTCCTGTGTGTGTCCTGTGTGTGTCCTGTGTGTGTCCTGTGTGTGTGTACTGTGTGTGTGTACTGTGTGTGTGTACTGTGTGTGTGTACTGTATGTACTCTGTGTTTCCTGTGTGTGTCCTGTGTGTCCTGTGTGTGTACTGCGTGTGTGTACTGCGTGTGTGTACTGCGTGTGTGTACTGCGTGCGCTACTCGACAGGCAGCTGTTTCGCTTTGTGCGCCCTTTGTTTTTTTTTGGAATGCATCGACCGCGGTCGCATCGGTCGAACCAGAACCGACCGTGGTGGTGCTTCACCCGCTGGAAACGGGCGATCGTCACGCCACCCAATGGGTGGGGCGGGGGAGTGTCTTGGGAGGTGAAAGCTCACCGAGTGCACCGGCTGCTTCGCAGCGGCCAGCCAGCAGGAGCCGTTGACTTTGTCCTCCTTGAGCAGCAGCTGCATGATCTGCCCCTCTTCGCTCAGGATGATGGCGTAGGGGTCGGCCGCAGGAGCAGTGCACGATCGGGGAGCCCAGGTCCAGCGGGATGTGCTGCAGTTGCTTGGCTGGTGGGAAAAAATGTGCGCACGCGAGTTTGTTTAAGCGAGAGCTTCACAATTACTTCGACCACCCCAGTACTCCCGCTCCTTCCACTGGCTCACAATCCAATCTCAGATCGATGTTAAGATGGCACCGTCTTCCAGATCCTCGCTGGACTCATCCCTGACTGCCCATACTCCCCTTTCATCTCACTCTACTACCCTCCACACACTCTCCTATCTCTCCCCTCTCATCTCACTCTACTCCCCTCCACGCACTCTTATTCAACCCTCCCGGTGAACGAGCCAAAACAATAATAATCGGCACGTCGTGAGATGCTTGCGCACCGTGTGATGATTTTATTTGATTGGCTGTGTCGGGTGGTGGAGAGTTCCCAATGACACAAAGTTGGTCACAAGCATTACGTAGCCTAAACCCCTATACTGAACGCCTGTTAAATATTTTAATTTGAAAGTTGCCGAATAAAGATCTCGACATAATTTGAACCGAATGACAGTTGGAAATGCGTAGGCTTCAAAAAGACTAAAAGCCACTGCAAATGCGTAATCAGGTCGGGAAAACAGAGGCGGTTAACGAGTTTCCCAGTTTAGCGATACGCGGCGCAATATATAGTTGCGCCGGCACGAACAATTTAACAGAAGTAATTTGTGAGTGTGCAGGCTACTTTGTGCCACTGTGGACACCACAAGCCAACATCACAGTGCAACTCCTGATTGCCATGAAAATAACTCCTCACTCACCCCACCAACTTTGCATCAGGGCACCGTGTATGTCACGGGGAAAAACATTTATTCCACATACTTGTGGCAAAACATGTAAACAAGTATGCTTTGATAATGTATGCATTGTCCTTGAAAGTGATTGGCCTTCATGAGACAGCCTCTTTTATGAGACTTTGTCTCACCGGTGCCATAAAGCAAAGAGCTCCAAAAGGCGCGCAGTACAAGGGCAATCCAAATGCCAACTTATCTATAGCTTTGGTTGAGCAGTTAACACAGGTGTTATATCTTAACACCTCCTGCGTGTCTGCTTTTACCGCGGCATTCCTTGATTTTGGCAACTGGTCCTCATTACGATTTAAGCTTTTGTTCGCTATTTATGTTTTCTATTGTGCGTTGCTTTGTTGACTAAATGTCTTGGATATAGTATATATTAATTTGAGGTAAAGTGCACCTGAGATGCCTTTATTATTGCCGTGAAGTGCGCTAAACAAACGAGAGAACGATTTGTTGATTTGATACATCGGCTGGGAAGCCGGAATCCGAGACAACCACGGGTCCCTTTTGTGCCCGAAAAGGCAAAGTACTTTGTGCAAAAACAAGCGACCATCAGCAAAAAAAAACAAAAAGCGACTGCCAACGCTAATGACTTTTTTTTCTTCTTTAATTTGTTTCCCCCCGACTATCAATTTCTCACGATCAATGGACGAAAGTGAGATAACGGAGCCAAAAATGTGATCATTCTCATTGATTTCCCCCCCCCCCCCATTCTATAAGCACACACAAGCCATTCCATTACAGAACCCACGTGGTTCCAATCGAGATTACAAACCGTACCGAAGATAACCTACGAGGACAAAGCGACTATTGCCTGCCACGCGTTTAATTAGCGATTTCCTTGCACTTGGCAGAAAACGTGAATCACGTAAGTGAATGTGAAGTTGATACTGCCAACCACGACTGTCGTCATCATCAGCTTCAAATGAACCGTGACCGGACGAAGGTCCTCCCCCCAAGCCATCGCTCTTGTTATTGCGATTCAACAATTGATCTAGCTTCTAAGCGTGATATTTTTTATTTGACCAGGTAAGGCCCACCGAGCCATTTTTCAGAAGCGTCCTAAGCCACAACTTACAGCTCTACAAAGTGGCTTATCGATGTGGAGATTTAGAGCAGCCAAATATTCTAAACGGATGTTGAGTCTAAATGTGGAGGGAAAAATGAAAGAGGACCCAAAGAAAAATCCACATGACCACGGGGAGAACTTGCAAACTCCAAATATACAGGAGGCATCGTGGTGGGGATCAAACCCGTGACCTCCTGCATACCATGCGAGGTAGTTAACATCTCGTCACCGTGGCGCCCATAACGCCGCCTCCGCAGCCGACATCCTCTTTGGATGCGTTCCCTCATTTGGCGGCCACTCCGTCGTTAATCTTTGACCACCGGAAATCAGCCCCTCTAATGACGAGTCCTGCCCAAGCCTTCTTACTTTTCTTAATTCCCTGCTGCATGAGTTCTTCTTTCTATCTTTCTCACAGCGGAATTCCAAGCATTGCAAAGCCAAGTCCTGAACAGACGCACGACGGATTTCGGCTGCCGCAGGATCACGAAGAATGGTGACGTTACAGCGACAGCTTTCCACAAGCAGCGGACGGATAGTGGCTGAGGATGACTATTATTATAATAAATAGGACTATGCCATCCAAGAGCAATATTTAGCGGAAGGATACTGTTATAGTAATAATTAATTCCAGCCTCTGTTCATTCAATGCTTGATGAAGTTCTCATCGTTTGCCGTGTCGGTGAGTGAGCTTTAGTTTTTTTTTTTTTAAACATACTTAACCACGCCGATCGGTGCGGGATGTCCTGGGAGGCCCAGGACTGGTTCGGAAAAATCACTCTCCCCTGATGTTAGTCGTAGCTGGGAATCAAACTCTAGCTGACGAGTTCATAGCATAAGCACGCCAACCACTGCACCGTCGCTCCCCCCATTCTCGTGATGTATTGCACATCGTTACCTCTGACCAAATTACCCGAAATATGCCAGATATCATGAGTTCTCAGTAAGCTAATCGGGTTTGAGCCTGAACTGCGCTTGGAATGGGGAGTTGGTCATAGGGCGGGGTTGGCAAATCCATTGTCGCAAAGAACCACGCACCAACATCTGCACTCCTCGCCTTCACCGAGCCGCGCTGAGCAGCGTGGCGAAGTGTGCCCCAATAAACCCCAAGAGCCTGCACTGTGGGGGGTCGTGAGGGTTATTGGAGTGTGTAGGGAAGCCCTCATCCAGCAGTGGATTATTACAAAACGGCTGTATACGTGCACGTACACCTCTTTTGCACTCTCCACAGCCGTGCCAAGCAAGCCCGGCGCTGCTCAGGAGGTTCCGGGTTGTTTTTCCACCACAGAAACAGAGCCGCGTGCGCCACCGACGACACCCACGGCGAGCGAGCCGATGCACGAGCGCGTCGTGCGGCGACGCCGTGCCCGAGCGGCGTACTGAGCCAGCGTCGCGTGTGCACGATCTACGTGTCGTCAGCCTCGCACGAGCGCCCCCCCGGCCCTGTTTGGCACTGAGCCCAATGCGGATTTCTTGTGCGGTCAGCAGCGTACACAGTGGGGAGCCGCGGTGGCGAGATGTTAACTATCTCGCCTGGTTTACAGGAGGTCATGGGTTCGATCCCGACCATGACACTAGTTGTATATTTGGAGTTTGCGGTGTCTCTCTCTCCATGGTCGCATGGATTTTTCTCCAGGTGCTCCGGTTTTTCCCTCCACATTAAGAAATTATCAGTTTAGAGAATTTGGCTGCTAGAAATGTCCACATAAGCCACTTCGTTGAGCTATCATTTGTGGCCAAGTAACTTCTGAAAGAGAGCTGTATAGCTTAGTGGGCCTTGCCTGGCAAAATAAAAACATATTTAATAGTTTAGTGGGAATCCACCCGTACCGTGGGAAGGCGGGATGAGCCAGTGGGGAAATAGGGATCATAGCGTATAACTCGAAACGCGCGTTTCCCCTTCGGCCACTTACTTCCCTCCATGAGCCGCACGCCCATGGGCGAGACCTGCAGGATGTAGCGGTTGCCTCCGAGGTTCCCCGCGAACACCGTGGGGCCCTGCGTGTTGAAGCCACTGTGGTCCAGCTCCATGATCTCCTGGCCCGTCTGCAGGATCTGGGACGCCGCAAGCACAGGCACGCACCTCGCGTTGTACACGTATGTTCAATGTACGTTGAACTTCTTTCGCACCGTGAGTAGCCAACCACGCTAATCGGAGGTCACACAAACCCGAGGCTGTTATCATTATTATCCAGGATATAACGATGTATGTGTGGGTGGGGGAGGGGCTGTGAATGAATAGTCTGTGGTCTGACGCAGAAAATAGTGGTGCTACACAGAAGGGTGAAACTAGTCTGTTAAAAACAAAGAGGAAACCCATATTCGCCAAGGCTTACTCCCAGTGACTTCTGTACTTTATTCCAGAGTTGAGGAATCAATTGCGGGGAGAGCATTTTTCTCGTGACAATAAAAACAATGCATTCTATGAGCGTGCGGTGGGAGAAAAGAAGAAAGAAAGAAAACAGATACAAAGAGTTCTTCTTGGTAGAGACAAAAGCCTTGGAACATCGATGGACCATGAGCGTTGCTCAACAAAACGGCCCACACGGCATATAACGCACCTGCCGTCAAGATCACTCGTCGCCCCTTTCTCCGTCAGGGCCACGTACTTTTCAATCTCCCCTCGTGGCAAAGGCTACGTTGTTCTTGGCAGTGTCGAACTTAGGGAGCGATATTGGAGAGCTAAAGCAGCCCCCCCCCCCAAATCTATATATAATTAAGCTTTTTTAAAAACGTGCACTGACAATATGCTCGTGTATGGCACAATTACCCACAAACATCACCAACTGCCATTCAGCAGTGTCGGCGAGCTCACCGCAGCTCTCGTGGCCAGACCCGGGCGTATTTTGACGCCACGTGAAGTTGCCAAATCACCGCCACCACCAGCACCACCGCCGCCGCCCACTACCGCCATGAGCACCGCTACTACCTACCCAGGGCTCCAAAGCTGTGATTGTGCAATACCGCACAGGATGACTGCGCACTCGCAGCTCGGCTGCGTCTGGGAACATGCGTGGAAAGCACCCAGCCCCCCACCCACCGGCCTCCCAGTAACACACTCGTGTACGCCAGCGATCCGAGCAACAAGAGAGGGGGGAGCAAAGGCCCACGGTACCATGGTGGAGTCGTCGCGGCTCAGGATGAGGAAGCCGTGCTTCTTCTTCTCGTCTTCCAGCGGCGCCTCCTTCTGCTCCTCCTTCTCAGGCTCCGCTTCCGACTCGGACTCCTTGCTCTATTCCATGGGGAAAAAAAACAGGAACGAGGAGAATGAAGAATGAAGATTAACCACCGAATGCACTTGATCGTGACTTGATTCGATGCTGTTGTGTCGCCGCTGAACATGGATCACATTTTTTATTCGGGGATGGGTAAAGTTCATTCGGTGTTTGCCGTTGTTCAGGATGTTTATTCAGAATTTAACCCGTGAACTCACATGTCTTGACCTCTTGGACAGCAAGCAAAGGGAGGAAAACAGCAAAGCAGATTTACGTACGTAAAAAGAAAAATCAGCGGCAAGCAATTTCATTCTCTTAATTTGCCCTACGTGCGAACAAACTCCAAACTTAAAAACAAAGGCATGGCCCATATGTATATCTTTGTGTATGTGCATGAGTCCATGTTACCCCTTTGCCATTGCCACAACTGGGCCAGCACGGGGCACTCATGACAGCGGTAGCTTTCCATCGGCCGTCAGCTGTGCTGCCGAGCCCTGAGCTGAACTGTGATACGTCGGCTGAATATGGCTCGGGGCCAAGCAGGGCCAGGGTTGGGACTAATCAACCGTTTACTTCCTGTGACATCAGTCGGTACACAGCGAGGACACGGCGTCCCCTAAGCAACGTTTCGACTCAGTCACTGCAGGTGGCATCAGCTGGCACAGAGCGGCAATTGTGGTGAAAAAAAACAACCCAGGCTCCTGCTGACCCGAGCCAGGCTGGCTCGGCATGGCCTTGGCACGGGTCAGCCGTTCAGTGGAAAAGAGGCAAGGGGGTTATATCCGCACCCCCACAGGCTGTACCTTGCCCTCTTCTCGCTTGTCGCTGACGGGAGAGATGACCGTCCACATGTCGTAGCATCCCGGCAGCTCAAACGTCGTCACCACCTGCGGCCGAATGCTCCTCTGGCCAGACAAAAGCAACGCACGCATCGCTCGGAATTATATGGGAGGACACGGCAGGTGCAGGTGTGCAAGTTACAGCCCTTTGGTCATCCACTGCTGGATGAGGGTCTCCCGTGCGGGCCATTGGGAGGGTTGTTTGACCATACTTCACCCCCACTGGTCAGGGGCGGGTTGGTGAAGACTGGGAGAATTACAAATGCGACAGCATTTTAAAGATGCGATTTTCTTGGATGATGCTAAATGAAATATCAAAAAGACAATGATTATATTATTACAACTCATTTACAAGACCTCACCTGCACCACGGACAGAGCTCCATTTTTCCCATATCCGGAGCAGCAAACCAATTCCAAGTCCGGCTCCGGTCTGTTTTGAAACTTTTGCACACGAAACAATCAAACATTATCGTCACATATTAACTCACAAAGTTTTTAGACAGTGGATTAATACTAATTAACACATAGACGACGGTGTGTAATATAGACACTTTTTTGTCTAAATGTAATTGCTCGCGTCACTGTGGAGAACATATAAGTAACAAAAAGAAAAGCACACAAGGACTCCATCCTGTTTCCGTCTCTCCACATACAAAAAAAATGTAAAGTATTCTCTAAGTCAAACGCAATAGGCCTTCACTGTATTCTGGGAGTGAAGTGTACTTTTTTTACGTGGAGACACAGATAAATGACGAGGAAATTTGTCTGCTTATCACATTTGTTCTCAATGGGCCCTCACCTGGTTATAAATAAAGTTAATTTGAGCGTCTCTGTATTTGAGACCCGGGGTCAAATATAATTACAACTGCAGCAGCATTGTCACCGAATTACAATTACGTTGTGAAAGCAAATTCATTACCAACGGCACAATTACAGCTGTAATTGACCCCAGAGGTCTGGTGTAATTTTACACCACGGTGCTAATGAGACATGAGTAAATGGATGGTAACACGGTGAGGCCTCATCATTACAGTTCTGTTTCTTGCCTTTCTCCGCATTAATCGCCTTGCTTTCAGCTTCAAATCTGAATTTAAGCAATGTGACATTTTCCCCACCCCAACTAATCTCCGATACGTTGGTCTGCACGTGTGGCTGCACATTCTGTCTCTCCGAGGAATTGGCTCCAGTTTTTTTTACTCATCCGACAAAATCCTCCAAAAAATATCGGGAGTAGATACCACATTTTGGATGCATGTATAATGTATGTTGAACTTCTTTTGCACCGTACGTAGCCAACCGTGATAAAAACCGAAAATGATGTCACTGATATGACGTCGCTCCCACACATTTCCCACCAAAAATGGTTTCACGCAGTATCTCCAATTAGCACGGTTGGCTGCATGCGGTGCGAAAGCTGTTCAAATACATACATACAAACATACTATACCATACCTGTCAACCCATACAGTTTACCCGTATTCTTGTACAGGGAAATTGAGTAATTTTTTTTGTGTTTCTCCCGTGTGATGGGACTGTGTAGGATGAACGTTGAGATTTAGAAGGGCACAGAGTGACCAATAAGGTTTGAATTGGTCTGTAATAAGGTAGGCACTGATCAGGGGTTGACAGGTATGACATACTTACAAACATACATACAAATAAACATTATTGTTAGCACGAAGACATTTGACATTTATACAAAATGTCAACTATCCAAATATCTGACAAAGATTCAAAACTATCTTTAAAATTATAATAACCAAAATGTGTAATGTCTCAAACCGAAACTCACTCCTGGACACACGACGAAACGATTTCCACACATTTTCAGGTTCTTGGGTTGGGAAATTATTAAGACTGTGCTGTCCGCTCCACGATGAGGTCTCACCGTACTCCTCGTAGTGAAAGCTAAAGGTGCAATGTCTTGTTAACGCCACTGCCAGCGTAAGGGCCTTCCACCATTACAGCGAGCTCAAGAGAACTATTTTACCAAGAGTGCCCACACTTTACATCACCACACGGCGAGCTCCTCGATCGGCTGCGGTGCGGCAATTCACACTGCTGGGTGGGCAGAGGCGGTGGGGGAGATTTAAGAATCTTGTCCATCATTTCAACCGCCGCGCCGGGAGACCGAACAGAGCCGGCGACCTCTGGATCGCAACTCCAGCATGCGCTACTCATCACACCACGGCATCATTCCGCTGCTCACGGTAAAGTCTAAATAAACTCGTGAACAATTTGGTGTCCCTGGATACACGCAAACACTGACCTCCTCGGATAGAAAGGCCGGCTCCCCCATGGCTACATTGGCGCAGGGCCCGATGTTGAGGATGCTGTCGCACACCTGGGTGATAAAGGGCACACACGTGGGTCACGAAACGGTTTTAAAGTACGTTGAGTCATTGAAGCACACTCGGCACTGTACACGCGCGCTCGTGCCATCCGTGCGTTCGTTATGGCCGTGCGTTGACGCTACCTCGAAGGAGTAGGTGGCCAGCTGAGTGCCAGACTGCGCCTCGCTCCCGTACACCTCGATTTCATCCATGTCGTCGAGCAGCGCCACATTCTTGGCTAACGAGGAACAAATAATAAGCGTAAACAAGAACAAAAATCCGCCGTGTAGCCTTAACAGCACTGCTGGAGTCAAGTTTGCGAGTGGCACCAATAAAGGCTGGCACGGCACACGAGGGCGGGTGGGTGGCCAGCACCACGCCCCGCCGCCTTTGTCTCCCCAGTGGCGATGTTTACGACACACCACACTAGGTACTCATTTGAGGCTGAGGTCCAGATAATTGTCAAAAGTATTGGTGGTGGCCGTGAGCTGGAATGGAAATTGGGTTGCCAGGTTTGTAGCGCAGTGCGCTAACCCTCGCACACGCACAACTTACTGCTGATAAACCCTTCTAGGTAAAACACAGAGAGAGACCTGATTAAATTAACAAAAAACTAGACACATCTGTCAATCACGCTGTGGCATTGAAAGGAAAAGTACAAGGTGGGTGACGTTTCAGGCAATGGCCCTTCTTCATGGCACATAAAGAGAGAGGACAGGAGGGCGACTGCCTGAAACGTCGCCTATTTATATTATTTTCTTTGAAGGCAGTGTTAATGACAAATGTTTAAATTTTTTTGTCTCGTTCAAGAGATGGCCACAAATCCGACCGTTAAACACAGTCGTGCGATCTTAATCTCGCGTACAGTCGCTTACTTCTAAGGCACAGCAAATAATTTTTGCCCCGATGTTAAAAAAAGTTTGCGCCTCATGATTTTTCCAGGACCCTACTTCTGCACGGCATAGCTGCCATTTTCTATCAGTGTTCAAATAAGTGACCTTTCGACCCATGCGCTGATACCTCAGACCTCGGACAGTCTGATTGATATTGTTAAACTCTTACACCATTCGAGCCCACTTCAGCAATTGTTTCTTGCTGTGGTTGTCCCGCCTGATGACGGACGCTTGTGTTGCGTCCGAAACGTCGCGATTTAATTTATTTTATACTTTATACCTACGTGACTTTACCGAAAGAACCAAAGAGTACTCTTACACCATGTTTATTTGACCAGGTAGGGCCCACTGAGTTATAATAGCTATTTTTCAGAAGCGGCCTGGCCACAAATGATAGCTCGACGGAGTGGCTTATCTTATATGCTTGGTTCTTTCGGTAAAGTCACATAGAAGGGAAACAATAAAATAATAAAAATATAAAACAATAAAATTCTCATCACACTGATGATGATTGCTTGTGTTGCAATCGAAACGGTCGTGAGAATTTTATTGTTTATATTATATTTTATTATTGTATTGTTTCCCTTCTACGTGACTTTACCGAAAAAACCAAGAATATGAATCCATGCAGTCACGAAAGCTTTAAATAAAAAAGTGCCTTATCGTGTGGAAATTTATAGCAGCCAAATTATCTTAACGCGTATTTCTATCCGTGGTGTCGTACTGTACTGCGCTCTCTCTTACCCATCCAGTCTCCGGCATCCGTGCGTTTCCTTTTGTTGGGCGGCTCCTCCTAATGGAACACAGTTGTTCAACAGTTAAAAGTCGAAGAACGAAAAAACTCGACACATTCGTCAGCAAAACCGCAGCCTTCAAATGAGATATAAACGGTATGGAGACATTTTGGTGCAATGGAACTTCTCCGTGGCACGTAAATAGAGATGCCAGAGAGAGAGCGATTTAATAGGAGTTGGATACTTCACTTTCTAACACGGGGGGGGCCTGATGAAACGTACTTGTTTGTATGACCAAATCACCCAGAATGCACACCCAATCTCCTCTCATCTCTCTCAGGAGCCAAGCAGGGTGTGAGCCTGGATGAGTGATTGAATGAGCAACCGCCATGCACACGCAAGTTGGTACAGGCCGTGGGGGCTACTGTGGTGAGCAGCAGAGGGCAGCGCAGGCAAAAACCCGTGCCTTTGCGGTGTACCTCGCGAACCCTGTCTGTGTTTCCGCCACCTGCAACAACCCGCACTGACCAGGGTGGTGAAGCGGGGTCAAATAACCCCTAGGAATCACAAGGTGTGGGGGAGGCAGTGGATTGACCAAGGGCCGCAGGCGTCTATTCCTAAGGCAGAACTGAACGCCGGGGAATTCAAACGGTACGCAGGGCTCCCTTCTCTCCATAGTTTGAGCAGATCTATTCAATCACGTCTCACCTCAATCAATAAGAGGCGAGACAGGTAATAGCAACACGTTGGTATTGAGTAGATAATGGAAATGATGATTTAACAGCCCACTAGTGGGTAGCTGAGCTCACAATCTCAGCCTGCCAAGCGAGCTCAGAGGCCTGGAGTTGTGCTGCGTTGGCGAAAGCCGGTTATAAGCTTTAGTGGTCGGCGAATGAGCTATCGAACGCTGATGAGTTATCTCACCTGGTTAAGCAAGAGGACATCAATGAGCCTCTAAAAGATCAGCTCTGGTTTTAACATTACCCAAGCTGTTTTTGCCAAGCTACTTGAGCATTGTTTGGACCGATTACAGTGAGCCTGAACAGTTAAAAAAGTGTTATTCCAAAGAGCTTGCTGCATGTGATGAGTACGCATTCATGATAGACTGGAGTCATAAAGAGTTTGCGATAATAAATGTTCAGACTCATGAGATCATTTTGCCGTAATGACAAAACAGGGCTCACTTTTTTTTATTTCCCTTTGATCAACACGAATGTTACGATATACAGACACTGCAGAGAGATAAATATATCTAGATCGTTAAAGGAAAAAGAAAGCCTATTCACCACAAAGCAATTGGACTATTGCCAATAACGATTAAAAACTCGCAGCTCCACACAACGTTAACAAGGTGGGTAGGAGCTCCCAGGGACGAGCGTGCGCCTGTTACATCAATGGCATCGGCGCGGCCGTATTCATGATCGGCGGTCATTGTAGAGAGCACTGCTCGACAAGCGGCCGGATGGCTCAGAGGTCAGAGCGTCGAGCCGGCACCGCTGAGGTCCTGGGCCTCCAGGTGTAGCTGAGTTGACGGTCTCAGCCCAGTTACCAAGGACCGCGTTCAAATAAAACATCGCACGCAAACTTTTGTTCGGCGATTAATATGGCTATATTTCAGCTCTGAGAATTCAGTCTCTTATCGCGGACCCTACAGTCTTGTCCAGCTGGTTTTACCCTGCCAAGCCTTCAGTGGGCCCTTGCTGGATAGGTTCCGGACAAAGGGCGAGGTCCCTGTGCAAGCCCAACCTCCGCCGTTGGGGCCTTCGTGACAACCCACACCACAGCTGTGGCCCTAAACAGTGTCGTGTAACTTTATGGCTGTCCACTGACTAAATTCAGCAGTGCTCTACGATGACTACACATGGCCACCAAGGACGCTACCGCCTGGCCCAGCAATTACGCACCCGCTGAATTAATATAGGTTTGTTATGCGATGGCCGTTACACTCACGTGCAGAGCTGGTGTGAAAGTACTACCCTCCACTGTGTGGACTACAGGACGCTTCAAGAGATCTCACAGGTAGTTCAGTGATATCCGCTTCCACGGGCCGTTCTCCAAACACGAAAGATTGCACTGCTCTGCGAGCGATCCGATTGGATTCTTCGTCTCATGGCGTGACACTGATAGCCCTCACGGGATAACGTTGGGAGAAAATGGCAACGTAAGTTTAAAGAGGGACGTGTATGGATTCCTGCCACACCTTCCAACATGCGTTTATCCTCAAACATATTAAATCCGCGATAAAATCAGTAGCGGCTCACGCCAAGGGCTCAGAAAAGAAGGCAACAGGGCTTGCATAGCAGTTCTTCCAGGGAAGGCGCAAGCAACGCTTTAAAATCATTTGGGAGGGTTTTTTTGCTGCTACATTATTCCTGAATAGGAATGGCAATTTATACCGGATTTTGTTCACATTGGATCGTCTTAATGGGAGTTATTGTACTCCACCACAACCTCCCGCCCTTCTGCCCACGTGCCCTGTTACACTTTCCACCGAAGCTGGAAAGTGCCAATATAAGTAAACGAAGGCGCTGCTCGGCTCACCGGTTTGTCTTTGCTCATCGTTTCGGCGGCCGACTCGGTCAGCTTCTCCGTGTACTTCAAGAGCAGCGAGTTGCCCAGCCGGGAGCCCAGGAACAGGTAGCCGGGTTCCATCGTCAGCATCTGTGGACCAACCACCGGTGCCAAGGGCCGTGGCACCAGCGCAAAATGAACACCGACTTTGGAACACGTCGCCACTACCACCGCCCCCCGCAGGGTTTGCTCCCGACTCAAAGAGGCTCAAGGAGGAACCGCGGGCACATCAGAAAGGCAGCCAGATGGCGGAGCAGGTGCCAAATTCCACCCGCTCAAGCTCTGCACTCCTCTATATATCAAGATGGTTTCAGAAAATTATCAATTCCAATGCATGGCTTGACCACAATATCTAGCGTTATAAAGCGTGCCATATGAAATCGACCAAACGTGTTATATTCGCAAGCCATAGGGAATAAGGAGTTGGTTTGAGGGCCACTTTGCAGGAGCGGATTGCGTCACGAACGCTGTGCTATGCACCCTGCGACAAAGGGATGATGTACCGATGACATGGGTATCAGAAACATAGGTACCGGCGGAGAAAGTGGAAGTGAATGTGAAGAGCACGCGCGGATTTGAGGGGGCGCACTTACACACGTGGTGAGGACGCTGGCGGCCGCCTTGTCGAAGTGGAAGCTCCGCACACTCCTCATACCATCGATGATCAGCGTCAGAACGTAACTGACTGAAGAAACCAAACACACACGAACCAGGCCGTCATGATTCACGTCACAAAATCCTGCCTCTAAAAAAAACACAAGATCTTTTTTCACTAACTGTTCTAGGACCTTTGACAGTGAGCAAAAATTGAATGACAGTCTTTAGTTATTTGTACCGTTGACTGCTCTGTACCTATCTAGCAGATGGATAGAAGACGATTTCCAATCATCATGCACTGTATTGGACATAATTCACAAGTTAAAGAGAAGATTTACAATAAACCATGTCAGAACCTCACTTCGTGCTAATTTAAAAGCGTTTGGCAGTATGCCATCAGGTCCGACTGAAGTATGAAACTGCGTTTTGGATAACGTGCTCTTCTAAATGAGCAATCACTTCACAGAATTGGGAATAAATTTTAACGCAAGCAAACGTCAATTTAATTCTGGGCAGGCGATCACATTCCTTCAAAACGTCAAGCTACAAGTTGCGACCAGTGCAGGAAAGGGAGAGAGATACTTCCACTCCCGCATCTTGTCAAGGAGCATAAATCATCACGCGAACTCCGGTCGTCTTTGCAGCAGCGGCTTTTGGCTAGCCACCGAACAAAGATGGTCGCCGCATCGCGGCGCTTTCAGATGCGCTTCTGCGGCAGCCTGGAATGCTCTTCCTTCCGATATAAAGTAGCCACTGGAGCTCTGCACTTTTAAATCTACATTGAAAACTCAATTCTTTAGAACTGCTTTTTGTGTTTAGTTTGTTGTCTTTCCTCCCGCACCTCCGATTAGCGCGGTTGGCTATGTATGGTGCGGAAGAAGTTCAACATACATCCGGCCATGGTCATGAGCGCACGCCACGAGACCGTCAGCGGAGCCGTCTTCGGACGCGAAGCACACCAACGCGACGAGAGTTTCACGACTCACATTTCTCCTCCCTTGAGGGAGATGACGATCTTGTCGTAGGAAACAAACGTGGCCTGCGCGCAGTCCAGCGTCATCTTCACGCCATCTTGAATACCTGTCGCGTGCAAACACGACGGCCGTGCTCCAGTTCATGTGCGTTTAACTGTAGTTGTCGAAATAGCAAAGAATATAATTGAACATAAATCGTCGCGCAATAAAATTGTAAATGGGTTCAACTTAGTCTCTATTGCATGGGGTTTTATTGAGAAAGCAGATGTAAGATAGACCCGGGGAACTACAGCCCTGGACGAGCCCGGTATTTTCAGAACACGCTGCGGCCGTCTGGAACGATCTTCCTTTCCAATATTAGGAAGCCACTGGAGCTATGCACTTTTAAATCAAGATCAAGATTGAAAACTATTTTCTTTAAAACAACTTTAGTGTGTTAGTTTGTTGTCCATACGCCACACCTCCGATTAGCACGGTTGGCTACATACGGTGCCAATTAAGTTCAACATACATACATACATGTGTACGACAATCACCTGCTCAATATTATCATTACACGCATCAACGTCCAACCACCGTGACATTAAAAATGCACATTCGGTCCCCGGGTTGTCTGTCCCCCCCACCCACCGCCACCATTAAACAGGACGCGTCGGGTACATGGGCCTGGCGGATATTCACGTGCGGTTGTTTTTTGTCGCCCAACCTTCTGCAGCAGACCTTTGTTGTTGTGCACAGCAAAAATGTCGTAAAAACATGTTTGTAAATGCACATTCGGGGTAGGAGGCTCACGCAGTGGAAAGGCGGTGGAGCCGTGCGTGATGCTGTTGAGGGAGGCGCCGTACGGTGGGACGCTCTGGTTCATGTACAGAAGAGAGTTGACGGCGAAGATGACCACGCCACCTGTCGAGAAACACCGGCCCCGACCGGAGCAGTCTAGCCTGCCTCCGCCTCCGCAACGTCCACTCAGCCCACCGCTCTCGTGGGATGTCAATACACGTGTGTTGTGCAGCTCAAGCTATTTTAGCCCAACACATTCGTCAATAATACCGTGCTAAAGAGTCATAAAAACATAAAATAGTTGGCGATCTTTGGTCAATGGCCCTTCTTCGTATCAGTGATGGACAGAGAGATTGAGTGGATTTATATTTAATATTTTTTTCTCTTCACGGCGGTGTTATTGACAAATGGGTTGTGGTCATTATTTTGCTGGAGAGTTATTCTTATATTTTTAGAATAAATTCTAATTCAGCTGCTCAATTATACTGCGGTCCTTGATTGACTTGCGAGTAATTCCTATACTTAAAAAAATATAACACTATGAAAATAATCAATTATAATTCTTTGTCAATCTACTGGTGGATGAAGGCCTCCCCACGCTGTGACTGACCATACTTCACCATGCTGAGCAGCGTGAACTATGAAGGAAAAATAATCCAAGACCGGTTAAGCTATTGCTCGCCACCGATGTTAACAATGGCCGGGAATCTAATTCATATCACCAGGTGCTGCACAGTGCGCAAACCCGCTACGCAACCACTGCACCCCTCGATATCGTCTAGCCCCATGAAGACAGGAAGTGACGTGTACAGCCTCCGTCTACAAAGGAGGTGTGCGGCAGTGAGATTATCCTTGCGAACCGATCGGCTTGGGGACGGCCAGGGCCTGCGTGCAGTCGAAGGGAAGGCTGCTGAGCGACCAGATGATGGGGTGCACCCTCTGGGCGATGTTGAGCGAGATGGCCACGATCCCACACGTGTCTTGCCGGACTGCCACTCGGCTGCAGGCGGTGAATGCATCAGTGAAGTACGTCAACACCACTCCCTCGACAACCGACACGTGTCATTCTAGATTTGAAGTATCAAAGGTTTGTTCATGAAGCCATCCAGATATACAAACACAGACATAACTTCAACCGAGAGGATGGATTCAAATTGAGCAATCATTGGAAGGATGTTATTAACCAGGTAAAATCCTAATTGCTTTTATAGCTTGCTTCCATACCCGCATTCCCAGTTTCTGGAGCACTCTACTTCCCCCCCCCCAGGCCTGCTCAGGCATTGTGTCTCACCAGCCGTGTCTCAACAGGAGCTCTCCCCCCCTCTTACCTTATATAATCGCTTGTCACAAACAGCTCTCTTTGCCCACTACAGCAATTTTTGTTTCTTACTGTGGTTGTCCCACCTGATGACGGAAGCTTGTGTTGCTTCCGAAACGTCGTGATTCAATTTTGTTATTTATATATATTTTTTTCATTCTTTTTTTTCACCTACGTGACTTTACCGAAAGAACCAAAGAGTATAACCGATACGTGGTACATTCATCGCAGGCGTGCGCAACGTATGGGGCGCGCGGGCCAAGTGGCCGTGCCTTTGCTGCTGGTTGCAAAAGTTTGCGGTTCGGATCCACCGGGTGCCCAGATTATTATCGCGCATGCAAGAGCCGTAATGAATACAAACGCAGTCAGGTCACCCGCAAGAGTAGGGCATTGTGTGCAGGCGTCGCATTCTAAAATTACCCGTCGTTGACACCCTACGTGTACGGAACAGCCGATAATGAAACCAGCGCGCACGCATAAAGACCTCCTTTTCATCCTTTCCTCAAGCACGATCAAACCTCAATGCAGCGGATAACCACGAGAGCGAGCTGTGGAATAGGCCGGGCGTGAGCGAGAGACGTAATGGCTTCGTCGAGGCCGGACACTCACCCGGGCCACGTCTGGTTGGGCTCGAAGAGGATGAGAAGGGTGGGCTCGTAGTAGCCGTGCAGGAACTGCATGTCGAGGACGTTGAGGAGCTTCTCGTCTAGGCCCCGCAGGTCGATCACGTAGCTGGGCAGCAGGCTCGGCTTCTGCCTGCACGCGGGGAACAGCGCAACGGGGGTCATGGCAGCGGGTGGGGGTGCAAAGTTAGCGAGCAACAACGAACAGACGGGGTAACGAGTCGCGTCCGAAAGCAAGACGCGGCTCGTGACCCAGCCAACGGGAAGGCTCCTCCAGGGTGGCAGATCACTCCGAATGTAAACCACATGCGCAACGAAGGAGACACATGAATGTAGAATGGCTGTTTAAATCTTCCAAGTTGGTAAGCGTATTGGAAGTTTGAGAGTTGGTTAACTACGCTAATTCTATCATGGACATGTTAATGCACCAAGTGTCCAAGTTCAACCAACAATTACATTTTGCTGCAGCACACTGCAGTAGTATACTGGTGTAGTATACTAGTACATTCACACAGCACTGTGTAGTATCGTACTGGTACAATTACACAGCACTCTGCAGTAGTGTACCAGTGTAGTGTACGACTGAGTGCATTGGACTGGTGCCCTATAAAGTGGTGGTGCACGGCTCGCACCCCTCGGAGACGCCCCCCTCGGCCTCATCGGCGAGCGTCTCACGGCGGAAGGGCAGCACAACGAGCCGCGTGCCGTACACCAGCATGGCGGCACAGCGCGCGTCCGGGTCCACGCGCACCACCGGCACGTGCACGTTGCCGTGGAACCCATCCTGCACACAACGGCACAACAACCACGGCGTTACACACGGAGCGGGCACACAGTCCGACCATAACGACCGTGGCGTAGCAAAAATTCGAACCTAAAACAAACAGGCCGTCACACACGGAGGGCACACAACTCTGAACAAAGAGCCTGGGTGTCACACACAAAAGCGTTGGTGTTTGTCCGATCTTACCTTGATTTCATCTTCCTCAAAGTAATGTAGGGAGAGAGTTTTCAGATCGTGGGTTGCTGGATCGTACTCCACCACCGACAGCTGCACGCAATCACAACACAATTGCATTGGTCAATGCATTCATTCATTCTTAATGTGTACCACCAGGTCAGAGCTCGTTGGATCAGCAAGCCTATTTTGCAAGGCAGACCTGAAGTACATAAAAACAATAAAACCGGCTACAGAATATGTGCAAAAGATAGAATAGGTGTGCACAAATATTGAAAGTGTAATCGTTTTGACAATCCCCTGCTGGATGAGGGCCCCCCCCCCATGCAGTGTCAGTCATTGGGGTTTGTGACCAAACTTCACCAATCAGTGAAGGTTGGTGAGGGCAGGGAGCAAAGATGCAGGAGAATAGAAGTATAGCACAACAATGGATTTTATTTACATTGCCCTCTACTGCTCAAAATCATGCCCCCTCCCCCCAACATGTGTTGTCCACTGGATAAGCACTGCCGTTACATTAACACGGACATCATCACGCAGAACGTGGTGCAACTCAAAACCACATCGCATCAGAGATGGAATATCATCGTTTGTGGACCGTTTAAAAGTGGTCGACCTCGTGTGGCTGCGAGCCGTATGAAGTTAAGTTGCTAATGGCCAGCTAACGGCTCGCGGGTGGTAGGTTCCCCACTCCTGGCCTACAAGGCGAAGCAGGGCGAGCATGTCCGTGGGTGCTCGAGACCTTCGCGTCCATGAAGGCCAGCAGGAGCGCGTCGCGCGACGAACCGCTGAGCCGCACGCTCGCCATGGACATGATGTTCCCGAAGAGTGAGAAGGATGACATGAACTCCAGCTTGTCCTTGCGAGGCTTTCCATCTGCAGCGCACATTTCATCAAGCCACGATCAATCCACTGCTGGATGGGGTTACCTGAACACGAGTAGTTCATTCCACCCAGTCATTCAAGTATCTCCAACAACCTGCACTGACCAGCGTGGCAAAGTACAGTTAAATATCTTCCTAAACATAATCTTTTACAGATTAATCATACAGGTACAAACAAACACAATAATTTCTTGCAGAGGGAATGAAACGGATAGGTTACAGTGCATAATTCAGAAGAGTTTACCTGTTGGCTTTTCTCCTTTTGATACAGACTGCAAAGAAATTAAACAACAATGTTAGTCGTCAGAATGCAATGACTTAAGTTACCATATGCTTGTTTTAGCGTGAAGACAGCTTGACTTTAAGACAAGAGAATGTAATTTTGCATGTTTGGTTTGTTTTATATATGTATCTTAAAAAATGCAATAAATGCATAAAAAAGATATAATAGGTAGCAAAAATCGGTATACACGCACTATGCACTGCCAGAAATAATTCTGACAGCACGTAGAAATTATGTCCCAAGTCATTTTAATCGTCAAACCAGACGAGCAATACACAAGCAATTTGTGTGAAAGTAATTATCCAAGTAAATTACGTCAATCAACGTTAACATAGAGCAAATCCACCTTTGTGCTGGGTAAAGTATGGGTTTCTCGTACTTTTTCCAAGCCATCTTGCCAGCGAAAAAGAGCTCTCCTCTACAGCACCCTGGAGTGGTAGCCCTTCTGCCAGCCGTGACTGGAGCAAGAAAGTTCAGGACTTCCCCTTATACCTTAAATCGTTTAATAGTTAAAAAAAGAAGTTTAGTTTATGATATGCTGACAAGGTTCAATTTCCGGACATGCCAGCCTTGGTCCAATCCCCAGGTGTGCCTGACAACCTGCCGTGCCAATTATTCGTGAACGAACGAAACACACATACTCTTTGGTTCTTTTGGTAAAGTCATGTAGGTGAAAAATAAAAAATATTTCTTGCCGTGGTTTTCACACCTGATGATGATTGCTTGTGTTGCAATCGAAACGTCGTGATTTAATTTATTTTATTTTTTTATTTTTCACCGACGTGACTTTACCGAAAGAACCAAAGAGTATGGATCCTTGCGGTCACGAAAACTTCAAATCTAGAATGAACGAAACACAGCGGAGGCTACCTCGGTGTCATGGATGAGGCGGTAGATCTGCAGCTGAGAGCCACCGGCCACCACCAGGTTACGTTCTTGGCTCGAGAAGAAGTGGCAATAGACGGCGTGCTCCAGCCCTGTGGGCGGGTGCACCTTCCTGTGCACAGAGTACATGGCGGGGCCTGCAGCAGCCAAGAACCTGCAACGCACAACACACGCCGCACAGCTTCAGAGGCATCACAATACCGACCCACTTGTGTGATTCATATATGTCGTTGCCCATGATGCACCACAGCAGCCTATATATATACGGTATTACCCGACTCTGCTGTATGTATGTTGAACTTCTTTCGCACCGTACGTATGCAACCATGCTAATCAAGCTGGTCTAAACCATTGGAACCTCATTTGCCAGTATCAAAATATGATAATTGTTTTTTTACCCTTTTATCTGGCAATAAAACTGACACCTTTTTTACAAGGAGTCATGTTTGCATTGACCACCATACCTGCAGTCGGAATGCAAACAAAAAACACAACTCTGATAATGTATGCACTGTCCTTGAAGTTGATTGGTCCACACACGAGACAGCTTTCCTTAGAGCCTAGTCTCACATGGTGTTGGACCAGATGACGCCAAAAGTGACGCCTTTTATCAAGCTGGTCTAAAGTTTACTTGCTTGAACACATACTGCTGGGCTCATGATTAAAGCATAACATAGAACGGAGGTAATGTTTATGTCTCCCACTCATGAAACGGATCTACTCGGACCAAATCAAACAAGCCCCACGACTGCGTGGGGAAGGGGCCTCATCCAGCAGTGGAACGACAAATAGGACCCCCATGTACACTCCATCATAAGCATCAGCGAGTTATCGAGCCATCGGCAGCATTGCTCTATCCACTGCTGAATGGAGACCTCCCAGAGCCGCCTCCATCTCTCACGCTACCCGTCTAGAAAACCTGCTTGCACACGAGTCGATGATCTCATCGCTCCATCTCCGCAGTGTATACCCTCCCGGGCGTCTTAAAAAGCACATTATAATCAAGACAACCGCGCTCAATACTCTGGCAGTGCCGTATACACCGCATCACAAGACGCGCTCGCCTCTCTCTCCCCGACTACGTTTTAGGGCAAAAGTTGCGAGTGCGTCTTGTAACACCGTCGCGGCTGCGTACGATCGTATTCGTACGAGCGTGCCGACATGGGTAAAGGGTTTACGGGGTGCTTCTAACTCGAGTGGAGCGCCTTTTAATCGGGCAAATCGCTCGCGGGCGAATGAAGCGAGAGAGGCCTAAACAAGTCGAGCGGAGCTGGTGCACAGAAACTAATGGGGGGGTTGTCGGGATCAATTCGAAACGTCGCAAATCCGCTCACGCGAGCAATCCGAAGCCCGTTGCCTCACCTTATCAATCAGCCTTGTTTTCAATGAGTTGTTGTTGTTCCCTTGTACGTAGAAGAAAGTTTACAACGCACGCAATCACCATTCAATCAGTCGCTACATGCGGCATCGCTGCTGTGCACTGGGGGATGCACGCGCAGCGCGTGACGTCACGCCTCAACAACTTTATCGACAGCACTGAGGCGGCCTCATCCCATGGCCCGCGAAGTGACGTCACCCCCCCCCCTCACTAACTTTATTGATGGCTGTGAAAATATTTTAAACAAGTAATATTTAAAATACTTTAAAACACGCTTTAATAAAATGTACCCTAATCGTAATAGCAGAACTCCACGACTCCAAGAAGTGGCCCCGAGGCTTGCCATAACGTAAGGGGCCGTGGTGATTTACAGCCAACGTGAGTTGAGCGTTGACAATTAGACCCAAGCCGAAACATAACATATAAAATGAATTTTTAAAAATACTGTTTTTTATTTTTTTGATAGAAAATAGTATTGTCATCAGTATGACATAATTATACCAAGTTTGCAGTCGATACCACATTGGGAAGTGGGTTAAAATTGAGTTACAATATTTGAGGATACGACAACAACAGTGAGCTAAATAAAAGCGTGTAAAATAATAATATAAAATAATGCAGGTGGTAGAATAGGCGACGTTTCGGGCAAAGGACTCCTGTAAAAACGGTGAGGCAGGATTTTTGTTTTACATAATTTAATTCGTATCAGACCTCCATGGCACTAAAGTGGTGTTTCCAACTTTTTTTTTATCCACTCCACCTTCCTGGCTTCTCACATGTGCTGTGAAGAAGGCGGCATTGCCCGAAACGTCGCCTGTTATATATTTTTTTTTAAGCCATCGCAGTGTTAATGGCCAATGCGTCGAGTCTTAACGGTAGAGGCGTGACGTCATGTCACTTGAATGACAGCGCCTGGGAAACAAGAATAACAGTTTTCAGTTTCATGTATTAGGTATAGCCCTGTGAGCCATTCGGCTATTGGATCGGGTGCAACCGCAACAAACAAAAAACATGAACAAGAAAACATCTTAAAGTGACTAAGTGACTATGTGCAAACAGAAAAATCCAGGAAAAAACTGCAAAGTCTTCCAGAAAAAAAGCACCAACGCTGTGCAAAAATCCCAGTGGGATGCAAGTCAAACAACAACAACCACAAGACAACTTAGATTAAAGCCATCATTCTAACTCCGTACTACAACAAACATGGCCAAACCAAATAGCGTTTTCGAAATCACCAAAATAAAGCCATAAGCAATGTAACAGAATCCGAAGTGAGATTTGATTTCCCACCGAGAAGTTATTTTTCAAGGGCGAGAGGTGGTGACATCATAAAGATCTGAACGTGACGATAACACCTTGATCTTGTTCATAAACATACCTGTCAACCCCTTATCAGTGCCCTACCTTATTACAGACCAATTCAGACCTTACTGGTCACCCCGTTCCTTTCTAAATCTCAACGTTCATCCTACAAAGTCCCATCACAAGGGAGAAACACAAACAAATAGACACAAAAAAATGTGTTGCCCGTATTGAAACGGATGTACGCTGTATGGACACCTGAAAACTCTATTTCCCTGTACAAGAATACGGGTAAAACGTATGGGTTGACATCGTTCCGTGTCAATCACACTGTGGCTTCAAAGGGAAAATATACATAACATCTGACGTTTCGGGCAATGGCTCTTCTTCATAGCATACATGCCACCCACACCCTCGTGTGTCGTGTCGGCCTTCATTTGTGCTCGCTAACAGCACTTGCACCCACAGTCTGTGAAGGCTCTCCGAGGGGGTCTTAGTCTCTATCTCCAGGTCTGTCTCTTCTTCTCTGCTTATCCTCGCGTCTACGTTCTCTGGCTCTGTCCTCGCTGTGTTGTGTGTGCACACTCTCTCGTGTGTTCTGTCCTGTCACAAACTAAAGCCTCACACACCGAGTCTCACCCTGCCCGCTGCTTCTAAACAGCCTGGTTGACCTGGTTACAGATGCCCTAACTTACAACCAAGAACCCCTGGACACCTTTCATTATTATTGCTACATTAAGCTCGTCGACCCAGGAAAGCCTCACCGAGTCTCAATAATCCTTTTCAGGAGGGTCCTGAAAAATATCCTGAGTATACGGGGCGATCTTGCTACGTGTAATCCCAACTGAGACATCTGCAGGAAAAGTTTACGCATTAGAATGTGTGGCCAATATCAATTACATTGTATTTTTTTTTGTCAATCGGAGGAAACCAGAGAAACCTGACGAACCCCATGCAGGATAGGGGAAGAAGGAACAAAGTCAACACAGACAGGCGCCCGCGTAAGAAAGACATTTTATTTGTAAATGACCATGTGAATTGCGCCTATAATTCGTACATTGACAGTCCTGTAGTTCTATCTGGCTGCGAGAGATATACAATTACGTTACGTCCTGGCTGCGAGATAGCTATATAATTGCTCACTTGACAATGAAGGCTCATGGCCAAAACTGTGAATTAAAATGATGTATGATACTTATTACAGCAACGTGGTGAAGTAATTAATTTTAATGACTACAAAGAACAATCGCTCTCTGATTTGTTTTCTGTTTGTACCGCTTAATGTACCCCGTGATACCCGATATTTGGCTCCGCGTGCTGCGATTTTAGGTTTGATTTATTTCAGCAGCAAGGGCTCACGCTGCTAGGAGGCTCTAATTCACGGGCGTCCTGTGAATGAACTTGGAGGCATCCAAGACGCTCCTAGCACATGGGAGAGCGAAGATCTGACACCATGTCGAACAAACTGTGATACAACCAGAAATCATCTCAGAGATAAGGAACTGCCATGTCATACCATGAACAACACATTTAAAATACAATGCTTGAAATTCGTGAATGTCAGCTTTTACTTGCAGCCAAGACGCATTTTAGTAACGGTTAATAACACCTGCGGAAAGCTAATGAAGTTAAAGTTTTAAATTGGCAGACTATGTTCATGCTACGCAAGATAAAAGGCGTATACGGATGCAGTGGCATAGATGCTGTAGTTCTCAAACGAAGCCGAGGCCCAGCCATCTCTTTCAATGTCCCACAGCCCTTGGCTTACAATCTGCAAAAAAAAAAACAAGCGTTGATAAGCAAAGTCACGTTAATATAATTTTATTTTGTCATTTTCCCACAGACCTATCCCAATGATTAGTGTCAGCGAACAACCTACGAATGTGGATATCACAGAACTAAATATGGGATCCCTCAATGTGATATTTTGATCCATACCAGGCGAAAACAAGCCTTTCCCACCCACTCTGCATATGAGAGGAATGGTTGGCGCACGGCAGTTAGGGTTAGTCCATACAGTAGAAAACATGACTTTTTTAATTCTAGATTTGAAGCTTTCGTGATTGCAAGGATTCATATTCTTAGGTTTTTTCGGTAAAGTCACGTAGGTAAAACGTCAAAATTAATAAAAATAAATAAAATAAAACAAAAATCACGACGTTTCGGAGGCAACACAAGTCTCCGTCATCAGGTGGGACCGTCACAGCCGGATTAGAATATGACTTTTCTACCCATTCTGCATATGAGAGTAATGCTTGGTGCACAACAGTAAAACCAATATTTTATTCTCCGACCTGGAAAGTATCCAAATTAAGTGAAGAATACAATTTTACGTGACTGTTTTTTTTTTGGAGTCATTGGTGACCTGGCTGAAACCACCAACTAAGTAACTATACCTAAGACGTCGGTTCTAATCACAGGCTGGTCTCTGGATTCAAACCCAGAATCTCCAAGGTGGCCTGACAAGCCCTCTGACCTCTAAGTTGCCTCAACAGTCATATTGATGATTTAAACAATGAAAGCAAAGATTACAGTATTACATTTTAAATAAAAAACGGTGTAATTTTCCTCTTTAAATGTTATCTAGTATGTATAATACTGTTCAGTACCAGCAGTGACGACCAATTATTTTTGCATAAAAGTAAAACATTTCAAGAGAATAAGACGGTCATAAATAATTATGTTAGGCCTACAGCGATATCACATTTTAAAAATATAATTTTCATTTTTGTACTCGAATTAAATTGACTCGTAAAATCAAGTTCCATTACTGATATTTCTGGATGAGTCATATGCATTTCTAGGATGATTCATCTTTCCAAAATTCCCAGTTTTATTACAGTTCAAGTACTCGGATTTATCTTAACAAAACATATACGTGAAATTGTAGCTTTACGAGTATGTTTAGCTCTCCTATGTGTATTCGGGTTTTACCGCGTGTTGTTCAATATGGTGTCCGACGTTTCTCTCCATGGTCTGGGAGTTTCTTCAGGAACTGATTTGAGGATCTTTCCATTGTCGATTCTTGCCGCTGGCGAATCAGTGAGCTGCTCAATTTTGTTCCTCTGAAGGAGCTCTCAGCACGTGGTGAGAAACGTCGGACACCGTACTGAACAGTATTTGGTACATCATGGGACCTCCTTTGCCAGTACCAAAATATGAGAATAGGTTTTCCCCTTTTTTCTGGAAACAAAACAGGTGTTGCCAGAAAAAAAGGGGAAAACCTATTCCCTGTATTTGGTACAACCCCAAAACCCCATCGGAGAGCCGCATAGCAAATATGCAAAAACCTAAACCTACACGGTACAGCAGTATTAGTGGTACCGTGTGTTACGTATTCACTGTGATCCTAGGACGTTCACATGAAGGTCAACATTGAAAGAATGAGCATCTGAAAAATGCATCACTCGTTGATTTAGAAATGTTATATTTCTTAACGTTCAGCTCATTCATCATTCACTTATTAAAAAACGAGGGTCCTTACCAGAACATCGTGTTTTTTCTTCTCGCCAATAAACATATTGACAATGAACTTGTAGCGGTCAAACTCAAACTGTTTCACCATCGCCAAGATGTCATCCGTCAGTGTCACAGTGAGGGAGCGACACACCTCTGAATCATACTCTACGTGAGCCAACTTATTCTGAAACAGAGTGGATCATATGCCAATTTGTTAAAGCACACACGACCGTATATTAACACAATCGATGGCAACCGTGAGCAGTGCCAAAGCAAAGGCTGAACAGCTGCAGTATATTCATGTCAACCAGTTACTTATGAGTCACATGATGTAACCCATGCCACCGCTCTCAAGCCTTACCATTCCCCGTTTGTTTTCCCAGACTCTTTAAAGAATCGTGAGGTGTGATTGTGTTCAAATATTGTACACGGTGAAACTCATTTTAATCGTTGGCCTGGCCCAATACGAGAATATTCCCATAACCTGCAGGGTTATTCTTTCTGTTATCCAAAATTTATCTACAAGGCAAGGACATTCGCCTCGCTGAAAAATGGCAACCTATAAGTATTGCAGCAACCTCATCCTCGTATCTTAGCTCATGAGGATGATGACAGCCAATCAAATTCTTATTTTTTTTGAACCCACAATTTTCATACAGTCCTCTAAACAATCCATAAGAAGTTTTTTGGGTTAGATCTCGGAAATATAAATGTATCGTTAACCCCACCACCACCCGACACAGCCAATTCGTAAGGTTTGTCACGTAAACAAAACATGCCAATTAGTTACTAGTACAGCACACCGGTGTGTTGGAGAGTAAACCCGCAACATTTACAATCTGAGTACGAAGTTTCGCTGGTGCAGCAACCAGCTTCATCAGGCGACAGCCAGAAATGTGACACGGACACTGTAACCACTTTCAATAAACCACCGCTATGCATTTTTTTCGATGTAAAGCTTTCGTGACTGCAGGGATTCATCTTCTTGGATCTTTCGGTAAAATCACGTAGAAGGGAAGTAATAAAATAATAAAAATAAACATAATAAAATAATTCTCACGACGTTTCTTTCCGACAGACCTGTTCTTCACCTGAGGACGGCTGCTTGCATTGTGGCCGAAACGTCGTGAGAATGATTTTATTGTTTTATTTTAATTATTTTATTATTTCCCTTCTACGTGACTTTACCGAAAGAACCAATAAGATGCACCGCTATGCAATTCGCAACGATCCCTGTCACATACACACACAGCCCCCCACTCATCTCTCACACACACACACCGTCAGGATGCTATCGATTCTACTTGTGACGGGGTCTTCTCTGAAACGCCGGAAAGATTCCAGCTGATAGCTGGCGGTGGGTTCCACGATTGTCGGAGTCACGGCACATTCGGCTTTCTTGGTCACTTTGCGTTTCACCGCCGCTGCGTCCGCGTGACCCGTCTCCTCGCTCTGCTTGTTCGCCTTGAAATGCACACGTGTTAAAAGGGGGAAAAAATAGGCAAGAGAGTCCGTGTGCTACACAATGCAATTTGTATTGATAAAGAACCAGTAAGAGACATCTGATCAGAAACATGGAACAGCAGATACGTGTGCCAAAAAGTAAACATTTACACGGAGACAAGAAGAGCAACACATTGATTCGAGCCCGTAGGCTAGAGACATCAAATCGACTGTTAATTAAGCGGGTGGCTGTCCCAATGGGCTTGCAGCACCAGCGGACGAATTGATGAAATCAATCAGTTCGTGTGCTGGAGCTCGACTGATGGTTGCATCGTAGAGGAATGAGTCGGCCAGTAGCGGGTGGGCCATGTTCTTAGGTTTTTTCGGTAAAGTCACGTAGGTAAAAAATTTAAATTAATAAAAGTAAAATAAAACAAATTTATTAATTTAATTTTTTTACCTACGTGACTTTACCGAAAAAACCTAAGAATATGAATCCTTGCAGTCACGAAAGCTTCAAATCTAGGGTGGGCCATGTTTTGCTGCGTGTAATCCCAATTGAATCCTGTAATGGTATTGAACTCGTCGTGGCCGGCATTGGAACTCCCATGCGAGGGGTTCAAAGCGCAACGAGCTAACCGCTGCACCACCGCTCCTCGCGAAATGTTTAGAAACTATTTAAAACTGTACGGTACCTTGCAATGTGCAAAATAAAACACGGCACGGTACAGTAATAGCCATTCAATGCTGCGTTGTATTTCATCAGACATAATACAGTACTGTTATAAACACGTAATGCAATACTACATTACTGAAAATGTATTTATAGTATCCGAACAATACTGTTATAAAGACGGCATTCATAATATAAGTTTTTTGGGGAGTTAGATCGCGTAAATGTGTCGTTAAACCCGCCACCACCCTACGCAGCCAATTAGTAAAGTTTGTAACGTAACCAACACATGTCAATTTGTTAGAAGTCCAGCACTGCCAGTGTGTTGAAGAGTAAATACACAGTTACAATCTTGAGGGCGACGGGTTTAACGACACTTTATATACACACGCGATCTAACCCAAAACACCTTTATTATGGATTAGCAATCGCGAAAGCCTACGTGTTAAAAAGACGTCATTATAAATGTGTCTTCGTCGCGTTCCACTTGAAACACACGCATCAATAATAACAACAACAGTATCATGTCCATGCCCCTTTTACCTGGTTAGACGCCCTTTGTTTTCCAGCTGGGTCTTTCACGTTGACGCGTCTCGACGCCTTTAAAGAAGTGGCCATGGGGCTTGCTTCCAATCGCTTTATCCTTTAAGTCAAGCTCACGAAATTAAAAGCTGCCGCTTATTAATAAACACCGTGCAAGAATGTCTGCACCTGTATTTAATACGATTGGCTGCCGTTTATTATTAAACACCGTGCAAGAATGTCCGGCACCTGTGTTTAATACGATTGCTCAACGCGGCAATGATCGGTGGTGTTATTTGTACACAATCTGTTGGGTTGTGGGTTTTTTTTGTGGTTGGCTAAATTAAAAAATCATTCGTAGGCAATTCTACCTGGTGCTGTTTGTTTCACACCTGATGACGGATGCTTGTGTTGCGATCGAAACGTCGTGATCTATTGATTTTCTACCTACGTGACTTTACCGAAAGAATCAATGAGTATGGTATTACTGCAGCTACGAAAGCTTCAAATCAACATCAAATAAAAGCGCCTCAACTGTGTGGCAAAATAAACTTCTAACGGTTTTAAAACGAATATTTTTCCACAACAGTCGTCACCGTTAAACTTCCACCGTATAACACATTAGCCGAGCATTATATTTATATAGATAACAACAATACTAGGGTATTATAATGGACTACAGTGGGCAGTGCGGGTTACCCACACTCTACCCCACCACACGCATTGCCCTGCTAATCCCCCCCCCCGTGCTGCTACCCATTCGATTTGAGGGCCGTCCATAAATGACGTCACGCGATTTTGGACGATTTTGACCCCCCCCCCCTCGTCACACGGTGTCACAAAAAGTCAGACCCCCTCCCCCCCCAAAAAAACCTAAAACATGCTTCAAATCGCTTTAAACTATTGTCATTGTAGTGCGTATTTAATGTGGCGCTGCACTCTGTTGTAGGAGAAAACATTTAAACGTCTATTTAATTAAGTAGAACGTGTTGTCTATATTTATTTAAAGTTGCGCATTTTGATGTGACGTCACATTTCTCACCCCCCCCCCCCTTCGTCACACATCGTCACAAATATCTAACCCCCCCCCCTAAGGGTCGTGACGTCATTTATGGACGGCCCCTTGACACTGCTGGGTGGAGAGACCGGAGCCGCGTGCGTGTGTAGGTCACGTACAGCAGTCACGTCGACTGCCGCGCCCCTGGAGATCGAATCAAACCGGCGTTGCAAGTCCAGCGCGGAGACTACACCACGGCATCGGCAGCAGTATTCCAGACAGGACGCGAGAGTCACTCTATAGTACTGCAGTAGAGGATAGGCTAACAGATCCAATGCCGTAGCCATGGAGTCATTGGGGGGGACCAAATCTTCCAGGGGGTCTGGGGGTCCCTCCCATAAAAAAAAAATCTAAATTTGAAAACTCATTTCCTGCCTAAAATATAAAAAAATTTCACTTAACACATAGGATGGACTGTTTCTTTATTTCTTACAATAATGTCTAGTAGTGTATTGTATTACATTGCTCTTTTTATTTATTTTACCTTTTCTTGTTAAATTGTATGTAATGGCAGATATGGATTAATAAAGTACAACCATAACCACAATCATATAAATAGAAATCTATTTTATAGCAATATATTGGGGGGGGGGGACATTTTGAGCATATTTTAATATATTGGGGGGGGGGGGGGGGTGTCCCCCCCCCAATATATTATAATTACGGCCTTGAACAGATCCCATTGTACAGTACTCTACTATGCCCCCCCGTCTATTTGCTCACTTGCCTTCTACCCGCACTGGTCAGCGTGGTGAGGCAGCGTGTCCAAGTAAACCACCCGCACAAAAGTGGATTGACAAAAGGGCATTGTTGGCACGTACAATTAAAACGGGATTTAACTTGACATTACACGCGGGATGAATTGCTTAATTGTGAACAATGTTAACGCATAACTCGTTACTCCAGGCAGGTGGATTTAACATTGTAAGTCGTGGTTTTATTAAAGTACGGATTTTAGTAGTGTAGTTAAAAAATGGTATCTTTCTTGCCATTGCCCAGCAGGGGCCGCATTTCCCCGCTTGATGCAGAGGTTTGCTGTTCGCGGCCAGGGGTCCATCCCTAGTTAATACTGCCGGTGTATTGACCAATCACGACGTTGCTGTGTGCTTCAGTGCAACGTCCTATGGACGTTATTCAACAAGGAGTAGGCGATGTGTGCCGGCGTCAAGGGCCAATTTTGACTGATTTCATAATACACTCCAAAATTTCGATGTAAAGCTTTCGTGACTGCAGGGATTCATCTTCTTGGTTCTTTCGGTAGTCACGTAAAAGGGACGCTGTCTCCCCGACAGACCTGGTCTTCACCTGAGGACGGCTGCTTGCGTTGTGGCCGAAACGTCGTGAGAATTATTTTATGTTTTATTTTTATTTTATTATTTCCCTTCTACGTGACTTTACCGAAAGAACCAAGAAGACACTCCAAAATTGTTGTAGTTTATTGGGAAGCCACGCGAGAACATCACCCCACACTGGTAGGCAGAATGCGCACTCGCTGACCAGTGCTGCTTTCCCCTCACAGAGACAGCTGCCACTGGGTGTCCCCTGCCACAGGGCACCACGTGGTCTACGGTACAGCATGGGAGGTGTAGTGTCAATACGAAATGATGATACAACACACCGGCCGACATTTGTTGGAAACCCATTTCACTAACGTGGCATTGTTTTCCACTTATGCACCATACAAGGTTTTATGTTAAGAAAAAAAATCTTCCCTGTGGCATTTGAGTGGAGACCACTTATACCACCAGAATACGCGTGTTGTATTGGGCAGTCATCGGTGACACGCGCCTGATGGTTTTCACTTGACCTGCATTAATCGCGTGTTGCATGAGGGCCACCCCATGCCGTGCAGGTCATGGGGGTTATGTAAGCATACTTCACGCTGGTCAGTACGGGTTGGTGAAGGTGGGAAGGATAGATATGGGAACATAGACATACAGTATTACAATATATTTTTAAGCATTTCTCTCTTCTGCCCACCATGTAGCCCCGCAGCAGCCTTTAATAACCTGTTGTACATATGGAAGTCACCCTTCCAAACAATATCCAGGTTCCACTGTGCAAAGCTTCAGATATCTGATGAAATCAATCAATTTTGATGATACAAACAAACTTCATCACCAAATTGAATCACCAATAACACGTTTACACTTTTCCCGCTACTGAGATGAACTGAGAACTCTACGACACAACGGTCGGTCTAACCACCTCACGTTCGTCACAACTCAGCTTTGAACCTTCGCCTAAGACTCGTTTGAAGGTATCACTGGCCCTAGTAATGATCCCTGTGTCTCTGGCCCAAGGCGAGGTCTTTCGCCTGACCATGGCCTATACGCCTGGAAGCCAGGTGCTGATCACGGGGCATCCATGGTGTGTCCCGGGAAAGATGCCGCGAGAGGCGCTCTTCCTGCTGGCGCCGCTGATGGTCCTGTTGGCCCTGCTGATGGTCCTGTTGGCCCTGCTGGTGCTTCTGCTTGTACCGCTCCCACGGACGCTGCCAGGAAACGTCAGCCTCCTCCGTTTGGATTTTTCCGTCGAATCCCGTTGTGGCAAGTCGGTTCACCTTGTCCCGTAATTTCAGCCGAGAGGTGAGTCTCTCCAGTGAGGAAGCCCTAGCCTGAGAACGATAAATACAGATTTGTCTGTGCTGCGATATCACAGATCCAAGCATCACATATCTGCCTTGAAGGGTTGCCACCTCTCCTAGTGTTCCCATGAACATCCTCTTTTTTGAAGTGGCTGTACTGGTAACATGAATCAATTAAGTTCCTGGTTTTAGTCAGTTGCTGAATAATACACCACTCAAGACAATACATTTACATTTAGATCTCCCCTCTCCCAGTATTGTGAGATAATCCTATTACCGTGACATGTCACACCTCTGATTAGCACGGTTGGCTATGCACGGTGCGAAAGAGGTTCAACATTACATACATGTCCTGCCTTTTCATGCCTCCCAGGTGACAACTCTACTGACATGATGACTAGCTATTAATCGTGCATGGTGTAAACTGTCATTTTATACATTCGTATATACCCAACCTAACATTAATTATATGGAAGAACGTTAAGCACTTGACGATAATGGGAACCAGCAGTGTCTCACCACCACTGCAAAAACCCGCTACTTAACAGCCTCCACCCCGTACTTCAGATCCACTCTTGAGCTTCCTTGAGCGTTTCGCTCCATGCCCGTGGGTCTCGGTGTGCCTTGTGAAACCTTGTCCCATCCTGGGAGAGCGGCAAGCCAGTCGAGCGTTATGGTCTGACTCGCTGTCTTGCGAGTTTGAGGAGAGATACGCTTTCATCCTGGACGTAGCGCTAAGAGGCCTGAACTTGCTGCGTTCCTGTAGGAACACCTGTCAAACAGAATCAAGAAAGCGATTAGGACTCAGCCCGCCAGCCCCGTTGGGGGGAGGGCTGGAGAGGGCTGAGAGGGCCCCCCCCCCCTCCACACTTATGGCTCTACCACTCACACCACACTTCAGATTACCACGGTTGGCTATGTATGGTGCAAAAGAAGTTCATCATATATACCCTCCCCCATCCCCCGCCGTCTAAATTCTTATTGTCACGTCAAACAATATTGATACAATATTTAACACCAGTGGCGACTTTTCTTCAAAATCCATCAGTATCCCATAACCAAATAGTGTCCAGGGTCTCCTCATACAAACAGAGTGAGAACTAGAAAGCGCGATAGAAGACGCGGGCAGATCGTAGCATTACTAATTATGTTTAGCATTGAGCATTTGGTTAGCAGTTTAACTTTTACCATGTTGTGTACCCCCCCCCACAATCGGGTTGCATCATGGGTTGCTGCTTCTCAGTCCTCTCTAAGAACTTAAAACAGACCAGCGCCTCACTGCTACTGATGCTGCCCTTGGTTCCCGCAATCACAGTACAGTTGACTCTCGATTATCCGCGGATTGACTACGTGCAAACTGGTTCAATTATATTATTAAAAGATAAAGGTGCAGCCCTGCAATTGCTTGCTCACGCTACTGCTAGCGGAAGGGTCTCCACTAGAGGGAGTCCTAGAGAGCCCCTCTGGAGGGTACTTTTGGCCTCCTCTTCCACACTTGCCAAATGTCTTGGAAGAGGTGGGAATACCACACTTTGCCCCACCACACGCAGTCCGCCGATCGACTGTGGTGTACACAATTATACTGCTCGATGGCCAGAGTCGGGGGTATATGATAAACTTTCCCTATTCTAGATTTTTTAAAATATATATATTTCCCTATTGTTTCAACCGCCATGCCGGGAGGTCAAACCAATGACCTCTGGATTGCAAGTCCAGTGTGCTGACCATTACCCCACTATGGCAGCATCCCTCAAATAAACAATAAATGCGTTTTCAAGCCTATTTTCCATACGATTTGCATTATCCGCGTTATAGTTTTATCCAGACCATCCGCCTCGACCCGCTTTATTTTTACGGATAATCAAGAGTTGACTGTGATGCTTACCTCGGATAAACTGCCCAGTTTTTGGTTTAAGCTCTGAGCTGAAACGATGTTGTCCTCCGACTCGCTACGCTGCAGGGTTGCACGGAGACATCCCTTCCTTCCCATGCTGGTTGTACGGTTCAGTCGCATCGGTTCCTCCAGCGAGGTCTGAAAATGTAACCAAGCACACCAGACAAACAGGAGCTATTCCATGTACTGTACAGTATAAACATAACTCTTGTCCCGTGCCTCCACATACAAATACAACGTTTGTAGTCATTGGCCTACTGGCATTCCAGACCAATATTAAGCAGCAGCATTTGTTTAACAAGCTTGACTCTGATGAGGAGACCCAGAAAAGTTGATACCAGTCCTAGAGTTTGCCTGCTTAAATAAATGCTGCCGGATAATGTTGGTCTGGAAAGCTGATAGGCTGACGTACTGACACATCTTGCACGTGCAGACACAGAAGGGAATTCTGCTTACATGTGTTATTGACAATAATGCGTTATCTACGGCTGTCTTGACTTGGCTGCAATTCCCCCACCGCCACTGCTGCTGTGTCCCCTGCTCGCATCTCGCACCTTGGGCGGTAACACGGCCGGGTGCGAGGATTTTCAGCGCTCGTTGCAGAGGTTCACAGTTCGAATCCAGCGGCTACTATTGGTTGTTGCTATTGCGAGTGCGCTAACCATAGAAAACACACGCTGTCTGCTGCACAGTGGAAGTTAATGATGCCGTGATGCCATTCGTGAGGGCAGGCGATTGTGTGCAAATTATAAAAAGTACCTGTAAAAAATTTCAATTTGGATTATACATAGCAATCATCGCCCCCGACTAAAAGAAATACTGGAGTGGACTCTCCTGAAAACGAGTCTTGAGACTCAGAGAGGCTTTTCCTAGGAAAACAATCATAGTAAAAGTGATAACCTCAGATCTGATGTCAAATTTCTTGCTTGAGCAGCCGTGACGCTCATCTCGTCTGCTCGAACTTCTGCCTCTCCTGGGGGAGCAGCGATCTGGTGAGCTGTCTCTGTGCGGCCCGCTGTCGTGCAAGGTTGAACAGCGATTGCCCTTCGACCCTTTCGGCCCAAAAGAGACAGGACCATGGGGCCTGAAGTGCAGGAATTGATCTGGGGATGTCTGTAAATGTAATTAACCAAGCATGTAAATTAGTCGACCTCATAGTAAAATTTTTAATCATCCTAAAGACACATATAGGGTGGCATATTAAAGGTACTGATCGATAGTTTTAGAAAATATGGCTTACGTATGTAATGCATCAGTGGTTTAACAGATACAAGAAAATACATTGCACCATCGCCACCCCAGAGTTCATCTGAATACGCCCGACACCACAGCGAATATCAAGAAAAGTGGACAAAGTCCCAATTTGTTGATACACTATGCACGAGCGAATAGACACTTCGTGATGAGCTCTCGTGATCACACACACCCTCAAAGTGTCTGCAATGTGCATCCTAAATCGTGTAACTGTCCACAAGGCATTGGATTAAGGATCACGCTTGGGGTCCATTTCAACTGTCAAATAACTTTTGTGCACCATCTATGTTATTGTCTTTACCAATAAGCACCCAACCTACTTGCAATATATCTCGGCAAAATGTGCACGTACTTTGCTCCGACAGGCATCTAGGTATCTTAATTTGAGGAATCAAGCGCTTGCAGATGAGTGAATGAAACTAAATGTTTTCATGAACGGATGGGCTGTGGTTGAACAGAGTCGTGCATAGAGCGGGGGAGTGGATAATCAAGGAGGGAGGTGAATGAAAGCATAAAAAATAAGTGAATAAATGCATTGCACGTTCAGTAACGAAGAGCTTTCTTTTACTCCTGACTGATCACTGTCATTATTAAGAGGATAATTGTGGATATAGTTGATTCTGGATTATCCGTCCGTAGGCAGATTATCCAGGTTGCAGATCAACCCATACTTATCTGCTCCTCACACATCGAGGGTCAGTGACTCAGTGCTGACGTGACCGCAGATATGTTGGCAATTAAACCAATTACTGAAACAAAAACTATTTTTTCATCTGGGACCACCCTCCCAACCCAATACCCAGGATAATCACGAGATGACTGTATATGTGTGTTGAGTGCATTGAAATGCAGAGATAAAGCTCATGGAAGCAAGAGCTATGACGTTTCCACTGCGTTGACTACCTCTCTCGCGTTCCAGGTGAACCTGCCCTCTAGTTCAGGGTCCCATCGTGCAGGAGAGTTGTCCTCACCCCCCAGGGAGTACGGTGACTTCAACGACCTCTCCTCCAGGGGCGAGTCGGCCCCTGCGATGCCTCTGCTGCGGCGGCGGTGCTCGCTACGCGTTGAGCCTTTTCCATAAACGTCGCTGAACGATGATAGGCTGGACGAGTCCGCAGAAGCGGAGGGATCTCCGCCACTGCAATCATCATCAAATTGATGTTGATGACATTGGTAGTGGTGGCGGCGGTGGCGATCACGATGTAGGTCACGGTCATCACCCTGGTGTTGCCGGCGTCCTGCATTGGCGACACTCTCGCTCCGCCGCTCAAAGTACCTCTTCATCTTGCCGACGTTGTCGAAGGAGTCCATCGTCTCGCGCAGTCTCTCCAGCGACTGCGACCGGGCAATGGACGGCGACACATCCCTCACCGCGAAGGAGCTGCTGCGGCTGATCAACGGTGCGAGCTGCACCTCCTCGTAGAGATTCTCGTCGACATCCTGGCATGCCGATTTGCCGAACGTCTCTGCGCACGTTCGCTCTTGCACATTCATGCTCGTCGAAGACGCCGCACGCTCGTGTCTGCTGACGCGACGCGAACGGCGCAGGAACGAGTCGAGCGCCTGGTGCACGCTGGAAGCGAGAGAGGTGCGCACCACACTGCCTGCCGGCGGCGGAGGTAACCCTCCCCTCTCGGACGCAATCCCCGCGCTGGACTTTCCGCTGTGAGTGAAACCTGAGTGGTGGCGGCCATCCGAGGGCGTCGAAGAGTCTCGGCGTGTCGGCGATGGCCAACAGACTTGAGGATTGGTGGAGTGGTGGGGCTTGGTAGACCGAGGCCTCATTGGCACTCGTGGTCCTGCGTAGCTGCACCGCGAGATCAACCTTGGTGGACGATTGAGTTGAGAGTCTGAAAATACAGCACTGAGAGTTCATGGAAATGCAGGACAATGAGTAATGAAAAGTAGAAAACTTTTTGCTGAGCCTCAATCCAGCAACTTGTACTGCCCAGGAGCCACGATTTGGCAACCAATGCCATAGATCCATAGATTACTGTGATCACAACGAGCCTTCACTGGACCCTACTCGGTTAAATTCCGCGAAAGATATCCCCGCCCTACGCACTGTGAAACCTGACTTCCCATTTCTCTTCCTATGTTGAACTTCTTTTTTTGCACCTTGCCAGTCTGACATGCAGAGCAACAACTGCAATGTCACAATCAGGTGGTCAGCCGAGGCAACGGTGCCAGAAGCAGCGGAGTGTATCGCTGTAAATATCTCCTTCGTATCTGTGGATCGGGCATTGCGTCGTTATCGGTCTTGTTCTGGATGACTAGTCGCACACTGGGGAGTTTTTAATTTCCATTTCGTGCATCAACAGGGTATCCGCATCTGCTGCCACTGTTTGTGCAGTGGATGCGGTTTAGGGTGGACCGTGAGCTTCGTGGAAGATCAAAACTCTGGGATCTCTAAAAGGTGGATCAATAAAAATAGGAACGGGACTCCTGGTACCTCATTCCTCTTTTCCACTCGAACCAAACCGTGCCGGGGCTGTGCTAAGCCTATTTGGCCCTCAAGAAGGAAATGTTATCCATCCTTGCTTATCTTTAGGGGCGCCATGATGGCTAGGAGATGTTAACGACCTCTCCTGCAATGCAGCTGGTCGTGGGGTTCGATCCCGACCCTGGCGCCTGCTGCTATATATTTGGAGTTTGTGTCTCTCTCTCTCATCATCATCACGGTGGCTAGGAGATGTTAACGACCTCGCCTGGTATACAGGAGGTCGTGGGGTTCGATTCCGACCCTGATGCCTGCTGCTGTATATGTGGAGTTTGTGTCTCTCTCATCATCACGGTGTATAGATGTTAAATACCTCGCCTGATATACAGGAGGTCGTGGCTTCGATCCCTACCCTGGCGCCTGCTGCTGTATATGTGGAGTTTGCGTGTCTCTCTCTCCCCGTGGTCGCGTGGATTTGTCTCCGCGTCCTCCGATTTTCCCCGCCACATTTAGAAACATTCGTCAAAGTGTATTAGGCTGCTAGAAATGTCCACGTGATGAAAAGCCACTCCTTTGAGCTACTATCGTTAGTAATTGCCAGCTCGCTTCTGATGAAAAGCACTACACAGGTCTCAGTTGGGGCCTTACCTGGTAGAATAACAAGTTTAGTTTGAGTCTATCTTGTCTGCCTACTGCTCTCATAGTCCGGCTCCTACACATTTCCTAGCACCGTCCAAATGACTGGATCACGATCTTTGTTTTTTTTTTACACACTTGTGCAAAATCGCTGTGTCGTGAAATGAGAATATCTTCCAATGTAAATGTTGTGGCTTGGCTCTCCAACACACCGGTTAGTGCTGTACTAGTATACTACACTATACACTACACTACTATACACTACACTATACACTAGTGCTGTACTAGTATACTACACTATACACTACACACTAGTGCTGTACTAGTATACTACACTATACACTACACACTAGTGCTGTACTAGTGACGAATTGGCCACGTTCTGTTTACGTGACAACCCTCACTAGTTGGCCGTGTCGGGTGGGTTTTAACGACACATTTATAGATTTACGCGATCTAACCCCAAACAAAACCTCTATTATGGATGATATTGGCCGCGAAAAGCCTCCTACTTATTACGTGTTAAACTGAGAAGATCTTATCGTGAGATTTCGATGTCGCTCACCAGCCTCATGCGCCACCGCTCGTGATGTCTGCAGTACTGTACTCGGCAAAGAAATGTTAGAAGTCAATGAATATTGCGTTGCGTATTTAGCATTCAGAGAGTTGTCATCTTGTAGCAGTTTTAATTAAATTAACCAAATTACGGTTTAATGGGCTGTGAACATTACTAATTAACCATATAAAAATAACTATTGTAACACAATGTATTCATGTATTAGGAATACAATATAAATACCGTTAATGAACCGCTAACATTGGTTTATTTTCATATTCATTTATCTTTTAAATGAACCCCACTTAAAATATGTAAAGTTTTAGAGCATTAAACGGAGGTCGCAAGACATCTGGACCACACTGCGCCGACTATTTTAATTTATTTTGAGCGTCTTCTTCTTTGAGGGCGCAACTCGTGGCGTCTCTAAAGGACCCAAACAAAACGCAGCTCGGCTCCTTGTCGACGTGACAATGAAGTTTGCGTGTCCAACTTGAGAGAAAAAACAAACAAAGATTTGCCGGCTGGAGTCATGCCCGCACTCCTGGCTTGATGCGCTCGCTTCTCGGCCAAGTGCGCATGCGCGACTCGTGACGTCGCCGCGTTTGTGTGCGTAATGACGTCATACGGCGCCCTCCCCCCCCGCCGCGTGATGACGTCATACACATGCCACTGGCGTTCTGACGTCATACCCCCCCCCCCATCTTTCCATCCCGTGGCATTGACAAATAGAGTACATCTTTAAATTTCAATTTAAAGCTTTCGTGACTGCAGGGATTCATTTTATTGGTTCTTTCGGTAAGGTCACGTAGAAGGGAAATAATACAAAAATAATTTTTTTTACATAATTGTATTTTAATGTTTTAGTTTAATTAATTTATTATTTCCCTTCTACAGTACGTGACTTTACCGAAAGAACCAAGAAGATAAATACATCTTTAATATTTTAGAGCGACAAATATATGGAGGCGTTACGTATCCGTTGACGATGGTCACATTATCAACGATGCTAACGATTATTTTGCGTTATCAACAGAAGTATAGCTCAATCTTAAGGTTGCCAGTTAAATTCCTGGTTGGGGGTTGACTCAGCACATCATCCCTCCGGGGTCGATAAAATCGGTACCACATTGTGCGGGGGAAGTCATCAGTGGTTGACAGATCAGAAGATGTATATTTATACTGAAGGAATCCGATGAGCTGTAAAGCTCTTTTTTTACAGATGTCCAGTAAGGGCGGGGTTAGAACGTTACAACAAACAGTATAAACACATTCCTGCGGAGGGAGCTGGTAGGAACGTTGGGTTGCTCGGTCAATGGCCAGGGTCAACGGCGGCGTGGTGTATTCCGCAAATATGCCCGACTGTGAGGGCGGGCACAAGCCGGCGTGAGTAGGTTAAACGTTGAGTTTTATAAGGGCACCACGGGGTGACCAGCCCCTCCCCACCCAGCCCCACCCCCCACCCAGCCCCACCCTCCCCTCCGCACCCAGCCCCACCCTCCACACCCAGCCCCTCCCCACCCATCCCCTCCCTCCCCAACCAGCCCCTCCCTCCACACTCAGCCCCTCCCCACCCTCCCCACCCAGCCCCTTCTCACCCTCCCCTCCCCACCCAACCCTCCCTGCACGACTGACACAACAATCCCTGTGGGTTGGTGTAACCAGGAGGTTCCTACCAGTATAAATTTACATTTACTGTAATCTTGCTTATGCTCCAAAGAATTAAAGCAGGGTAATATTTGAGCTTCGGGATTTGTTTGACAGTACATGTATTACGGTCCATAAGGCGAGTCGAGCCGTGTGGTGCAGAGGTTCACACACTGCTATAAACCCAATAACCCCATTTGGGATTCTCTGCCACGGTTAGGGGCCATCCATTTAGTAGGTTCGCAAAAAGCTGTCAAAACTTGAGGCCCCCCCCCCCACCTGCGTACGTACGCCTAACGCACCCCCTGAATCCTATAAAACGGCCGATATTTAATCCACGCAAAAACGATCAAGGATTAATAATATGAACGTGTTTAAGAAAACAGATAGTCCACCGCCGGACTATCTAACTCATTTGAAGGCCAATGTCGACAAATTATCGACATCGACACAGGGGGAGACAAAGGCGGCCGGGAGTGCTGTTGGCCCAACCTGCCCACTCTCGTTACGTGCGGTCCTTCATAGGTGCTCGCTAACAGAGGCTGCCCCAATCTAAAGGTGAAGCATGGGATCTGTTTCCGTAGTGTGTTGGAAGGTGGAGTATGGTCTTCAGAACAAAACAATATAAAACAAATCCTATGACCGACATGGTGTGCAGGGCTTCAGCAGTGGACTGGCAATGGGATGTACAATTTTAAAATTACAGACATAATTTACGCGACAAATTTGCAATTTTGGAAAGCTTTTAATAGACAAAGAAACCCCCACCAAAAATAACAAAAATAGTGAGGTGATTAAAGAATATTCCACTTACCTCAAATCCAGTCCCAAAAATAACGGAAAGATGGGAATTAAAGCATTGTATAAAAGGCGTTTAATCTCTTTTTACCATCAATACCAACTAATTATGAACAAACGCGGTTTACGTGAAAATACGTTTCTCGTCGTCCAAGCCTTTGGGGAGGGGGGGGGGGGGTTGAAGCAGACTGGGCCTGGCTTACGAAGGCTGTCATCTTTTCCACTGCACAACCGAGCTTGCATCGAGGCTGTGCTGCCACATCAGCACTGCGTGGGCTCAGGAGGCCCCAGGTCGTTTTTCCACTGCAGGCGACCCGTGCCAGCCGACGTTCATAGATGGCACCGAGACGCCGCGTGCCCTCGCAGCGTACGTGGGCTAACGTCGCGCGCGACGAAACGAGTCATCCCGTGCCTCCGATTAACACGGTTGGATTACGTACGGTGCGCCAAAGACGTTCCACATACGTGCATACGGCATCCCCGCCGCCTGTGGCCAGCTTTGGTCCTGAAACAGATTTGGATGTTTGGTGAAGCCATCAGCGTATCGTGGAATGGTACCGGCGCGGTTCGGCAAAAAGAGACAGTGGAAAACCAACTGGTGCCGTGACATGGTTTGGATACACGGGTAGAGATGGTGTATGTGTTTCCGCAAATATATTTTTACCTGTATTCCTGCGTCAGTGCTTCAAATGTAAACCTTTATTACAGTAATGGACCCGGAATTGAAAATCCACCATGGAACTTGTTCGATCCCTTAGGCTACTCTTGACCCAGTGTCCAAATGTTTTCTATGTTTGAATACACTTGCCACTATAATCATCATTGTCGTTGTCCACAATCCATCCACTGCTGGATGAAGGCCTCTCCCATACTGTCGCTGTCCCTCGAGGCCCTGGAATGCCACTCGTCTGCATTCTGTGCAGGAGCCGGTGCCACTGTTCCATCTCTGTGCTGGTCGTGCACTCGGGACGTACAGTATTCCCTCGTTATTTGCGACGGATACATTCTGGAGGTGGTCATGAATATAAAATTTAGTGGTTAATATTGGCCGACGATAACCTATAGTTTTTTCAAACATGAATTACCGTCTGAGAAGTTCTCTGTCTCTCTCTCATCACTTTCTCTCTCTCTCGATGTAGTCGTGTAGAGTTCCAAACGCGATTCGCGGATAACCACAGTTGCGGATAGCAAGTTCGTGAATAACGAGGGAATACGATTCGCGCCAATTGCCTACACCACAATGACCTCGTTGTGGGGGAAGCGGTAGCAGTGGTTAGTGCACTGCACTTTGAACTCCATCGTGTCCCATCTCTGTGAGTCTGGCTGCCTGAGTTCAATTCCCAGCCGCAGTGGCCAATGTCGGTGGCGAGTGAAATCCGAACTGGCCCCGGCTCCCTCGCTAATAAACGCACTGACCAGCGTAGTGAAGTATGGTCAAACAACCCCCGTGACCCGACACGGTGGGGAGAGTAGTTGATCTAGCGGTGGACTGAGAAAGATCTGCAAATGACTGATTGTTAATCTTATTTTGACACTGCGTTGTTGAGGCAAATGTTTATGGAGTGCTGCGTCGCAACGCCAGATTGTAATTTTCCTTTAGTCAGCATTGACAAATGAATTATTCACAAGCACGAAACATTAATAAAAAATAAGCATACAGTATGCAGTGAATGTTGACAAGTTTAAACTAACGAGACACTAATTAACCACACTACAGGACTGTCATCAACATCCATCATCATCAGGGCCTTAATTTCAGCTGGAACTGTCCGTGGCTCAGCTCCAGAAAATATATTTCCTTGTCTCTCCTCCTCTGCTTTTGTGGTGGGAAGGAGGGGCCTGGAAAATATTCCATGAGAAATTAAACTCGCATCATCATCATTATCATCATCGTCTACATCATCATCGTGATCATCATAATCATACTTGGGCAGTCATCGCCATCACTTTCTGCCACCGATGGCCATGAGAATGTACAGGAAGATCTTCACCACGTCCAGGTACAAGCAGAGTGCTGCATAGATGTACTCCTCCGGACTCAGTTTGTACTGCTTGTTCCCAATGATCAGTTGCACATCCACCGCCAGAAACTACACACAAAGGTCAACAGGACACACAAAAGACAAAGATCCACCAGTTATCATTCTAACGGACTGTCAGGGGAAGTGCTGTTCACGAGTTGCCATACCCTGGCTTGCTATGCCATTTCTTTAAAAGGCACCTTTTTAAAGCCCTCTGTACATAAAATGATCCTCCATTACAACGCTAATTCCATGCAATTAAAATTGCACTTGGGTTGATCTGCAACCATACATTTAGTCACAAATTATTCATCTATCAGCTGTCAAAGATAGGCTGAACAGGTACGTTTTCTTTACTTTTGATGGTCAGGCAGTCCCTTATCTGACTAGGTATGGAATTCCACGTGACAGGAGCCAAGCATGGTCCCTGGAACGTTGGCAACGCATGCCGCGTGGAACCCACGAGGTTACTAAAATCGCCAACCTTGGAGCAACTTCGTTTGGACAATCCGTAAGCTCTCACCAAGGAGAAGACCATGGCTCCCAAGGAGCCCCAGACGACGAACATGATTTCATTGCGGTAGACGATGGCCAGCATTGCGGCGAAGAAGACGCATGTCCCCAAGGGCAGCATCAGCCAGATGCAGCAGGTGAAGTCATACTTTGTCTGAAAATGCAAGAGACAAAGAAATGTAGTTTCAGAAAAATCACAAGCGTCATTTGACAGCTGATATTTAATTCAAAAGTGAGGTTTTCTGCTCAAACAATTGCGGGGGCAATTGTTATCAAGTTACAGCAGAGGCAGGCGAGCGACCTACGGATTCTGTCACACAGCTCATGGCCACGCGAGGCTTGCCACTTTGAAAACAGCCCCACAAACGATGCTTATAATCGGTCACAGCAAGCTATCAGTCACGCTGATTGGCTACCAGAGGGGGAACAGTGGCAACACTGTTTCTAATTTTAGCATGCTGTGTGTTACGGTCAAAACTGGCTTCTGGAATAACCTAGGAAGACAAAATATATATATACAGGTTTCCATCGCTTTATGCGGTAGTAGTAGATGCATTCCATGAAAATGGTGCACAAAGCGAAACCGCACGAGGAGACAGGTTTCTGCAGAGTAGCATTTCACACACAGTACACACACAGTACACACACAGTACATACAGAGAATGAATTCAAACCGCACATGAAAGCGAATTCTGGGTATAAATCGGTTAGCTGCATTTAACAGCATGAAATTGCACAAACCTAACCCGCGTAGAGCGAGGGAAACCTGTATTGGAATAGCCAATTATTCTATTCGCCGATTCTGGAGCAAGGCTCTGCAACGTGTCCTTTGCCCGTGGCTTTAGTCCAATGAGCAGCATCACACACGGGGTATTCAAGCGTGGCTATGAAGTCGTCAGATGCAACAGGATGTTGTTAAGGCAAACACAAAAACATGACAGGCGGGCGGCGGTGAGATGCTCATTGAATCCATCCACAGTGGCCGTTCAATGTCTCTCCACCTTTGGGAAGAAGTCGGCAAACGTGCACTTCGCCATCAGCCCAGCATCCTTCATGATAGTAATAATGATAATAACGGTAACATGTTAACCCAGGGAAGCCACATGGGAGGGTCTTGCATTGGGATTTTTGGCCAACACCCGTGGATAATTTATTCTTTCATCCTAAAGGGATGGTGGGCTGAGTCGACACTCTTATGCGTGTAAATGTGCCCTTGTACTCCCAAAACAAACATGTGCTTAACCCTATATCTGAGGGGGGGGGGGGATCTTGAACAACAGGTGTCACTTTTCAGCCTAAATAGCTGCAGTAGAGAATGAGGCAATGATAGATTGGCAGATTACGTTTTTATTCTTTTTAATTCCGCTTCTTTGCCCAGGTAAACTTCGCCGCCGAGTCTCAAGATTTATTTTAAGGAGCTTCCTGCCACGTTTTTTGCAGTAGGGAGGGAGGGATGTTGCCGCTGTGTGTCATCCCAGTTGAGCGACTTGCAGGTACTCATTTCTCAGCATTGGGATGGTTTAATCCAATAACGGTTACATTGTATGGATTTCGTTTTTTTTTGCTCTGGGAGGAAGCCAAAGGGCCCAAAGAGAAATAAAACAACCCATGGCAGGAACATGGGAATAACACACAAAAGCAGACAGAACCCAGGACCCTTCTTGCTGGAGGCACGAGTGTCATACCACCGCGCCCCAAATTCAATACGCGAACGGCCGGTTCCGAAAGCGTGACCCACCCAGGATATTTGAAAGTCAAATTCGTTTCTCAGTGCCGGAAAGGTTCCCCCCACCCTAACGGCCGAGACCCAACCGGTTCAGCGTGTTGTTTGAGATGTATATACTTACAAAATTCAAACACGTTACGACTAGCTAATCTTACGCACTACAGCCTCCGACCCATTACTCCCTCTAACCACCATCATTTGCCTATTGGCCGTGGGGGACTTGAGTCGTGTTGCCCAACATGAAAACAATGTACGCCACTTGGCGTCCTCCAGTCTAACACCGTTTGAGACGAGGCTCAAAAGAAAGCTGTCTCTGGTGTGGACCAATCAGTTTCAAGGACAATGCATACATTATCAGAGTGTGTTTTTTCTTTGCATTCTGACCACAAGCATTGTGGTTAATGCAGACATGATTCCTTGTAAGAAGGTTTCAGCTTTGTTGCCAGAAAAAAAGGGGAAACACCTATTCTTATGAAAACAGTGGTTGCGCCGGGTTGTCTCGGTGCGGTCCGTCTTTCAGGACGGACCAGACACTTGGGCCATTCCTGGAACCTCAGTGGGCTGGCTCGGTTCACTTTTCAAAAGTGCGTGGGGGGGGGGAGTAACCGTGACATATGACCTCACTGGTTAAGGCGGGAAAAAAGATATAATACAAACATATACTCGGTGGGAATGCTTGCTGCGTGCTACTTTTAGCCCCTCCTCAGTTATAACACCCACCGCCGCCCCATGGGCGATCCCACATTTGACTGTCTCACCTTAATCCAAGGTTAGTAAACACTCGTGTTATTGTTATATCTTTTTTTTTTTTGTAATGAGCTCCTAGCACAGATAAGCGTGCGGGGTGCACTCTTAAATGGGGGAAATTTGTAAACCCAGAAAGTTCTGGCGAGCGTGTGTCCTGAAGGTGAACCATTGTCCGGGGCAAATGGAACGACGGGGCCCTGCCGTCTTTGTCCCTCTGCTATTGTGCCCGCACCTTAAGTTAGCGTCACTGAACAAACGGGGTCAAGGTGCAGATGCCGCGGAGATAAAATCCAAATCGGGCTGTCGGGCGCGATGGCCAAATTTTGTCCTTGATATAGAGCGACTGTGCTGGGTCATTGGTGGATCATTCTGAAAGCACGATCATTAAAGTCAGGCGGTGGTGGTGGCGGCTACGCTGCTGGTCGTGGCGTTGCCTGTGATCTAGCGCTGTGGAGGCAGCAGCTAGCGTTGGTGGATCACCGCACACGCAGATGTTGTCAACTTCCTGTGGGTGGGCGTTGAGGAAGGCGCCATACCCCGAGCTCGTGAGAAGACGGTAGTACAGCGAGTGGATTAATCGCCATCCGTGTATGGAGATGAAGCGTTGCTCCCTCGCACACATGTGTTTTCTCCGGGTGCTCCGGTTTCCTCCCCCCCAACCACAAATGTGTAAAAACAACTCACAAACTGGCTGAAAACGTCTTCAAATAAAAATGCCAATGTAGCAGCGGCAGGACCCTCCTGAAAATGAGTCATCGGACTCAAGCGTAGCTTTCCTGGATAAATATGCGATTGTTATTGTTGTTACGTTGATGCAAGACACCCACTTTCCGGGCAACGAGTGCATAATGGCAAGTCGGTTGCAGACCGACTGATGTCCAGTTTCCTCATCTCATATAGGTGGGATTTCATCGACATTGTCCAAAATAGGCATCATGTCATGCGATGAAGTATCCATTCAGATCTCTCGCACAGCAGTGCAACCCTCTCCTGTAACTGCCCCCACTGCCGGCGCTCTCTATGTAACTCTATTATCTCTGCGCAACTCTATGGATCTCTATGTAACTCTATGAATGTCAGTTTAACACATAGGCTTTCGCGACCAATATCATCCATAGGACAGGTTTTTTGGGTTAGATCGCATAAATATATAAATGTGTTGTTAAACCCGCCACCATCCCACACAGCCAATCACATCTACCCCTCTATTTAAAGAAATAAACAGGATGATTTCTCCACAAATCTGTCTGACGCCTGATGAAGCTAGTTGTAATTACTGGCGAAACGTCGTACTGATTGTAAATGTTGTGGCTTTGCTCTCCAACACACCGGTGTGGTGTACTAGTAACGAATTGGCAAAAAACCTCTTATCTATGAATCTCCACGTAGCTCCATAGATCTCTTTGTAACTCTACGAATCTGCATGTAGCTCTATAGATATCTGCGTAACTCTACGGATCTCTCAATAACTCCATGTTACTGCGATGTCCTGCAACTGCCAACACTGCCGAAAGCCTTCGGCTGTGGTCGTCAACGTAAATAAAAAGCTCAACTTAATGGGCCTCACCAGGTGAAATAATAAAGTCCGATGTCTGAAACGTAAGTAGCAATTAAATTAATTATAGATGTCGACTGTGGCGGCAGTGTCAGATTTGCTCCATTCTTGTAACAATACCCCTCTGGGCATTGCTGCCGAATTAATTCGTTGTGCTACACGGTGGCTTGGCAAGGGACTTGCACACTGTGGCAGGGTGCCCAGCGCGTCACGGTGCGTTCACGGTCATAGCGAAAGACTCGCACCAAGACCACTTCCAGAAACATTTACAGCCGGGCGGTGGCTTTGCGCACCGCCCGTCATCCGGCCCTGTGAGCGCGAGGGTTGGCGGATCGCTGCACACACGTTGAGCGTGCTCGAAGGGTGGGTCCCGTAAACTTGGGCCGACTTATCACAATGCCCAAGTTCACCTATGGAGAAGATATATTTTATAAAGAGTCCATGCGAGGCTCCCGATTAGCTCGGAGGCTCAACTCATAATCGAAAGGTTCCGAGTTCAATACCTAGAAGGGGATTGGTCCCAGGACTTGGCTCACCAGGCATCGGCCTGCACTGACCTTGACTAGACAGCTCACAGCCTTGAATCCAAGAATCTTTTTTTACAACCGATACATTTTGATACATTTAAAGGTAAAGGAGCCACCCTGAAATGTCTCACTCACACCACTGCTGGTGGAAGGGCCTCCACTAGAGGGAGCTCTATATCTGGACATATGTTGAACTTCTTTCGCACGGTACGTAGCCAACCGCGCTAATCGGAGGTGCGGGGGGAATGACAATAAAACTAAATACTAAAATCTAAACATACAGAGTGCCCTTTTGAGTCTGCAGGGTATTTGGCCTGTTCCTACATGCTGGTAAATACCTTGGTAGCAGTGGGAGTCGCCCACACTTTATACCCCCCCACCACCACCACACGCAAGCTGCCAATCAACTAACTGTGGTGTATCCACTGCCATGTGAACAGCGGGCAACACCGTAGGGGTGTGCGACTATGGTCATCCAGAACAGACCGTGCAACGTGTAGCGACGCAATGCCGAGATCCACAAATAGGAAGGAGACGTCACGGCGATGATACAGTCGCCCCTCCTGACGCGGTCATCTCGCTTGACCACCTGAAATGTGACGCAATTGTAGTTGTTGCTCTGCATCTACAACAGCCATGACAAAAGAAGAAGGTAGACAAGAGGGCAATTGGAATGGAATCAACTTTGCCCTCGTCGTTGCAGATACCGCTTTGGGAGTTCGAACCCAGTGACCTGGATTGCGCTCCAGCGCGCCAACCGCCACAACACCGAGGCAGCAACCCGTAATCGCATCTCGGAAAAATGTCTATTGCGAGGACGCTGCAAGCTGTGACGAGATGCCGGGGGACACGGCGAACGGCAATGACCACGCACGCGGTCGCTTACCTGCATGGAGAAGAGGACGATGACGAAACAGACCGCCAGGGTGATGCCCGCAGCCGTGAACACGGACCTGGTGGTGTAGCGACTGGCGATGGTGCCCACCATGTAAGACACCGCCAAGGTGATGATGCCCTGGGAGGGGCAATATGGATTTAGAATTTGCACGTACAGGGTGGGTGGGTAGGCACGGGTGGGTCGGTGGTAGCAGGTGGGTGGGTGGGCTGGGTGGACTGGGGTAGGTGCGTGGGTGGGTAGGCGCGAGTGGTTGAAGGTGGGCACGTAGCTGGATGGAAATGCATTGTAATGGAGAGAGAACTCACAATCCATTGCTACTACTTTATACTTTCAATTTGACAGCTTGGGTCTTGTTCTATTTAACTGCAATGTGCGCAGCTTCCTTCATACGGATTTCATAGGCAACTCACCCACGCAACTCACCCAGGCATCTACCGCAGCCCCAACCTTTACGAACCGAGTAATATCAGTCCACTCTACGGTGCCGGAAGCAAAACCCCTATGAGAATTCTGTAATTTGCAAACCGCACAAAGTATATCAAAAGTACCATCTTAACACACGGCTTATGTGAACCCCCGGAGATAACATTCACACATTTTATTTTTTACACCATATGCATTTTGAGATAAAGCGGTGAGAAAGTGGAGGAATTTTCACACGCCGTGGTATGTGTTATGTTCATGACCCTGTGTTTTTACAGATTTGCCCGTTGGTTGTACAAATGATGTGAACGGTGTCATTTTACGGAGGGCATCAATGACTCTCAGGACCTTTTTTCAGGAGGGTCCTGCCTTGCAGATGTTTGCTCAATTCTCTTGAGAGTTTTGTTTCATGCAGGAGGAAAGGGAACAGCACTCTAGGATATGAACAGATGCATTCATGAACCCATACATTGTACCGCCATTACATACCTGCCTACCTCACAGCCCTTCATCATCAGCCGCCACGTATGGTGGGGTAAAGTGTGAGTACTCTCTGGTGAAATAGTTATTCCGAGCTCCCTGTAGTGGTGAAGGCCCTTCCGCTGGCAGTGGTGTGAACAAGACATTGCACGGATGCACCTTTAGCTTTTACTGTGAGGAGTACAGTCAGGACCTCATGGTGGAGCGGACATCGTGGTTTTAATAATTTACAAACTCAAGAGCTTAAACATGGGCGAAAGTTGTCTTGTCATGCGTCTATGGGCGAATTTCAGATAGAAACCTTAAACATTTCGGTTATTCAAATTTTCAAGATCGTTTTTAGCACTTCCGGTCAACGAAGAACGGTCGAACCAAAACACCCCTCGAGTTCGTTCTCGCAGACGCCTCAAACGCCAGCGGTGGCGTGACCGGGCGGTCGCGGGGCCTCCCGGCCTTCAGAACATCGTTGTATTCGCTGCTGCTAGCGACTGCTAGCTCACCAGAGTGATGATGTTGCAGGGGAAGGTGCGCCTCAAATCGCCACAGCAGATGAGCGCCACGGCGCTGACAACATAGATCACGAAGGAGGCGTAGTAGAGCAGGGGGTGGTGCTGCACGAAGTGCATCACCGGCTGCACGAAGGTGAACACGGCCACCACCATCAGGGTCACCAGCATTTGCGCCGTGAGCACCAGGAAGACCTGGTGTGGGGTGGCGGGAGAGGGAGAGGCGTCGATCAGGTGTAACAGTGGTGATGGCGGTGGTCGTAGTAGTGGCAATGGAGGTGCTGGAGGAGATGATGGTGATGGCGGTGATAATCTGATGATGGTGGTGGTGGTGATGATAGTGGTGGTGGTAGTGAATAAAATGATGGTGGTGGTTGTGTAAAAAATTATGATGACAATGGCAATAATAGTGAAAGGAGTGAATATGGTGATTGTGGTGGTGGTGGCAGCGACGATGGTGGTGGTAGCAGAGGAAGTAAAAATGACGACGATAACGACGATGGTGATAGTGGTGAAGAATACGATGGCGAGGACGCAAGAGTTCCGAAAGTATCCTCTGCCTCACGATGACACGACCACGACACCACCATGATGAGAGCACAACTGGAATATGAAACCGTGACCAAAAACAAATCTTCAAAAATAAACAAAGACAGTTTCTTCTTCCTGGTCACCCCCGCTATCACACCCCATGACACATCAGAAAGGGTCAGAGACTCCTCTCCTACCTTCCTGATGAAGGCCTTCCGTACGGCCTTCTCCCACGAGGACACCGCCAACATCTCGGGAGCCGCTTCGTAGTCGGGAGGGGGGTCTTCGCATTGCACAACTGTCAAACACATTCACGCAAGAAGGAAAAAAAACGCCCCGTGTTGATGGCAATGCTGCTTGCAATCGTCAGCGTACCAGATTGTCACACGCTGCGGGTTTTTCTCCCGAAGGCACAATTCGGTGGTGCTGAAGTCGTAATAAGTTGGTACTTTCCGGTCACGTGATTGAAAACTAATTTCTTTGGAACTGCTTTTTGTGTTCAGTTTGTTGTCCTTCCCCCGCACCTCCAATTAGCATGGTTGGCTACGTACAGTTGCGAAATAAGTTCAACATATATACATATAAAAACCGTACTAATTGGCTGTGGGAGAAAACCGGAGAAGCCAGAGAAAAGTCACGTGTGCGAGAGGGCAACACTCCATCCCATACAGATGGGAGAGGCGGCGATCCACATTTACCGCATCGGCGGACCAGGGTGCGGGCGCCGGCTTGACACTCACGGGGAGTTTCGCAATGTCTGCGCGGGTGATCCACCAACCTCGCGCCTCCACAGGCGCTGGGTTACAGGGCGTGCGCCACCACCGCCCAACTACCGCTACTGATGCTGATGATGACAACAATGATAACACTGGTCAACAAAAACAAAACATATTTTTCTGGCCTGTGATTGCAGGAACCAAGGGCAGCAGCAGTAGCAGTGAGGCAGTGATCGGTGTTTTAAGTTCTTAGAGAGGACTGAGAAGCAGCAACCCTTGATGCAACCCGATTGTGGGGGGCACACAACATGGTAAAAGTTAAACCGCTAACCAAATGCTCAATGCTAAACATAACACTGGTCAACAAAAAAAAAGCATTTTTTCTGGCCTGGACTTTTGCAGCTGTTTTAGACTAATTTCAGGGTGCTGATTCCAATTCTGATCTCAGATTTGCTCTATCACATCTCATTTAATGCTATCGGCATACCCCATGTTCATTGATTTTACCCGAAATTAACTCTGTCACTTATGATTGCAAGTTGTTGCAAGTCAGTGACTGCTTTAGTGTTAAAATATGGTGCTGTATTTTTAGGATAGTGTGTTTATAATATCATTTTATGTAGATATCCACATTTATTTAATATTTTTCTACTGCAGTTTTTATTGAAAATGCAATATTTGATATCTCAAAAACCTGATGTGATGGACACAAACTGATGCCAGATTTGGAATCAGCACCCCATAATTACCTTAAAACCGTTGGAATACCTTATGCCACAAAAAGTGTGTTGACCAGTGGAATGGGGGGGGGGGGGTCTTTTTTGTTGTTGTAAACTCACCTTCTTGAATGATCGGCCACGGGTACGCCGGTGGCCCCATAGGCGCGGTGGGGCCAGAGCCCCGCAAGTCCTCCCCCTCCTCGCCCTGGGGTGGCCGTTCGGGTTTGCCGGCTGGCTGCGGGACGCCGGGAGGCAGCAGTCCTATATTGCAGGGGGTCTTGGGGTACAAGATCCCCACCACGTAGGTCCCCGGCGGAGCAGACTCGACGGTGCCGAACTCCCGAGGGCCGGCGTAAGGCAGGAATTCACCGGGAGGGCAGTCCTGCTTGAAGAGGGAGCCTCGTTGCTCGTCGGCTGAGGTTGCAGACATTCCGGATCGTTGGGGCTGAAACTCAGGTGGGCTTCGATGGTGACTCAAGGAGAGGTGGGCGACTTGGGGAAACGGTGGGGTATCTGTGTTGGGTTCATACTCCTCCAGCAGCAGCTCTAACTTATCGCCTTTAGACATCGTGCCAATCCTGAAATATAAAGCAGCAGAGGTAAGGAGGAAGTAAAACTTTTCCTGTGTGGGTGCATTTGTTTGCGTTGGTGGTACATGTGTTTGTGTTTGTGGGCAGGTACAAACCCAGAGTTCGATTCCCACCTCACGGCCAACACCAGTGATGATTATCAGTAACTGGGCCTCCCCTTAGGTCGACTCGGCCTCAAATTAGTATCTGGTGCAGTGTAGATATCGCTAACAGCACAGCAATACGGGGGGGGGGGTGGGGGGGGGGATGATCTTTGTCTTTGTCTGTGCTGACGAATATCTTTGTATGCGTTTTATTTCCCGTATTTCATTGAGAAATGGTCTAAAAAATGTCGAAACACCAATGCTCAAAAATTCCGACTTCACGCAATTCAATCCTTCAGTTAAATTATTGATTGAACTGTACCTGTTGTTGGTGTCCCTGGGAAAGGTGTATCGGGTTCACAGGCTTTTCTTCAAGCTGCGGGGGGGGGTGGTCACATGGGAAGGGCGGGGGGGATACAGGAATGGCACAACCGAACGACTTCTGATAAAACTCAAACCAAAGTGTAAAACACACACACACACATTTCCCGGCAGCAACACTTCCTGATCCACACACGAGGAGAGGGGGCAGCTTCCTTCGTCAAAACGACAAGGAAAATAGGTATGTTAATTCCCAGAGCTCGAATTTATAACAATTAAGTACAGACACAAACAGCAACAAAAACTCAACGCATTCTTCAATAACACTGTGGCCTAGTAACAAATATATATACATACCTGTCAACACATACGGTTTACCCGTATTCTTGAACAAGGAAATTAAGTAAAAAAATGTTTTATTTTTTGTGTTACTCCCCTTGTGACGAGACTTTGTGGGATGAACGTTGCGATGTATAAGGGCATGGGGTGGATCAATAAGGTCTGAATTTGTCTGTAATAATGTATAGCACTGATTAGGGGTTGACAGGTACAGTATGTATTTGTAACAACTAGCTGTACTACCCGGCTTCGCCTGGCCGCCTTTGTCTCCCCAGTGGCGATGTTCACACACCACAGCAGTTACTCGTTTGAGGCTGAGTCGACCTAGGGGAGGCCCAGGACCGGCTAAAATAATCGTCGCCGGCCGTGGCCGTGAGCGGGAATCGAACTCGGATCGCCGGGTTCGTAGTGTAGCGCGCTACCCGCTACACTACAATGCGTTACGTTTCCACGTGCGCGGGTCACATGACAGATGTGACGTCACAGCGCACTGGTTGTGCAAAATAAATGCATTATTGAGCTCCCTCCTCCCTAAAAAAAGAACAAAAGTGTATTTTTAAAAATTTTGCATGATGATGTACAGTCTGGAAAGTACCCACATGGCAAATTTGCAGTTTGTTGCATGTCGGGAAGTACGGGAAGTACGCTAAACATTTTGAACAGACACGCATAATCACAACTTTGCCTTTTATATATATGGAGAAGATAAGGCGACGTTTTAGGCAATGGTCCTGATCGGGAGTTGTATGCAGTCATCGGTGACCATGCTGCACTTGAGAACCTGTTTAATCATAGGCAGTCCAAACAGTGCCTTGGAATGTCTGGCCCAAATGGCTTCTAACACAACGTGGCGGCCCTCACACTAATGAGGTATTATTGGCGAAATTGCCCCCCTCCAACCTCTGAAAATTAGTGAAGAACACTGCCCTAAGGTGTCCGATTGAGACATGGTCATTATGTGCCGTGCAATTCGTCTTTTCCCACAGCTTAGCACGACAATATCCTCGCGTCCACCTCGCTATATCATCACGGTGGCTAGGAGATGTTAACTACCTCGCCTGGTGTACAGGAGGTCGTGGGTTCGATCACGACCCTGACGCCTGCTGCTGTATATTTCGAGTTTGCGTGTCTCTCTCATCATCACGGTGGCTAGGAGATGTTAACCACATCGCCTGGTGTACAGGAGGTCGTGGATTCGATCTCGACCCTGACGCCTGCTGCTGTATATTTGGAGTTTGCGTCTCTCTCATCATCACGGTGGCTAGGAGATGTTAACTACCTCGCCTGGTGTACAGGAGGTCGTGGATTCGATCTCGACCCTGACGCCTGCTGCTGTATATTTGGAGTTTGCGTCTCTCTCATCATCACGGTGGCTAGGAGATGTTAACTACCTCGCCTGGTGTACAGGAGGTAGTGGGTTCGATCCCGACCCTGATGCCTGTTGTATATTTGAAGTTTGTGTGTCCCTCTCTCATCATCATCACGGTGGCTTGGAGATGTTAACCACATCGCCTGGTGTACAGGAGGTCGTGGGTTAGATCACGACCCTGACGCCTGCTTCTGTATATTTGGAGTTTGCGTGTCTCTCTCGCTCTCTCATCATCACGGTGGCTAGGAGATGTTAACTACCTCGCCTGGTGATCACAGCTTGACACACATCGCTATACCACACACACAACAACAACAACAATGAGTAATCCAGTACATGTGCACAGTGCGTGGTACAAACACAGTCACTTAAACGCTGCACGACGGAAGGTGACTTCACTTTTGCACAACGAGGCATGCGTCTCAAGGTAAATACAAGTTGTACTTACAAAGACCCCCTCCTCCGTGTAGCTTTAATGTCATTAAATTGGACAAGTGCCGTCAGCAACCACCCACGGCCCCCTTTGTCTCTCTCGCGGCGTTGTTTACACAACCGCACCAGGCCACATTTTAGGCCGAGTCGACCTAGGCGTGTGGGCGGTGCCAAGGACCGCTTCTGATAATTCATCGCCGTCATTGGCGGCTCTGAGCGAGATAATCGAACTCGAGGTCCCCGGGTTCCAAGCGCAGCGCGCTAACCGCTGCGCCACCGCTCCCCACACCCACACACATGTGCAGTACACAGTACAAGGCAAAGGCCTATTGATCTAAGCGCCTTCGGCTTCACCCCGACACCATTTCGTCCTGTACACGACGAACGTTCTCTTCTAAGTAGAACTCTTTAGTCACTTGTCTTTATGGTAAAGTTCGTAACTGCTCGTGATTACAAGCACACACGCACGCACACGCACGCACGTGTCTTCCCGTGTCTGCCCTCACGTGTTATGCCGTCTCCTGCTGCCACGTCCAAATGCGCAGTCGTCGTCGTCGCCTTCAACGAGACAAAGATGGCACTGAACGCTGCTGCTGCTGCTGTTGTGGCTTTTATTTTTAATGATTCTCTTGTCGGGGCGATTTTTTTTGTTATCGCTACAGCCACTGCCGTCGACTAGGGGGTGGGCGGGGGTGTCTAAGTCCAACCAGCTGCGATGCGATGGGTGTTACCGGATGTGTCGCGTGTGTCTTGGTCGGTGGCGATGGTGGTGGCGGCGGTGGTGGCTTTTATTTTCGAGATTTTTCAATAAAAAAAATCGCCTCCGGGTCAGTCCCAGGATCTGGCATTTGTGTGAGAGTGTGTGTGTGTGTGAGTGTGTCTGTGTGTGAGAGTGTTTCTGTGTGTGTGTGAGTGTGTCTGTGTGTGTGTGAGTGAGAATGTGTGTGTTTGTGTGTGAGAGTGTTTGTGTGTGTGAGAGTGTGTCTGTGAGAGTGTTTGTGTGTGTGAGAGTGTGTGAGTGTGTCTGTGTGTGTGTGAGAGTGTGTCTGTGTGTGTGAGAGTGTGTGAGTGTGTCTGTGTGTGTTTGTGTGAGTGAGAATGTGTGAGTGTGTTTGTGTGTGTGAGAGTGTGTGAGTGTGTGTTTGAGTGTGAGTGTGTCTGTGTGTTTGTGTGTGTGAGAGTGTGTGTGAGAGTGTGTCTCTGTGTGTGAGGGTGTGTCTGTGTGTGTGAGAGTGTGTCTGTGTGTGTGTTTGTGTGTGAGTGAGAATGTGTGTGATTGAGAGTGTGTGAGTGTGTTTGTGTGTGTGAGAGTGTGTCTGTGTTTGTGTGTGTGAGTGTGTGTCTGTGTGTGTGTCTGTGTGTGTGTTTGTGTGAGTGAGAATGTGTGTGTTTGTGTTTATGAGAGTGTGTCTGTGTGTGTGTGAGAGTGTGTCTGTGTGTGTGTGAGTGTGTGTCTGTGTGTGTGTCTCTGTGTGGGGAGCGGTAATGTAGTGGTTAGCGCTACGCTGCGCCACGAACAGAGTTCAATTCCCGCTCACGGCCAACACCATTGACGATTATCTGAACCGGTCCTGGGCCTCCCCTAGGTCGACTCAGCCTCAAATGAGTACCTGTTGCGGTGTGTAAACATCGCCACTGGGGATACAAAGGCGGTCGGGCGTGGTACTGGCCAGCCACCCCCTCGTGTGCCGTTCCACTTTTCACAGGCGTTCGCTAACAGAACTTGCCCCTACAGTCTGTTAAGGCGATTTGGGGAATCTTAATTATCTTGATCTCTGGCGGCAAATGAAAATGTAGTGAACGTGCTAACTTCTGTGCCACTGGCTTGGCATCTGTAAACAGGATGAATGTGAGCAGCAATGCGCAGGAAACCACGTTGACTTTTTCGTTGTATTGTTCGTGTGGACAGGACAGAGCCATCTCCTGACATCATCCGTCAGCCACTGCATGCAATGTGTTGTTTTTTTTTGTCATAATTTTTGTTGGAAATGTTGTTATCATTTTTGCGTTGATAATAATCAAATATGCAGCCAAGCTCACTTGTGTCTACGGGACCGTCCATAAATGACGTCACGCGATTTAGGACGATTTTTTACCCCCCCCCCACCCCCTTCGTCACACGGCGTCACAAAAAGTCAGACCCCCCCTCAAATATGACGTCACAAAGCTCTGCCCCCCCCCACTAAAAAAATGCTTCAAATCGCTTTAAACTATTGTCATTGTAGTACGTATTTAATGTGGCGCTGCACTCTGATGTTTTAGGAGAAAACATTTATTAAAAAGTCTATTTAATTAAGTAGAACGTGTTGTCTATTTTTATTTAAAGTTGCGCATTTTGATGTGACGTCACATTTCTCACCCCCCCCCCCCTCGTCACACATCGTCACAAATGTCTGACCCCCCCCCCCAAGGTGCGTGACGTCATTTATGGACGGCCCTTAAACAAAAACCGGGACGTATCATGGTACAGCAATACGGATGGATATCTGACAATATCTAAACTTGTGAATTCATTGTCTATTAAATTTCGATTTAAAGCTTTCGTGACTGCAGGGATTCATCTTCTTGGTTCTTTCGGTAAAGTCACGTAGAAGGGAAAAAATTAAATACAAATAAAACATAATTAAATAATTATCACGACGTTTCGGCCACAACGCAAGCAGCCGTCCTCAGGTGAAGACCAGGTCTGTCGGGGAGACAGAGTCTGAATGGCAGACCTGGTCTTCACCTGAGGACGGCTGCTTGCGTTGTGGCCGAAACGCCGTTAGAATTATTTTATTATGTTTTATTTGTATTATTTTATTATTTCCCTTCTACGTGACTTTACCGAAAGAACCAAGAAGAGCATTGCCTGTTGTTGCGCATCTGACAACAACAATAAAACCTGGGACTTTTAATGCTCCAGAAAGCCTCGGAAGACTTCCCGACACCGATATCTCAATAGAGGGCGATTCCGGTAAAGCCGGGAGATGGGGCTCGCCCACGCGAGGTTCGTGAATCCGCAGGGATTCCACGGAGAGCACGATTTCCTTTTTGAATTCAATTGTTATGATATCGGATGTTTTGCACTGTTGGGCCCAAGTTTTAGATTAGTTTTGTATTTTCTAACTTCAATGTAGGCACGTTTTTATTACTTTCTTTGTTTATGCAATGGATTAAATAATTTGACTGTAATACATATACTGTAATTGTAATACTGTGATTTTAAATATGGACTAAGTCGGTGGTTCTTAACCTGAGATGCCCTTTCTGGGGGTGCGGTTAGAAGGTGAATAATCGGAAACACAAGTTAAGCGCGGGCATGGAAGTGCAACTAATTTGTTTAATCAAACCCCGATGTATTAACATTACAAAGATTTTAACTATTGAGAACCCAAGGGGTGCAAGGCTGCAGTGAAAGTTAAAGACCACAGAGCGAAGTGGAAGGAACCGTTGCAGGACGCGACGCTGCCCCACCCCCAGCATCCCCCCCTCCCCCACCTGGGTGCCCCCCCCACCTCCCCCACCTGCGTGCCCCCCCCCACCTGAGTGCCCCCCCACCTCCCCCACCTGCGTGCCCCCTCCCCCACCTCCCCCCACCTCCCCCACCTTCCCCACCTGGACGCCCCCCCCACCTCCCCCCACCTAAGTGCCCCCCCACCTCCCCCCAGTTGAGTGCCCCCCCCACCTCCCCCCACCTGGACGCTCCCCTCCACCTCCCCCCACCTGGATGCCCCCCCCACCTCCCCCACCTGGGTGCCCCCCCCCACCTGGGTGCCCCCCACCTGGGTGCCCCCCCCCCACCTGAGTGCCCCCCCACCTCCCCCACCTGCATGCCCCCTACCTTCGCACGTGACCCCCCCTACCTCCCACCTGTCCACACCCTCCCCGCTCTCTCAATGTCCCCCCCACCCCCCCCCCCCCCCAATGCAGTTTACGGTAAGTCCTCGCTTAACGCGTGGCGTGCAAACTATCACGCGTTTTCGCTATAACGCTGTGGTTCTTCCATTCGAGAATACGTTTTCGCACACGCGCGCCGTTAGAACGCGGAACGCATCTTCCAAGGTGTCTGATGAAGAAGAAATGTCTCCTGGGTCCGCAAGTGGTTGTTGACAATAAATGGCAAAACGTATCCCATGGTATCGCTTTTCACTCCGAGCTATGAATGCTGTGATACGTGCATTGTCTTTGTCCTGTTCGCCTTTCGGCGTTCTCTGGTCTGCCACTTGTGGTGAGACTAGGCCATGAAGAAGGCTGTCTCTGGTGTAGGCCAATCAGTTTCAAAGACAGTGCATATATTATAATTATCAGAGCATGTTTGTTTGCATGTTCACCACAAGTACTGTGTGTGGTTAATGCAGACTTCATTCCTTGCAAGAGGCATCTATTTGGTGTTTGAACATCTTCACAGTTGTATTGCCAGAAAGGGTACAACCCTATTTTTATTGTCATGCTTGGATACTGGAAAAAAGTTCCCACCACCAATAACGTAGTTATTATATCTGCCGCATTTTGTTTCCTGGGAAAATATGAAATGACGCGTACAATAATGAGTGTTAAAAAATCAATAGCTATTACGAAGTCACTGGGTGCCTTGCGAAACGTATTCCGTTACGTTGGGTGAACTGCAGCCGAACAACTGAAGTAAAATAAAATTGACGTTTAAACTTCATTTGACTGCGTGCGCTGCTTCCTTGACTTGAATCAAGGCTGCGAAAACCCTCAAATGTGACTCCAGTCATCCTGATTCTTACCGGAGGGTAGAGCAAAGCGCAAAAATAAACATTAAAACACGACAAATACTATTACAGAGCTGTGGGGAAACGATACCGGGATGATCTTCACATGGTGAAACATTTATGTTGGTTCGTATCGTGAGACGTGATCTCACGGCAACTCAGCAAATGTGCTACGACAGCCTGCATATAGTTGTTGAGTGTTGGCTACATGAGAATAAACAAACACACATAGTCACTGCCCACTCATCTCATTGTTGCGTGTGATGGCAAAATGTGGCTACTCACCACCTCTTCCAAGTCCGCCAGAGTGGGGCCCTTCCAAAAGCTCCCTCCAGAGGAAGAAGCCCTTTCCATCAACGGTGGCCTTTATTGAGCAAGCAATTGCAGGGCTGCTCCTTTACCTCGAGGCTTGCCTCTCCTGGGTAAATAAAATTGGCACTGTTAATTGGCGTGGTGTGGAAATACGCGCGTGTCACACACACACACGCGCGCGCGCGCCGTCGGCACGTGCACGCGCGGCGGCGCGCGTTCATGTCACGGCCATCCCCGCCCGTGACATTTTCAAAGGGGCCCAACCACCATCCCCCCTATTTGGAATGGACGGGTGTGCCGCGGTGGGCCCCTTTCTGGAATTTTAATAGCGGCCTCTATTTGCAGAAAATAGCCTCGGTAGTGTGGGGGGCAGGGGGGGTGCAACGGAGGCTACGCTGCCCGGCGAACGGGGCAAGCGGACCGTGGGGTTGGGAGTTCAAATGCGAGGGCTTCTGGCTGCGCTGAGGTTCACAGGCGCTAGTAGCTCAAGTCGTGCTGCTGGGCTACGTTGCAGGCAAGCGAGGAAGAGGGCGGTGCTGCAAAATCCACTGCTACGCGTCTGGGACCTTAACACAGCACTTAATTTGTGCCGAGATATTTTTGGAATGCCGCTTCCACCTAGCGTAATGTTGTCCTCGTTGTGCCATATATTCGGATACAATTTCTGATATGATTATAGGCATACGGGGTACATTCATAGCATTATGTATACGTCTCCCTTATGATCTAGTGGTAGTGCCTTACGCCGAGAATTCCTACTGCAAGCCAGTCGTGCAACGTTGTGGGTATTTTAAGTGGAAGACTCAGGCCTGCGCTCACACACACTTCCTCAGTGGACAGCAGGCTAAGGGAAACACGAGGGAGTAGTGACGCAGTGGTTAGCGCACTGCTCTGTGAACCCCTGCCACCCGATTTCGATTCTCAACCACGGCTACCATCAATGACGAGAGATATCCGAACTGGTCCTGGGTCTTCCCATTGCACCAACCGACACTGACCGGGATGGTGAAGTATGGGCAATCGCTATCGGGAACTTTAGAGAAACTTCCTCTCGAGGGCATTTGGCCTACTCTTCCACGTGGGCCAGACACCTTTGAGGATTTGGGAATTTCCCACACTTTACCCCACCACACGCAACTAACTTGTGCTTGCATTCCATTTATACTGCTGGGTGTCACAGAGGCGATGCGGGAGAGATTGCAGAAACTTGACCCCATTAATTCTAGATTTGAAGCTTTCGTGACTGCAAGGATTCATATTCTTAGGTTTTTTTTCGGTAAAGTCACGTAGGTACCGAAAAAAAAAAAACCTAAGAACTTGACCCCATTGTTTCAATAACTGCCCCACCAGGGGGGAACAAATGGAACCACAGCAGCTTTCCGTGGACTCTACTTCTTCTTCTTGTCGTACGGCTGCCGATGTCCATGCAGAGCGACGGCTACAATTTCACATGCAGGTGGTGAAGCCCAGACAGCCGCGTCATCGCCGTGATGCCTCCTTCGCAAGTGTGGATCGAGCGTTGCGTCGTTCCATGTTCTACCGTCTGTTCTGGATGACCACAGTCGCACCCTACTGGAGAGTTTTTTTTATTTTCCATTTGTGCATCTGGTTAACCGCGTCTGTTTAACACGTATAGGTGTTTCGGGTTAGATCGTGTAAATATACTCAGATTTTAAATGTTGTGGATTTGCTCTCCAACACACCGGTGTGCTGTACTAGTAACGAATTGGCACGTTTTGTTTACGTGACAACCCTTACTAGTTGGCTGTGTCGGGTGGTGGCGGGTTTAACGACACATCTGCTGCCATGGTTTGTGCAGTGGATGCGGTTTGCGGTGGACCGTGAGCTTCGTCGAAGATCAAAACTCAGAGATCTCTGAAAATAAAATGGAAATCTGGTATCTCATAACCAAACCGTGCCGGGGACAGTGCCAAGCCTATTTGGCATGACATATCGTAGAAATATCCATATCGCAGCAGAGCCACTGCAAACACTACCCACCGCTTTTCCAACGAACGCCAACAGCGTCTGGTGGTTAATGGCTCCACGCATTCTAAGACCTCTCACGCGCTTTGATATAATCAACGCAAAAAACAGCGGCCGTGAACCCACACTTGACTGAGCTCATTCTATTGCACGTGCGGCCAATTTTATCTACTCACCGCACAATCGTTTGCAACACGCAAAAAAAAACCCCACCGGCCTCTTAAATCAAGTGTCCCCTTGTCACGGTGACATATACACACTGAGCATGTATTTTTTTTGTTGGCAAAATATTCAACGATCACGTGATGGGGTTACAAGCTCACGCGTGGCATTGAAGGTGACATCGGCCATCTACTCGGCCTACCGTCCCCAAAGGGCCGATAAAACAAATACTGGTACCAGCTTTGTGCGGGGGGAGGGGTGGGAGTTGTGAGTCAACAGCTGGTGGGGTTGGAGCTGTGGCGCAGAGGGTGGCAAGGTGGCACTCGTGCCTCACGCAATGAAGGGGCCTGGGTTCAACTCCCAAACCTGGGCGGCTTTCTGTGTGGATACTCTTTGGTTATTTCGGTAAAGTCACGTAGGTAGACCGCCTACGTTCCCCCTCCCCCCACTACCTACGTGACTTTACCGAAAGAACCAAAAAGTATGGATTCCTGCAGCCACGAAAACTTTCTGTGTGGAGTTTCTGTGTTCACTCCCCCTGTTTCGCCATGGTGGTTTCCTCCTATGGGGAAAACACACACACACACACATTGTAAATGGTATTGGACAAATAATCCGTTGTTTAAAAAAATACCTGCAAATAATTAATTTGGGATTATACATAGCAGCATGCCCCCCTTCCCCCTACTGATTAGCACGGTTGACTCCGTACGGTGTGAAAGAAGTTCAACGTACACTACATACTTACTGTGCGACGCGCGTGGAGTTATCGCGCTCTCACCCCGCGTGACCCCGCGACATTTCCGCGGCGCGACTGCCACCGACGGACGCAGTCCGCGCCCTGTCACCACCAGCGCGACCCACAAACAACGCGCCTGGCCTCTGCGAAAGAGACCGAGTGATAGCTAGCAGCAGCAGCAACAGCAGCAGCGCCGTGGAGTGTCCGGACGGGCCCTGCAGATAACACGTGTGGGGAATGTTGTTGATGTTTGTTGGGCTAAATTCTGCAGAACTAGGTCAAAAACAAACAACACGCGCGCGCACAGACGCATGTGCGCGTATGTGCGCGTGTGTGTATGTGGGGAGCGATAGCGCGCTGCGCTATGAACCCGGCGACCCGGGTTCGATTCCCGCTCACGGCCAACACCAGTGACGGTTATCTGAACCGGTCCCGGGTCGACTCAGCCTCAAATGAGTATCTGGTGCGATGTGAGTGGGTGGGTGAGTGGATGAGTGGGTGAGTGGGTGGGTTGGTGGGTGGGTGGGTTGGTGGGTGGGTGGGTGAGTGGGTGGGCAAGTGGGTGAGTGGGTGAGTGGGTGGGTGAGTTGGTGGGTTGGTGGGTGGGTAAGTGGGCGAGTGTGTGGGTGGGTGAGTGAGTCGGTTGAACAGCTCCGGTTTCTTGTGTTGACTTTTGACCTTCACGCCCATGTTCGATCTGTAACGTCACTGAATAGGTACCAAGATGTCTACTGGACATCTGTGAAAAATCGCTTTATAGTTTATCGGATTCCTCCAGTAAAAATACAGATTCTCAGCAAGACTTCGGCCATTCTGCCCACTGGCCTTCTTTGGGCAATCCAAATCTTGCTATCCTCTCGACGCCTATACAAAAGTCGTGTTCATAATATTCATCATCCTAATATTTTACCCTAGATTTAAAGCTTTCGTGACTGCAAGGATTCATATTCTTAGGTTTTTTTCTATTATATTATATTATTTTATTTTTATTTTACTTTTATTAATTTAAATTTTTTACCTACGTGACTTTACCGAAAAAACCTAAGAATATTTTACCCGTTAGATTCACTTGGAGCATGAACACGATAACGTACACAAGTGTGGTGCTCTGCAGGACGCGTCGCCAGGAACGACTTGCGAGCAGGTGGTCGAGATGAAGTGTCAGCGGAAGGAGGGAAACTCGCTCGAGGAAGAGGTCCACCGCGGAGTTGGAGCGGTGGGATCACATCGTGTGCAGGAGGCATTGCGACACGCACCATGGACAATTTGTTTTATACCATTGGTACCTCATTTGCCAGTCAAAAACATGATAAAAAATGTTTTTTACCTTTTTATCTGGCAACAAAACTGACACCTTTTTTATGAGGAGTCATGTTTGCATAGACCACAATACCTGCAGTCATAATGCAAACAAAAAACATAACTCTGATAATGTATGCACTGTCCTTGAAGTTGATTGGTCCACACCCGAGACAGCTTTCTTTAGAGCCCAGTTTCACATGGTGTTGGACCAGATGACGCCAAAAAAGTTGAGCGCCTTTTGGCGTCATCTGGTCCAACCCATGTGAGACTAGGCTCTAAGGAAAGCTGTCTCGGGTGTGGACCAATCAACTTCAAGGACAGTGCATACATTATTAGAGTTATATTTTTTGTTTGCATTATGACTGCAGGTATTGTGGTCTATGCAAACATGACTCCTCGTAAAAAAAAGGTGTCAGTTTTGTTGGCAGATAAAAGGGTAAAAAAAAAAATTTGTTTTATGTTACCAGGTAGGGCCCACTGAGCCATACGGCTCTCTTTTTTTTCAGAAGCGACCTGGCCACGAATGATAGCTCAATCAAGTGGCTTATCATTATCGTGTGGAAATGTATCGCAGCCAAATGCTGTCAACGCGCGATGTTGATTCTACATTTGGAGGGAAAAATCGGAGAACCCGGATAAAAAACCCATGCGACCACGGGGCGAGAGCCACGCAAACTCCAAATATACAACAGGCGTCAGGGTCGGGATCGAACCCATGAACCTCCTGTATACCAGGCGAGGTAGTTAACATATCACCACAGTGGTGCCCTTAGTGACGAGGCCTTCATCCAGCAATTGATACATCTCGTTGCTGCTGCTGATGATGATGGTCACGATATTGCTCGCAAATTAAACGTTAATCCGCACTCTATAAATATCCTTAAATTTCCAATTCCCTTCGCGTCGTCACGTCCAATGTCGTTGCCGCTTCACCGGCGTGCAGGCGATGCCGGACCCCCCCATTGTGAACGCTGACACGGCCACACAGCAATTCGAAGGTCAGATGTTAGAGGCTCTGCTTGCACGTATACAATACCCCCACCCCCCCCCCCCGTCACATCGGTCAATATATTTCTGGGGGGGGGGGGGGTGGGGTTGGTGCGTGGGGCGCGGATTCCTTCCCCCCCGGCACGGCACGTCAGCACGGCTCGCGCCCGTCATGAAGTGAACAGCGGTTGTCCTCGTCGGCGTCGGCGGCGACGGGCGTTGACTGAATGCCGCGCGGCTCGTATCGTCGACCGAGGTCTGAACTCCCACGCCGCCGCCGCCGCCCCAGCGCCAGTCGCGTGCCGCGCCAAGCCCAGTGCCGGATGAAGCTGATGCGGGGCCTGTGGCATATGTTGTTATAAAGGGGCACTAATTTTTTTTTTTAACAAGTAAATATTAAAGCACATTGATTTTTAACTTGCACAGGAAAGTAATTGTATGGCTTTTTTTCATTTGCTATACAGCCAGAGAATACGACAAATCGCTAGCCTTAAACAGCCAGTCGTTCATACAAGTTGAAGGCGGTATAGTACTAGAGTAACTAGAGCAAGTGCAGAATCACTGAACCGGAATCGATAGCTTGAAAGCATTTAGCGCGGGGCCCTTGAAAGTGCGGGGTTCGTAGCTACGACACATTTGTACATGTGTCATAGCTACTACATGTGTAGCTACTACATATGTAGCTACTTTTGCTACATATGCAGTAGGCTCTGCATATGTAGTAGCTACTACATATCTAGCAACTTTTGCTACGAGGATAATCCGGCACTGGTCAAACCGCTCAATCCGGAGTCTGGTGGGGATATATGAGAGGTAGCGGGCAAGGGTTGGCACAGCTCACAACACCGTCCACGGAATGACACAGTCATATATCAACTTCCCACTGTGATAGGGGCTACGATAAAGGGACGGGCATGCAACTTTACCAGTCCCCCCCCCCCACCCCCCATACTGCAGTTGCTTATGGTCCACTCGCAGAGCTGAGCAGGCGCTGTTAAAGTTGGATAGCTACAGAACCATGTGCGGAATTACAGAGGGCAGCAAAAGCCTTTGCTGTGCTCCCAAGGTCCTGGAGCCACGGTGGCAACTGACACAGCATCATGGGGGACTCGAGGAGGCCTTCATCCAGCAGTGGATTGTACACGCACGGTACACGTACAGCCCGTAGGGAACTGTGGATGTGGATCTGCTGGCTGGGGCCACGCGATGTTTGAAACGTGGCAGAGAGGTGGCGGTTACTGGAAGGTGGAGGAAGAGGAGGAGGTGGTAGAGGGCAGTGCATGGCAGCTGAAGTGGCATTGACCAGCGTGCTGAAGTATGGTCAAACAACCCCCCCCCCCATAACCAACGTGGCTATGGGAGAGGCCTTTTCATCCCACAGTTTCATTCCACAGGGTTCTAAATCACTACGAATATTTACTGCACAACACAAAGCACATAAAATGCGCAAATACATATTTTGCAAGCGCAGCGCATTCATCGATTAAACACGGCACGGACACGAAGGAAATTAAACGGACGATAAACCCGGACGCGCTGCTGTTGTGCATTGTCGCTCGACTTACAAGCCAAAGGTCGCTGGTTCAATCTCCTGGCGCGGCATTTGAAACAACGGTGAGAGTTGCTGATTTCCTCCAGTCCGCCCACCACAGTTCGTTGATGGGCAGTTCGCGGTGCGGTGGAGTAAGGTTGCAAAGTTTGGTCGTACATGTTATGTATATCGTTTATTGTTAAATTTGAGTCACAGTTCCTATGATCATTGTTACATTGTTTTTATAGCTTAATTTTGGTGATGTTGAAAACGTTTTGGCTTAGCCATGTTTGTTTGTTGTAGTACAGAGTTAGCCTGATAACTTTAATCTAAATTGTCTTATGGTTGTTAGTGTTTGAATTGCAACCCACTGGGATTTTTGCACACAGCGTTGAAATACGGTGCTTTTTTAGGAGACTTTGCTGTTTTTTCCAGGCTTTTTCTGTTTGCGTGTAGTCACTTTATGATGTTTCTTGTTCATGTTTTTGTTTTGTTGCGGTTGCACCCGAGTCAAGAGCCGCATGGCTCACAGGGTCATACCAAATAAATGAAACTGAAAACAAGTAAACCCGTAAAAACAAAGTTTTTCACTATAAATCCTTTATATGCGTGGCGGCGAACTTAATATAAAGGATTTAAAAATATATTCGCCTGTGGAGGACGCGGGGATCGATCCCGCGACCTTTGGCATGGGAAGCGAGGGCGCTACTAACTGCGCTACTCCACCACGGCCTGGTGGAGGGGTTACGCTCTGGGCTCTTGCACTGTGATGTTCAGCCAAAGCCATGAATGCGTTCTATTTGAATATATGTAAAATAAAAAAATTTTGCCTAAAAAGTGTTACATTTTGGGAATTTTTTTTCACGAACAATAATTGTCTGGCACAACGAGTCTGTGTGGAAAATGTCAGCTCGATTGGATCACGGGAAGTGGGTTAAAAAACGACCGAAAGATTTGCACGGTCCTAAGCAAGCAAGCAAGCACGCGAACTTAATATAAAGGATTTAAAAAAAATTAACCCGTAAAAACAAAGTTTTTCACTATAAATCCTTTATATGCGTGGCGGCTAGAGTCCTCTCGTCCTCTGGCTTGAGATGGCTGCCACCTATGGGTCAGATGATTGCATTGCACCATTAAGCAATTGGTAATTAAATATAATATTTTTGTCCTAAAAAGTGTAAAATTTTTGAAAAAAAATTTCACGAACATTAATTGTTACGCACAACGGGCCTGTGTGGAAAATGTCAGCTCGATTGGATCACGGGAAGTGGGTTAAAAAACGACAGAAAGATTTGCACGGTCCTAAGCAAGCAAGCAAGCACGCGAACCTAATATAAAGGATTTAAAAAGGTGTGGCACTCCCGCCTCTTCCAAAGACGTCTGACCAGGAGCTCCAGCTCCCTCTAGTGGACGAAAGACATTGCAGCTTTGCGCCTTTACCTTTGCATGGGCATTAATTCGTGCATGCATGCAAACCTTACACGCCGTGTCATCATGTAACAATGAACCAGCATCTACGACAAATGTTGATTGCTCTCTGTTGTATCTGTGTCCATAAAGACAAAGATGGCCCGTATAGCCTTTAACAGACTGTTGGTGGCAAGTGCTGTTCGCGAACACCTATGAAGGCCGGCACAGCGCACGACAGGGTGAGTGGACAAACACCACACCCGGCCGCCTTTGTCTCCCCAGTGGCGATGTTTTACACGCCACACCATGCGGATAGCCATTAAGGCTGAGTAAACCTAGGGGAGACCGAATACCCGTTCAGATATTCGTCACCGTTATTGGTCGTGAGCGGGAATCTAACTCGGGATGCCAGGTTTGAAGCACATCGCGTGAACCTCTGCACCGTGTCCATGCACATACCCATGTATATATTTGTATATTTATAGACCGGGAATTTTTGCCATTAGAGCATGGAAATGTTCCGTCTCTCTCGAATTGGGTCTTTGTTTTTTTATGATGATGATGATCTACAGGGGAGAGGGTGGTGTGTGGCTGTCAGTGGCGCGGCGTGTCTGGGATGTCTCTGCGCTGAGTGTGTGCCATTGTTTGCTCACCCCACACCACCTAACGGCCTCTTCGCCAATGAGTAATTGTGATAAATATATTGCGGCATCGCCCAAATATTTTCCACGGTCCGGCATTATAAAAACCCAAGCTCTTGCCGAATCCGAGAGGACAATTTCTTTCGTTGGCTTTGCCGGTCGAGCGGTGGTTAGTCTTGACGGTGTGCGAGGCAGCTGATCGTGGTAAACGCACTTGCTTTTTTATTCAGCGTCGTGACCGAGATCACAGAATCTTGCCAACTACACGCGGCAAACCAGCAGCGCTTTGTTTAACCAGCACCTGACTTTGCCGATGAGACCCAGAAGATCGAAACCGGTCAAGAGTTTTGCTTGTTAAACAAATGCTGCTGCTGGAATAGTTTGGTTTGGAAAGCCAATCGGCAGACTGGATTAAACATTTTAAAAAGTGTTTTGTTGATATGTTGAAACAAAGAAAGGAATACTGCTCAAATGTGTTTGTTGTGTGGATCAATTCACGCTTATTTGTTGGGGAGGAAATTACTATTTTGGTTAAATCGTAAACGTTTTTAAATTCAAGCTAAGTAATGTTAAAGCCTGTGCTGCATTGAAAGGAATGTATATGTAAGAATGTTAAGACTTTAAATTCAAACCTTTTTCGTTGAAATTAATGCTCTGATGCCGTGTTCATGTAAAAAAAAATACGTTAAGTTGTTTTCATGCATTTTAACACGAGCCAGTGATGTTTATCGATACGGGACAATTGAAATCGAATTGCGCGTCACAGCCACGTGCGAATTAGATTATTTTCTCTCAGCATCCTTATCTTCGTTTTGTTCTCTGATTGTTGTTGTCATTTTCTCTCTCTGTGTCGCAGCAGCAGCAGCAGCAAGCGCTTCTTTGAGTCGAGGTGACGTCTCCCGCAAGGCAGCAAAGATGCAAACCATGAGTGAATTCGGGGAGGCGGCTCCCTTCCTCCGCAAGAGCGAGAAGGAGATGATGATGGCGCAGACCATCCCATTCGACGGTGAGAATTTAGGCCGGCCACGCGAAGCAGCCACGGGGTTCACCACTCTGGCCAATTGACCGCCCGTGCCGGACAGGCGACGCAGCGGCCAGAGTGAGCGTCTCGCGATGAGGAGGTCTCCCGAGTTAAACATCGTGGCGAGGCCCCGACGCAGCCCGCCATCCCTCTAGGGTCGATACGATGACAATGGCGAAGTTAGCAAGTTAACAGTGATTTAAAGCTTTCGTGACTGCAAGGATTCATCTTCTTGGTTCTTTCGGTAAAGTCACGTAGAATGGAAATAATAAAATAATAGAAATTAAATAAAACATAATAAAATATATTATATTATTATATAATAGTATATTATTTTATATTATGCTTTATTTTTATTATTTTATTATTTCCATTCTACGTGACTTTACCGAAATAACCAAGAAGAAGTTAACAGTGGTAGTCCCATGGGGAGACTCGAGCCCGCCATAGGAACGTGGAATTGTCACCACTAAGCTCAGGGCTGTAAAGGGGAAACAAGTACCGCCCCAATGGTGATTTTAGCAGAGCATCACTCGCACTGTGATCCAGTGCAGCAATGTGCACGGGTGTAACTTTCATTTCAATGGTCCAAAGTCAAAGTGTTTTCCTTTTGTAGTGGAAATATTAATTTCTATAGTGGGGGTGAGGGGGCAATCTCTTCACATTGGCCACCGCTGTTGACTTCACCACAAAGTGGTACCTATTTATCGACCCTGGAGAGATGACGGGCCGAGTGATCCACCAACCAGGATTTGAACTCAACACAATCAGAATGTGTATTTATACTGGATGAATCCGATGAGCTATGAAGCCCCTTTTTCACGGATGTCCGGTAAACTCCTCGCAGCTTTCCGAATGCACGCCCCTCGCTCCACCGCTAAGCCACGCGGCTGGTTATAAAACCCCACCTGCACTCGTACTGCGTAGCCACATCATCGGTGGGCACTCCAAAGCCGTTCGGCAGGCCACATGCGGTGGGGTAAAGTGCGGGTTCTCCCACCTTATCGGAGACGTCTGGCACGGCGTGGAAGAGTAGGCCAAAGCACCCTTTCGAGCTCCCTCGAGTGGAGGGGAGGCCCTTCTGCCAGCAGTGTTGTGAGCGAGCGATCGCAGGGCTGCGCCTCTGCCGTTACGTAGATGTCCGAAGAGGCCCTTGAGCGAGGAACTTGCAGGGATGCGACTTCGCTGAGGGCGACTTGTTGCTGCGTCGTCTCTTGCGACGACCGTGCACAGGCAAGAAGAGATGCTGGATTCCGGACGAGAAGGAAGCCTACGTGGAGGTGGAAATCAAAGAGACCCAGGGTACCAAAGTTACCGTGGAAACCAAGGCTGGAGAGGTAGGTGAATCCGTGGTGGTGGTGGTGGTGTAGGTGGCTTGACTGCGCCTGCAATTAACTTTGAGTCTCGGACATATGCACGTACATCGAACTTCTTTTGCACCGTACGTAGCCAACTGTGCTAACCGGGGGTGCGGGGGAAGGACAACAAACTAAATACATAAAAGTAGTTCTAAAGGAATTAGTTTTCACTGTAGATGCAGAAGTAAACAGCTCCAGTGGCTTCTTAATATCGGTAGGAAGAGCTTTCCAGACGGCCGCAGAAGCGCATCTGAAAGCGCGCGATGCGGTGACCGTAACGGAACAACCGCGAAAGCCTTCGCGGCACTGGCGGCGGAGGGAGCTGTGCTGCGTTGTACCGCGGCGTGCACGGGTAGAGCAGGGTGGGTAACGCGAGGCGCTCGCGCGAACAACGAAAATGGATTGTGCATCCGTTAGCACATTCAGCGGTGTGAATGGGGCAGCGTGATCTGGCAACTCCACGTCTGGACCGCGGCCACCATTGTCATCGTAGTCATCCCGCCGCCGCCGCCGCTGCTGCTGCAGCACATTCACATCGTTCCGTCAATGAGTGCGCGCAGACTTTGCAGAGACACTTGAAGCGAGGTGGCACCGCCTCAATCGCCTTGCACGGCTTTTCGAGCGGGCACCTAGCCTGGCTCCGCGTCTCAGGGTCACCGCAGTCAATGATGCCCGTGAAGTATTGTGCGCCGCGGTGGTGAGATGTTCACGAGCTCGCCTGATGTACAGGAGGTCGTGGGTTCGATCCCGGCCCTGATGCCTGCTGCTGTATATTTGGAGTTTGCGTGTCTCTCTCATCATCATCATCACGGTGGCTAGGAGATGTTAACCACATCGCCGGGTCTACAGGAGGTCGTGGGTTCGATCCCGACCCTGACGCCTGCTGCTGTATATTTGGAGTTTGCGTGTCTCTCTCATCATCATCATCACGGTGGCTAGGAGATGTTAACCACATCGCCGGGTCTACAGGAGGTCGTGGGTTCGATCCCGACCTTGACGCCTGCTGCTGTATATTTGGAGTTTGCGTGTCTCTCTCATCATCATCATCACGGTGGCTAGGAGATGTTAACCACATCGCCGGGTCTACAGGAGGTCGTGGGTTCGATCCCGACCCTGACGCCTGCTGCTGTATATTTGGAGTTTGCGTGTCTCTCTCATCATCATCATCACGGTGGCTAGGAGATGTTAACCACATTGCCGGGTCTACAGGAGGTCGTGGGTTCGATCCCGACCCTGACGCCTGCTGCTGTATATTTGGAGTTTGCATGTCTCTCTCTCTCTCTACCGTTGTCGCGTGGATTTTTCTCCAGGTCCTCTGGTTTGTCCCAGCACATTTAGAAACACGCGTTTTGAGTATCTGGTTGCTAGAAATTTCCACGTGATAAGCCACTTAATTGGGCTATAATTTGTGGCCAGGTCGCTTCTGAAAAATAAATATGTAACTCAGCCAAATACTGTAAACGCATATTGATTCTAAATGTGGAGGGGGGGGGGGGAATTCACGTGATCACGGGGAGAAAGACACAATATACAACAGGCGTCAGGATCGTGATCAAACCCACGCCCTCCTGTATACCAGGTGAGGTAGTTAACATCTCACCACGGTGCCGCCCTTAGCTACGGGGCCTTCATCCAGCAATAGATGCATCTCGTTGCTGCTGATGATGATGGTCACGATATTGCTCGCAAATGAAACGTTAATCCGCACTCTACAGACATCTCGGCAACGTGACGGTCATTTCTCTCGCGTCGTCTTCAATTCATTGTTTGGGTGCGCTGATAATATCTATAACTCGTAATTACTGTCGTTTCTTTTGGGTTACATCATGTCGGTATAATGTAAAAAAAGTTGACATCTGTGTGTAATCCTTAACCCTCCAACACCCGACAGAAACATTAACGTTGCCGCGTGGGTAAATAAGCCACTTGATTTGATTTTTCAGCAAAATTGGAGTTATCGTTGGAAAGCAAAGAGCCCCGATGAGAGCTGAGCATCTGTTAACGCCGGACAAGATTATTCTGGATGTAATCGACTATTTTAAAACTATTTATATTGACCAGGAAAGGCCCACTGAGCCATAACGCTTTTTTTCAGAAGCGACCTGGTCACAAGTGATAGCCCAACGAAGTGGCTTATCACGTGGGAATTTATATCAGCCAAATACTATAAACACATGATGTTGATTTTAAATGGGAAGAGAAAACCCGGAGGATCCGGAGAAAAATCCAGGCAACCACGGGGAGAGAGACACGCAAACTCCAAATATACAGCAGGCGTCAAAGTCGGGATAGAACCCACGATCTCCCGTATACCGGGCGAGGTAGTTAACATCTCACCACCACGGCGCCCTTTAAATTTCCAGCAAAACCGACGTGAAAAATATCGTCAAAATCTCGCTCCCTTTTCAACAATCCTCCTCTTAGTTTTTGAAAATGAACAATATACCTTAGACGATGATCTAACCCTGAAGAAACTGTGAATCGTAAATATATCGGTCGTTAAAGTTCTACGCACGATAGAAAATACTAATTCCGCAGCCACAACAAGCTCGGTAAGTAGCTCGGGGTCGGCAACTAAAACAACAATAATTGAGACATTTATTTTTCGAATTCAATAAAATAAACACCTCAATATTTCAAGAGGCGCGATGCACGTGCTCGCATTGCACACGTGACACTACGGCACGAAGCAGGCCCCTGAAAGCATGGGCGGGGAACCTTGTTTCTGCCAAGGGCCATTTGGATATTTCTAACATCATTCGCGGGCCATACAAAATTATCAACTTAAAAATTAGCCCGTTATATTTGGTCAAACATTTAATTAACTCGCCCCTGATGCGATGGCTGGAACTGCTTCTCTTTGGTGAGGCGTGTGATGATGTTAGCTGGTATTGATGATGTTGCTACCCGCAACTGCTTTTCCACGTTTGCTCCGAGATTTATTGAATTTCGAGTCCCGCCTGCGGTTGCCTTGGCAGAGCCAGACCAGGTTACCGACCCCCCCACCCCTCGGCGTCTTCCCTCCCCGCACTCCAGACCAAGGTGATCAAGGTCGACGACATGCAGCTGATGAACCCTCCCAAGTTCGACAAGATCGAGGACATGGCCATGCTGACGCACCTCAACGAGGCGTCGGTGCTGGACAACTTGCGGAGTCGATACGCTGCCTGGATGATCTACGTAAGTGGGAAGACGCAGAGCCCTCCCCGACGCGTCCGTCCCGAGATGTGGTCTCTCCATCAGACGCAGATCACAAGTTGATCGTCAAATTGAAGCCCGTCGAGCCGAGAAAGGGGCCGTCCATAAATGACGTCACGCACCTAAGGGGTGGGGGGGTCAGACATTTGTGACGATGTGTGACGAGGGGGGGGGGGTTGAGAAATGTGACGTCACATCAAAATGCACAACTTTTAATAAATATAGACAACACGTTCTACTTAATGAAATAGACGTTTAAATTAATGTTTTCTCCTACAATATCAGAGTGCAGCGCCACATTAAAGACGCACTACAATGACAATAGTTTTAAGCGATTTGAAGCATGTTTTATTTTTGGAAGGGGGGGGGCAGAGCTTTGTGACGTCATATTTGAGGGGGGGGGTCTGACTTTTTGTGACGCCGTGTGACGATGGGGGGGGGGGGGGTAAAAATCGTCAAAAATCGCGTGACGTCATTTATGGACGGCCCCAAAGTTCCTTTTCTCAAGGCCGTCTCGGCCGGCAAGTGCTGTTGGGGCAAGCGCCGTGAGCGAGAAGCGTCGATGATTTGCGCGGGTTGGCTACGCCGTTGTCTCGCCAGTGCTGACGTTTCGCACACCGCACCCGGGGTACTCGTTTAAGGCTGAGTCGACCTAGGGGAGGGGGCCCCCCACGAGCGTTGTTGGTCGTGAAGCGGAGACTCGAACTCGGGCGCGATCAAAGGGAGAGACCGTGAATGAGTCACGGGGCAGACTTCACGGCCATGCCTGCCACGTGCTAAATATAGCCAAACAAAAGCGGAGCCGAGTTAAAGCGCAGATTCTCGCCCCCCGCCCGCCCGCCTCTAATTACAGCGTCGCTATGAATAGCGGACGCGAGCAGGTGTCTCTGGGCCAGACAAAGCACAGGGGAGCTATACACAGTAACGCGGCCTATTGTTATCATCCCACTTGGGTTTCCCCCAGCGCACGGCTTCTGTTACGACCAAGTCCCGTGCACAAACATTCCGCAATGCGCCAGCAGCGCCTCCTTTAGCTGCAACTCACTCGTTGTACCACCCCCACCCACGTCCTCCACCCACGCCTGCCCCACCTACCTCGCCCACCCACACCCACCCCACCTACCTCGCCCACCCAACCTACCTCCTCCACCCACCCCCACCCCACCTACCTCCAACACCCACCCACCCCCACCCCACCCCCACCCCACCTACCTCGCCCACCCACCCCCACCCCACCTACCTCCCCCACCCCACCACCACCCCGCCAGTCAAAGATAAAGGCGCGGCCCTGCAATTGCTCGCCCACACCACTGCTGGTGGGAGCTCGGGCGATCCCCGTCTTCGTGTAACACAACGACACCCGCTGATTCTGCCTTGGCAGTGGTGCACAAATCGCAAACGACAACAACCTCAAACACATTCGTCACCTCCACACGCAGCCCCTCGGAGTGTACCCAGCGATCTGCAACGTTTCGGCTAATGGCCCTTAATCATGGGGCCCCCTTCGCAACGAGCGGCGTTACCCCCCCCTCCTCCTCCTTCCCCGCATTGAGCCTCTTGCCTGTTCTTCCACCACAACCACCACCACCGCAGACTTACTCGGGCCTCTTCTGCGTGACGGTGAATCCCTACAAGAACCTGCCCGTCTACAAGACGGAGGTGGTGGCAGCCTACAAGGGCAAGCGGCGCTCCGAGGCTCCGCCGCACATCTTCTCGGTCGCGGACAACGCCTACCACGACATGCTGCGCGGTGAGCAAACCCCGGGGCGAGTTGGCGACGGGGAAGGGGTCAGCGAGATGGGCAGAGCCGGCGACCTCCGCGAGCCTGCGTTGCGATCCGGGTGTTGTAAGGTCGCCTTCATGATGATCATCCTCGCGTCAGTGGAGGCGGCTTGTGGCTGGCCGTCGAACAAAGACGGCGGTGGTCAACCTCATCGATGCGCTTCTGCGGCCGTCTGGAACGCTCTTCCTTACGCTATGAGGAAGCCACTGGGAGCTATGATGCACTTTTAAGTCATCTCGATTGTAAACGCATTCTTTGAGAACTGCTCTCTGTGTTTAGTTTGTTCTCCTTCCCACGCACCTCAGAGTAGCGCGGTTGGCTACGTACGGTGCGAAAGAAGTGCAGCATACATACAACATACATACAACGTACATACAGCATACATACAACATACATACGAAACTGCGCTCTCACGCGTAGGGAGTTGACGGCGGTCTCAGCCCGGCCAGCGATGACTGCTCGACACGAAAAATGAAATTCCCCTCTAAATTTGGTTCGGCACTTCAATTTTGGTAACAAAAAAAAGAAATCCGCTCCCTGAGTGAAAACGTCGTTGCGATGTCTGCTGCCGTGCGACATCGTCACCTGCAGCTCCTGAACAGATCGCCATCATAGGCGAGAGAATAGAACCTGCATCGCGATTGGTACCTCGCCTCACCGAGATGAAACTGACTCGGCGTGTGTTGTTCTTTGCAGATCGTGACAACCAGTCGATGCTCATCACGTGAGTATCGGCGGCGTGTCGCGCTGCGTCCCATCGTTCACTACTACTACTAATCATTTACATGTAAGGTGTCTTCCACTGATGTCTCAATGCGCCTCGGTGATTATGATGGTGGTGGTGGTGCAGCTGCTGCTGGTGACGATGTTGGTGCTGGTGGTGGTGGTGCTGGTGATGATGATGGTGGTGACGATGCTGGTGCTGGTGGGGATGGTGATGATGATGGTGAAGGTGGTGCTGGTGATAATGATGCTGGTGGTGGTGCTGGTGATGATGGTGGTGGTGCTGGTGATGATGGTGGTGGTGGTGGTGGTGACGATGGTGGTGAAGGTGGTGCTGGTGATCATGGTGATGATGATGGTGATCATGGTGCTGGTGGTGGTGACGATGGTCATTAAAATAATGTTACTCCTTACGCTATTGGCACTGCACAGAGCGTGAGGGATAGCTATAGTACTAACTATAGTAGTAGCTATAGTAGTCATGGTAATTTCTTTGGGGGGGAGGGGGGTGCCCTTAACCCACCAGTGGATTGATCATGGCTGCTGCTGATGATGATAACAACGATGATGATGAGAATGTCCATTTTTCTTCAACAGCGGAGAATCCGGTGCGGGTAAAACGGTGAACACCAAGCGAGTGATCCAGTACTTCGCGACCATAGCCGCGCTGGGGGATCACCCGTCCAAGAAGAATGTGAATACATGCACAACAATGAATGCACAACAATGAATACACAACAATGAATACACAACGCTACCGCAGGCATGTACACGCACGCGCTCGGAGTTCTCAATGCTCGCGGTGGTGCTGGTGGTGATGATGGTGCTGCTGGGGGTGATGATGGTGGTGTTGGTGATGATGGTGATGATGATGGTCCTGGTGGTGCCGGTGGTGTTAGTGGTGCTGGTGATGATGGTGGTGGTGCTGGTGATGATGGTGGTGCTGGTGGTGGTGGTGCTGGTGGTAGTGGTGATGATGATGGTGCTGGTGGTGCTGGTGGTGATGATGGTGCTGGTGGTGCTGGTGGTGATTATGGTGGTGCTGGTGATGATGGTGATGGTGATGATGGTGACGGTGGTGATGATGGTGATGATGATGGTGCTGGTGATGATGGTGCTGGTGATGATGGTGCTGGTGATGATGGTGGTGGTGCTGGTGATAATGCTGATGCTGGTGATGCTGGTGATGATGTTGATGATGGTGCTGGTGGTGATGATGGTGATGATGGTGCTGGTGGTGATGATGGTGATGATGGTGATGTTGGTGCTGGTGATGATGGTGATGATGGTGCTGGTGCTGATGATGGTGATGATGGTGATGATGGTGATGATGGTGCTGGTGATGGTGGTGCTGATGATGATGGTGCTGGTGATGATGATGATGATGCTGGTGATGATGATGATGGTGGTGTTTGCCCATTCTGGGGCTCTAAGCGAACATGTTTTCCTGCTCACGCGAGTCGGGCTTCGTGACGTTTGACGGCACAACGAGACTTTGTGTGACGGGACGATATCGTTATCGTGTACATACTCTTCTTGTTCAGCAGGTCTACTGCTGTATCTTTGTACCTGAAGACGATGGCTTGTGTTGCGATCGAAACGTCGTGATCTATTATTTATTTTTCTACCTACTGACTTTACCGAAAGAATCAAAGAGTATGGATTCCTGCAGTCACGAAAACTTCAAATCAAGATGATCGTGTACATGATATCGTGCACTATATATACCATATAAAAACATCGTAGTGTCGCTGCTTCGTGCCAACCTGACTATTGTACCGCTGGTTTGTTTACTTGCATATGAAACTCGTGCCCCTAAGACGACTAACATTTCTGTTTTCTTTATCCTTTTTTTCATTTCGACGACTACAGCAACAACCAACAACCAAGACTGGGGTGAGTACGGGTTCATTCATTCTCTCAAGCAGCAAGCAAACGATCGAATATAAACATTGTGAAACATACTGTTTACTCGTACACAAGCAGAGTTATGGAAGTCTCCTCTCTACGCACATCAAACAAAATGTATCGACCTCTCATGCGAGGTGTTGCCACCCGTCCTGGTTTTCCCAGTATCGTTTTTATTTCCGACGCTGCTAAACTTTCCGTCTTGCCGAATACTAAACAATCACAAACTCACCGCTCGCGACGATGCATTGACACAGAGTTGTTTCCTCCTCCGTGATCGTGAGATATTCTCCACATCGCGTGTCCTGGTTTTTCTGGACCTCAGAGGTGGCAACCGCAACTTTTTGCGAGTTAACGAAGCAGTTGTACGATCCGGAATTTGGCGAACTCAAGGCCACCGCAGAGATAGAGTCGCCTGTGTCTGTGCGCGTGTTTTATTGAACCCGGTGACCCTAGATCCATCCCCGCTCACCGCCATCAACATTGATAATGGTCTGAATCGGTCCTGGGCCTCCCCTGGGTCGACTCAGCCTCATATGAGTACCCGGTGCGGTGTGTGAACATCGCCACGAGTGAGAGACAAAGGCGGCCGCCGGGCGTGGTGCTGGCCACCCACCCCCTCGTGTTCATAGCTGCTCGCTAACAGCACTTGCCCCAACAGTCTGTTACAGGCTACACGGGGGATCTTTGTCTTTGTGGTGCTGGCCACCCACCCCCTCGTGTGCCGTGCCGGCCTTCATAGCTGCTCGCTAACAGCACTTGCCCCAACAGTCTGTCAAGGCTACACGGGGGTTGGGGGGGGGGGCTTTGCCTTTGTCACGTCTTATTGAATTCGCGTCGTCGCCGCCGCAGCATCAGCATCAGCAGCGTTGATTGTCCGTCTGCGTCGGTGGCGGCATTTTTGTTCTGCGAATGTCGTCAGGGCTCCCTGGAGGATCAAATCATCCAGGCCAACCCCGCCTTGGAGGCCTTCGGCAACGCGAAGACACTGCGCAACGACAACTCCTCTCGCTTCGTGAGTGTGGGGGGCCGCGTCGGCGCGTGGGGGGGGGGGGGCAGCCACTCTCGCGGTCGGTTGAACGTGAAGTGAAGAAGGGAGGCTGCTTTGGGGGAGGAATGTGGCTTTTTTGTTGTCAAAACTCGCTTATCTCGATTCAGATGGAGAGTTGCTATGTGGAGCGGGGTGACTGTCACAATCAGAATGTTTATTCGTGATGGGACCTTTTATTTTAATGCGGACTCGATTCCTTGCAAGAGGTTATCTATTTGGTGTTTGAACATATTAAAACCTCCCGTTTAAGTGCCAGAAAGGATAAAACCTATTGTTATTTTTCACATTTTTTTCATGATTGAGGGTTGACTGAACACTTTTTCTTTAAAATCGTATTTGCGTCTGACCGTATTTCACCAATGCTGCTGTCATTCGTTACCCGCCCAACAGGGAAAATTTATCCGAATCCATTTCGGGAACACGGGAAAGCTGTCGTCTGCCGATATCGACATCTGTGAGTAGCTGACACACCGACTACCCGCACTGCGTGGGCCATCGGCAGCGCGTAATCGCCTGCTCGTTGCAGATTGTTCACGGTTCGGATCCAGCGGCCGCCCCGGTTATTACTGCAGTGGCGTGTTTGAACCGCACCGTCGGCTTCACTCGCGCTGCACGTGAAAGATCACCGCCGACGTCATTCGTGGGGAGGAGTAGGCCATCGTGTACCAGTGTAAGGGGCTCCATTTTGGCAAATTACAAAATGACACCGGCGGTGATGGAATTGGGAGCCCTACGCAGCGATCATCGCCACCCCCCTTACTGGCAGCCTCGCAGCCATTCGCTGGCCGGTGCTGCAAAAAAACAAAGACAAAGATCCCCCGTACAGCCTGTAACAGACTGTTGGGGCAAGTGCTGTTAACGAGTTGCACCTATGAAGGTCGACACGGCACACGAAGGTGTAGGTCGCCAACACCACGCCCGGCCGTCTTCGTCTCCCTAGTGGCGATGTTTACACACCGCACCAGGTACTCGTTTGAGGCTGAGTCGACCTAGGGGAGGCCCAGGACCGGTTCAGATAATCGTCACTGGTGTTGGCCGTGAGCGGGAATCAAACTCGGGTCTCTGCTGGGTTCGAAGCACAGCGCGCTAACCACTACACTACCGCTCCCCCCTTACTGGGGGTTCAAGACACGGCCAGATTTTTTCAGAAGGTAAATCATCGAAACACAAATTAAGCACTAGCACATAAGTACAACTACTTTGTTTGATCAAACCCCTATGTATTTATGAACAATACACTTTTTTTTGCATTTATAACCAAAGGGGTGCAAGGCTGCAGTAAAGGTTAAGAACCTCTGCCGCAGAGGGACAGCTACCGCTGGCGCGGACAGCAGCAGGGCATGACGATGGTGGAGAGAGATGAGATGAGATGTTACGGCGCTTGGAGTGACTGAGACGCCGTGCACGATGACCGCTGGTGGTGCTGTGCCATTTTCAGACCTTCTGGAAAAATCCAGGGTGATCTTTCAGCAGCCGGGGGAGCGAAGCTACCACATTTACTACCAGATCACCTCGGGCAAAAAGCCCGAGCTGCAGGGTAAGCTCACCGCGATTTAATTTCACCCATCCATCCTAGTAGCAGCGAAAACAGACGCTGCTACTCCCTGCAGCTCACTTCAGCTCGCTCCTTCCATCTCTCTTCTCCCTCTCCTCCCTCCTCTCTCATCATCATCATCACCACCCTCTCATCATCATCATCACTCTCTCAATATCATCATCACGCTGTCATCATCATTATCATCACCCTCTCATTATCATCATCACGCTGTCATCATCATTATCATCACCCTTTCATTATCATCATCACGCGATCATCATCATAATCGTCATCATCACTCTCTCATCATCATCATCATCACCCTCTCATCATCATCACTCTCTCAATATCATCATCACGCTGTCATCATCATTATCATCACCCTCTCATTATCATCTTCATCCAATCATCATCATAATCGTCATCATCACTCTCTCATCATCATCATCATCACCCTCTCATCATCATCACTCTCTCAATATCATCATCACGCTGTCATCATCATTATCATCACCCTCTCATTATCATCTTCATCCGATCATCATAATCGTCATCATCACTCTCTCAGCATCATCATCATCGCCCTCTCATCCACCACATCTTGGCCCAGTCATTCCTTCTCCCCCTTCTCCCCTTCCTGCTCCTTCGTTCTTCCCACTGCTCATCTAGAGCCGTGCCCTGTCTCTCCCTGGGGACTGTTGTCCTGACGTTTGACTCCACTCCCCTTACCGTGGTGTGCCACGGGTGGAGGGCGTTACAATGCCTACCGCAGTGCGGAACTCTGCCTCCGACCAAATAGGCTCTGCTGCCGTGTTGTGGGCGGCAAATACATTCGCAGCGCAATCCGTCGTTGTACTATACATCTATGTTCCCACGCCTGTGTGAAGTTCGGTGAATTATCCCCCTCCACAACGGGCACGCCATGGTGAGGCCCACATCCATCCCGTGGACTGACAAAGGGCTGAAGAGTAGGCCAAGTAACCCTCGACAGGGGCTCTGCGGAGCGCCCTCGAGTCGAGGCTTCTTCTGCCAGCAGCGGCGTGAGCGAGGCAACTGCAGGGCTGCGCCTTCATATTATTGTACCTTCACGTAGACCCTGTTGTTGTACTTGTTGTTGTACCTGTTGTTGTACCTGTTGTTGTACCGTCTCGGTCCCACGGACAGACATGCTGCTGGTCTCCACCAACCCCTACGACTTCCACTTCTGCTCCCAAGGGGCAGTGACCGTGGATAACCTGGACGATGGGGAAGAGCTCATGGCCACCGACGTAAGTGAACAGAATAATCGCAAGCGTCGTGAGTTGACAATAGCGGTTATTTTGGGTTCAGTAGTTTTGTGTGTGTGCGTTGAACTTCTTTCGCGCCTTACACAGACAACCGTGCTAATCGGAGGAGCGGGGGAAGAACAACAAACTAAACACGCAAAGCAGTTCTAAGGAAATTCATTTTCAATGTGGATTGTTTAAAAGTGCATAGCACCAGTGGCTTCCTAATATCGGAAGGAAGAGCTTTCCAGACAGCCGCAGTGGCACCTTTTAAGTCGAACATCGGACTTAGGACCCATATGCAACAGAGAGGGAGGGGGGATGCTCGACTATCATCTGCTGGCATTCCACCAGCACTGGTTCAAGTGAGCCTGACTCTGCTGATGAGACACTGAATATCGAAACCTAGTACACAGTGTTTTCCTGTAGTGAAATAATGCCCTGAAATTAGACACTCTCAGAGGGCCATGGGGCTGATAGAGTGCGTGGATAAACTACTTTTACGTGGAGGGACAGCTTCATGACGGAGGCATATTTTATGATTATTCATGGACCTAAGCGATCGTTTCGCCCCCGATCGAAATAAAATATCAATGCATAAAGTCACTACTGGCGCAGTTGCCAACCACGGCTAACATCAGTGGCGCGTGAGATCACCGCTCCCTCCTTCACGAACCCGCGCTGACTTGCGTGTTTTATAAAGGGCCAAACTATAAAACTAAAACTATTTTTACTTTACCAGGTAAGGCCCACTGAGCTGCTATAAAGCTCTGTTTCAGAAGCGAACTGGCCACAAATGATGGGTCAACGAAATGGCTTATCGTCGTGTGTAAATGTATTGCAGTCAAATACTTTGATTCTAAATGTGGAATGGAAAAACCGGAATGACCCGGAGAAAAATCCACGCGACCACGGAGAGAGAGAGACACGCAAACTCCAAATATACAGCAGGCAGTCAGGGTCGGGATCGAACCCACGGCCTCCTGTATACCGGGCGATGTATTTAACATTTCGCGACATGCTGGTGAGGGTGTGGTCCTAGGCACCACCCCAAAACGACTGACATGATGTGTGGGCTGGGGGCCTCGGTCCCAGCAGCAGATTGGCAAAGAGGCTGAATATTTATTTCACGAGCACAGGCATTGCCACGGTACTGCAGTGCTGTTTACGCAAATTCATTTTTTGAAAGAGAGAGAGAGAAAAAACCGAAGTCATCTCAATGAACCGTTTCGTTCGCAGCAAGCCTTCGACATCCTTGGCTTCAACAGCGACGAGAAGTACGGAGCCTACAAGCTCACGGGCGCCATAATGCACTTCGGCAACATGAAGTTCAAGCAGAAGGCTCGCGAAGGAGCAGGCCGAGACGGACGGCACAGAGAGTGAGTGAAAACAGAAAAACGCAATTCTTGAATGTTTCGGATCTCGGTTTAATTAAATGTTTACACGTTTCTTCTTCTTCTCCCCCCCCCCCCCTGCCCCGTATAGATACTGACAAGGCAGCCTATCTGATGGGGATCAGCTCGGCTGATCTGGTCAAAGGGCTCCTGCACCCCCGCGTGAAAGTGGGCAATGAATACGTGACCAAGGGCCAGAGCGTGGCACAGGTGATGAGCAGGAGCTGGGCTAAAGCGATCCCTGGCTTCGATGGGCCCCGCGAGCCCGCTGGGTGTCAAGTTCACATTCCTACGTTGCGGGTGCGCGAGTCTCATCTCTCCACAGCGGATGACCACCACCGACATCGTCGCAAAGTGGCACTGGATTTATCGTTCCCGAAGTGGGGGGGGGGGGGGGGGGGGGGTGATGGACACCGCCGGTAATTGTCCTGTTCTCACGGACGGCTAACGTTGACGCCGCACTGCACGTTTTCTAAAAAACGAACAGGGGCAGATTATCCTGGAGCCCTCTACCGTAGAACGTGGTGAGATTCACCAACGGAATATTGCACGTGTGTCTCAGTGGCGAGGTGTTAACTACCTCGCCTGGTATGCAGGAGGTCGTGGGTTCGATCCCGACCCTGACGCCTGCTGTATGTTTGGAGTCTGCGTGTCTCTCTCTCTCTCATCATCATCATCACGGTGGCTAGGAGATGTTAACTACCTCGCCTGGTATACAGGAGGTCGTGGGTTCGTTCCCGACCCTGACGCCTGCTGTATATTTGGAGTCTGCGTGTCTTTAGCGTGACCCTAACTGAAAGGGGGGGAGGGGCAGAGGCATGGCACCATCAGTGTTAAACTGATAAATACGTCAAACGCCAAACAGAAAGAGTATCCCCAACAAAGATTTTATTTGTTGGGGTTAGATCGCACAAATATAAATGTGTCGCTAAACCCGCCACCACCCGACACAGCCAATTAGTCAGGTTTGTCACGTAAACAAAACGTACCAATTAGTCACTACTTAAGCGCACCCGGAGTGCTGAGAGAGTAAACCCACGACGTTTACAATTCCAGTACCGTGACGTTTCGCTCAGCGCGGTGTCCGACGTTCCGCTCCCAAGTCCTGGGAGCTTCTCACGACGTGGAGCAGTGAAAGCGTCGGACGTCGATGTGAAAAAACAAACCCGTCAACATCAACAACAAAAGATGATGACGATAACAACCGGCGAACGCGTCGGAAGAGGAGCTGAATGGCGATCGACGTTGCGGGGAACGGCACCACACGACCCCATCGGAGGGCTAACATCTGGCGCCGCCTTTGCTATCGCAGGTCACGTACGCGGTCGGCGCCCTTTCCAAATCAGTGTACGACCGGATGTTCAAGTGGCTGGTGAGCCGCATCAACAAGACGTTGGACACCAGGCTGCCAAGGCAGTTCTTCATCGGCGTCTTGGACATCGCCGGATTCGAAATTTTCGACGTGAGTGCTCGGAGCGGTGACGATGGGAACGGGGGGGGGGGGGGGAAGATCACTTCCGCCCCTACTGGACATCGTATCTGTGCAACAAAGAGCGTTTTAGCTCGCCGGATTCCTCGGGTCTGAATTAAAGATTCCGATTCTGAAATGCGGGCCAGGGTTCGTCTCCATGCTAACGCGTGTCCCGTTTGCCACCCTGAGCTGAGTGGTGCATCTACCAGTGTGGCGATGGTGGTGGCGATGATCGAGTTTTTGGAACACAGACGAGTATAGTCTGCCAAATGTTCCTGTGGTTTTCACCCAATTAAATATTTTGGCAGTAATATCCCTACTTTCGCCTGGATTACTTGTAAAATAACGATGCCCTCCTGCCTCTCTCCCTACCTCGCCTGTCGATACTTTAACGGGCTCCAGTACAACTCCTTCGAGCAGCTGTGCATCAACTTCACCAACGAGAAGCTGCAGCAGTTCTTCAACCACCACATGTTCGTGCTGGAGCAGGAGGAGTACAAGAAGGAGGGCATCGAGTGGACCTTCATCGACTTCGGCCTCGATCTGCAGGCCTGCATCGACCTCATCGAGAAGGTGGGTAGTGAGTTGAGTCTGTGTGCGTGCGTGATAGTGTGACAGCGCGCTGCGCTACGAACCCGCCGACCCGAGTTCGATTCACGCTCATGGCCAACACCGGTGACGATTATTTGAACCGGTCCTGGGCCTCCTCTAGGTTGACTCAGCCTGAAACGAGTACCTGGTGTGTTACGTAAACATTTACACTGGGGAGACAAAGGCGGCCGTGGAATGGTGCTGGCCACCCACCCCCTTGTGTGCCGTGCCGGCCTTCATAGGTGCTCGCTAACAACACTGGCCACAACAGTCTGTTAAGGCTATAGGGGGGATCTTTGTATTTGTGTGGACGGGGAAGGGCCGTTGCCCGAAACGTCGCCTATTAACGAAGCCGCGGGACCGTACGTCCGAAATTGTGGCACTGCCCGGTGAACGCGGCTATTACAGATAGTTCGACGTGAAAGTGCGACGTTATTGCGAGGGACCAGGTGTCGTCTTGCTGTGGTCTGGGGCTGTTCTTGCTGTTGTCCTTTTGCTGCCTCGTCCCGAGTTTGCATTCGGTGTTGCCAATTCGGCAGGAATTGATGTACTTATGCAATCTGTATTTATACCTGTTTGCTTTATTTCGTTACTGGTGACTTACTTACCATTTTCTCTATTTTGCACTCCTATCGGTGTTTGTTTTTGTATTGCTTGTTGTAACCAACCCGCCCCCGGCTGGACACGTGCAGAAAAAATAGAGCTTTGTAGCTCATCGGATTCCCTTCACACACGCACATAAATAAAGACAAAGATCCCCCGTATAGCCTTAACAGACTGTTGGGGCAAGTGCTGTTAGCGAGCACCTATGAAGGCTGGAAATGCACACGAGGGGGTGGGTGGCCAGCAACCACGCCGGGCCGCCTTTGTCTCGCCAGTGGCGATGTTTTACGCATCACACCAGGTACTCATTTGAGGTCGAGTCGACCTAGGGGAGGAGGCCCAGGACCGGTTCAGATAATCGTCACCGGTGTTGGCCGTGAATCGAACTCGGGCCGCCAGGTCCGCAGAGCGGCGCTCTGCCACCGACACAAAAAAAGACCACGCACACACAGCTCCGTTGCGCCCTGAGCGTTGCCGCGTGTCCCGTGCGCAGCCCATGGGCATCATGTCCATCCTGGAGGAGGAGTGCATGTTCCCCAAGGCGTCTGACATGACGTTCAAGGCGAAGCTGTACGACAACCACCTGGGCAAGTCGCCCAACCTGCAGAAGCCGCGGCCCGACAAGAAGCACAAGTGCGAGGCACACTTCGAACTCGTCCACTACGCCGGCGTGGTGAGTCCTTCCTCTCGCGGGTGGCACCACCGCGGGTGGCACACTGCACCCGACGCACCGTGAAGAGGGAGAGTAAGAGGAATAGTCATTGCCCGATGTGTTTATAGATATATTTTACACCATTGGAAACTCATTTGCCGGAAGAAAAAATATGATAATTGTTTTTTTACCAATAATTGTTTTTTTTTACCAATTATCATATTTTTTCATATATATATTTTTTTTACTTTTAAAGGCCACAGTGCGTGTTATTGTCGAATGTGTTAAGCGTGTCTCTGCGACCTTCTTTTGGCAGTATCCAAAATGATGAAGAAGAAAAAATATTAATAGGTGTAGGTCAATCCGTTTCAAAGAGAATGCGTACAATTATCAGAGCACGTTTGTTTGCATGTTCGCCACAAGTGCGTGTGGTTGATGCAGACTTGATGTCTTGCTAAAGGTTTGTTTGGTGTTTGAACATCTTAACACCTCCTGTTTTATTGGCAGAAAGGGTAAAACATATTCTTAATTTTAATATTTTTTTCATGATTGAGACTTGACTGAATACATTTTTGTATCATATTTGCTCGTGACCGTATTACACCAATTCTGCTGTTAACTACCTCTCCTGGTATGCAAGAGGTCGTGGGTTCGATCCCCACCCTGACGCCTGTTATATATTTGGAGTTTGCGTGTCTCTCTCCCCGTGGTCGCGTGGATTATTCTCTGGGCCCCCCCGTTTTTCCCTCCACATTAAGAATCAACATAAATTTCCACGTGGTCAGCCACTTCGTTGAGCTATCATTTGTGGCCAGGTCGCTTCTGAAAAAGAGCTGTGTAGTTCAGTCGGCCTTGCAAGATGAAATAAAAAATAGTTTAACTGCTTCCATAATACGGGGTTTTTTGGGTCGTTAAACCCGCCACCACCCGACACAGCCAACTAGTAAGGTTTGTCACGTCAACAGAACGTGCCAATTCGTCACTAGTACAGCACTAGTGTGTAGTGTATAGTGTAGTGTATAGTGTAGTATACTAGTACAGCACTAACCAGTGTGTTGGAGAGCAAAGCCACAACATTTACAATCTGAGTATGACGTTCCGCCAGTAATTACAACTTTAATAGCTTAATAGTCTCATCGCCTACACACACACATGATAGTGGAGCCCTTTGTTAATCTACTGCTGGATGAAGTCCTCTCCACACACCTTATGGGCTTTGTTTGACCGCACCTCACCACGCTGGGTTAGTTTGCGGGTTGCCAAATAAAAATGTAAAAAAAAGGAGGGAGAGTGTCCAGGAATCGGTTCAGAGATCACTCGCCACTGATGTTGACCACAGCGGTCTGGAATCGAACTCCTGAATGGCCGGCGTCATGGCGCGGTGGCACTCAGCGCTGTGCCACCGCTCGCTCGCCCTCTACGTCCGTCCGCGACGCACACACATCATCCTACGGACGTTTTGGTTGTTGTTGTTGTTCTTCTTCTTACAAAATTCAGGTTCCTTACAACATCATTGGCTGGCTGGACAAGAACAAAGATCTGCTGAATGAGACGGTGGTCGGCATCTTCCAGAAGGCGTCCAACAAGCTGCTGGGGGCCATCTTCGAAAACTACGTGAGCTGCGACGCAGGTGAGAGCGCCATTACGCACACCGCATAAGTAAGCAATTGCAGGGCTGTACCTATACAGTGCTTAATAAAAATATTGTGCAGTACTTTTACGTGAAATTGGGTGCAATACCTTTTCCCGTTCCAATGACGTACGTGTGCGTCAACGGTTTTCCTTACGATTCTGTTCCGAAGACGTATGTGTTACATCATAAAAATCAAACCGGAAGAAAAACTAAAATAAGACAATTTTATCGGTATTGAGGCTCCCGCAAGGCCATGCGTGAGGGAGTGTGGCAGTTTGACGCCAACTATCGCAGAGTGTGGTCGTGTCGCTACAGTTCTCTGCGGTGAGTACAATGTTTTTAAAAACAGCGGCGCTACGCCTCTCTAAATAAAATTAACCCTAACCGCTTGCGCGTTCCGAGATTCAGCGGTGAACGGGACCCCCACCCTGCAACTTGCAGATGTCGCGGAACGCGAAAGGGTTTAAAAGTGGTTCTTCCATGTTCTTCATCGTCAGCGGCGGAGCAGGCGAAGAGTGGAGGGGAGAAGAAGAGGAAGAAAGGAGCGTCATTCCAAACTGGTGTCGTCCCTTCACAGGGTGAGAGAATCTTCATTGCGCCACGCGCTACGTTTGCACAGACAGCCGGCACTTCGAGCACCACTTTACCGTTCCAAAGCAACTTGCAGATCCACCAGGCCAGCAAACAGCCAAACGTTGGTGCAACGTTGGTTTATATAGGGCCTACGAAACCGGAAATAGAGTTCCAAATCTAGCAAGAAATAGCCATACGATGACAATTTATCTCAGCACAGACGCATCTCCCATTAGCACGGTTGGCTACGTACGGTGCGAAAGAAGCTTAACTTACATACATCTGTACGTACTGTAATCCATTCATTGAAATGTTAATAACGGTGATGATCGATGGACACGTTTGGCTAAACGCTCTGCTCTTGTTGAACAGGAGAACTTGAACAAGCTGATGACCAACCTGCGCTTGACGTCTCCCCACTTCGTTCGCTGCATCATCCCCAACGAGTCCAAGACTCCAGGTGCCCAGGCCTCAATACCCTGCCCTCACTGAGAGGCTCCTAGTCCCCAAGCATCCAGGGTTGCCACCTGTCCTGGTTTTCCCCGGTGGACATCCTGTCAATGAGATCACTCTCCTGGGAAATCCGTCTTCCCTGGAAATTAAAAATCCCGGTTTGTTCTCAGTTGCGTGCGGGAGATCCCGAGATATACAGAGGGACTCCTCTACTCACGAACATTCGACTTGCGAACTTTCAGAGATACAAACAAACCTGTCCTTATGTCAAGTTGCCTGTTTGGACCGAGAGTCGTGAGTTCAACCGCCGCACAATAATTGGCGGTGGTGGCATCTACATTTGCAGAACGTGAAGAACCAGTGGCATCTACATTTGCAGAACGTGAAGAACCAGTGGCATCTACATTTGCAGGAGATTATACAACTTTTATAGCCATTCACCCGTGTTTAGTGAGCACACCGTACAACGCGTTTGTAATCGACAGGAGTAAAGTTGGACTTGCAAACAAATCGACTTGTGAACAGAGCTCTGGAACCTAACTCGTTCGTAAGTAGAGGAGTTCCTCTATATGTGTAGTGGGTTCAACTGAGTCGCAGACGTACTCTTGGAGGCAACACATTTATTTAACACCAACACACGGGGTAACTGCCCCTTCACAGAATAACAACCTATGGTGGTGACCACCAGGCTAACTACACTAGTTACAATGTAATTAGCTACAATGGGCCAGGACCAACAGCTCGGGTCCAGGTCCACGTGTTGGAGACTTGTAGAACGTAGAACATAGACGAAGGTTTGTTCAGGATGAACAACAACGCCGGTCCCTCTGGGGACCCGGCTTATATCCTCTGTGGCATGGCTGGCTCCACCCTTGGCCACGCCCACCTTCCAGAATTCTCGATCAGGATCTCGACCCTGACACATGATCACCCCTAAGCCCCCACTTGGGGCCCCTGTGTAGACTTAACCGGTCACGTGTCCTCTGAGGTCAACCAGAGTGCCACGGCCCTTAGCAACCCCATTTCCATGGCCGACACTCCCACACCCTATCCTGTAGGGGCCAGCACTGCACGTCAATCGTGGTGCCATCCAGCACTATCGATCGGCGCTCACCGAGCCACTCTAGGGCCGGTACTGCACCCACATCCAAGTCCGCGATGTCGTCACATCGCACGCCGCGCCTCTCTAGGGCCGGCATTACATAGTGACACCCACGATGTCGCTACATATGGAACAGATATATGCTCCTGAAAGGGTGTCCGGAGAAAGCGAAATTCCATTTCTTGAATCCTATATTACTGTAAAGTAGAGCCGACACAAGGCTGGGGTGGGAAGTCCGTCCTTTATTCACACCCCCAGCACACACTTGCCCATAGCCCGCTCCCGATCCATTCCCCGCCAGAATGCCCCCCCCCCTCCCCCCCGATGACCTCCTCCTTTATCTCACCTGCTCCTCCCCTTCTCCCCTGTACCCACCCCCGCTGTCTTCTTTCTTTTGGCGGGAATCCCCTCCATGCCCGTTAATCCACTGTACATCTCCGTTCCTACCCTTGCCATGCCGTATACATGACCATTCACTTACATTGTGTCATTGGAGATGTGTTGCGGTGGAACACTTTCCCACCCCAAGACGTAATAAATATTTAACAAAAAATCACACCGAAAGAATGCAGCTATACTTTTTAAAAGCACATAATTCTTTTAAAATCTATATATATATAAAAAAAAATGATATTAATACTCAAAATAAGTCGCAGGAATCGAGTTAGAGTGTGGAAAGTGCACCGCGCAATGGCGTCACAATCCGAATTTGGCAAATGAGAAAAATTACACCTCTAAATTACTCAATGGGCACGATGCTCACAATTCATTCAGACGCCACTACGGCGAAAACGTGGCAGGACCCTCCTGAAAAACAGAGTCATGAGACTCGATGGGCCTTTCCTCGGTGAACCCGGAGCTGCTGGCGCACCACCACATGATCTTTCAAGCCTACCAAATCCTGGTCCAGCAGACTGCACTGCTGCCGGCGCAGGGCCATGCTGCAGCAACAGTAGCAGCAGTTACTCACCACGCAGGCGGCGGCCGCCGCGGGCTACAGTCCACCACATGGGTGGCCTTCACGGCCTAGCAGTGTGGCGGTATTGGTGTTGATGGTGCTATGCCCGGCTCTTCCTCCACCGTCCCCCTGACATGAGACAACTCTCAACAAGAACCCATTCTGTTGTGATTGATGCGGCCTAACCGTTGGTGGGGGGGGGGGGGGGGGGGGCGGGGGAGGGTTCGTTGTGGGCCCTTGCTGTGGCCTATCATTGGATCGCCATGTCTCCTTGCTGTCGAGGGCTTGCTCTGTGTGTTGGGTCCGCTGTGGCCTGATGTGGGTCCACGGTGTGGGTTGCTGTTGTCTAATTGGCATAACTGTGAGTCACCTTGGTTCAGTGTGGGTTTGCTGTAGGTCAGAGTGACCTAATGTGGGTCACTGTGGCCTAATGTGGGTTGGTGTGGCATAATGTGGCCTAATTTGGGTCACTATAGCCTAATGTTGGCAACTGGCCTAATATTGGCCACTGTGGATCATTGTGGGTCAGTGTGTCAGGTCAAGCCTTGATCCTGCTACCGTAATGGCAGTAGACGGTACTTCCCGCAAATCGGGCGGGGGTCAATGAACCCGTCCCCCGCCAAGTAGTGCTTAGGGTTGACGAGTACTTGGGTTGGGATGTATGACCCTGATAGAGGAAATGCCATCAAATGGTGGATGAGCTAATTCAATTAATAAGCCAACTCCAGTGAGAGGGCAGATGGGGGCTCTTTAGCCACGGAAGGTTGTCCCGGACAAGTCACTCCCCAATAAATAATCTGCAGCAAACCCACCACCAGCCGTCCTGGGTTAATTCCACGCCGCTGGATACTGGTGAGCAAGCAGAGAGTGTGTGGGTGGGTGAGGACTCTGCGGAAACCGTCAACAACCACTTTAATCAACACATGCGCAATGCATCTCTTGCGTACACACATATATGGTGATGAGGACTGGGAAAACGTGGCAGCGATCTCCTGAGAAAAGGAGACACAAGACACGGCGGCGCTTTCCTGGGTAAGCCAGCGTAGTGATAATACAATGAATGTCTCCTGCACCCAGGCATCATGGACCCGTTCCTGGTGCTGCACCAGCTGCGCTGCAACGGCGTGCTGGAGGGGATCCGCATCTGCAGGAAGGGATTCCCCAACAGGGTCCTCTACGCCGAGTTCAAGCACCGGTGAGTACAGGGCCCAGTCTCTCTTTTCTTAAAAAAAAGTTGATAGTTTTTTTATAGATTGTAATGATCTTGCCAAAGAGAATGTGATATTGGGTTGTACTGCACAGAGCCAATGCCGTGGTTTGGCCAACGAATGAATGAATAAATTCGTGTGCAAGCGAGTAAAATGCATCGTTCCCTGTGCGGCCATGCTCACGGCGTTCTCCAGGTATCGCATTCTCAACCCAAACGCCATCCCGGAAGATAAGTTTGTGGACAGCCGCAAGGCCTCCGAGAGGCTTCTGGGCACGCTGGACATTGACACCAGCCAGTACAAGTTTGGGCACACCAAGGCGAGTCCTGACCCAGAATGTTGTTCTCAAACCCATCGACGCTTTAAAAAAATAGGCGGATTTGGTTGCATGAATATTGTGATGACATCTCAAGGTGTCATCAGGGTTGCGAGTTATGCCAAACGTTACATGGTCAAGGGATTCTATGGGTCTGCGTGGGTCTTTTGGTCTCTGTGTGGGTCTGTCTCGATGTGAGCCTGTGTTTATATGTGGGTCTGTTGCTTTCTATGTGGGTCTCTATGTGAGTCTACGGCTCTCTGTAAGTCTATGGGTCTCTATATGAGTCTGTGAGTCTCTGTGTGGGTCTATGGTTCCCTTTGAGTCTTTGAGTCTTTGGCTCTCTGATAGTCTATGGGTTTCTAATCTCCATGGTGCTTCTAATCACATCTTCCGTGTCTCTTCTCAACACGTGCCCAATCCATTTTAAGTCTCACCTCTACGTTATCTTTCCTCCCCTCCCTGTAACGGTATTTAAAACATATTCTGCTGTTGTGTGTCTCACTCGCCTTTTTCACGTCCGCAGGTGATTTTCAAGGCTGGGTTGCTCGGGCAACTGGAGGAGATGAGGGACGAACGCCTGGCGAAGATATTAACCATGATCCAAGCGAGGGTGCGCGGAATGCTCATGCGGTTGGAGTTCAAGAAGATCATCGACCGAAGGTCAGACACGCGAGCATGGCGACGGGTCGCAAGCGGCCCTTACCTTGACGGCTAAGTGCTCGCTGACAGAATCTCACGTTGGCACAGACAGGTGAAGGACATTGCCTATCGTGTGGCCACTGTTCCCGTGAACTTTGCTCATTAACGCCTCCAGCCACGCGGAAGGGACTCGGCCAGCAGACTGTTTCACACACTGTGCGCAGCCGCCACAGGTCACAACAACACACGCACCTCGTATACACTCACCTCACCCACCCACATATCACTCAGTTCAGATAATTATCTGAAAATTATAATTATCATCACTGGTGTTGGCCGAGAGCGGGCATCGAACTCGGGTCACTGGGGTTTATAGCGCAGTGTGCTAACCACTATGCCACCACTCCCCATAAATGTTCACCCACCCCCGCACCCACCCACCCCCGCACCCACCCACTCACCAACCTGCCCCCCCCCCCCCACTCAATGTCTCCCATTCCACCAGCACTGAGATCCAAGTCTCCGCATTTAGTTTCCGCTCTAATTTTGAGTTCCCTACCTCACCCCACGAACCCCCTTTAATATCCTTATAATAACCACCACCACCTTTCCTGTTCCCTCTTCATAATCTCTCTCTACGGCTACCACTCATCCGTCAACCCAATCCATCCATCATCGTTTTTGCGCTCGTAATTTTTTCTTTAAACCCCATTGACGCATCACAGGTTCGCCCATCGCCTCCTCTCATCTATTCTCTTCACCTCGTCCTCACCGTCACATTCGTGCGCACCGTCGTTAATTCTCTGTTAGAGCGGCCTTGGTCGAGGCGCTACATAAATTACGTTAAGACGAGATTTTCCAATGTTCCGCCACGCCAACAGGGACGCGCTGACCATCATCCAGGCGAACATCAGGGCCTTCATGGCCGTCAAAAACTGGGCCTGGATGAATCTCTTCTTCAAGATCAAGCCGCTGCTGAAGAGCGCCGAGACCGAGAAGGAGATGCAGAACATCAAGGAGGAGTTCCAGAGGCTCAAGGAGCTCTACGCCAAATCGGAGGCGCGGAGGAAGGAGCTGGAGGAGAAGCAAGTCGGCCTCATCCAGGAGAAGAACGATCTCAGCCTCCAACTGCAGGCCGTGCGTCCAGGGTTGATCAGAATCAATGTGTTTGTACTGGAGGAATCCGATGAGCGTTACAATGGCAAACGATGCAAAAACACGATCAGAATGCAGAGTATAGAGGTGAACAAATCACTTAAAATGTTATTTTACAAAAAAAAAAATATCTTACCAATTAAGGCCCACTGAGTTATTAGCTTCTTTTTCAGAAGTGACCTGGCCACAAATGATAGCTCAACTTAGTGGCTTAATCACGTGGACATTTATAGCGGCCAAATAATCTAAATACTCAAAACGCATAATTTTTATTCTAAATATGGGGGGGGGGGGGGGGAAACTTTAATAATACAGCAGGCGTCAGGGTTGGGATCGAACCCCTGCCCTGCACAGCAGGCGGGGAAGATAACGTCACACGACCGTGATGCTCCTGAAATAAATACATGTATGTGTTGGGGGCGCGCAGCTTGGCCACAAAGTCCCTTTGCTTGAAAAAAGAAAATATATTTAATGTTACCTCTGTCCTGGGACCGTTTTTACCAGTATCAAAGTATGAAAAATAAGAATAGATGTTTAGCCTTTCTGGCAATAAAACAGGAGGTGTTAAGATGTTCAAACACCAAATAGAAACCTTTTGCAAGGAATCAAGTTACTGCATGAACCACACGTACTTGTGGTGAGCATGCAAACAAAACACGTGGCTCTCATAATATATGCAATGTCTTTTAAACTGATTGGCCTACACCAGAGACAACCTTCTTCATGGCCTAGTCTCACGAGCAGTGTCAGACCAGAGAACGCCAAAAGACGGATGCCAACAATCGGGTGGCTGCGTATTATTCTTCATAATAAAAGGTGTTTGGGTTAGAATAACGACCTCGGCGATTTGTCAGAATCCTGACAATTCCTGACAAATCGCCTAAAGAAGCAGGTTGAGATCACCAGTAAAACGTCGAACTCGCCATCACAACGCTGTGCTGAAGCGCCGTGCTGCTGCTGCTGCTGTTCAGTTGTTCAGCACATCGTCTGACGTTCCGCTCCACATGCCGGGAACATCTCTGCGTGAACGCACCGCAGAGAGAGAGAGAGAGCTGCGGTCAAAAAATACAACTTCAGCATTCGGACGAAACCGCAGGCGCCCAGTGCGGCGCGAGTGAACGAGCCACCCCCCGTCCCGATGACGATCCGCTCTTCCCCGCAGGAGCAAGAGGTGATCGCGGACGCCGAGGAGCGCTGCGACATGCTGATCAAGGCCAAGCAGCAGCTGGAGACGAAGGTGAAGGAGCTGACGGAGCGGCTGGAGGAGGAGGAGGAGATGAGCTCGGAGGTGACCTCCAAGAAGCGCAAGCTGGAGGACGAGTGCGCCGAGCTCAAGAAGGACATCGACGACCTGGAGCTCACGCTGGCCAAGGTGGAGAAGGAGAAGCACGCCACGGAGAACAAGGCAAGTGGGCAGCGGGAGGTGGCGTACGAACAACAACAACAACGACGACGACGACGATGACGACGACGATTCCAACTTGTAACGAGCTGCCGCGTGCCATTCGCTCGATCTGGTAGAGAGAGAGAGAGAGGACGACTCAGAGGGGCGAAGAGGAACTACGGATAATCAGAATCTGTATCGGCACGGGATAAGAACGTTTGTAACAAACAATACAAATACACGATAGTGGTGCAAAGTACAAGAGAGGTAAACAAATGACCCAAAAAAAAACATATACAACACTAAAACATCCCCATCCTACCAGGCGAAGCCCACCGAGGCATTCACTTATTTTTCAGAAGCGACCTGGCCGCAAATGATCGCTCGAGATAAAGTGGCTCATCTTGCGGAAAAATCCATAGCAGCAAAGATTAGCGACGACGATGCCAACTTGTAACGAGACGCTGCAGCCGCCGCCACCACCCGCCATTCGCTCGCTCTCTCATCTCAGCTCAACGTAAGTTGTACAAGCGCCTTGACCAAGGTCCGTTACATTCGTACGTATCATTGATAATACTCTGTAATGGTGGAGATGAGGCGAATTAGGATAGATGAGAGCAAGTCGTGGGCGAACCCATGATGCGTCAATTAAGGCGAAAGCAAAATTGATGAGAGCAAAATGATGATGAATGGATTGGATGGATGGGGCATGAGTGGTAGCCATGCAATGAGATTGTAAAGAGGGAGCGGGAACGGTGGAAGTTTTTATAAGGGGGAGAGATTAAGGGGTCTTGGGGTGAGCTAGGGGTAAAAAAAGTGAGATTTGAGGGAGGAGCGCTTTGGTAGAGTGGGAGGGAACGACTCAGAGGCTGTAAGGAGGAACCACAGATGAATGGGGAGGCGGCAGCTGCCACACGGCGGCGAGCCAGCACCAACAATTCGCCAAGCTCTGCCATCCTCTATATATTAAGGGAAGAAACCGGAGCTCCCTGAAGAAAATCCACGCTTGCGAGGGGGAAACACTCGATCCCGTCGAGACAGAAATGGGTGACGTCCATATCTTGTTGTCGTTCCGCCTTCCCCTGGCAAGTCGGGGTGTGACAACTCGACGCTCGACAGGAAGGGGCGTTTCGCAAACATTTGTGCAATCCACCATCCCTCGCTGGCATGCTTAGCCACCGTCTTAATGCACGGCCCCTCTCTTATTTTCTTAATCACAGTTGCAGGGCACTGGGCCAAGGTGTCAAGCGACCAGCAGTGGCACTGTTGAAGCAGTATGTACGTATGTGTGTATGTTGAACATAGCAAGCCGTCGAACAAAGTTGGCGGTCACCGCATCGCTGCACTTTTAGATGCGCTCCTGCAGCCGTCTGGAACGCTCTTTCCTCCTATATTAGGAAGCCACTGGAGCTAGGCACTTTAAGTAGATCAGAAACTAATTTCTTTAGGACTGATTTTTGCATTTAGTTTGTTGTCCCTTCCCCCCGCACCTCCAATTAGCGTGGTGGGCTACGTATGGTGCGAAAGAAGTTCAACACACACACGCACTTAATCTGAGTAATAGATTCGTGCAACTCAGCGACGGGCGAGGGCCTCCCCGCATGCGGCGCGGCTCGCGGGGGTTATTGCGCCGTCCGCAACCACGGCGGTGGTCGATGCCGTTTGGCGAAGGTCGGGCAGCAGGGGACGTGGGAGAGCAGACGCATGGGCGACGTTGCTTGCACGGCGTTTGCCGTTCCCGGCATCGCCGTGCAGCAGATTTGCAACAACGTTCACGCACCACGGCGGTCTCCCAATCCGTGCTCTATCCAGGCTCACCCCCCGCGCCCCCCGTCCCGTGCTGAGCATTTTCTAGACCTTGGCTTAGGCCACGGCGCGTGTTGAGCGATTGCCTCGTGGGGAAATGGAGGACGGTCCAGGAATTGACGGCATCATCGTCGTGCGGCACCGCGCAGGTTAAAAACCTCACGGAGGAGATGGCAAACCTGGACGAGGTCATTGCCAAGCTGATCAGGGAGAAGAAGGCCCTGCAAGAGGCCCACCAGCAGACTCTGGATGACCTTCAGGTGGAGGAGGACAAGGTCAACTCCCTGACCAAGGCCAAAGCTAAGCTGGACCAGCAGGTGGATGATGTGAGTATGGGTATTTCTGTTTCATTTTTCATTTTTAAGGTTCTAATAACGTGACATTAGGTGAAAAGGTAAGGGCGCAGCCGTGAAAATGTTTTGCTCACGCGACTGCTGGCAGAAGACCCTGCACCTCCAGAGAGGGTATTTGGCCTACTCTTCCATGGGCGGCCAGACGTCTCGGAAAAGTTGGAAGTAATCATACTTAATTGCCCGATGAACGCAAAGATGATTTGTATTCATCATTATTATTATTATCACCATCACTGTTTTTGGTTCATAAATTGGCGCTAAGATCATGTTGTTTGGCTTTCTGGTTGACGCTTTTGTTTGTTGTTTAAAAGCTTGAAGGGTCGTTGGAGCAAGAGAAGAAGGTCCGCATGGAGCTGGAGAGAGCCAAACGGAAGCTCGAGGGAGACCTCAAGTTGACGCAGGAATCCGTCGTGGATCTGGAAAACGACAAACAACAAACGGATGAGAAGCTTAAGAAGTGAGCCTGCCCCAATTGTGCAATGCAACGTTTCACGTGGCGAGGCCACGTCAAGTGGTCGCGATCGCGACGGTTTGTCGTGACGGAAAAGTTTACCCCGGAGCTTAGGAATTGCATTTCGCATCTTGATACTTAAGTTGTTGCTGTGCTTCGCCGCACTTAAAATATAATAAGTAATATTGCGTGTGTTAATGTGTTGGACGAATTTGGTGTTGCGTTTCCCCTGCAGGAAAGAATTTGAAATTTCGCAGCTCAACTCAAAGATGGATGACGAGCAAGCCTTGGCTGGGCAGCTGCAGAAGAAGATCAAGGAACTCCAGGTGTCCATTTTGACTCACAATCAATCATCACAATTATTGAGGCTTGGAACTTGCCACACAGGTTTTTTTGCTCGCTCCCAAAGACAGAGACTCAGAAGCACAAAGAGCCACAGCCGTGCGGCAGCAGCCACACGGCGGTGAGCCGGCGGCACTACCAAGCATTGCCCAAGCTCTGCAGTTCTCTTTGTACCAAGATGTTTCGAGCTAAATTGAGCATTCATGCACGTGGGACGGAACCAAGAGTGCCCAGGGACAACCCACGCGTGCGAGGGGAGCAACACTCAATCCCCGTACAGATGGAAACAGATGGAGATTAGTCCAATTTCTGTACCGTATACCAGGCGAGGTAGTTAACATCTCCGAGCCACCGTGACGCCCACGAATTTCAAAAATGTTTCACGTATTCCAAACCTGTGCGCCACCGCCGGCCAACCGTCTCCTCTCCGTCGACCGCCCCCCCCCCCCCCCCAAGGCTCGCATCGAGCAGCTGGAGGAGGAGCTGGAGGCGGAGCGGGCGGGGCGCGCCAAGGTGGAGAAGCAGCGCTCCGAGGTGGCGCGCGAGCTCGAGGAGCTGCGCGAGCGTCTGGAGGAGGCGGGCGGCGCCAGCGCCCTGCAGCTCGAGGTGGCCAGGAGGCGCGAGGCCGAGTTCCTGAAGCTGCGGCGCGAGCTGGAGGAGGCGGCGCTGTGCCACGAGGCGACGGCGGCGGCGCTGCGCAAGAAGCACGCGGACGGCGCCGCCGAGCTGGGCGAGCAGCTGGACAACCTCCAGCGCGTCAGGCAGAAGCTGGAGAAGGAGAGGAGCGAGCTCAAGATGGAGGTGGACGACCTGGCCTCCAACGTCGAGCAGGTCACCAAGGGCAAGGTGAGGATGGCCGTCTCGTCCGCTGTGCTGCGTGCGCGCGCGGTAGTGCGTAGGTGCTACTCGCTAACAGCACTTGCCCCAGCAGTCTGCTCAGGCGATACGGGGGAGCTTTGTTTTTTGGAACGAACCCGGCGACCCGATTTCGATTCAGGCTCATGGCAAACCAACGCCAGTGACGATTATCTGAACTGGTCCTGGGCCTCCGCGCTCGCTCTGTTCTACCGTCTCATATGTATTGCACGTCTCACACCTACCGTCTGGATCGCTGCACGCCGAGCGAAACGAAACTCTAGATTTGAATTCTAGATTTGAAGCTTTCGTGACTGCAAGGATTCATACTCTTGGGTTTTTTCGGTAAAGTCACGTAGGTAAAAAAATTAATTTAATAGAAAAAAACGAAACTAGACAACAACTAAAAGGCAAACCAAACGGTGGGCACGACGCGCGAGGGGGTGGTACAAGGTCAAGTTCATGTATTAGGTGTAGCCCTGTTAGCCACTCGGCTCTTGAATCGGGTGCAACCGCAACAAACAAAAAACAAAAACAGGAACAAAAAACATCTTAAAGTGACTATGTGACTAAATGCAAACAGAAAATCCAAGAAAAGACAGCAAAATATTGCAGAAAAAAATCACCGTACACCAACACCAACAAGAGGAGAGACCCCGAGGCGACGCGCTTCTCTGCGGGCTTGGTGGCGCTTGGTGGCGCGCGTCGCGTTTCGCCCCGCAGGCAAACGCGGAGAAGCTCGCCCACACGTTCGAGGACCAGCTGCACGAGGCCAAAGCGAATGTGGACGAGCTGCAGCGTCAGGTCACGGAGCTCTCCTCGCAGAAAGCAAAGCTCGAGACCGAAAACGGTACCACGGCCACTCCGCCCCCACCCCGAGTACACTCACTAGGGACAGCACTGCGCTCGAGAACAACGAGAAGGGTAACATCGGCGCTATCGTACTGTGTCTCACGCACGTACGAATGCACGTTGAACTCCTATCGCCGGAGAAGGGCTCATGGCCACCGACATAAGTAAACAGGAGAATTGCGAGCGTCATGGGTGGATAACAATGGTTATTTTGTCTTACGTACTTTTGTATGTATGTGTATGATTGAACTTCTTCCACACCGTATGTAGCCAAACGAGCTAATCGGAGGTGCGGGGGAAGGACAATAAACTAAACACAAAAAGCAGTTCTAAAGAAATGAGTTGTCAATCTAGATTTTAAAGTGCATAGCTCCAGTGGCTTCCTAATAGGGCTCTATATATGATTCAAAGTTTTGCTGGCTGGCTGGGATTGACGGACACGTTCAAAAGACACACGTGTTATCAGTACATATTTGACTCAATTCAACGATTGGCGTAGGGGGTTATTGCACTCCCCACACGTCAACTTCTATGCACGAAGAGCGTCCAACTGAATGCGTGACCGCATACGTTGACCGAACTAAAAGAATGACTGCGTGAACTCCGCTTTCACTAAAACCCCACATGTCGTCGTCGACTGAACTGTGACTCCAACAACAAACGACGATAACGATGATGACGATTGCGTTGACTCCGACCTGCTGCTGCTGCTGCTCTTAACCGCCCGGCTCCCCGACAGGCGAGATGGGCAGACAGCTGGAGGAGAGAGACGCGATGGTGAGCCAGCTGACCAGGGGGAAGTGTTCCTTCACTCAGCAAGTCGAGGAACTCAGGAGGCACCTCGAGGAGGAAATCAAGGTGAGGCATTTAGGGGACGGGGGCGGGGGGGCGGCTTGGGGAGGCCTTCATCCAGCAGCGGATCGATCGGTGCTGACGAGGACGACGAGGACGATCGCGGTAGCGATGATGGCGGTGACAGGGCCTTTCCTGCGATTGCATCGCAGCTATGGAATGTATGGAAGTATTTTCAGAACCGTAATATTTATTTTCCAGGAGGACTCCGATGAGCTATGAAGCTCTTTTTTTTACCAGATTTCCAGGAGGGGAGGGTAGAACTTAGTTCGCACCGTACGTAGCCGACCGTGCTAATCTGAGGAGCATGATCTGCTCCCCCACACGGTCACATTGTTTCATCTGAAATCTATCACACACGCGGGGCAAGGGGCAGGGTGGGGGTTTGAGAGAGTTTGAAAATTGCAGCACAACCCCCCATCTCAAGCACACAACGACCACGACGCCGCCGCCGGCACGCGCGACATCCGCTCCACGCACACCCCGGCGGGCGCTTCGTTAAATCGTCCGTCGCGTTACGACGCCGCCGTGACGTGCGCTACGACCCGCGTGACGCGTTCAACCGTGCCCTCGACTTGTTTGACCACTCGCGAAAGCGTGCGGTATCAAGCTGAGTGACGATGATGATGATGATGCATCTCCACCATCTCCTCGTTCCTCCACTGTCCCCCCCCCCCGCCCGCCGGCACGCAGGCCAAGACGGCGCTGGCGCACGCGGTGCAGTCGTCGCGCCACGACTGCGACCTGCTGCGCGAGCAGTACGAGGAGGAGCAGGAGGCCCGGGCGGAGCTCCAGCGGGCGCTGTCCAAGGCCAACGGCGAGGTGGCGCAGTGGAGGACCAAGTACGAGACGGACGCCATCCAGCGCACCGAGGAGCTGGAGGAGGCCAAGTGAGGGCACACATAGTAGGCGCTGCCGGGGGGGGGGGGGGGCAGGGGGGGTAGGGGGGGGACAGGGGGGTAAGGGGGTGGGGGGCGAGCAGCGGCTCGGGGGATGCCTTCGTCCGGCAGGGTGGCGGGGAATCGACCGAGGCCGATGACGACGACGGCCGCTTTCGTTTCATTTTGTACCCGCCCGCGCGTCCAGGAAGAAGCTCGCGGCCCGACTCCAGGAGGCGGAGGAGGCGGTGGAGGCCGCCAACGCCAAGTGCGCGTCGCTCGAGAAGACCAAGCAGCGTCTGCAGAACGAACTGGAGGACGTCATGGTGGACGTGGAGCGCTCCAACGCGGTGGCGGCCGCCCTCGACAAGAAGCAGCGCAGCTTCGACAAGGTGCTCGCCGAGTGGAGGCAGAAGCACGAGGAGCAGCGGTGCGAGCTGGAGGGATCGCAGAAGGAGGCTCGCAGTCTCGGCACGGAGCTCTTCAAGCTGAAGAACGCGTACGAGGAGGCCCTGGACAACCTGGAGACGGTCAAGCGTGAGAACAAGAACCTGCAAGGTGCTGATGAGGCTGATGATGGTGATGCTAATGTTGGGTGGGGGGGGTTTTCGCGGTTGTGCTCTGCGTCTCTGCGATGCGGTGTGTAATTCTGGCCGTAACCGCCACTCGATGTCGTTGCTGATGTCGATCGGCGCGATGTCCGACGGTTCGCTCCACAATCGAGGGGAAAGAAAGCAAGCTCTCCTCGATTCGCGTTCCCGAAGAAGCTTCCTGCGCGGTAAGACCCGGAAAGGTTACCACAGAGCCATAGGACGAAGCCAACGTTCGCTGCACGACAGTCGAACGGAATTTTTGGTGACATTCTCAATTCTGGACGGCAGGAAGATTCAGTGCAGAACCAAATTGAAATTGATGGTGGCTGGTTTATTTTGTTTTGAAAAAAAATCCTTCTGGGTTGAGACCATCAACACGGCTACACGCGACCACCCGGGTTTAAATCGCTGGCGGCTGGCTACCATTTGGACATCCGTGAAAAAGAGCTTTACAGCTCATCGGATTCCTCCAGTATATAAATATATAAATAATCGGATTCCCGATTCTTTGCCGAGGGCCTCGGCGGTGGGCCCCGCTCAGCGCCCTGACCTCCCACGGTGCCACGTGGTCACCCACTGTTAATTAAAGTTTGGTATTAGTCACGCGTGCAAATCACATTTCTGTGGCTTTAAGAAAAGCATTGCCCCTTACGCGAACATGTGTTTGATATTTGAAAGCCCCCTTTCATGGGAGCGAGCGAATGAGGAGCTCGCGAGCGAGCGCTCTCTCCGTTGCGCTTTGAGCCGCGAGTCTTTGTTTGTTTATAGAGGAGATTGGAGACCTCACGGAGCAGCTTGGGGAACTCGGAAAGAACATTCACGAATTGGAGAAGATGAAAAAACAAACAGAGCAAGAAAAGTTGGATGTCCAAGCAGCGCTGGAAGAGGCAGAGGTGATGCGGAATAAGAATAATCATCCTCATCACCGCGGTCATCGCTCTCATGACAACTAGGAGCATCTCAATCATCATCAGCAGCAGCAGCGTTATTATTACCAGCAGCATTATCACCAGGATCTTCACGACCACAATTAAATACAAATTAATTCATAACAATAATTTACAGCACTCACTCCACTGTTGGACTAAGGAAATCCTTTGCCTCGTTGATCACGGGGGTTCTCTGAGCATACTTCACCACGCCGGTCAGTGACGGGTTGGTAGTAATCGGCACGATGTTCATCGCGCGGTGTGCTAACGCCAGCGTACCACAACAACATTGGCAGCAAGTCGCAACCTCCGATGAGCACGGTTGGCTACGTACGGTGCGAAAGAAGTTCAACGTGCATAAATACGCATCAATAACGAACGTCAGTAGGTGCGGCACCGTCCCGAGTCTGCACCAACATCGATGTCGGCATTTGTAGCATAACGCGACCAAAGGTCCTCGTTTGGCCACGACGCAATCTCGGTTGTAGAAAGTTGTTTTCCCCCGGTGTCCCCTCTCTCCCACCATCCCCCCTCGTCATTATCAACAACAACGACCGACCGGGCGCTGTTGTTGTGTGCCCCTCCCCAGGGCGCTCTCGAACACGAGGAGGGCAAGAGCCTGCACCTGCAGCTGGAGCTGAACCATGTGAAGGGCGACGTCGACCGGAAGATCGCTGAGAAGGAGGAGGAGATCGAAAACCTGAGGTGCCGGCGTTCGTCAAAAGATAAATATCTATAGGCCGACCTGACGATATGGAGCGGGATAAATGTAAAATTTCGATTTAAAGCTTTCGTGACTACAGGGATTCATCTTCTTGGTTCTTTCGGTAAAGTCACGTAGAAGGGAAATAATAAAATAATAATAATAAAACATAATCAAATAATTCTCACGACGTTTCGGTCACAACTCAAGCAGCCGTCCTCAGGTCAAGATCAGGGCTGTCGAAAAGGGGGATAAATGTTTATTGCCTCTGGTCCAACTCGACTGAGAGAATTATTACAAAGAAACCCACAGACGAGGACTTTGATAAAATCTTTACGGGGCGTTCGAATTACGGTGGTTGTCGGTGACTGACGGTGACCAACAGTGATGATATCGTATGGACGAACAGCAACGTCACATTGTGATGCTAACTTTTGACACCCAGTGAAACGCTTCCAGGAGATGCGGAGTTCATTTCAGTGAGCAGCTGTTCACTCGATGTTTTACTGTTTGTTCACCACATTCGAAATTTAATGTACCTCCAATAAGCACGGTTAGGCTACGTACAGTGCGAAAAGAAGTTCAACATACGTAATAGCATGGTCGGCTACAAAGACAAAGATTCCCCCGTGTAGCCTCAACAGACCGTTGGGGCAAGTGCTGTTAGCGAGCACCTATGAAGGCCGGCACGACACACGACGGAGTGGGTGGCCAGCACCACGCCTGACCGCCTTTGTCTCCCGAGTGGCGATGTTTACACACCGCACCAGGTACTCATTTGAGGTTGAGTCGACCTAGAGGAGGCCCAGGACCGGTTCAGATAATCCTCACCGGCGAGCGGGAATCGCTGGGTTCGTAGTGCAGCGCGCGCTAACCGCTCCCCTACCACGGCGCGGGCTCCCCGCAGACGCAACCACCAAAGGGCGGTGGAGGCCATGCAGACGGCGATGGATGCGGAGGCGAAGGTCAAGAACGAGGCGGTGCGCCTCAAGAAGAAGATGGAGGGGGACCTGAACGAGATGGAGATCCACCTCGACCACGCCAACCGCCAGGCCGTCGAGTTCCAGAAGCTCACGCGTGCCCTGCAGGGCCAGCTGAAGGTAACGGCGGCGGTCGGGAGACGGGGGAGCGGAGTTGAGCCTGGGTAGCGCTGGGGATGGGCGACCGTGACTGCACGGCAGCCTACAGCAACAATCATCACTGGCAGCACGGTCAAATGTGGTTTAAGCGACCTCACACGGCATGTGGACACAAAAGGGGTGTGCATGAGGACAACCGCCCCCTCCCCACCTCCGCCGATCAGGAGTTGAACTTGGCACGGCACCTCGAGAGGGCTTTTATTCGCTTGACCCACACAATCCCCCCCCCACGCTGCTCACAACTATGCGGGGAGATAGGCAGGGCCTTCATCCAGCAGCGGATTGACGCAACAGGGGCCAAGTCTTCCAGCTACGGCCGATGTGGACGTAGAGCAGCGGCTATCGTTTTACTTGGAGGTGCTCGAGCCGGATGATTGCGTCACGAGTAGCGGAGTGGTGCATCACTCCGATGATCGTTTGGACTTTTAAAGCGCACATTATTCGAGAGAGGAGGCGACGACTCAGGAAGCATGAAGAACCACGGATAAAGCAGGAACGGCAGCGATTTCTCAAGCTCTGTTTAACGCGTAAGCTTTGCCAACCAATATTATCCATAAGAGGTTTTTTTTGGGTTAGATCACGTAAATATAAACGTGTCGTTAAACCTCGAATTGTAAATCAAAGTGTCGTGGGTTTAGTCTCCAAAACACCGGTGTGTTGTATTAGTAGCGAATTGGCATGTTTATTTTACGTGATAAACCTTTTTGATTGGCTGTGTTGGGTGGTGGCGGGTTTAATGACACATTTACATTTGCGTGATCTCACCGAAAAAAACCTATGGATTCTCAAGCTCTGCGGTCCTCTGTATATTAAGGTGTTATAGGCCTCCTTCAAATTTATGTATCGGGCATCGAGTCGTCAAACGTTCCACGGTCAGTTCTGGGTGGCGACCACAGTCGTCACGGACTGCTGGAGAGTTTTTAAATTATCCGCATCAGTGGTTCAGGGGTTGCGGCCCCGTGAGCTTCAGGCCGGGGGATATCGACGCCCAGGGATCTCCTGCGTCGCCTGGACTCTCACGAGGGGGGCGGCGTTGGCGGTGACGGCGGCCGTGGCGGTTCCGCGCGTGCGGCCGTGCAGGAGCTGCAAGTGCAGCTGGACGACGCGCTGCGGGAGGGCGAGGACTACAAGGAGCAGGTGGCGGCCGTGGAGCGGCGCAGCGCCCTGCTGGTGGCCGAGCTGGAGGAGCTGCGCTCGGCGCTCGACCAGACAGAGCGAGGGCGCCGCCTCGCCGAGCAGGAGCTGCTGGAGGCCACCGAGCGCGTCAACCTCCTCCACTCGCAGGTGCCGGCCCACCCACCTCCCACCCCCCAACCCCTGCCCCCCCCACCCCCCAACCGCCCCCCCACCCCCCAACCGCCCCCCCACCCCCCAACCGCCCCCCCCACCCCCCAACCGCCCCCCCACCCCCCACTCCCCACCCTCCACTGCCTACCTCCCGCTCCTCTATTTAATACTTTTTTATTTACTTAACGTTTATTATAACCAATTTTTTGCGGTGTTATTATAGTAATTGTCAAGTATTTCAAAAGCGCATTTACATATTTATTTCATTAAGGTAATTCATAGAAAGAAAAAAGAAAGGATTTGCCAAGGCCAATTTCGTAATCCGCCAAATTTGCCGTTCACGAGCACTGCGCGTGTCTCCGGCCCGCAGAACACGTCCCTGATAGGCCAGAAGAGGAAGCTGGAGACGGATGCCTCTCAGCTGCAGGGCGAGCTGGAGGAGGCCATCCAGGAGTGTCGCAACGCCGAGGACAAGGCCCACAAGGCCATCACGGACGTGAGTGCCCCCCCCCCAAAACACCACACCCCCCGCCCCCACCGCTTCACGCGACGAGCATCGTTTGCTCTTAAATTATCTTGGTCGTCGGTTTCATCACCGTCGTGTTCATCGACGTTGAGTCGGGAGACAGAAAGTCCGTTTTGGGGGTTTGTCGCTGGGCGCACGAATCCCCTTCGTGGAAGCGGACGTAACAGAGCTACCTCTGGGCGCCACGGTGGTGGGATGTTAACTCCCTCGCCGGTTTTTCCCTCCACATTTAGAATAAACATCACGTGTTTAGAGTATTTGGCTGCTGCTATACCTTTCCACATGATGATACATCAATTTCGTTGAGCTATCATTTGTGATAGCTAGGTCGCTTCTGAAAAAGAGATACATAGCTCAGTGGGGCCTTACCTGATGGAAAAAAACAAAATAAAAAGTAACCTCTGGTCCAAAGACAAAATACGGCAGCATTTACTCACCTGCTCTGCAATATGAGAGTGATGTTCCACTGCACGATGGTTGAAAAGGATTTGTATTTAATTCAGTGCTGGAATTTAGCCAAATGTCAGCGCGAACCCAAATTTTATGCGATGGGCCCCGTTTGTTCGGTAACTGGGGGAGGTCTGCGCCTGACATTGTGACGTCATTGTGACGACATTGTGACGTCGTTGTGACGTTGCTGCGACGTCGTGTGACGACGGTCCGTGGGCAGGCGTCGATGATGGCCGAGGAGCTGAAGAAGGAGCAGGACACGAGCGCTCACCTGGAGCGCGTGAAGAGGAACGCGGAGCAGACGCTGAAGGACCTGCAGCACCGGCTGGAGGAGGCCGAGCAGATCGCGCTCAAAGGCGGCAGGAAGCAGATCCAGAAGCTGGAGGGCAGGGTGAGACTGAGGGTCGGGCGGCGGCGGCGACGGCTTCCGAATCCACGCACGATGTATATGTGCGGAACAGAAAGGCTTCCGCGCGACAGCGTTTTTGATGAGCGACGCGTCGTGTCGAGCGACAGGCCGACTGACTGGTAATGGATGGCCTGCGTCAAGGAATGCCTTGTCACTTAACTAGTGACTAGGACTAGGCCTACCTCATCCATAATATACTCGTGGGTAGTAGCAGGAATACCCCAAATGTTTAACTGTAAACCTCCACCACCCGACAGATCCAATGAAAAATAAAGTCATCGCGTGGACAAATTTGCCAATCGGATTTGGTTCATCAGCGAAACCGGACGAGGAATGCTGAAGAGCAGGCGACATTTCCACCGCCGTTCTGCACGATGTTTCGCTGGAGATTGCCTTCTAGGATCATCATCATCGGGATATTAAACGAGAAGCTCAGCCCTCGCGCCGACCTTCATAGGCGCTTACCGACAGCCGCTCTCCATCCCACAGGTGCGGGAGCTGGACAATGAGCTGGAGATGGAGCAGAGGAAAGGGGCCGAAGCCCTGAAGGGTTTCCGGAAGTACGAGCGTCGGATGAAGGAGCTCACCTACCAGGTACTTGCCCTCGTCACCATGGGCACAGCCGCCGCGGGGATTCTGGGGTGGGTGGGGGGTGGGTCCGGACACCCCCAAATACAAAGATCCCCCATATAGTCATTAACAGACTGTTGGGGCAAGTGCTGTTAGTGAGCGCCTATGAAGGCCGGCACGGCACACGAGGGGGTGGGTGGCCAGCACCACGCCCGCCTCCCGTTGTCTCCCCAGTGGCGATGATTGAACACTGCACCAGGTACTCATTTGAGGCTGAGTCGACCGAGGGGAGGCCCAGGACCGGTTCAAATAATCGTCACTGGTGTTGTCCGTGAGCAGGAATCGAACTCGGAGTGCCAGGTTCGTAGCGCAGCGTAGCGCTTACCGCTACACCACCAATCACCCCCCCCCCCCCCCCGCCACAGATAAAATTCACAAGCATTTGAGTCCGCGTATTTTTCCCCCTCTCCTTTCGAATGAGCCTATTGAGATTGTAGAAGCTTTTAAAATAAAGGTGTTTTCTGCAATCAATATATATTAGTGGAGTATCTAGAAACGGATCACCCTGTACATTTCATTATAATCACGACCCTGTTGCCGATTAAATCACCGACGCAATGTCCAATTTAAGGCTGAAGAGGACCGGAAAAACTTGTCACGAATGCAAGGCCTCATCGAAAAACTGCAGCATAAAGTGAAAAGCTACAAGCGGCATTCCGAAGAAGCTGTGAGTACCTTGTGCCGAGATGCTCCCCACCCGACCTCTCATCAGACACTCACCACTCGCCTGACCCCCAACTCATTCTGACCCTCGCTATATTAAATGCCACACACTACGCTCTTCTCACGAGTGTAATACTTCATGATATTTCGATCCCTAGCCAGGATTTTTCCATTGTGCGTAATTCTTCGTTCGTAACATTTCCCGACGTTTGTTCTACGCAACGCCTGTGAACCCTCCCTTCTCCCATGTAACGCGCTGGCTGCCGTCGTACCGGCCGGTTCTATGCAAACCCCCGTAAACCCTCCACCTCCCCCGCCACCCGTGTAACGTTTCCTGCTGCCATATCAGTCGTTTTGTCTGGGCCGCCGTTTGGGAAGCAAATAAATAATCATCCCGAGCCCGGGTGGACCTCGCGTGAAACCGAGCGGCCGGCCCCTCTGTGTGTTCGTGTGCCACGTTGGCTGCGTCTCCAGGAGGAGATCGCCAACAGCAACTTGTCCAAGTATCGGAAGCTGCAGCACGAGCTGGACGACGCGGCGGAGCGAGCCGACATGGCAGAGACGCAGGTCAACAAGATTCGCAGCAAATCGCGAGACGTGGTCACGAAGGTGAGCCCACACCAGAGTTGAGGTTGTTTTGTTCTTACAGTAACAGGGACTCCTCTACTAAACGAGCGAGTTAGGTTCCAGAGGTCTGTTCGTAGGTCGATTTGGTCCTAAGTACAACTTTACTCCCATCGACTCCAAACATGTTGTACGGCGTGGACACTAAACACGGGGAATGGCTTTAACAGTTGTATAATCTCCTGTAGATGCCACTGGTTCTTCATGTTACGCAAATGTAGATGCCACTGGTTCTTCACGTTCTGCAGATGTAGATGCCACTGGTTCTTCATGTTCTGCAGATGTAGATGCCACTGGTTCTTCATGTTACGCAAATGTAGATGCCACTGGTTCTTCACGTTCTGCAGATGTAGATGCCACTGGTTCTTCATGTCCTGCAGATGTAGATGCCACTGGTTCTTCATGTTCTGCAGATGTAGATGCCACTGCTTCTTCCCGTTCTGTAGATGTATATGCCACTGGTTCTTCACGTTCTGTAGATGTAGATGCCACTGGTTCTTCATGTTACGCAAATGTAGATGCCACTGGTTCTTCACGTTCTGCAGATGTAGATGCCACTGGTTCTTCATGTTCTGCAGATGTAGATGCCACTGGTTCTTCATGTTCTGCAGATGTAGATGCCACTGCTTCTTCCCGTTCTGTAGATGTATATGCCACTGGTTCTTCACGTTCTGTAGATGTAGATGCCACTGGTTCTTCACGTTCTGCAGATGTAGATGCCACCACCGCCATCTATTGCATGTCGGTTGGAACTTTAGACTCTTGGTCTGAACAGGCAACTGGACATATGGACATTTGGACGGGTTTGTTCGTATCTCTGAAAGTTCGTAAGTCAAATGTTCGTAACTAGAGGATTCCCTGAAATAATATGGTGAAAATGATTTGAGAATACTGCAGTGGTGTGTTATGGTTTAGCACACCGAACTTGAAATCGAGTGTACGGGTCTCTCCTTTCCGATGCAACTAAATGCATCTGCGGAGAAAACGGCGAGCGCTCGTTTGTACTTCAGAATCAGAATATTTATCAATTCAATCAGCTATGAAGGTCTTTTTCACCAGATGTCCAGTAGGAACATCTGTGACTTCTTACACGAAGCACACGTCCTGCTGTGCCGGCAGAGTTAGGCATGGTTTCTATCCAGGGAGATTTACGTAATTATCCGCATAACAAGTTTGTAGGGAATGCTATGGTGGGCACACGCAACTTGCATTCCAGAGGTCGCAAATGTTTTTTTCTAAATGTAAAACCAAACCGAATTCTTTCCTCGTTCCCCAACCTCTGTTCTTCAGAAACACGACGAGTAAAGAGTGACCAGCGGCTCCAGAGAGAAGATTCAGCGGAGCATCTGCAAGCAAGCGGGGGTTGGGGGGGCTACATTCAAAGAAAGCCTCCCGTCCGTCCAATTCTTGACAACGACGTACCCACGTCTCCATTACCACCGGGGCAGTTCCATAAAAAATACAAATTATTATCGGTCAACGACCTCAGTCAATAACAAAAAATATTTTAAGACGACGTAAAAATAAAAAAATACTCCAAAAAGTAATTTCGTCTTAGTACGTCCGACGCCCATTTTTCAAACATTTCTCCCGTATCAAAAAAGGCGGACACATTTATCTCCGAGTCCTAATTGTTCGACACATCTTATCCAAAGTGAAAAAAGCCACTTAATGATTATACTAACAGATACTCGATTTTTTGTATACGTTTAAAACGTACGTCCGAGACCGCGTGACTGCCAAGTGACAACGGGGTCAAATCGGTAAAGGTGAAGCAATTTGACCGTATCGGCAAAATATGAATCTGGCCCTGGTGTGTGTGTGCGTGTTTGTCTCTGCTACAGTACTGTATTATTTTATTTTTATTTTGATGTTTTACTTACGTGACTTAACCGAAAAAACCTAAGAATATGAATCTTTGCTGTCACGAAAGTTTCAAATCTAGAATTACAGTACTGTAGTTAGAGGACCCGCTATTATGTACGGTTTCACAAACATAACACTCAAGAGTAGTCAAGCAGGCGACATGCCCAGTGACCTAAACCACGGGGCAGTTCCAGCGATGACCGGCTTTCACGGCAACCGGCAACAGATTAATTTTTGCCTTGAGGGAGCAGTCCCTGGGTGGTGCGTTTGAGAAGGATTTTTTGGAAGTTTTGGAAGGATGTTTTCAGCGTGGAGAAGTAGTTCTGCATGAGGTAGAAACTTAAGAGACTCGGAGAAAAGAAAGAGCGAGGACTGCAAGTATCTTGAGATGCGAGTTGAGTGTCGCGTTGAGCAACAAGAGCAATGGAGAGACAACACAATGAACTTTTTAGAGCAGCTTCAGAGAGGGGAGGAAGGAAGCTGAATGAGAATTTAAATAAACATGGCAACATGTGGATTGGCCACTCGAGGCGGTGAACGTTTGACAAAGGAAGTTCCGGAATGAAGGATGCTGGGAAAGAGGCCAAGAGACGGGAAAGGTAAAGTTGCCGTGAAAAAGAGCTTCACATCTCATCGGATTCCTCCCGTGACAATAAATATTCGGATCGATGCTGCTGGACAACTTGGGAGGAGGGTTGGAGAAAGACGCCGTGCGGCAAAGCGAAGAAAGCTCGCGATGAGGCAGGATGGGTGGCGATTGAGCCGGGGACCTGCAAATGGACACATGGCCGGGGACAGAGAGGAAGGATTTGCCATTCCATCTTCGTAGAATAAGCAACGATTATGAATATTCCTGCTAAAAGATGCTCATCGATTACACGCGCTTACAGTTGGTATATAATTATTCACCGTGCAAGCCGGCAAGCGAACAGCACGTGCCACACGCGACACGACTTTTGTTTTCTTGGTTCTTTCGGTAAAGTCACGTAGAAGGGAAGTAATAAAATAATAAAGATAAAACATAATAAAATAATTCTCACGACGTTTCGGCCACAACGCAAGCAGCCGTCCTCAGGTCATTCTTCACCTGAGGACGGCTGCTTGCGTTGTTGCCGAAACGTCGTGAGAATTATTTTTTAATGTTTTATTTTTTCTTCACCTGAGGACGGCTGCTTGCGTTGTGGCCGAAACGTCGTGAGAATTATTTTATTATGTTTTATTATTTTATTATTTCCCTTCTACGTGACTTTACCGAAAGAACCAAGAAGATGAATCCCTGCAGTCACGAAAACTTTAAATCGAAATACAACTTTTGTAACGCGTGGCACACCGCCGTGCTAGAGCGAGCGCTTTGCGGTAATCATCGCTTCAAGCTTACGAATCCCAGATGTTGAAACGACGGCATGCAATGGTTAAACATTAGAAATTATTCTCTTCGTTGGTTGGAGGTGACAGTGGTACCACTCGGGGATAGTTTGTGTTTTGCATGCGGTTGTTATCCTCATTGTGTGGTTGAAAATAAACATCTGGACAAAAAAACGTTCTGATGCCCCTCGCCTTCATTTCACAATAACACGAGCCTGCTCTCTCGAGGGTACCCTCGTGAACGTCACATGGACAGACGCGCTGATACTGCTGCTGCTGCTACTCCTGCTACTACTGCTGCTGCTACGCTGCTGCTGCTACTGCTGCTACTACTGCTGCTGCTACTGTTGCTACTACTGCTGCTGCTACTCCTGCTGCTACTGCTGCTGCTACTACTGCTGCTGCTACTGTTGCTACTACTGCTGCTGCTACTCCTGCTGCTACTGCTGCTGCTACTACTGCTGCTGCTACTGTTGCTACTACTGCTGCTGCTACTGCTGCGCTACTGCTACTACTGCTGCTGCTACGTGCTACTACTCTGCTGCTACTACTGCTGCTGCTGCTGCTACTGCTGCTGCTGCTACTGCTTGCTACTACTGCTGCTGCTACTCCTGCTGCTACTGCTGCTGCTGCTACTGCTGCTACTACTACTGCTGCTACTACTGCTGCTGCTACTGTTGCTACTACTGCTGCTGCTACTCCTGCTGCTACTGCTACTACGACTACTGCTGCTACTGCCGCATGGTTCGACCGCTGGAACTTGATTTGGAGTTCCCAGAGCAGCAGTTGAAAAAACGATAGTAAATAATAAATGCGTTTCCTTTTGTTTCGTGTAATTCGTGGAAATGACATCTCGTAAGCACATTTTAGCAGACAGCAACAATTACCCAAGAACACCACCCACGGGAAAATAAAAATTAGTTAGTTTTCTATATTTATATTTCTAGTGATTTGTTTACCTTTCCATTGCACTCCTATGATGTGTTTGTACCGTTTGTCGCTGTAACGTTCTGACCCGCCCCAACTGGGCGTCTGTGAAAAAGAGCTTTACAGCTCATCGGATTCCTCCGGTGTACATTCATATTCTGGTGGTGGTGGAGGAACAAGGCAACACGTGTTGCTAGGTGGTGGTGGGGGTGGAGGAGGAGGAACAAGGCAACACGAGTTGCTAGGTGGTGGTGGGGGTGGAGGAACAAGGCAACACGTGTTGCTAGGTGGTGGTGGGGGTGGAGGAGGAGGAACAAGGCAACACGAGTTGCTAGGTGGTGGTGGGGGTGGAGGAACAAGGCAACACGTGTTGCTAGGTGGTGGTGGGGGGAGGAACAATACAACACGAGTTGCTAGGTGGTGGTGGGAGAGGAACAAGGTAACACGTGTTGCTAGGTGGTGATGGAGGAGGAACAAGACAACACGAGTTGCTAGGTGGTGGTGGTGGAGGAACAAGGCAACACGTGTTGCTAGGTGGTGGTGGGAGAGGAACAAGGTAACACGTGTTGCTAGGTGGTGATGGAGGAGGAACAAGACAACACGAGTTGCTAGGTGGTGGTGGTGGAGGAACAAGGCAACACGTGTTGCTAGGTGGTGGTGGGGGTGGAGGAGGAGGAACAAGGCAACACGAGTTGCTAGGTGGTGGTGGGGGGGGAGGAGGAACAAAGCAACACGAGTTGCTAGGTGGTGGTGGGGGGGGAGGAGGAACAAAGCAACACGAGTTGCTAGGTGGTGGTGGTGGGGGTGGAGGAACAAGGCAACACGAGTTGCTAGGTGGTGGTGGGGGGGGAGGAGGAACAAAGCAACACGAGTTGCTAGGTGGTGGTGGGAGAGGAACAAGGCAACACGTGTTGCTAGGTGGTGGTGGGGGTGGAGGAGGAGGAACAAGGCAACACGAGTTGCTAGGTGGTGGTGGGGGGGAGGAGGAACAATACAACACGAGTTGCTAGGTGGTGGTGGGAGAGGATCAAGGCAACACGTGTTGCTAGGTGGTGGAGGAGGAACAAGACAACACGAGTTGCTAGGTGGTGATGGAGGAGGAACAAGACAACACGAGTTGCTAGGTGGTGGTGGGAGAGGAACAAGGCAACACGTGTTGCTAGGTGGTGGTGGGAGAGGAACAAAGCAACACGAGTTGCTAGGTGGTGGTGGAGGAGGAACAAGGCAACACGTGTTGCTAGGTGGTGGTGGTGGTGGAGGAACAAGGCAACACGAGTTGCTAGGTGGTGGTGGTGGAGGAGGAGGAACAAGGCAACACGAGTTGCTAGGTGGTGGTGGGTGGTCAGAGAACAGCTGAGCTCCTGACAGCAGCGAGAGAGTGCAGGGGCAGCAGCAGCAACCCGAGGATGCCCTCCCTCGCCTCGTCTCGCAGCAGCCCAGTGACCTCCTCGCTCCCGGCAGGCGGCAGCAAGAGCACGTGGCCTGCTGCTGCGTGGGGAGCGGTGGTGCAGCGGTTAGCGCGCCGCGCGTTGAACCCGGCGTACCCGAGTTCGATTCCCCGTTCACGGCCACCAGCACCGGTAAGGAATTAATTCTAGATTTGAAGCTTTCGTGACTGCAAGGATTCATATTCTTAGGTTTTTTTCGGTAAAGTCACGTTGGTAAAAAAATTTAATTTAATAAAAGTAAAATAAAAATAAAACAAAAATCATGATTTGTATTTTAGTTTTATTTTACCTTTATTAATTTTAACTTTTTTTACCAACGTGACTTTACCGAAAAAACCTAAGAATACCAGTAAGGAATATCTGAACCTGGTGCGGTGTGTAAACATCGTCACTGGAGAGACGATGGCAGTCGGGCGTGGTGCTGGCCACCCACCCCCCTCGTGTGCTGTGCCGGCCTTCGTAGGTTGCTACTGGCTAACAGCACTTTGTAATCGATTACTCGATAAATCGGTGCCGGCGTAACGGTGATATTTTTTTGGTTAGCCTGCTCACGAGTGCTCGTATGGGTGGGTGGGTGAGGTCGTGTGAGTGGGAGGCAACTTTTCTACTTGAGGCGACACGATTACATCATCACCAGGCTTGCGGGTCTTGAATTGCGGGCCAGTCACCCTGCACTCTTCCACACGGTGGCGCCACTTCAAACGGCATCTTACTAAACTTGTTATTTTACTAAATATTCCTTTTTCAGAAGCGACCTGGCTAAAACATGATCGCTCAACTTAGTTGCTTATCACGTGGATATTTATAGCAGTCAAATACTCTAAACGCGCTTTTCGAAATGTGGAGGGAAAATCCACTGGAGGTCGTGAGTTCAATCCCGACCCTGAAGCCTGCGGAATATTTAGATTGTTCACGTTCTCCTCGTGGTCGCGTGGATTTTTCTCCGGGTTTTCCCTCCTCATTTGGAATCAACATCGCCACGCGCTTAAGAATATTGGGCTGCTGTAAATGTCCACACGATCAGCCACTTCGTTGAGCTATCATGTGGCCAGGTGGCTTCTGCAAAAGAGCTCCAATGGCTCAGGTGGGCTTTACCTGGCAAAACAAGAAAAATAGTTCGATCTGGCTCGCGCGCACGATCCGATGTCATCGCTCCCATCGTCCGCGGTGAACTCATTCTCGATCGCGTTCTTTCCTTCGGGCTTGCCTACTCCATCCGTCTGCCTCGACCGCATGGCCAAATATCGCATTCCAGCAACACGTGGCCTGTGCAAGACAAAGAATCACCCCTCCCCACCGCTCCGTGTATAATCTGAACAAGCTTTCGGGGCAAGTGCAGTTATCGAGCAGTAACCGCACGATGACGCTCGGGGCGGACCTGCCTGCGCTCGCCCCGCTCATGGAGTGTCCTCTTCTAACCTCGTGCACTTCTCCGATCACCGATCCAGACAACCACTGAAACCCACCCAGGGGGTGCTACTAATGCGCGGCCCTGGTGGTGTGACTCTACACAAATCGTACGTTCAGCATGATCTGACCACCCAGCGTCTTGTGATGCAACGTCGCTGACAGCGTTCGGCCTGGCTATTCTCCTCCGCGGCTTCGCTCCTCTCTCTACTGCTAGATGGATGTTGGCCAAGAGATGTTCGTGGCTGGTGTACCTGTCGCTGTGGTCTCCCCGCCCCCCCACGTCCTAATTGTGTGGGAGGGGATTCCCTTACACTGGGTGGTCCAGATGTCGTGACTCCCAATTCCATTGACCCCTAAAATTAGTTCTCCCTTTGCATGTTCATTTGTGTTTTAAATGAACCCTACTTTTAAGATACATCTTCAGTTTTGGAGAGTTCAATGGCGGTCACAAGACATATGGGCCACCTTGTACAGGATGTGAAATTTGGGCTCGGTTTTGGCACGGTCCATTGGTTAATTTCCAAATAAAAATTAAAGCCTGCACCTGTTTTGAATACAATGCACGCGATTTTCTGCACCGGTTAAGAATTAATCCGGCTAATTATTAATAATTCCACTCACAGCCCATGCTGCACCGCTGATGAATTGGCGGCTTGAATGAGGTTCATTAATTCCTTCAATTAATTCCTTCACCCCCCTGGCAAACTCAGAACCTTGGGCTCTTCCTGTGCCACTTCACCACCCCACCCCCCTCATTCAAACACGAGGTCCGCCACATACACACTGTATCGGGATTGAACCTCCACTCTCATCTGTGAGTAATTTCACTATTTAATCGCGTACCACGTCACACCGAACAGCAGCACCACCGCAGTCCTGCCAGATGAGCGCCAGACGGAACGGATTCCCCCAGCACCTCACGTCTGCTCTATGACCCCCACGCACCCCACGCACAAAACCCCACCCACCCCACGCACCCCACCCACCCCACACACCCCACCCACCCCACGCACCCCACCCACCCCACGCACCTCACCCACCCACCCCACGCACCTGACCCACCCACCCCACGCACCGGACCCACCCACCCCACGCGCCCCACGCGCCCCACGCACCCCACGCACCCCACCCACCCCACGCGCCCCACCCACCCCACCACGCACCTCACCCACCCACCCCACGCACCTCACCCACCCCACCCACCTCACCCACCCCACGCACCCCACGCACCTCACCCACCCACCCGACGCACCTCACCCACCCACCTCACCCACCCCACGCACCCCACGCACCTCACCCACCCACCCCACGCACCTCACCCACCCACCCCACGCACCTCACCCACCCACCCCACGCACCTCACCCACCCACCCCACCCCACAACCACCCTACGCACCCCACCCACCCCACAACCACCCCACGCACCCCACCCACCCCACGGACCCCACCAACGGCCAAAGTAAACTATAAATAGACCACGTGGTTGTCTCAAACCCAGAGACCACCATCACCCGAGAAGAACTCCCAGCTTCTCACGACAGCCGGAAAAGATAAAAACAAACAGGTGGAGAGGGGAAAAAAGCACACGAGCAAAACTGCAACGATGGTGCAAGTCTCTTAAATCCACTGCCACTGTCCCAGTGTCAAAGAATACACCACAGTTAGCCGATCGGCAGTTGGCATGTAGTGGGGTAAAATGTGGGTATTCCCACCACTTCCAATATGTCTGGCGTATAAGAGTAGACGAACTTCTGAAAATACTCAGTAGAGCTCCCTCTTGCATAGGTGTAAGTACCTTACATAGCCAACCGTGCTAATCGGAGGTGCGAGAGGACTCTATTGCAGGGCTGCACCTTTACCCTTGCCACCACGTCCCATCACCTGGCCTTAAGTGTCCTCCTTATAGGATCGCTGTTGATGCCCTTACGTTCAAGGAGTGCCCTTACATTCGTAGGGTCTTCCTATTGTCCACCTACTACTGAACGTCACTCAAATGAATCTGACGTCCTACAATCAACATCGCCTCCATCTCACGATACGAAGTGGTTAGCAGCCGTCAGACCCTTAACAAGCCAGCAAAAATCCATTGCGATCAGGAATATATTTCTCATGGGTGACCTGGGCTTTAATAATCACTATAATTTATAGCCCTTTGTCAATCCTCTGCTTGCTCCACCAGAGTACGCTTGGCTGTATTGGGGCAGTCGTCGGTGATAAACGCCTGATGGTTTGCATTTCGCCGCATTTGCAGTTTGGTGGAGTCCGTGATCGTTCCAATAATGGAGGAAATGTTGCCACAACCTTTACCTCCACGTGGTGGTGGTGGTGGTGGTGTTGTTGGGATCAGGGTTGAGAGTGGCTCTTAATGTCTCAGTGGCAGCAGAGAGAATGTAGAGCTACTTCTACTTCGTATTGTTTATTATATGCAGGATACATACTCTCTGGTTCTTTCGGTAAAGTCACGTAGGTATAAAATAAAAATAAATCACGACGTTTTCATTGCAACACAAGCAATCATCATCAGGTGGGAAAACCACTGCAACAAAAAAAAATCACTGCAAGAAAAAATTGCTGAATTTTTTTCTTGCAGTGGTTTTCCAACCTGATGATGATTGCTTGTGTTGCAATCGAAACGTCGTGATTTATTTTGATTTTATTTTATACCTACGTGACTTTACCGAAAGAACCAGAGAGTATGTATTCCTGCAGTCACGAAAGCTTCAAATCTAGATTATGCAGCAGACGTTTTGCATTTCTGTTTAAAAATACAAAACGCCGCAGATTAATCCAAAATAATGTTCTATTATCATTTAAAGTTTTCTGTTTGTGCCTTTATCTTTTGTTATCATTAAGCCCTTTTAATTGCTCGGAAGAAAATCCATTCTCTGTTGTTTGTTGACGAATATGAGACAAAGGTTGTAAATGCATTGAACTACTTGCACATTCAAATACAACTTGGAGAACAATAGTTCTTTAAAACACATTCTGCCGGGGGATAAGTTACATAAAAATAATTAAAATGTTATCTGGATAACCCCTTGGGCTGGAACTTCTTGTTTGAAAAGTGTCCAGTCTGTAATTGACGCACGCATAGCCACCACTCGAAAACACATTTTAAAAAATGTACACATTATATAGTTTACATGTATGCCACGTAAAAATACATTTATGTATATAAAAATAAATAAACTCAAAACATTCGTCCACAACACTGTGGCCTAACGAGGAAACAAATATAATATGCGACGTTTTTGGCAGTGACCCTTTTTCAGAGCACGTAGGTGGCTGATTAGTTGGGTGAGTCGATGAGTTCATTGGTGAGTTAGTTGATGATAAGCCACTTCGTGGAGCTATCATTTGTGGCCAGTCGCCTCTGAAAAAAAAATGATTGCTGCGTCTGCTCTACCTAGTAAGATAAACAATATTTTTTTGCACGTATTTTTTGAAGCCATTTGTTTACCTTTGCTATACTTTGCACTACCTATCGTGTTTTTTTTTGCATTGTTTGTTGTTGGAACGTTCTGACCTCGTGCCCTCACTGGACATCTGGTGAAAAAGAGCTTCATAGCTCATCGAATCCCTGCAGTATAAATAAACATTCTGATCCCGATGTTAACACCCGTGTCTCCGAGCAGGAGGAGGAGTAGGAATGTCAAAGCCTGGAGGTGCGATGTTTGCGTCTACGAATTATATGTTTATTATTACTATAATTTACTGCTTTGGAAAAAGATGTACAAAAAAAACCCACCTCGCCAGGAGGACTTGACGTGCAATATTACATATGTCGTCATCACACAAAAACGCACCTGGAAGCAATTTGCCATTTTAGCAGATAACGTCTAGGGAGGGGGGGTGGAGGGGAAATCTCCACGCGGCTATAATTGCGCGTGCGGGGGAAGGGTCAAGCAGTGAGGAGGCAGCAGCAGCAGCCCGTGGGGCTCATCGCAGAGGTACGGGCGGTGTGCGTGCCGCACCTATTGAGGCTTCCCTCTCTTAAAGGCCCCGAGCCACTTAAATCAGAGATGCGACGTTTTAATCGCCCCACTCGGCGCCGTCACCCACCACCGCGCTCTGCCAAACATGTGCGGTTTTAGTCTCCTTCACCTACTCTTAGGTTTTTTTCGGTAAAGTCACGTCGGTAAAAAAATTTATTAAAATTAATAAAAGTAATAATATAAATAAAATAATAAATCACAACGTTTCGGAGGCAACACAAGTCTCCGTCATCAGATGGGACCGTCACAGCTAGATTTACTGTATCAAGTGAGGCAAAAAAAAATTCCCCCTTTACATATTCATGTCTGTTTTACATAAACCTTGCTAAAAAATTAAGTTGTAAAGAATTAAATTGGGGTCACAATACATCTAGAACACCCTGTACATTTACACCGATGGCGGTTGAGCCATATGTGATTGCGTCAGGGGTATGGGAGCGGTGTATGGCTGCGATGATGCCGGTGCCAACAATTTCCCAAGCTTTGCGGTCCTCGACATACCGAGGTATCATCGGCTTTCCGCAGATGCAACTCTCTCATGATTTATGGGGCTTCAACAATGTGCTTGTCAGGAAAATCAAATCACGGCTCATCTCCCGAGATGCCCTGCAGCACCCACAATGCACTCCTCAAGATTTGCCAATGCCAACACCAGAAGCGGTGGCCTGTGCATAATATTTGGCAAAGACTCTGTAAGTTTGGACAGGAGACACGATGAAAGCGGCTTTCCACCAGTACCCTGTCAGAGCTGCCTAGGTGGCGTCACTGAGTCTAAGAAGAAAAGTGTCAGTCCAGCAGGGGACGCACACCGCTTATTGTGCCCTAAGCGGGTGGTCACGCGTTCTTTCTTTTTTCCTAAACTCGGGTCAAAGGTTAGAGAGGTCCGTCAATGTTTCTAATTCAATCCGGAAAAAAAGTCCCACCGCCTCCCTCTTCCGCTGAGAACGAGGCCTCCACTGGAAGACGTACAACTTACTTACTCCTCTCCATCCCCTATGGGACATAAAGCTACAAGACGTACAACGACTCGAGTAGATTACGTGACCGACACGCCGGGAAAAATGAAGTTCCCTTACCTGCACAGATGTTCAAAAAGAGTGGCCGGTTGGGAACAAAGAAGGCGACATTCCGCGTCTCATTTAATGTCGGTGTTCCGCCCTCAACCATCACAGAGTCTTTTTAACCGTCTGCCTCTTCATTCCGTCTTGAAATGTTCCTCTTCGACCGTGATTTGTCGGATGTTTGCGGTGCGATACGGCGGCGCGTTGTAGACGTACGTTGTTGTGGATGTCTCCTTGAGTTGTACACCGGGTTCTAAACATACGTATAACTATTATTCCACTTAAACAAATCAAATATGACTGTTTACATATTTTCCGAGTCACTGCGTTGTAAATGAATGTTTTTTTTAATACCAAAGTTGATTGCGATTCTTGGTCTTGGATTTGAGTTTGTTAGGCTGCGTGAACCTGGCTACCTAAGTTCAATTCCGGGCCACTGGTGACATCAATCGCGAGTGGCATCTAAATCGGATCCCCTCCTTAACTCCCCTCCCACTCCCGATCTGCCCCACCGCTTCACCAACTCGCATTGACCAGCGTGGTGATGTATGGTCAAATAATCCCCAACTCTACAAAAGTGGATTGACATACAGTATAGTTTATGTATTTTTTCATAAGACATTTTATAATTCATCTGGCCGACTTCACATATTTTACTCGAATTAACAACACTTAAAAAAACAAGTGATTGGTCAATTCTAAAATTTATTGCGAGACTATCGGTACGTGGTGTCGTTATTGAGGTGGCGTATCCTTAACAAACAATTACACTTTTCTATCCTACCATGGGGGGACACGTGCCTGCCCAACATCTGCTCAATGCCAATGCAGCAGCAACAGCGCACGTAGTAGCCACGCCAAACGTGCCCATCGGAGGTGCGGTGGAAGGACAACAAAACGAACCACACAGAAGAAAAGCAGTTCTAAAGAAAAGAAAAAAATAATAATCTGGATTTACAAGTGAAGAGCTCCAGTGGCTTCCTAATATCGGAAGAGCGTTGCAGAGGGCCTCGGAAGCGCACGTGACAACGCGCGATGCGGTGACCGTCTTTGTTTGATGGCCCAGCCAAATCCCCGCAGCGAAGAGTGATCGGAGTTCGCGTGATGGTTGTGTGCTCCCTGCACGAACTCCGATCATCCTAATGGGCTGATAATCATCGTCGTCATATGCGGCAGAGGTTTTATATGGTACTGTAGCTGCATTCACGCAACGTTCATCGCACAATACGCAAAACATGCCGAGGTCCGCACACAAATACAATGAGCCCCCTTATAGCCTTTTACAGACTGTGGGGGCAAGTGCTGTTGGCGAGCACCTATGAAGAGCGGCACGGCACACGAGGGTGTAGGTGTGGCTAACACCACGCCCGACCGCCTTTGTCTCCCCAGTGGCGATGTTTTTACACACCGCACCAGGTACTCATTTGAGGCTGAGTCGACCTAGAGGAGGCCCAGGACCGGTTGGTGGCCGTGAGTGGAAATCCAACTCGGGTCAACGTATTCGTAGCGCAGCGTAGCGCTAATTAATGACGAGTGTATTTATTATTTATTAAGTGGGAAGAGGGGTAAATCAACACTCGTACGCCGTGCAGATGGAACAGATGGAGATTCGGCCACACTTCGCTGTAACGCATTCTGCTACCAAGCCAGTGCCCGGCACCTCCTCGACGCCTACGGGAAGCGAGGTCATGTTAAAGTTAATTATCACTATTATTTCATATGCAACATATTTTAAAGAAATAATTGCGATTATCGTATGGTGCATGGATCAATGTAGCATCGCCATATATCGGGAAACGTCGCAAGCTTCTTTGCCACAAGTCACGACAGTAAGAGTAATTCCATCCTCCACTCCCCTTTGGTGAGGGCGCATCTTAATTAGCGGGAATCTATTCAAACAATAGTTTCCTTGGAGATAAATCGGTCTCAGAAGTCAACCCAAGTGTCCCTTCCCCCTCCCCCTCCCCCAGGCTGAACGCACGTGGTTATTAATGACTCGGGGAGGAGGGGGAGATTTTTTCTCTCTCTCTCTCCTCGCTCTTCTTTTTGGGAGGATTAAAGGATAATTATTTAATTTTGAAGAACAGTGGGGAACGAGAGAGGGGGGGGGCAGGTTTGTCTTGTGGGGAGGAGGAGTGGGGTTGGACAATGGGGACCGCAAATATGAATGGGGGTCCGCGATTGCAACAGTAACTCCGAATTATTATAAAGGACTTTTGCTTCTCCCTAATCTGGGTTAATCATTGCATTTAAATCTTGGAGGGGAGTGGGGCTGTGGGTGCATCTGTGTTTTTTATGAAACAATGGCAGTCGTAAGACAAAGGGGTTAAAATAATCCCGCTGAACACTAAAGCCCGCGTGAACAAACGTGTGCACGTCTTTCTCTCTCTCTCTTTCGGGCGCCATAAATGTTACGCATCGTTCGCCTAATGGCCACATTAACTTGTTTCGTTCATCGGTACAATAAATATTTGTCGTAAAAGCGGTCACACACAAATGACACGAGTCGCGACTTTGATTTGTAATCATTCAAGTGAAGTTAATGCTGCACTAGAATCTGTAAATAACTTCTGCTATTCTGAAACAATGTGTACGGTACTTATACATCGTCGTTATATTCCATAGATCTTGGGGGTGGGGGCTTAAATCGTATGAGTCCTGCAGGTGGTCCAGATTGATTGTGACCCCCCCCCCCCCCATTTCATTTTGTAAAACGTAATATATTTTTTTAAATAATTCTTACTTCGTTCGGTAAAGTCACGTAGAAGGGAAATAATAAAATAATAAAATAAAACATAATATCAATCCCTGCAGTCACAAAAGCTGTAAGTCGAAATATTTTTTTTATAAGTAAGGTTTATCTAAAACAGATATATTAAAAGGAAAACAATGTTATGGGGTCAATTAATTGTGTGTGGGGGGGGGGGGGTTACAAGACATCTGGACCACCCTGTACAATGGTTTGTGCCGTATACCCTCCTCCACACAACACAAAGCATTGGTCGTGTGCATGGCACACACCACGTGTCGCTCACTGGGCTTGTTTGACCATACTTCACCACGCTGGTCACTGCGGGCTGCTGAAATGGACAGACCCCAGGACAGCGTCACTGATGATTGCTGTTGGCCGTGAATGGGAATCGAACTCCAACGTTGACTTGTCCATAGCGCAGCTTGGATAGAATGTTACAAAATCCGTACTTTCGTTGTAGTGATATACACACGCAATGAACAGTGGCCAGACTTACGAATAAAAACTACTGTTTGTACCTGTAGATGTCTACTGTGGTTTTGTGTGTGTGTACTGTGGTGGTGTGTGTACTGTAGTGGTATGTGTACTGTGGTGGTGTGTGTACTGTGGTGGTGTGTGTACTGTAGTTGTGTGTACTGTAGTGGTGTGTGTACTGTAGTTGTGTGTGTACTGTAGTTGTGTGTACTTTAGTTGTGTGTGTACTGTGGTGGTGTGTGTACTGTGGTGGTGTGTGTACTGTGGTGGTGTGTGTACTGTAGTGGTGTGTGTACTGTGGTGGTGTGTGTACTGTGGTGGTGTGTGTACTGTGGTGGTGTGTGTACTGTAGTTGTGTGTGTACTGTGGTGATGTGTGTATTGTGGTGGTGTGTGTACTGTAGTTGTGTGTGTACTGTAGTGGTGTGTGTACTGTAGTGGTGTGTGTACTGTGGTGGTGTGTGTACTGTAGTGGTGTGTGTACTGTGGTGGTGTGTGTATTGTGGTGGTGTGTGTACTGTAGTTGTGTGTGTACTGTAGTGGTGTGTGTACTGTGGTGGTGTGTGTACTGTAGATGTGTGTACTGTAGTGAGTATACTGTGGTGATGTGTGTACTGTAGTGGTGTGTACTGTAGAGGTGTGTATACTGTAGTTATGTGTGTACTGTAGTGTATATTGCAGTTATGTGTGTGCTGTAGATGTGTATTGTGGTTGTGTGTACTGTAGTGGTGTGTACTGTAGTTGTGTGTGTACTGTAGTTGTGTGTGTACTGTAGTGTGTACTGTAGTCGTGTGCGTGCTGTAGAGGAGACGGAGCGATGCATTCAGCTGGTGTACAGCAGCTGGGTGGATAATTATTGCATCTTAAGCTTGTGAGAGACGGATGCGGCTTGGGGAGGCCATCACCCGGCTAATGTTGATGATGGTGACGACCATGAAACACATTTGTTCACAATCCGTGCGATGCTGCTTTAGATGTGAAAGTTGCGTGGAAACAGTTGGGCGAGAATGTTGCTGCTGCTGTGTGCATTTGCTGGCGACCCGACATCAAAGGGGCATGGCACTCATCCTCAAACATGTCCAATTACCCCCTCGGCACGCAACAAAAACCCTGGCTCATCTTGGGCCCTCTCTCTCTCTCATCTTGTCCATTGCCCGACATCCGAAAACAACAGCGACCCATCGTGCGGTACCCAAAATTGGCAGCCACGCTTCTTACTCTTTGGTTTTTTCGGTAAAGCCACGTAGGTAAAAAAATAAAATAGAAATAAATTAAATCACGACGTTTCGGAGGCAACACAAGCTTCCGTCTTCAGGTGATACAGTAATTTTGCTGTGACGGTTCCACCTGAAGACGGAAGCCTCCGAAAAAAATCGTGATTTAATTAATTTAATTTTTTTTACCTACGTGACTTTACTGAAAAAAATCAAAGAGTATGGACCCTTGCAGTCACGACAACTTCAAATCTAGAAGCCACGCTTCTACGCACGTGTCCTCCTCCTCCACCACCACCACGGTGGCACCCACAAGCTAACTCTGCCTCGCCTGGTATTAGACGAGTGGCCGTGGGTTCTAGATTAGAAGTTTTCGTGACTGCAATTATCCATACTCTTTGGTTCTTTCGGTAAAGTCACGTAGGGAAAAATAAAAAATCAAATAAAAAATATAAAAATGAAAATAACTCATTTAAATTTCGATTTAAAGCTTTCGTGACTATAAAAATGAAAATTACTAATTTAGTTATTTTTTTTGTATAAAAATGAAACAAATGTTTGTTTCACCTCCGTGACTTTACCGAAAAAACACAGAGTAGAGTGGCCGTGGGTTTCCATTCCGATCCTGACGCCTGTTGTATATTTGTTTTTGGCGTGTGTCTCTCTCTCTGTGTCTCTCTCTGTCGCTCTCCCCGAGGTCGCGTGGATTTTTCTCCGGGTTTCCCCTGTCCACATTTAGAATCGACATCGCCACGCGTTAAGAGTTGTTTGGCTGCTGTAGATTTCAACATGATGAGCCACTTCGTTGAGCAACCATTTGTGGCGAGGTCGTTTCTTACAAAGAGCTGTATAGCTCAGTGGGTAAAATAAAAAAAAATAGTTAATAGTATTAAGCAGTTGAATAGTTTACATAATAAAATCCAGATAAAAATTAGGTTTTTTTTATTATTTGAGTGTAAAAGTTATCATGTTTTCCAACCTGAGGTTGAACCCGTTCGTTTATCCGTCAAATCTGCCCGTCGGTTGCGCTCCCTGTTCGTTTTAAACGCGGGGCGTATTTCGCGTTCAGGGTATCTGACTGCAATAAATTGTCCACACGATGATGATGATAAGCCACTTCGTTAAGCCTTAATTTGGGGATAGGGAGCTTTAAAACAAAAACCCAGCTCCATGGCTCAGTGGGCCTTATCTGCTTGGATTAACTAAAATGTAAATAAATATATATCCTCTGTGTTGGCCATCGCTTTACCCCAAAGGGAAAACTACGGTAAACTCAGCCTTGAAATGTGCAGTCTGTAAGCATCGGCATTGGGGAGACAAAGGCGGCCGGGCGTGGTGCTGGCCACCCACCCCCTCGTGTGCCGTGCCGGCCTTCATCAGATGCTCGCGAACAGCACTTGCCCCAGCCGTCTGTTAAAGCTACACTGGGGATCTTTGCCTCTGTTTTTTTTGCACGCATATCAGTGGGTATGCATATGCCTGTGTGCACATGAATGCGTGTGCATGTATCCCATACACCTGCCTCATATACCCCTCCCCATATCAAACACTCACAACCACCCCCATCACCCCCCCCCGCCCCCAGGAATGTATGCCGCGGGGACGCGGGATATATAGACAATAAAGAGCAGATGTCTGCACGTTGCGCTTCTTTGCAGCAAAGAGTAATTATCGCTCTCAGCGTGACACCCATTCCTGTTTGAGATTGGCAGCTGTCAAAATAATCCACTTGGAGGGCGCGGGGTGATGGATCCCAACGCGGCTATCGCCTGCCATCGCGACTCCTTCGCCTGATCAAATGATCATCGAACTTCTAGATTTGAAGCTTTCGTGACTGCAAGTATTCATATTCTTAGGTTTTTTTCGGTAAAGTCACGTAGGTAAAATTTTTTAATTCAAATTAATAAAAGTAAAATAAAAATAAAATAAAAATCACGACGTTTCGGAGGCAACATTTACTTGATACAGCTATCGTGCTGTAACGGTTCCACCTGAAGACGGACGCTTGTGTTGCCTCCGAAACGTCGTGATTTTTATTTTATTTTAATTTTACTTTTATTAATTTAAATTTAAATGTTTTACCTACGTGACTTTACCGAAAAAACCTAAGAATATGATCATCGAACGTTGATGTGCCCACTCGCGGTGTATGTGACACATATTAATCAACGATCATACCTCCTGTACTCTTAAACAACAACAAAATTTAAGCATCGAGTTTCCTGGCTGGCTGCTGTGCTGGGCTCCTTTCCCCTCCAAAACTCGACTGTTGGTGGCTGCGGACCCATTGAGAAGCGGTTCAGATGTAACTGCCGCCGATGTTAGCCACGGCCGGGAATTGAACGTGTGCGGCTAAGGTTAACGGTGCAGTGTGCTAACCACTGCGCCACCGCTCCTCCCCACTTGGCAGTCTATACCCTTTCTCCTAAACACACGCGGAATGTAAGTGCGTTGCTTTTTAAAACATCCCGACCAAGGCCGTCCATTATTCATTGGCGTTGAGACATTCACACCGAGGGGACAGCAGTAATGGGCCTGTCTGTGTGTGTCAGAGGTCGCAACCGGGTACCCGATACCCGTACCCTACCCGATACCCGGCTACCCGTACCCGGCCGGGTACGGGTACCCGTTTGCAACCCTGGTGCGGCCGTGTACGGGTACGGGTAGACCGTGAGTCACTGGTGAGTAACCGTTTGTCACTCATTTCCCAACGTCTTGTCTCTTCTCACAATTCAAGTTCCTAGAATCAACCCACCCAAGCCTGCAACATGGCTTCATCCCAGAGGTCGCAATCAGGTACCCGATACCCGTACCCTACCCGTACCCGGCCGGGCACGGGTCCCCTTTTGCGACCCTGGTGCGGCCGGGTACGGGTAAGGAATCAAAACCCGTTTGCGACCTCTGGTGTGTGTGCAGCCCTTTCTCTGTCCACTGCTGGATCACGCCGTCTCCGCACCCGGCGGTTAGTTTGCTGACTACTTTTAAACCTAAGGTTGGGAGAAGTAATATGTTGGAAACCAAGTTATCTTGTTATCGATGGAGAAATATTAATGTGTGCCTGGGCTCAACGTTCCGATATTCATCATCATCATTAGCGATATACATTTTCTCTCCGCTGCTGGATGAAGGCCTCTCCATGCCGTCGCCATCTCTCGCAGGTTCTATGATGCCACGACGCATCTTGCTACCGAAGCGATCTTATTGATCCATCTCTGCGGTGGTCGTCCTCTTGGGAGTATTCCATCCTTCTACTGCCATTCTTTCATCTGTCTCGTCCATTGCCCATCGTCCCCTGTAACCACGATGACCCGTGCCTCTAATTTGCCTTTGTTCGCCTGATCCATGCTTTATCTTCTTCTCTTTCTGCCTCTCAGTGCAATTCCAAGCCTCTGCCCCTCCTTTGATTTTTTTTTGCACGCGTGTTTTGTTTGTTTCTGATCCGTATGACATCGCGGGTAATGTGCACTGGTTGAAAACATTCCTCTTTCGGTACATTGTCCAGTTAGTGTTCATTACCAAATTCAGTTTTGACATTATCAAACTGGTGGATTGTCCATCAGTTTATTCTGGTTCCAGTGTGAACACATTTTCAATGTGTCCACGTTTTGCTCACATCTCTAGGAGCGGAAACTTGCATTTCGTATTTTACATTTTCATACTTACAGATAAAGGAGTAGCCCTGTAATTTCCTGCTCACGCCACTGCCGAGAAACCCCCATCCAAAGAGGGTGTTTGGTCAATCTTCCATACCTGCCAGGCAATCTTAGAAGAGGTGGAAGTACCCACACTTTACCCCACCACACGCAAACTACAGAGACAGGAGGGTGGCAGGGCTGATGTATGAAGCGCTACTGCCGTGCCAGGAGATTTAATTGGACCGGCAACCTCTGGATAGCAAGTCCACTGCGCTAAACAATTTCTTCACGGCCCCCCCCCGCCCGTTGCCATTGGTGGCGTTATAACGCACACACGTGAAGTCGTAGAATCTCGCAGCATTCCCTTTAACCGTTTTATACAACTGCATGAATCGCCCTGGGTGAACACAACCCATATTGAGACAACGCCTAATCCTGCCATTCACAGCAAACGCGTGTTTCGTGTAAGAAGTACGAATGAGGACGAGCCCATATGTATAACCGTTTAGTTGTGTTATCAACGAAAACGTTACACTTTACCAGATCTTCTTCTTCTTTCGAATGGATTAATAACATCAAATTAAAGTTGAATTTTAGATTTATCCACTCAATTGTTTGTGACCAGGTAAGGCCCACTGAGCTGTATAGCTCTTTTTCAGAAGCGACCTGGCCACAAATGACAGCCCAATGAAGTCGCATATCATCATGTGGAAATTTGTGATGTGCCTATTTCATGAGAGAGAGGGCACATGCACGCGGTGTTGTTTGCTCGGCATTTGCTCTCAGGCCGTGATTAATATGCGCAAACAGGGAACGGCACAAACGAGCGGGTGGCTATTTGAGCTGAATCCATGGCGACGTGTGTAAATACGCATGTACGTCTCCTTAAAGTGGTTTTCCCGTTTCAACAACTTCACAATGAATGCCCAGGACTTGAAACAAATTCCCATAGACCAACGCCTGGGAGTCGCGCTGTGTGCCATCCATCCATTGAATGGTAACGCCGCTACTGTATAATAATATATATGTACGATAACATTCGTTACAAGACACTTTGGCCTTAAAAGAAACAACAATATATAATACGTAACGTTTAGGGTAATGGCCCTTCTGTATAGCAGATGAATAGTTAACATTTGGAGACTGTGCTGAATACCTACCATGTGGTCGGATGATAAGTAAATGTTCAAAATTTTCTCTGATGAACATTTTTTAAATAGGCATATGAATAGTTTAAAAAGTAGAGCTATGCATTCAGCATTATATACTGTATATGTCTGTTAAATGGTTCTTTAATTATTAGGGTGTCACTGTTACTTAATATATGTTATTTAAAAACTGTTAATCAGAAAACACTTTGATTTATCATCAGGACCCATGGTGTTACGTGCCGCCTCCAACGCCTATCGACACTGCCTTCCATTTACGTGCCATGAAAAAGGGGCAATTGTCCGAAACGTCACCTGTTTACATACTTCTTTATTTTTCAATTTAAAGCTTTCGTGACTGCAGGGATTCATTTTCTTGGTTCTTTCGGTAAAGTCACGTAGAAGGGAAATAATAAAATAAAAAAAATAAAACATAATTATGTAAAAAAAATAAGATACTTTTTATTTCAAGGCCACAGTGTTACTGTCACGGAATGTGTTGAGTTGTTGTTGTTGTTATTTGTGCGTGTGTGCACCACTGCCAACGCAGCATCACCAAATAATTTACTAAAACGCATTCGGTGAATTAAAGACATTTGTCAATTAACTAATAGCCGAAGTCCTCCCCATGCTGTGGCAGTTGTGAGTGGGAGTGTTTAACCATACTTCAGGGTCGCTTGGAGAACGGGGGAGAGGTGGGAGGGTAAAGTCTGGCTCGGATATAACTCGCCACCGATGTCAGCCGTGGCCAGGAATCAAACTCAGGTCAGGGGGTTAATTGCGTGGTGTGCGGCCGCTGCAGCTTGCATAAAGACATATTTTCTTGAAGTGGTTGCGTCATGGTTCACGCGCTGACCCTTGCAAGCCCGAGGTCACAGATTCGATCTCCTGGCGAGGCAGTTGAAACAACGGGGCAAGTTTCTCTGTCCACCCAACAGTATAAATGGGTGCAGCATAGTGTGCTTAGTTAGTCGATCGTCAGGTCGCGTGTGGCGGGGTAAAGTGTGGGTACTTCTACCAGCATGGAAGAGTAGGCCAAATGCCATCTAGAGGGGCTCTCTAGTGTGTGTCCTCTATTGGAGGCGTAAGAAATCACCTTGCTGGGATAGTTAAGCCGACTGCTGGCGTTTCCCTCTGTGTGGAAGGGAGCCGGTGGTGTCTGGAGAAGGCCCCATGCATACCATGCAGATAATAATAAGCCAAACTCCCCCCCTCTACACTTTGCCCTTCTTGGACCTTCTCGTTATACTGCCTCTGGCGTGTTGAAGTATGGCCAATCGACCCCCTTGACCGACACATTATGGGGAGGCCATCGTTCAGCAGTGAATTGATGAAGGAGTTTAAATTACTTCTTAAATTATATCAACGCTCATGGTGCTTGGATATTGACTTACAGAAACAAAATGTGATTTATTTCAGTTGCACAGAAGGTAAAAAGAAATGTCGCATTGTAAAGTCCACTTTATAGTCTTCGTAGCTGGTAAAGATTATTTAAAAAATAATTGCAGCCATTTGTAAATCCACTGCTGGATGAAGGCCACTTAATGTTAACCATGGCCCGAAATCAACCTCGGGTGTCCGAGTTTCATTAGCCTAATACACCAAGCACACAACCACTTCTCCCCCGAAGTTGGTAAATGTGTCTCTTTCAAATCTTTGTCTTCTGGCTTGCGCGCAAGTTACTCCAGATTCTTCGTAATTGTTTTCGCAGGCTAATTGCCTGTGCAAAGGAGCTTAGTGGCCGATTATAAAAAAAGAATGAAATCAACAAATACAATGCGCCCAGACCTCCTGCTGTGTTTCACTTTGCTAAATATTTATCACCGTTGAACCACAGCCATTAATCCTTAATGCTCTTAAATCATTGCCTTCTTCCGTCCAGTCTGTCACTCTGTCCGGCCGTCCGTCCAATAAATTGTCCGTTTCGACCCGCGAATATATATACACGCGCGCGCTCGTGCGTTGTGTGCACGACTTGATCCGTCCTTACGTAACGCGCGCATTTTAACTTTTCTTCACCATACACCTCGGCGTCTCCAGATCACGGACCGCGCACAGAGCTCCACAAATGAAGGGTTGGCCACCGACCCGGGATAAAACGCACGGAACTGTTGTTGCTGGCCAATCAAAAACAAAACTCAGGCACGTTGACGAACCCAAATGCATAAGACAATACGTTTCCATGCCAAGGTGCAGCCCCTGCAATTGCTTGCTCACGTCACAGCTGGCAGACAGGCCCTCCGTTAGAGGGAGCTCTAGATAGCCCCACAATAAGCTCTTCGGCCTATTCCTCCATTCTGGTCAAACGTCTTTGAAGATATGAGAGTACCCACGCTTCACCCCACCACATGTCACTTGTCGATCGTCTTTAAGTGTGCGTGTACCCATTATATACTCTTTGGTTCTTTCGGTAAAGTCACGTAGGTAAAAAATAATAAAAGTAAAAAAATGAAATAAAATTTGTTTTAACTTGTATTATTTTTTACCTACGTGACTTTACCGAAAGAACCAAAGAGTATGGATCCTTGCAGTCACGAAAACTTCAAATCTAGAATGTACCCATTTTTATTTGTATTGCCGGGTGGACAAATGCGGTGGGGGGGGGGGGGGATTTAAGAAACGTGCCCAATTGAGTCAACTGCCGCGCTGGGAGATCGAATCAATCCAGCGACCTCTGGATTGCAAGTAGCGTGTGCCAAACATAACACCGCAGCAGCATTCCCGACAGACTTGTTATGCTGATAATTACGTAAATGTCCCTGGATAGATAACAGCCATATTGAGGCCACGTCTAGAGAGACCTATCAATCGTGTATTTTGTCTCCTCTTCCACGCCGGCCAGACATAATCTAAGAGGTGAGAGTACAGTACCTACACTTTATCCCACCATTCGTTGATCTGCTGATCGACTGTGGTTGCACCCATTTATACTGCTGGGTGGACAGAGGCGGTGATAGGGGGGGGGGGTGTAAGAAACTTGAATAAGAAACTGCAGAAGTAAGCGGTGTATAAACTTTAACACTCTGGGCAAAGAGAGACACCACGGAGGCAAGCAGCCGGTGGATATGCCCTCATTCTGGGGTTTTTTTGTTTGTTAGAAAGGCGCAACTGAAGAAGAGATTCAAATCTCTTTTTGTTCTTTCTCTTGTTTCCTTTTTTCCACAGAGAATGGCACAGGAAGTTAAAATATTTATTCAGACCGTTTGAGAAATGCCCTCTTGCCTTTTAAGACCCAGTTTGTCCCAAAGAACTTAAGAAAGCCAGTGGCTGGTTAAATGATGGATAGACCAATAAACGTCAAACTGAACCTCAGGGTCCATAAACTGGTATGGCATTCTCTTCTGATGTCTGCACCGTACCTGGTTTGTATCCAGCCTTATTTATTTTACAGCCACTGTGCTAGACAAAATAAAAAAATAAACCCGCAACTCAGAGAAGTCATGCGGCTATTCATAATTGTCTGCTCCTGGCGATACGGATACGTGTTAGAAGGGAAGACACCATACTTTGTAGAAGTCTCCATTGTTTAGGTTTATTGACAGAGTCGGCGTCCTTTTAGACTCTGGGTGCTATTTGTAATTATAATCGTTGGCATCTGGGAGACATTTGCCATCGGAAAGCATGGATACGATTTACTTTTTTTGTCCAAAGCTTCGCCAACACAAACACTATTTTAAATAAATTACATATCACTCTGAGCACCTATTCCCTTAAAATGAAGTCTGCCCAGTGGAATTCTGTGCTTGTGCCATTACAAGGTTTTAAATTATGTATATGTTTATACGCATAAAAAACTCTGTATTGTGCTAACACGTTGGCATGTAAAATTTGTGATGATGTCTAACAGGGCTGGAATGTAACAGGCCCACCAGTTCAAAGGGGGCATATCAATGCCACCGGCTCTCGCATGCATATTTATTCAAATCAAATCTTTCCTGCTTTCAGTGCAGTCGCCTCCTATTGTGTGATGTAAAATTCCACGCGGGGCGGGGGGCGGGCGGGCAAGGAAGATTTGGGATTCACAAAAGGGAGCCAGCACAGGGAGGGAGAGAGGGGGAGAGAGATAAAAAAAAACATTAAAGAGTTAAAAAAAAACTCCACCAAATTTACGGCGACTTTTATTTAAGGAAGGGAAGGGTCCCTCGTTTTCTTTCAATCGCCACGTTTTTGTGCGCACACTTTCGAAGTCGCCTCCGGCTTGACAAAGTGGACAAGTTGAAGTATGAAAGTGCGAAACGCTTGTGTATATACGCGATGCCCTTCAAAACTGTAACTGCGTGTGGCAGCGCTGTGTGTTTGTTGTTGTTGGCAGGCAGGGAGAGGCAGGGACCGCGTGTGTAGTAGAAGCCGACACGATGTGGCGTGCTGTCAAAAAAGTGCTCGCTCGAGACTCGTCGCTGGGGCCCTTTAATCGGCAGCGGCGCGGGTCCGCGGGACAATGCGCGCGCGTGCGTGCGTCGTCGTTGTTGTTGCAACAACGACGCCTTCACACGGCGGCGTTCGGACGCTGCCAACAGCGGTGTAATGAATGGACAGCGACACTTGGACCTGCGATGCAGAGGTCACCGGCTTCGGTTTGATTTCCCGGCGCGGCGGTTGAAACACAATGTCTAGTAGCTCAGTGGGATTTACCTGGTAAAATTTAAAGTGTATTTTTTTTTAAAGTGTCTTTTTATTTGCATTTATTTTAGCGAATTGCTTACCTTTCATACACTTTGCACGCCTATCGTGCTTTCGTATTGTTTGTTGTTGTGACATTCTGACCCGCCCATGCTGGACATCTTTGAAAAATAGATTTTAGCTCATCGCATTCCTCCAGCATGAATACAGATAGACATTCTGATGTCCATCCACCTCTGTCCAGCCAGCAGGAGAACTGGGCAGGCCAGTTAGTCGATGTGCACAGGTCGTGTGTGGTGGGGCATGGTGTCTGGCCAGCGCAGTGCGGAAAAGTGGACCAATAAAAAAATACCTTGATCGGCTCTCTTCGGGAAGGCTCCCTGCAGTAGAAGGTGCTTCTCGCCAGCAGTAGCGCGAGAAGCACTTGCAGGGCTGCGCTTTCGCCGCAACGCAAGCGTAGGAGGCAAGACGCCGTCGGTTGGGGGGGGGGGGGACTCAAATAAAAGTTGTGCGCAAAAACCACTTGTGGGCCACAGTTTTCCCAAAAGGTATTTCTCCAGCCACGATCATTACCACACATTTTTTTGTGCGGTAGCAATTTAACTGTCTTAGCTGTGTTATAATAGCTTCACCCCTATTAAGTATCATCAGCAGAGAATGCTTACAGCGGTGATCCCCAGCTGTAAAGCATTATTTGACATTGCAAAGCCGACTACTCGCATCGTGAGCGATTGGCATTAGAATCCTACGTTCCTCTGTGTAGGCACTATGTCTCTAGCATACGGTGTACATTTGACACATCGTCGTGTATATATGACAGAAAAAGTGAAATGTCATTGGCGGTGTCGAGAAACTAACCACCGCATGACCACTCCATCCCACATAAATAAATAAAATGTGTCTGGAAGTTGAATACAATTAGGTCAGGGTTTTTGTGCCTCCGATTTCCCCGCACCTCCGATTAACACGAGTGGCTACGTATACGATGCGAAATAAGTTCAACATACATACACACACACGAGACCATTCTCATATTTATTTTTGTGTGTGCGTATAGGTGTTACTGCAACGGGCTCAAATCTCGACTGCCCATTAACGAGATGCCCTAGACGGCCGACTGTAGAAAGCGAGGTAGCGATGCCCGTGAAAGATGGGCGCATTGCTCAAATGCCATAAACCGGCTTGGCACTGGGACGCCGTCCTTCAAAAAGAAAACAAAAAGTGAAAAAAACAACAACACCCCAAAGTTGGCCAGAGATTTAATGGCACTTGAACAGATGGGGCATTCCGGCAGATGGCTTAAGATAAACAACCCTGGAAAACAAAAGAAGATTCGGCAACTGCAGAGCGGGAGACACCAGGCACTACGGACATTTTGACCGACTCCTTACTGCCGCGGACATTGCTACAGCGATAAATATCGCCACGCAACTCGACTTGAAGCCTTTCGACTGAAATGAGGTTTTGACTCCCCACCAAGTACTCACTTGAACTGTGAACTGCTCGCGACTTGGTGCTGTCACGACTGCGGGCCTCGACGCTGTTGTCTCACACCATCATCATCAATAAGCCATGCTCAATCCACTGCTGGATGACGGCCTCCCCAAGCCGCCGGCACCATCGTTTCCATTTAATGTCTCTGCAGAATGTCGTGCGGTATATACCAACCTCCAAATTATCACACTCAAAGAAAGTTTGTCTCTTGACTACATTTTCCGTTCGAAATTTAGCATGAAAAGCTCATACACACTTTTCACGCGACTCATGGATCAGTCAATAGGATTAAAATGTTAACTTTTTAAAATATAAAAATGTACACCAACTAAATATGAACGAATATCACGCACAGAAGGGGGTAGTGCTGCAATTAAAATGCACGTGTCCTGGAAAACACCGCGGGCATTCGAGACAACGGCATCAAATTGCGAAAGCTATTTCAAGTGACGAGGACGTCCAAGAGGCGTGGTTTCTCTGTGTGCCTATGTTTGTTCTCTCTCTATGTATCTCTGTGATATCTATCTGCTTATATGTCTGTCTATATGTCTCTGGTTCTGTGTTTTATCTCTCTCTCTCAAATTTAGCATTCTCAGGAAAAACGTAATCAACCAGATAGGGTGTTGACTGTTATGTTATCCGACTCTCCGTTGTATTACATTACATTTCTAAGAATACTAGATTTGTGTTTCTATTTAATTTATACCTGATGATGATTGCTTGTGTTGCAATCGAAACGTCATATGCTAGTATTTAATTTATTATTTTATCTGTATACGTGACTTTACCGAAAGAACCAAAAAGTTATTCCCATGGCATCGTTACGTCGACTATTTAATCAATTAGGCAGCATCGTTCCACAAGCTCCTCTTAAATAAGTAAAGTCTTTCCTTCACATAATATAGGTTTTTGGGGTTAGATCGCGTAAATATAAATGTGTCGTGAAACCCGCCACCATCCGACACAGCCGATTAGTAAGGTTTGTCACGTAAACAAAAAAATGACAATTTGTTACTAGTACAGCACACCGGTGTTTTGGAGACTAAACCCACAACACTTATATTTACAATTCGAGGTTTAACGACACATTCATATTCACGCGATCTAACCAAAAGCAAAACCTCTTATGGATAATATTGGTCGGCAAAGCTTACGTGTTAAACAGAGCTTGAGAAATCTCTCACACAGGCTCACCGTGTGGCTGCTGCCGTTCCTGCTTTATCCGTGATGCGTTGGAGAGTAAAACACCCACGACAACATTTACAATTGGAGTATCGTGACGTTTCGCCGGTAATTTACAACCGGCATCATCAGGCGGACAGCCAGAGTTGTGGAGAAATCCTCCTGTTTCGGTCTTTCATTCACAGTTATGAAACGTGGAAACTAAAACCTTCTGACCTGCCCCTAATTGGACATCTGCGACAAAGAGCGAGCTTCATAGTTTCATGAGATTTCTCGAGGAAAAGTAAAGATCCCGAGTCTGAAATCGTGCTTGGGGAGGCTTTCATCCGGCAGTGGATTGACCAAAAGTTGATGATGTTTATGAAAAACACCCCCCCCCCCCCAACACGCCACCTTTCCAAAAAGAAACTCGGAGAGGCTGTGGATATTAAATGATGAACAGTGGCTTCAAAGATGAGTCACCGAGGTATTGAGGAGACGCATCTGCAATATGTACCGATTTATAACAACTATGTATGGGGCACTCACTTCAGGCACACACACACATGGCAGTGTGAAAGTATGGCCTGCTGCCACGTTGCTGTCATTTAAGACATACAGTATATCATTCACAGCCCTTTGTCAAAACACTTTCTCACCTTCTTGGTTCTTTCGGTAAAGTCACGTAGAAGGGAAGTAATAAAATAATAAAAATAAAACATAATAAAATAATTCTCACGACGTTTCGGCCACAACGCAAGCAGCCGTCCTCAGGTGAAGACGCTGTCTCCCCGACAGACCTGGTCTTCACCTGAGGACGGCTGCTTGCGTTGTGGCCGAAACGTCGTGAGAATTATTTTATTATGTTTTATTTTTATTATTTTATTACTTCCCTTCTACGTGACTTTACCGAAAGAACCAAGAAGATGAATCCCTGCAGTCACGAAAGCTTTAAATCGACACTTTCTCACGTCATATCGGTCACGGGAGCTGTTTTGACCATACTTCACCCTGACGGTAAGTGCAGACGAGTGAAAGGTAAACAATGCATACGAAGACAAAACCGCGTGGAAAGTTTTGAACAGCGGGACGTGTGTTGTTAATCTAAACTTGACTAGATCTATTACATTTAATTGATGCGCTTTATTTCTTCAAGCGGCAAGTTAGCAGCGGCAATTTCCTCTTCTTTATTTTCACATCTGACTTTGAAGAAGAAACAAAATCAAATCCCACCCATCCGGAGTAACTCAACAAAAAACGCCATCACCATCGTCATCGTCACCCTCAATCTCTACCGCTTCCAAAACCACAACCGTCTTTTCAGCAAATTCCCCTTTCCTTACGTTCTTTACCCATCTCCCTCCGGCAACACCCACCCCCACCATCGCTACCGCTACCCAGCAGCATCTCCTGTAAGCCACCACCACCACCATCTCCCAAGCAGCAGCACCCAACCCCCCCTCTCCCCACCCTCCAAAGCTCCCACCTCGCACCAAACCCACCGCCCGGGCCTCACCCCACCTCACAATGGACCGACCTCATGGCTGTCACAGGCCACGCGTGGAATTACCAAACAACAAACAGCATGCTCCTTTACATCTGTTCTGAATTATTTGGGGGGGGGGGTTGCCCCCCACCACCCCATACCCCCTCCTTCTACCCCCCCCCCCTATCCCAACCCACCTCTTTGTGAGTCAAACCCCCATCGATTATTTTTTTTTTCCTCTGCGCTGTTTTACTTAATTAGCCCGGTTAAGTGTATATCGCCATCAACCCCAATTTATAACACGAACATGCTTTGCGAGTCTTGACAGCTGCAGGCAACCCGTTAAAATGCAATAAACCCTGGGGTTTTTCTCTCTCTCTCTTCCTCCGCCCGCGTGTTTTGAGGAATTAAAATTGAAAACGCTGTTGACACGAGTGCTGATGGGTTGAACTTGTGTGGGGAAAACTTTTCGTTTGCCTATTTATCGAGCTCGCCGTTCTTTTAAGGTCAACTCGTCTCATTTACGACGACACGAGAGTGGCGGCAAGAGAATATCCAATTGATAAAAGCGCCACGTGCCAAAAAAGTGTCCCAATGCTTTTCAAAAACACGTCTTCGAAACACAATGACGAGACTGTTGAACATTCTGACGCGGAAGTTACCCCTTTGCTTGACATTAACAGTTTTAAAAATGTACACACAATCACGAGCATATATTTATTACGCGCGTATTTCGTGACTGCAGTAGTGGGCCCCGATCCCAAGATATGCGAGTCGATTAAGCGCGGTGAGCATGATGGCACAGCGTGGGTGAAGTATGGTCAAACAACCGACCCCGTGACCGGCAAATATCCGCCACCACCGATGCTGCTGCTATTGATGATGACGACGACGACGATGATGATTACGATGGAACAAAAACTCCTAAAGAGTTGGGGCCATGGCGGGTTAGCAGTGGCGTCAAGTGCTCACAAAACAAGGCCACTGCAATTAGCTGCCATAGGGCATCCCATTGTGGACCCGGCTCTGTGTGCATCCCTTGTAAAGGGGAGGGAGTTAGGGGGGGGGGGGGCCGGGTCATCTTAAGGGTTAACTTTGGGACAGTGCGCTCAAGCATGTGAAAGAGGACACCGGCTGAAAAGAAACTTCGCGAGAATGATGTTGTTGTAGTACAGATCATTTTATGATCACCTTATGAATTCGTTGCGTTATTAGTGGTTGTTGCTATTTGTCGAGTACGATCTCGGGCGATCAGTGGCACAGTGTTTCAAACGTTCTGCGAGTTGTGTTTTAGAAGTGTGCACAATGGCGGTTTTTTTTCTTATTCACAAAAAATGTTTGACTGGGGTGGGTGATGATGGGCGTGACCTTTGACATGACAAGGGGGATCACTTCCTGTGCCATGACCTCCGCCCTTTGGGTTAGATAACCACTTCCTATTGGCCTGCCATGTAACACTTACCAAATGTGAAAATATCCTTGTGAATTGGAAAAATAGCAAATATTTATATATTTAAAGCCATAAAGTGTCCCGTGTAAAAAAAATGTATAACCCTAAATACATTATAAACTCAAAATAAATAACATTAAAGTGTTTGGCAATTCACTCATATTTGCGCTATACACTTTTAAAATGTATATTCACATTAAGCCATAAAGTCCACTGCACCACTTGTTATTGATAAAACCTTAACGCTAAAGTGAAAACATTTTGGGGTGACGATTTGTATAAAATTCACGGCAAAAAAGTCAGACTATAGCTCAGTGTTTTTAAGCCACCACCCCCCCCCCCCCCCCCATATGTGTGCAATAATCTTATAATGGAGAAAATTGCTTGAGGTTTTTGAACGGAAAATTTGTTTCCTGACCAAAAAAAAAGGGGGGAACAATCCACCATTTAAGATCGCTAACCAATACCAATGAACCAAACTAGTGCCATGCAATTACATGCACGGGACATTCTGTTCTTTAATAAAAGGGTAAATTGCCCTTCATGATACCGTAGCTGTTGCTGTATTTCTTGAACAAAATGTATTCGTCCTTATTTTTAACGAACAGATGAGATTTGGCTAATCCACTGCTGGATGAGGGCCTCTGCACGCCGTGCGGGTCCTGGGGGACGTTTTGAGCATAGAAGTACACTACAACAATGTACTTGCTACATTGCCCCCCTTACACTTGGTGTGTGCGAGAGGGAAAAATAAATAAAAATACCAAGTGACCCGTAAGTGTACACATGTGGCAGCTCGTGGTGGCGTGTGACTCATGTTTGAGATGTGATTTTTCACACATGGGAAACATTTAGCGTGGCTTATGTGAGGCTCACACGTGACCAGGTGTTTTCGCGTTGGCTTCGAATGACCACGTTTGGGTTCAATTTGAATTCCATCGCGAAAAAAAAATCCCACGCAATTTTTTGGCCGTGCACAAGCTCAAGATTCAAATTATAGAACAAGCACAGTAAACTTGACGCTAATCAGACTTGCCTTTGGCAATTAAGCTTCGATTCCACTTACCCGTTTGTCATTTACAAAAAGCGGGCGGCCACTGAATTCAAGAGATTTGAGAAGAAAATGTTAGGCGAGGAGTGCAAAAAAAAATGTGTGGTCTTTCTTGGGCTCGTGTTGTTATTTGCAGTTTCATTATTCTTATCTCTTTGTCTCTCTTCTGTCAGCTGTAGGATCGGATGCACATTTTGGTCCTCTTAAAACCAAACAAAGGAGAGATGGGCCGCAGATAAACTGACAGTTTCAGAGTCAGTGGATGGGAGGGGGGCGGCAATATGGAGGAAATGTTTGGGCCCTTGTTTGTGTAGTAACATGAGTGCCCTGGCCACGGTTTGTGTGTGTGTGCTTCTGTACACGGGCCGGCCGGATGGCAACACATATCTGTGTGCTCAAGCTCGCTAAGACCTGTGGGTGCTCCCCCCCCTGAGGGTAAAATCTGTGGGATAATTTTTTTTTTCAGACCAGCTGGACAGTCCCGTAATTGAAACCCTCCGAGATTAAGATGATGCTTCAGAGAGGGGAGAGAGAGAGAGAGAAAAAAAATACAAAGTGCATCAACGTTAAGACTGATAGGGCTTTGTGAGGAGGCCTTCTGCTAGCTTCAATTCACTTGTATTTTTTCCTTGGCATCCTGTCTTTAATCCCTGTGTATATCGTCTGTCTTAAGAAAATGCTAACAAAGCGGCGTCTAAAAAAAAAATACCGCTTGAATTTTAAAACCCTCCATGCTATTGTAAATCATGGAGGATAGAATTTCACTAGTTTATTTATTTCATGCCATTAGCTTAACAATAAATGCTATGTGCAGGCTTCATGAATTGTTGACAATGTGGTTTGTTTTCAGTTTGTTTCACTTAGAAATGTGATGTTAGGTGCAGGGTGAATTCTTAAACGTATGCATTCTATCTGCATAAAATATGTTTGTACAAACGAAAGCCATGAGGATTCTGCAATGGATGAAAGCAATGTAAGACCTGCACATTGATATATGTATATTTATGCATCTTAAAAGATTGCGTCTTTAGATAGCACTGTATATACTGCTTTATTGATAAAAAATAACTTTTTAGAGCCCTATAGGAATTGTGAAATAATTGATACAAAAAACTGCATATTTTTTATATGTAAACTTGTATACCTGTGAATGTGTGTATATATTGTATACGCTGTTTCTAAGCTCTTGAACTATACTGTATAAAACTACTGGTAGCAGGAATTCCCTGCTTAGTACAAAAAATACCAAGACAGAGTCAGAAATAATTTATACAATTGGGATCTAACACCCTTCAAAAGCTCAATTTTCAAGCATTTTAAAGGCCCATGTTTAAACACAATCTTGCTTGAAATGTTTTAAATGTCTCCCTACCAATACTATATTGTATTGGGGGGTGGGGTGCGGGGGTTTCTAGGTTTGATAATTTTAAAATATATAACATGTTAGCATTAATCTCCTTTCAGTAATTTTGAACTCGTTTCAAAAACCTCAAAAATATTATTTTTACCCCCCCCCAAAAAAAACTTGGGAGGGTTAAAACATGAGATTTAGTTTTTTGGAATTACTATATATGTGCCATGTCAGCTTTCTATCTCTTCTAGAGAATCACAGTTTACATCGGTCAATCACAAGTCGTGGTTGAGCAGTAACGTGGTGGTTAGCGCACCGAGCTATGAATTCCGTGACCGGAGATCGATTCAGCAGCCGGCGATATGTGAAGCTGTCCTGGGCCCCCTCCTTGACCAACACACTCTGACCGGTATGGTGAAGCATTCTCAACAACCACCCCTAAGACTGACAGCCACAACTTGCCTTTGATATTTGTTGTTGTTGTATAGAGTTGTTTATTTTTATGTTTATGTGTGCAATGATGCGATAACGCTTGGGTGGCAGATTTGTGCCAAAAAGGCGCTGCATGTTAACCAAAAATAACTTGACTTGAGAGGCCTTCATTCATCCAGCAGTGGATTGACAAAGGGCCGCAAATTATACTGTACTGTAATATAATCAGACATTCTTGCTTAATATATTCATTATTTACTGCGCTCATCAACTGCACTGCTCAAGACACTTGAGAACTCAAAATGTGATCCTGACACAGCCTCCCAATGAAACGTAACACTCCCAGGCACACAATTTACTACTCAAGTCCATATCAATAATTGTCCAAAATGAATAGACCATTATAGTCCTTTGTAATTATCGGGTTTTTTTTTAATTCTAAGTACCCCAAGCTCCTATTAATCATTGGGCGTTGGTCATCTCCATTTGAATTCCTGGCAACAGTGTCAAAAAAAATGTCCACATTTCCAGGGAAAACATCACCATAACCCATACACATGCGGTGTATTATTATTCAAGCATCACACGCTGGTCAATTTGGGCTCCACTGAAATGCTAACCACACCGCGCATATTCACAAGCCACACGCTCGCAGCAGAGGAGGAGGAGGAGGGTGAAAGGCACTTTCCGGATGTACGGCTGTCTTATTAAATGCGGTCACAGGTGCCACAATGGCTTTAACAACGGGAGGGCTCAGGAAATGAGTGTTGTAAACACATCACACCATCCCGTGAGAGCAATGACCGGCATCAATAGAAGCTTTCCCAAAAGTGCGAATGGCTCCCGACTACCCAACCATGCCTGGAATCATTCAAACGCCACCGTCTCCCAACAACACCAACAACAACAACAAACAAACAAGAAAGCGTGGACAAATATGAGCGGGGTGTGTCGCTGCCCAGATATAGTTTTTTTTTCTTGTGCGTGCCTTTACTACCCTTGCATTTCCTGCAAATTTTAGCAGGAGGCTAGAGAGATGGGCTTAAGTGTCAAGTGGAAGTTGTCTTCCCCCCATCAATCGAGCACGTGGCAGTGTCTCTCGTTGGCAGGGGTGGCTGTGTGTCAGTGGTGGAAATTCCATATTCCCATAAAAAGGAGGGCGAGTCCTTCCCGAAAGGCAGATGTTCATTTACACCACCGTATGTGTGAATTCATACCATATGCGCCTTCTGTGCAAAGTCTCCCCTATGCAAATGTATTTTTTTGTTGCCACAATGACGCTAACCATTGGTTCTACTTAACGCAATATAAGCACGGACAAAATAAATAAACACACCAGACCCCGCCTTTACATCTGTCCATCCACATAAAAAATATATTTTACTATTACAATTTCCATCAGCCTCCTGGGAGTGCCTTATTTCAGCAGCAATGGTTCAAGACCGGTACACTGTCTACCGGTTTCGACATTTAATTGTCTCATCAGCATAACCAGCCTCGCACGAGGCCACGTGGAGGGTCTGATATGTTAATGTATTGTGTACATTGTGAAGATATCGCTTATGAAGCAGCCTACAATGAGAAACAACGAAACTACTGTATGCCAAATCTCATGTTTCAGCGTTGTCCATTGCATATAATTATAAACTTTGTTGAATCTAACATTGCTCGCGTGTATTGTACCGCGCAAATGTCGCAGGGATTTTATTGTGCTTAAGCCACCTGGCAATTACAACACCTGTACGCACTGACGACTTGTAGGGCTGTTACCGATTGTACCGGTGGTGCTGTAAGTCAAATTATCCGCCAGAGACAGCAGCAGAAAATGCCAAAAACGCCAGCATTCCTGCAGCAACATGTACGTATATAAAATATGAAAACTAGAGACATTCGTCAATAACGCTGCCCTTATTTGTGATATTATGGTGGGCAATTGCACAAAGCGTCACGTATTTTTTTATATGCAGGATATATTGTTTACGATTAAGACAGTGTTGGTGTTTGTGAATTGTGCACCACTGCCAAAGCCAGCGGCATCACCACATCATTTGTTTAATTAAAAATAATGATAATTTAAGTGAATTAAACAATGATGAATTGGGTAACCAACAAAGCAGGATTCTCGTGAAAGGTGTCTTGAAGCTCTGGATCAACAACAATAACAGTATTGTATATTTCTGTAACATATTAGAGTGATAAAGTACACCGTAATAATAATTTGCACCCCCACTCCGCTGCTGGATGAAGGCCTCCCCACATGGAGATTGTTTGACCCAATGATTGCTGTACGTTGACGAAGGGAGCCCAATACTGCACCACAAAAACCCTCTCTACTGATGTTAGCCGTGGTTGGTAATGAAACTCAATTACTCTACAAGTAAGTAGGGCCACAATTGAGCCTGCAACGTCCTGCATGTGGTTACAACCGTGGGCTCAACTTTGACCCAACCTTCCACGTTGACTGATAAAGCAGCTGCTGAAAAGTTAACAATGATTAAAACGTTTACAAGTACAGATCTTTGTCGCACGGGATACGCAGCTTTATAAGTAGCATACTATTTGATTTAAAATGCACCTACACAGCAAATAAATTGCACTGCTTTGGGCCAGATAACTCTAATCATACATACCTAAGACCATTTTAAACAGACTGATAAGCAATGTTGCAGATTAGCATAGTGCTGTGTGCAGTACAGGCGGCAAGAGATAAATCTAGGGCAGGAATACCTAACCTGTTTACAACACACCGCACAATGCGAGACTGTAATGATAGGGTATAGCCTCAATTTTATTATATTAACAAAGGGGGGACCGAGTAAACATGCAAACTCGGCCCAACGCCGCTGGTATGTTGTGAGAACCATTAAAATCGGCGATGTGCCACACTGCTTTGTGTTGACTGCACGCGTGCTTGCGTACGTAGGTTTGCTAGCGTGCATCACGAGTGTGTAGATCTTTAATACAGAGCTCGGTCACCCCACCCCCACGCACACAAACACACACAATAACTTGGGGGGTCTCCTCGTTGACGCCGTAAGGATTGAGCGGTCCTTCACCACTCCACGTGGCCACCCTGTTCGCGCCGCAGTGATGTCGAGCGACATCACGGGGCAGCAGTGATCGTGGTTAGCGCTGCGCTGCGAACCCGGCGGACAGAGTTCGATTCCCACTCACGGCCCAACATCGGTGACGAATGTGCCCAGCCTCCCCTAAGTCGACTCGGCCTCAAATGGGTACCTGGTGCGGTGCGTAAACATCGCCACTGGGGAGACAAAGGCGGCCGGGCGTGGTTGCTGGCCACCCACCCCCTCGCGTGCCGTGCCGGCCTTCATAGGTGCTCGCTAACAGCACTTGCCCCTACAGTCTAAGGCTACACGGGGGGTCGTTGTCTTTGTCACCATCATCGAGCAGAGAATGTCAGCTGTTGTTGTAGTAAAATAACCCTACATTGTGTACACACGACTCTGCATGTACCTGCCGCAAACATCGTGTGCATCGGCACAACACACGCACAGAGTACAGAACCTGCTGCAGTAATGTGCTCTTTTGGTTAACTGTTAAACATTAACAATCGACGCGCACATCTTGTTCAATGACAATAACGTGCATCCCCTTTCCAATCCACGACTGGCTGAATGCCATTTGACCATACTTCACCGCACCGGTCGATACAGGCCGTGGGTGAGCATCAAACTCGTGTTGTCAGATTCGTGTGTACGTTGAACTTCTTTCGCACCGTACGTAGCCAACCGTGCTAATCGCAGATGCGGGGAAGGACAACAAACAAAAAACACAAAAGTAGTTCTATAGAAATTCGTTTTAAATTTGAAAATTAATTTTACATTTAGGTTCTAGTGAGGGGTGTTGTGCACTTCGCCACAACTGTTTTAATTTGGCGGATGTTATGGGTGAAGTGTTTTTTAGACCATAAGATTATATTTAAAAAAACTCCAAGAGTCCTGTAACGTTTGCTTAATAGATCGACTGCGTTGCTGAAAAATGGATCCGCGTGGACACTGAAAGCTTAAGGTGACCGCCAATTCAGTAGCATCAAAACGCATCTCATTTAAGGCTAGAAAACTGGCTTCTTTTGTAGGTGTTTTTTTCTGGTTTAAATAAAAAAAAACCCCTCCTGAGTGACCAGCCCTATAAACATTGTTCTTTATATATTTACGTTCTCAAACATGGCCGACAGAAACCGCATTCCATATGGATGAAACTTCCTGCTTGCAAAGTTTTTGCTGAAAACTGAAGCGTCCAAGTGACACAAAGGACTTTGCAACTCCTCCTCCTCATCCTCCTCCTCCCACCAGCAACCACCACCACCCCCCATCACTCCGGAGCCACATTTCCATGTGAAAGGTCTTTTAGATTCAGGCCACCTGATGAGCTGTTAATGCACAAGTTACTCATTCGAATTTAAGTAGATTTCTAGGCTGTGTACCACACCCCACCACCCCTCTCTCAAACTTCACCCCCCTCCCCCCTCCATCTCTTCTTCATCTCTTCTCCGACTCCACCCTCCCCACTCTCGCTCTTCAGTTTGGTTTTTTTGTAAAATGGATGCCCCCACTCTTAGCACAGATCCAATTGTCACGCAACACACACACACAGAGGCACATAAACAACAACCCCCCCCCCCCCATCTTTTTACAAGATCCTGTTACCAAACCCAGGCACGTCTCGTTTGAAACCATCTCCATGGCTGCCGGTTAACTGTAATTGAGGAAAGGGCCGTATGCCCCCGGATCGCTTTCACGTGTGTATCGATGGCCCCATGAAGAAGGTTAGTCCATGTCCCACGTCCTTGGAGACCTTTCAGAGTTCACATTCATAAATCCTGCTCAACGTGTTATCACCCAATCCACAACGGCACCTAAAAACGAAGTTGAAAAGCTCACAAAGTGGATTCCGTGAGATTCCTCACAAAGATGAGGCTTTGGCGAGACAATTGTAAATGGCAGTCAATTTGTGCACGTGTATAAATGTGTTTCTGCGCGTGTAACAGATGGTGTTAGCCATAATTAGAGAACGAAACAGGAGGATTTATCCACAGATCTGTCTGTCGCCTGATGATGCTAGTTTTAATTACAGGCAAAACGTCGTACTCCGATTATAAATGTTGTGGATTTGCTCTCCAACACACCGGTGTGCTGTACTAGTGACGAATTGGCCACGTTCTGTTTACGTGACAAACCTTACTAGTTGGCTGTGTCGGGTGGTGGCGGGTTTAACGACACATTTATATTTACGCGATCTAACCCCAAACAAACGTATGGATGTTATTGGTCGCGAAAGCCTACGTGTAAAAAATATGTTGCTTACACTTAGTACCCCATTTGTACTCAAATTGTTCTTGCTAAGAGACTCTCACTTTAAATTAAACTGATATTCTGTAACGATTACAACAATCTTGACTTAAAGCTGTTGTGACTGCAGGAATTCATATTCTTGGGTCTTTCGGTTGAACCTATCTACGTGACTTTCCCTAAAGACAACAAGAATAGAATTACAACAATGCACAGAGTGGTGGTCAGCATCTCTTGTGACGCCGAATTGACCACTAACATTGTTTTTCTCCAGATTTGAAGCTTTCGTGACTGCAAGGATTCATATTCTTAGGGTTTTTTTCGGTAAAGTCACGTAGGTAAAAAATTAAAATTAATAAAAGTAAAAATTTTATTTTTATTTTACTTTTATTAATTTAAATTTTTTACCTAAGTGACTTTACCGAAAAAACCTAAGAATTTTGTTTTTCTCCTTTGAAAATTAATTTCAGTTCTACACAAAACCTTGCTTAAAAAAAACTTTTAGAGAATTAAATCTGGGGGGGGGGGGGGTGTCACAGTGGACCAATCCACTGCTCGATTACAAACTGCAGCATCAGTCCTGGGAGGTTGGCTGACCACACACGAAGTGCTGTACTGCAAACCACGCGGGGTCATTACGGTTTGTTTATGGGAAGGAGGTCGTTCATCACCGGTTCCGTAGATCATTCGCCACGAAATAAAAAATGTCCTTTGCCAGGAATCGAACTCGGGGTGGGGGGGGGGGCCTGATTCATCAGGCGGTGCGGTCTAACCACTGCAGCACATTATACACAAGATATAAAACATCACACACGCGCGCCTGGCCATCTTCTAAGCCAAGTTAAAGAGAACATAATAATCACGGTAAACTTCCACGACTCTTACTTTATATGTTAAAGTTGGCTTTCATTTAACAGCCTTATTTTTCGAAGATCAAAAGCTTACTGTAAAAATCTTCACCAAAAGTGTTGAATTCGCTGAGCCTTAAGCCAATTGTCATGTTTAACTTGGCCCCAAGCTCCCTCACACACACACACACACCTGTGTTTGGAGCCGTTATTTAACGCGTTTATTTTCTCGTAACTTTTTTGTAACAAGATATACAAACAATGTTCATATCCCGCGTGCTCACACGTGGACACTGAAGACGCGCAATACAAAACGGTGTGTGTGTGTACACACACACCGTTCTGCGTTGTGCACAACACACCGATGTTTAGTTGATCAATAATACGGTGTAGTGTAAATGTACGCATGGTTTGTGTATGTTAATAATTTAAATGTAGTATGGGAGTAAAAAGGGAATAATTCGAAACGTTGCTATTAGTTGGTTACAAATATTTGGACAGGAAATTATTAAATGCAGACCATCCCTTTAAACGTAAAAGATTAAGCCACTCCGATTGATATTTGCAAACTTATTACGGCATCGTAAATCGATAATATACACACAGTATGGTACTGTACGTACAGCACGTAGTTATTATACAAATTCAATTTTAGATACACAAAACATATAAATGGTGGTGATAAAACCGATTTAAATAAAATGCGAGCATTTTGTAATACACATTTGAAAGGGCAAGAAAATAAGAACATGAAAAAAGTTAATGTTTTGCAGGAAAACAATTCTGTTAATTCAGATCACACCATTGATGTGTTATAAAAGGGCAGGCGATCTTTCTTTGCGTATTTGTCTCTCCAGCAAACATTAAAAAATAAGTTCCTATTCTGGAAAAAGGTATTCGGTTATCTATTCAAACACACCGTGCATGGATATGTAATGTTCGTTTAAAAAAAAAGTGGTTTAAACAATTTAAGTTAAGTGCCGATTATATAAATTTAATTTTAAAAACGGAAAAAAAAACACGTCAGCATACTTTTCGATTTAAAGCTTTCGTGACTGCAAGGATTCATCAAATAAAATAATAAAAATATTGTATTATGTTTTATTTTTATTATTTTATTACTTCCCTTCTACGTGACTTTACCGAAAGAACCAAGAAGACGTTAGCATACGTTAGTTGGTACGGATTTTTAAAAAAGAAAACGTACATCTCATTAAGACCACACCCTTCTTAAATGCAGATTAAACCACACGTTTAATGATTTACAACGTAATAATCTTAAGTGATTATCTCACGAATGCATCAAGGGGATTACTCAGAATTTTTCACGGTATTCAGGTTCCCACAGACGTCTACGCACTCCGAATAAGCATCAACTCGCATGTACCGAATTAAGACACACGCAATGAACAAAAGGACGAGTTACATTACACGTCAATACATCGATGTAAATGTCACTGCTAACCAACTCGGCTTAACCTTGTCAAAAAACTAGCGGAGGTTGTACATCAAGCGATGGCATTTCCAGGCTTCTTATAACGATCATTTTGCACGAACAAAGCCATCAAACAAAGACGGTCTCACCGCACCGCGCGCTTTCAGATGCGCTTCTGCGGTCGTCTGGAACGTTCTTCCTTGCGATATTAGAAAGCCACCGAAGCGATGCACCTCTAAATAATATAGGTTGAAAACTCATTTTTTTAGAACTGCTTTGTGTTTATTTCTAGATTTGAAGCTTTCGTGACTGCAAGGATTCGCTCATATTTTTTTGATAAAGTCACGTAGGTAAAAAATGAAATTAAAATTAATATTTTATTTTATTTGTATTAATTTTAATTTCACTTTGTGTTTAGTTCGTCGTCCTTCCCCCCCTCCCACACCTCCGATTACCACGATTGGCTATGTACGGCGTGGAAGAAGTTCATAGAACTGGTGACGCAAGAGACTGATGATCTTGGGGCAATGTCACCCTCAGACGATGCACATACAAGAGCAGACAAGCGCAGTCGAGCTGTGATTCATGAACAGATTTATTTCACTGCATTTCCCCTCACTGCATCTTTCAACAAACCAGGCACATGTGTTTTTTTTTTTCCAGACGCTATGAACAACGGCACTTCAAGAATGTCTCCCGGACCTGTTACGAATACAGAAATGCATTTTTCGATCAGAATTATGATGAGAAAATCCACCCCCTTGCCACAAACTTCTCGTTGTCCAAAAATAGCCGCCCCCTTAAGTCGTAACTTATCTAAATATGCCCCCCGTACCCAAAACATCACTTCACGAACCGTATAAAAAGATGTCAACATTTTTTTTAAACAATACAAAAACAAACCTGATTTTATTTGACATTCCAGTTCTCCTCCTACGTACATTCAGTAAATACATTGAGGTATTGGTTGATAAATATTACAGTACTTTTTTCCCCCTTTTAAAAAACGTTGGAAAAATATTGCCACTGAAGTAGTAAACCAGCTATAATTAATACTTAGTTCAAGAGAGGATGTTTTATACTTCCAGAAATCGTAGCATGTCATTGTTTCACAAAGGCCTCCTGAATAACCATCGAGACTAAGGCAGACCAGGCCAGAAATATTTTAATTAGTTAACAAAAGCTGTAAAATGTGTTTTATACGACTGATTATCAACAAAAAACAACTTTAACCAAACAAAGATTCAAGCATATATATTTACAAGGCACTGAGGTAGAGCGAGTAGTATGTTCATCAGTAGCAAAGAAGGCACTCGGTTGTAAACTAAATGTATCAAATATTTCACAATCACTTCACTCTCATTGTGGGTTTCTAAATGTGACATCAAGCACTTTACGGGGTTAAAAAAAACTAAAAACTTTTTTTTGGTATTCCGTTAACACGACCTGTTATACATGAAAAGTGAAAACACGACAAAGTGAACAATGTGGTACCCACCTACATTCCACTTTTCAACAGATTCACAAAAAGCCACTTAATTTACTCCATCATCCATTAGCTTATCCTGAGTGAATATATATTTTTAAATACAGTTTGCAATAGGCGAGGCTCCCCCCCCCCCCCATCGTCACAACCACCCCACCCTATGCCTGAAAAGTAACTTCACTAAAAAACAAGTCTACGATAAACGCAGTAATAAATAAAACAGCTCGCAGCTTAACGCTGCCACCTTCTACGTCTATGCATCAACAATAACGTAAAGAGGGGGGGGGGGGGGTAAAAAACATTCGATTTTTTTTTCATATTGATATATAAAAATGGTCACGAGAGCTTATTTTGTTGTGTAAATGTACGCGTAAATCACTAACCTGAAAAAAGAACTACCGTCTAAAAACATGTTTATTAAAACTGCCAAGTGTTGTTACGTCACCTCCGCGTGTAAACATATTACATTATATACAAGCCCACTACGTGCACAAATTGCCACAAAGTATGCAATGGTCACACACTCGTAGACATTTTGGTCCATTTGAAGAAATATATAGCAATGCTAATTATTTTAAGTTTACTTCACTCAGGTATTATCTTATACGGAAACAATTTGATGACTTTTTTTTTAATAACGGCATTGCCAAATTTTGTACAGTTCCTATAACATTGATTCTGGCACCACAAACGACTTGAAAAGTCAGCGGTTATAGGGATCTGAACTTACGTGCCGTACGGTTAAAATTGGGCGGCTGCAACCAATAAGGCCAATGCATAAAGCAACAGAAAAGCCAAATTCTATCGCTGTGGTCCGTCGTAAAACGTACAACTTTTCGGCGGACTTTCACAAATTCATTTTAAAAACACGTCAAAACATTTCACGGCCTTAAAATAATCATTTGTTCACTGTATTATGTCGTTAGGCCTTTTAAAACTTAGAAGTGGGACCTCTGGGCAAAACGGAATAATTCACCTCGCTTGCAAATATATAAAAGCTAATCAAAATAACACGACCGACCAGTGGTATTTTAGAAACGTAAACTTTAAACTTTTAGTTCTCACTCTTTTTTGTATTAATACGCTTTGTGCAGGCCCGCCACGTGCCCAAATAAAACAACATTGTCGCCGTTCAAATGTGATGATAGCATTCGCATCAATTCCCAACCTTTCAAACAATTCGGGGCATGCAGAAAACATTCCCTCGCCCGTTATTATTTTCTACTTATTTACTTACGCGTGTAGGCCAGTTCCATGGCGTAGAGGTTTAAGCAGCTGGAACATATGTTTAAAAAGATAATTCAATCATTTTTTTCACTTCTTCCACGTTTAGTGACAGACAATTCTTTTTTTTCGTTTGACGCGACTCTTCGTCAAGTGTAAAAAATACAAATGTACGACGTTATTACTTCAAGGCATACATCGATTGCTGGAAAAAATACTTTGTTTCAAAGAAATAAACTTGTCCTGGGTGCTGCGTTTTTAATGCAAGAGTCAAGAGATCTAACACGGGACGGCACCAGCCCAACTTTTAAGTCCAGGGCATCAAGTATCCAACGACTAATAACACGGTCGACGCGATGAGTCCACAGCTATGAACGTGACCCACCATGATCGCCGTTATCGATGAATGCACAGCCATCATCATCACCATCAACAATGAATTCACAGCCATCACCAGTTAATGTATCATTATCGCCGTTATCAATCAAGCCACAACTATCATCTTGATCATCATCGCCATCATGAACGAATCCACAGCCATGAACTACTATATCGTCATCACCACCATTATCGATGAACCCAACAGCTAATATCATCGCCATATCAAAACGGCACGAAGGGCACTAGGCCAGCTCCTTGTCGGCATCCATGAAGCGCGCGTATCGGTGCGCCGCTTCTCCCTCGCTCACCATCCGCTCCATCGCCGCTGCCTCCTCGTGCTCGTCTCCCTCGCCACCAACGCCTCCGCCAAATCTCGGCGGCGTGCCGGGCACAGCCACGTTCTGGATCACCGAAATCTCGTTCACCTTGGCACTACCGCTACTACCGCTGCTACTACTACCACAGCTGCTGCCACCACCAAGGCCAATGCCGACTCCACCACCTCCTCCACCACCAGCACTAGCACCTGCCACTCCTCCACCTCCCCCAACCGCCGGCACGGCTCCCACCATCGCCGATGACATGGGCAGAGAAGGCGGCAGTAGCGGCTGCGGCGGTGGCGGCGGCGGCGGCGGCAGCAGTGGCGGCGGCGGCACGGCCAACCCGTTGGCGAGCAGCGCCGCGTACTGGATCCAGAAATTCGGGTCGGACCCAGACCGGTGGCCTGACGCATGGGGCCCAGCGGAGAATACGTCGGGAGGGAAGTGGCCCAGGTGATGGGGAGGCGGCGGCGGAGGCGGCGGCGGCGGCGGCGGGTGCTTCACGACGATTGAACCGCCGCCACCGTCGGCGTTGCCGCTGCCGGCGACGCCGTCTTCCCCGGTCGCCGCGTTGGAGTCGGAGGCGTCGGACGACGACGGCGGTGGCACGGCGGAGTCGAGCATGCAAGGGTGCAGCTCCGCGGAGAGGCGGCGTCCGCGGCGCACGGGGACGCTGTTCCACATGTGCGTCGTCATGTGCACCTGACGGTGGTACAATGGGCAACGGGAGAACATCGGCAATTGCCTTATTAGGTGCCGAAAGCACATCACGTACATTTAAAACAAAAGGTCTCCTCCATATAGCCTTAACAGAGCTTAGGGCAAGTGCTGTTCGCAGCGAGCACTTAGAGAGCGGAAGGGAGGGGGGGGGCGGCAACCAAAATAACAAGAGACATTTTTTATCTTTCCGGAGCCGCAATGCATGGAAATACGAGACTGTCCTTACGAAGCGATAGTGTAGCGGTTAGCGTGCTGCACTATGAACCCGGCGACCAGTGACAATTATCTGAACCAGGCCTGGGCCTCCAAGGAAAAGGCTTGGACGCCTTCATCCAGCATTCGATAAATAAATGGTATGCGAGGAGGAAAACATGTTTAAAGGCTTGATCTTACTTTACCAAGATGTACCTTGACTTTACTAAGCTGAAAACCAACTAAAAAACACTGACATGAGAAAGCAACACTGTGTGGGCAGGGTATATATTTGTCCTTCATCTAATAAGATAAGAATGTGCCATTGTTAAATCAAAGCTTCCAAAAAACGTGCACACACATGGATTATTCAATGCCGTTTGTCCACGGAAGTATTTAAATTAGCAGGACGGAAGCAGAGGCCAAAAGCGTTTGCACATTTCCAATTTTTCGGACACTTTTGCATGTATTATGCAACTGTTGGGAAAGTTAAATCTATTTTTTTTATTCGCATTACAATTAGATGAGGGGGGGGGGGGGGAATCATCATTACTACCCTCATGTTACAGACAGACGTGAATTCCATGGTAGGATACCCAGAGAGACAGACAGACAACGCATTAAAGGCTTTCAGCCTAAATTGCAAAGCGCGGTAAAATAAATAATCGGCACCTTGAGGTTCCCCTTGGTGGTGAACGCCCGGCCACACACGGAACAGGCGTACGGCTTCTCGCCGGTGTGCGTGCGCGAGTGGATCTGCAGGGCGCTCGCCGACGAGTAATTCTTGCCGCACACCGGGCAGTTGTGCTGCTTGCTCGAGCGGCGGCTCGCGAACGGCGGCGTGGAGGACGACCGCGGCGACACGAGGCTCTGCAGGAAGCCTCGCGGCAGGCCCATCCCGAGGCCTAGGCCCAGCGCCTGGCCGGGCGAAGGCGATTCGCCCTCGGACGGCGGAGCGACGGACGGCGGCTCCTGCTTGAAGCCGTTGACGGCGTCGCCAGGAAGCGACAGGGCCCGAGCCACGAGGCCCGTGCCAGAGCCGACACTCTCTTCCAAGCTCTGGCCAAGAAATTCTGCCGAGTACCCCTTGCGGTGGGTCAGGATGTGCTGCTTGAGGTTGCTCTTGGTGGTGCAGCCACGGTTGCAGATGGGGCAGATGAACGGCCGCACCTTGGTGTGGCTCCTGTAGTGAATGTCAAGGGCGCTCTGGTATGGGAACCGCTTGCCGCAGATGTCGCAGGTGGTGGCCTTGCCCTTGCTCTGATCGTAGGGCGAGAACGAGCGAAAGGAGCCATTCTCCTGGCTCTGGTCCGCCATGCCATCGTTGCTCCCCTCCGCGTTGGACTCCGTCTTGATGGGGTTGAAGCCCTCGCCGAGGCCCACCAGGGCAAGCAGCTTCAGCCGGTGGTCGTTGGTGCTGCCGTTGGACAGGGAGGCAGCGCTGGACGGCGCAGGGCTGAAGTCCATGCGCGAGAACTCCCCATATTTGAAGCTCAGCGTGCCATCCTGGCTGGAGGCGTCGCCCTCGGTGATGCCGTTGAAGCTTTCCTGGCTGAAATTCAACAGGCCCGACTTGGGCTTCTTTCCGGTGGATGCGTCGGATGACACGGAGCCGGGCGGAGACGGCCCTTGGCTGAAGCTGGGCCCGGGTTCCGCAGCTCCCTCCGTGAAACTGGTGTCCCTCGCGTCGGCAAATTCCTCCTCGTCGTCGTCCGCATCGCGATTCTCGCCGTCGGCAGATCCCCCCTCGGCAGTTTCCATGTTGTCGCCGCTCAAGTAGCTCGCGGCCTCCTCCGCCGGTCTGTCCCGCTCGCCGGCGTAGCGATCGCCCGTTTCTTCCTCATCCTCCGCCGGAGCCGCCGCCGCCGCCGCCGCCGCCGCCACCACCACCCTCATCGTCTCGCCCGCTTCGGGGGAAGCCACTGCAGCGGCGTAGCCCGGGGCGGACGGCGGCCCCCCCTCGCTCTCGTTGCCGCTGCCGCCGATCTGCCCGCCCATGTGCATGCGGATGTGCTGCTGCAGCACCATGGCGTTGGTGAACTGCTTCTGGCAGATGGGGCACGAGTGGAGCGCGCGCACGGCCGGCTTGCCCCGGTGCACCGCGTAGTGCAGCACCAAGTTGGCCTTGGTGGTGTAGGCCCGGCCACACACCTTGCACTTGTGCGGCCGCTCGCCCGTGTGCGTGCGCATGTGCACCTTGAGCGCGCTCGGGCAGCTCAGCACGCGATGGCACACGCCGCACTGGTTGGGCACGGCGCCGACCCCCGCTCCGTCGTCACCGGGAGCGCCGGCGGAGCCACCGGGCAGGCCCCGCTCTTCGAGGCTCTGCACCAGCTGCTCCAGCTTGGACGTCTCCGAGCGCCGCCTGGGGTCCGGAAAGCCGCCACCGCCGCTGCCGTACGAGAAGTCGCTCCGCAGCCGCTCCTCGAAGTTGGCGCGACTCACGTGTGCCGAGGCCTCCGAGTTGCTCAGCGAGTTCATCTTGTTGTAGAACATGTAGTTGGTGGACGTCGCGAAGCTGACCGCCGTTTCGTCGTCGCGGCCGCCCTGGCCCATGCCCCGCTCGACCTTCACCGACGACAGCTTGTCACTGCCGCCGATGCCGCCGATGCCGAAGGCGCCATCGTCGCTCGGCTTAAGGGGAGGGTAGGCGATCTTGTCGTTCTCGCGGACCGCCGCCGACTCCTCGGCCGAGATGCTCATGCCGTAGGGAAGCCCCGACTTGGTCACGACGTTGTCCAAGTGCTCGGCCACGGGGTGCGGGTTCATGGGGATGTCGGGGTACTGCTCCTTGTGACGCTGGAAGTGCACCTTGAGGTTGCCACGCGTGGTGAAGCGGCTGCCGCAGATGTTGCACTTGAAGGGGCGCTCGCCTGTGTGCGAGCGCAGGTGGATCTGCAGGGCGCTGTCGCTGCCGAACACCTTCCCGCAGTAGCGGCATTTGTTTTTTATGAAGCTCACCGCCGCCATGGCCGCCGACGACGCCGCCGCCGCAGACACCTCCTCCCCGCCGGCCTTGCGTTCCGACAGGTGCCGGTTCCTACGGTGGCGACTGCCGTGGGACAGCGCCGGCTCGCCGTGCTGGCTCTGGAAGGGCACGACGCCGTGGGGCAGCCTCGTCAGAATGGGGTACACCAGGCCGGGGGACGAAGTGGTCATGGTTCCGAACGATGGAAGGATGCCCGGCGAGCTCATAGCACTCACGAGGCTGCCACCCTGAATGTAGTTGGTCGCCGCGGAGACGCTGGACGTGGCGACGTGGATCGGCTGCGGTCGTCCCAGCGGCGCCATCGTCGTAGTCATCTTCGCCGCGTGGTTGAGGCGCATTGGGATGGACGCGGCCGCAGCCGCGGCGGCCGCGGACGAAGCCGCCACCATGAGCGTCACCTGGCTCCGTATCTGCTCGATGAGGTGGAGCTGGTTCATCTGCTGCTGGTGCAGGGACACGAGCTGCTCCACGATGAATGGCAAGCTCGCTGCCGCGCCAGACATGGCCACCTTGCTACCGCCTGCTGCCGCCGCCTTCTCAGAGCGTCCCACCTCAAGCGCCTCGGACGAAGAGTATCCATTCACCTTCCCTTTGCCACCGCCGCCGCCACTCGACGACGACGTCACGGCGTGGCCTCCCACGGAGCCGCTGGAGTCTGCCCTGAAGCGCTTGCTGCCTTCAAGGGGCGGCGGCGAGTCGTCGGGGAAATGCGGAGCTTTGGTTTTGCCGTCGCCATTGGGGACGGCGACGGCGACGGCGACCGGGAATCCTTCCCGGAGGACTGCGATTCCGTTGCCCGGGCTCCCGTCGTCCGGCGGGACTTTGTCACTCTCCTCGACGATGAAAACAGCGGGGGCCTTGCCGCAGCTCTCCATGTGCTGGCCGAGGGCAGCCATTGTGGGGAACTGGCCGCAGCAGCTGTCGCAGACGTGTGCCCGCGGACTGCCCTTGTCGCTGGCGCCATCGCCGCCGCTCTGGTTCAGCGCCGAGGAGCAAGCTGTGGGGGACAAGAGACAGGGGGCGGGGGGGTGCAGAAGCGAGAGGCTCGTGAGCAAGCATGACCTCGTCGCAGCGGACGCCATAAAGATTCCCCGACCATACAACTGTTGGCGAAAAAGCACAATCTTACCTTTGTAAAAGTCTCATGCTGTTGGAGTATAGTTCAAAGAGCAAATATGCTAAATTATTATTCATGCAATATAATCAAATTCTTTATACATTCCTGAAAATTCATGTATGAATCGCCTACCGTTGGTGATTATGCATATGCTGTACTGTGTATGTAGATTGTATTACCAGTCTTGGTTATAAGCATTCAATAGTTTCTTAAAATTCCCAGATATTAAAATCACATCGAGGAAAATATACACTGTGCCCTCACTAAAATAACAGCAATTGTTGAGAAAACAACTTTTCATTTCAAAACCTCTACAGGCCAAGCACCAAAAATCACAAAAAAATTATAATCACATTACATATAGATACTGGTATTATTTACAGACATTGGCCAATCCACTGCTGGATGAGGTCCTGCCCATGCCTAGTTGTAGAGGAAGCACGATGCGGCCATCAAAACAGAGCCAGCAGTGTGGTTAAGTGGCACCGGGCTACATGAACCTGGCAATCGGGGTTCGATTCCAGGCCACGGGTAAATGCCGAGCGATGCTCCCACCGCCCCGAGTATCAGTTCAGATACGACTAAAACCGCAGTGACCAGGGTGGTGAAGTATGCTCAACAAGCTCAATGACCGACACGGCATAGGGGAGGCCTGCATCCAGAAAGTGGATTGACAAAGGGCTGGATACAAGAATGACACTGCAATCAACAAGGGGCAGGCCCCCAGGTGAAGTACCGTTACTGTCATAGCTTAACGAGAAGGTATCATATGTATACTGCATGCACAGGCCACCCGAGATGTTAACGCTCTCGCCTGGTACACAGGAGGTTGTGGGTTCGATCCCGACCCTGACGCCTGCTGTATATTTGACGTTTGCTTGTTCTCTCCGTGGTCGCGTAGATTTTTCTCCAGGTGCACCGGTTTTCTCCTCCGCATTTTAGAAACGTGCGTTTAGATTGCTTGGCTGCGATAAATGTCCACGTGATAAGCCACTTTGTTGAGCTATCATTTGTGACTATGTAAGCTCAGTTGGCCTAACCTGGTAAAGATGTAATTTCAAATTATTTAAAATGAAACTTATTGAAAATTTAGATCAAAATTAAAAGTGTATTCAATTCAACAAAGGCTACCATTGGAGTGTTTTTTTACCTTTTGACATAGGTCAGCGGTTACATCACCACGAGGGGTTACATTACGTTGGGGTATATTTAGTTAATCATACTTATTGAGAATGGTAAAAATATGCCATGACGAGATGCGATTAAGCGATGCAAATCGAACGAAAAGGCATTGTTGGGACACGTGAAGAGATCAACAGAACCAGAGGATCATAATATTGGAAAAACACGTAGATCAGAGAACGCAGACAAAGCCAAGACCCCCTTTATGATTAGTAAGAATTAAACACATCACACAGATACTGCTGCTGCATTTAGCAAAGCACCTACGAATTAGCACGGTTGGCTACGTACAGTGCAAAAGAAGTTCAACATACAATGGCTGCTGCTAGGTAACTCATCATATGCCTATTTACATTTTTTTATCAGAAAATAGTAAAAAAGAAATTATTCTCACCAGGCCCAAATGGTGTTACGTGCAGTCTCCTACCTTTATTAAAGATCTCACTCTTTGTGTGCTATCGATAAGGTCCAGTCATTCACAAAACGTCGCCGATTATGTATTTGACTATGCATTTTTTTTATTTTATGGCCAGTGTTATTAACGAGTATGGCAAGTTCCATTTTAGTTGTTTATTAAAGTAAGCAAGCTTCGGGCCAGAAACACCACGTGGCCAGCAGGGATGTACGTACGTTGAACTTCTTTCGCACCGTACTTAGCCAACCGTGCTAAAATCGGAGGAGCGGGGGGAAGGACAACACACGATGGCCGGTGGTCAGGATGGAGAGTGGAAGAATGGGAAGGAACGCATCCGTGAGCCAGGGACGACCCGCACGGAGAGAGCACGACCGTCCAAGATCATTCACATGGAGGGGCATCGCAAGAGCCCACGAGGATGGCGACGGCATGATGGGAAAGCCTCCTCCATCCAGCAGTGAAGCGAACATGGCCGCTGACGATGGCGGTAGGCAAGGACAATCGGCGTGACGATGACCACTTGTTGATGATAGATGACACCGTTGTTTCTACAAACTCGCCATTTAGAAGAAATGCACCCATAGCTTCAGCTAAAGACACGGGGTGGATCATTTAAAGCGTCAGAGATATACTGCAACTCCCTGCCCTAATCTCTCCCCCCCCCCCCACGCCTAGACCCCTTCACAAACCCACACTGAGACCAGCGCGGTGAAGTATGGTCAAATCGCTCGCAACGACCGACAGACACACGGCGTGGATCGCGCACTGCGCTACAAACCCGGAAAACTGGGTTCGACTCCTGGCCGCGGCCGTGGTGAAGAGGATTTACGAGCCCGACCATGGGCATCCCACTACGTGCCCCAACTGCCTTGCCCCGTACCGATCAGCCTTCATCCAGCAGCGGATTGCCTAAGGTCTGAAAATTATTGTTTGGTCTGAAAATTATTATTGTTTATGGATAATGGGTCGCGAGAGGCTACGTGTTAAACCGGTATTATTTGACTTTGGAACATCAACTTTTATTTGTTAGACTCTCTCGTGCTTCTTGGAGGCTTATTAAAACAAAAACTAAACGCTAGATCGGGATGGGTGGCGCTGCGTATTCTGTGAATGGGGTCGGCCGGGGAGGTGTGGGACCGGTTTTTCTACTTAAGATTTTGCATTCTATAGTTTTTTTTTATGAACAATGGGACTTGCCGCGTCAACAAATAAACAAAAGACAAAGACCCCCCCCCCCCCCCACCAGGCTTTGCATACGTTTGGGGCAAAGTGTTGCTAAGCGAGCACTTTTATGAAGGCCGGCACGGCACACGAGGTGGTATTATGGTGGCTAACACCACGCCCGGTCGCCTTCATCTCCCTAGTGGCGATGTTCACGCATCGCACACAGGTAATCATTTGACGCCGAGTCGACCTAGGGGAGGGGAGGGGGGAGTGCGGCTGCATCGCTTAATTACAAATCGTCAGCGGTGCTGGTGGCCGTGAGCGGGGAATCGAACTCGCCTCGCCGGGTTCGTAGCACGGCGCGCGAAACCGCTCCCGCACACAGCACGCGCACACAGCGCGCACACAGCACGCACACAGCGCGCACACAGCCCTCAAGTGCAGCAGCAGCAGCCCACCACCATGCTCATCTTCCTCTCGGGTGTCATTCCTGCAAGTACTTCACAGCCCCCCCCCCCCCCCCGTGTTCAACCCACGAATGCCTCATCCTCACCGCCCCCGCGTGGGAGACGTTTGAATCATACTTCGCCAAACGCTGCTCATTGTGGGTTGAAGTGGAGGGGGGGGGGAGAATCCGTGGTTGGGTCAGGTGCCAAGGGAGTGGGGTAAAGTATTACACAGCAGTCGCGTGCGATGCTGTTATTGATGTGACCATAAATGGCACATATCAATATGGGGGGGGGGGGGGGGTGAGCGGTTGCTGGCCACGAACACAAATTCTTTGAGTTCGATTCTCAGTCACGGCTAACATCAGTGGCGAGCAATATCTGAACCGGTCCCAAGCTTCCCTCTCCAATTCGCACCGAACAGCGCGCGACGGAGTAATACTGATTTACACCGCTATGAAGAAGGGCCATTACCCGAAACGTCGCCTGCTAACCAAATAAATGAGCAAAGTCGCCTTCACACACACACACTGTAATAATCCGTCTCGTCTCCACGTGAAAACACGGGACTGTACAAGTATGTCTTACTCGTGCCATCAGCCGCACCACACGCGACCTCCTGGGCGCGTGCATCGATATCGGCAGCGTCCTTTTCAGACTCAAAAGCAAAACTCTGGACCGGTTTTGACATTCAGCGTCTCATCAGCAGCAGCAGCAGCAGCAGAGGCAGGCTCGCTTGAATCGACGTCGGTGAACCTGCCCACCAGATGTTTACAGGCAGGGGAGGAACACTCCCGCGATCTGTGCGCTATGCGAGTCCCAGGATCGATACTACGCTTCAGGTCTTGTTATACGGAACTAAAGAATAAATCCATAGCCTCATCGCGCGCTTCTTCATTGTTTTTTGGCATTATACACAATGACGCGAATTATTACTTTGAGTAGTAATCGTGTTCAGTATAAATTTGCACATGGATTATGATTACACATATCGTATATTACATATCAATCAAAACCATTCCATCATTGAAGACAACGTAGGAGAGGCCACCAGTTGGGCACAGCAAGATCTTTCGCTGAAACGAGTTCGTATTAAAACAGGAGGAATAATCGTTAATGTATAATAATTGTATATGTACATAACATAAAACTTTCATGTAGTACAATGCATGGTTTCACGTTGAGCAGTTATGTTTTTCTTTTTAAGAGTACTCGAACACCATATCTGATTGAACGCTTCTTTAGAACTGTAGATATTTAACAGTGGTTGATATCAAATCTCCATCAATTGACTTTCGGTTGTGGGGGGGGGGGGGTTGATTGACCATACTTCACTACTCTGAATATTGTAAAGTTTGGAGGAAGAAGATTGGTTTCAGATATCATTCAGCATTGGTGATAGCCGTGTGGACGGGAGTCGAAATCGAATTCATAGCCAGCAGATATGCGCCACTGCCATCATCCCAACCTTACGATTATTATTTTGGATATTACGTTCAATATCTACAAAATTATAATGTGTACATCCCATTAAATCTGACAGGGTTTTAATGCTTAACATGTATGAAATCCAATATCGAAAACTCACGAGCTATAGTATACACATTTGACAAACGCGATGAAGTATGGTAAAAAGGAAAAGTTAAAGTATGCACACACTAGTTTAATGAGTTAACTATACCAAACCTTTCAATTTGTTAGAATATGAATACAAAGGTGTTATTGCACACTATGCTGTGTGTATATACACACACAACCATTGAACACCAACACGACTATGAATAAAAAAAACATTCCGCCGTCAATCCACTGCTGGATTGGAAAGCCTTCAAAATTCAATGCCGGTCCAAGGCATTTTTTGACCATACTTCACCACGCTGGTCAGCGTGGGTTTGGTGAAATGGGTCACCCCGGGGACCGGTTCAGATATTTTTTTTTTTAAAACCACTCGCCCAGTGATGACAAGCTGCGGACTGGGGCTTGATCTCGAGTCGCAGGTTTTCAGACGCGCAGTCCGCTACCCGCTGCCACACCACTGCGTCCTACCAGCACTGCAGAAACCCGACTAGTGTTGTTGTGCACATCCATTAGCGGGCCTCGCCCGCTTTCTGTCGGCTTCAGCGTCGCACTCGGCCAGAGGGAAATGACTCGGTTCACCGACGGTGTTTAGCACGCGGGCTTAGCAAATGTGGAACTTTTAAAGGGTCGAAATCCCCCGCCCCCCCCGCCCGCCCTATCAATCAACACTTCTCGTCGTCATTTTTGGGAGAGCCCAAATTCGTAAAGTTTTGCCCTTTCAGATGTAAGCATATAGACTCGACTATATCGAGGTACCAAATGTTTATATCCTTCCATCCCATCCGGTACACCATTGTAGCTTACATTACACGCAACCCATGTACTCACGATGTTCTCTTCTATACTGTATTAAATAACGAAGTAATGAATTATAGTCTTAAAAGTATGTACGTGCCGTTATGTACACGTTTGGACTGCAGTAAACACGGCACACGGTTAGCGTAGCTTATATTCCGACAGAGCGGATACACACAGATGTGTGTGGTTTATGCCTTTAGCTTTAAACGGATTTACCCTGCGAATGCGTCTCCCCATCTCATCGCATGAATAATTATCAAGGCGAGCAGGAGGGCGATCATGGTTAGTTGTATACTGTGTTTAGATGGGAGACTTGCCCTGGACATACCAGATCTAGCTTATAGATTCTGAACTGGGCAAGCGATAAACACCACGTCCTGAATATCCAGGCCCTATCAGGTGGTTTGGGTGGCGTCTCCCACATGGGTGGTGGGTTTTGACGCCGATAATCTTGTTCACAAATCGCGGACGAGTTGGCCAAACATTGCAATGCAGAACCCTCCTGAAAATTATTCTTGAAACTCGGTTAAGTCTTTCATAAATAACCAAAGTCGGGTATTATTATAGTATTTGGGTATTTCGGTAAAGTCACGGAGATAGGTTCAAAGAAAATAACAAATAAACTATCTCCGTGACTTTACCAAAAGACCCAAAGAATGAATCCCTGCAGTCACGAAAGCTTTAAGTCATGTATTATTATTTTTATACGATCGCTATTGTCTTTGTTAAAATGGACGCAACACAGCTGTACATTAGGGCACAATCTCGTTATACGATGACCCAGCGTAGCACGAGATCACAACATCGCACCCCAATATTAATTTTAAACCAACCCGTACCGACCAGCGTGGTGAAATATGGCCAAACGACCTCCGTGACCCCACCCCCCTCAACTCCTTCATCCCGAAGACGACTCCGACAACGGGGACTGTACCGTGTACTCTCCGCACGCAAGTCACCTGGACTAAACACCACCAGCTGAACAAGTCGGACACAGCGAGGAGTGACAGCACGCACGAGGCCAGTGGTGGGAATTCCACGTTCCTATGGCGGGAACCACACTACCTAAAAAATGGACACTCTGTCGCTGCTCGTGACGTTAATGGTGATGACCCACGTTGGGGTGGTTGTTACGGATTAGGATCCGTACCGTTACAATGACCGCGGCTACAGCAGCGTGCGCAGTGGGGGGCCCACGTGCTTGGACATCGGTAGGTAAGGTACCTGGGGGGGGCGAAGGGGGGGGGGGGTATCCCCCCCCCACACCCCCGCCACGCTGGTCAATAATATTTCATAATCTCGGGCCAACTTAGGAACAATAAAATTAACCACTCATAAGTGCTCTACGACGCATCACGCACTTTCGTGACACACGAATGACCCGCGTGGTGAAGTATGGTCGAATATTTCCGGTGGACACCGACAAGATGCGCGGTGAGTTGGGGGTGTTGGCCTTCAGTATTCAGTGGATTCAAGGATGGCTGTGAATTACGACGTCGCTTGCAATCCACCACGCCACGAGATCTGATGCTACATCCCGACTTTCATTTTTAACAGCAGCGAAATCACGCGCATCCCCCCCTGTTGGCAATCAACTGCTGGATGGGTCGTGGTAGCTTGCTTGGCCATACGTCACCACGCTGGTCAGTGTGGCGAATGGCTTAACAGACAACCACTGGAGTTTAATTTAAAAATACTTTAAAAAAACAAGCAAACCCCGTAAAGACAAAACTAAAATAATTCATCAAGTTATCCTGGCATTTGAATTTAGTTGGTGCGAAGCTACTGCCTTTATACATAATTTCACTCCGTTGCATGTGGTACGGAAAACTTGAGCTTCCACGAAACTCAATTAACACTTGAAAGAGCTCAAAGCACGGATATAGATGCATTCTTGGATTTTGTATTGCGAGACAAAGAGGAGGAACGCGTGGATTAGAGAAGGTGCCCAGATCTGGGACATCAATCGAACTGTTGAGCAAAGTTGAGTTGGCTTGAGCAGGAGGCCATGGTCTATAGAACGGTGATGGAGCGGCAGCCGGGGGGCAACGGAACGCGTCCAGGGTGACGTCCAGTGTGGAGATGGAGCGTGGGATCAGCGCGTGTGCAAGGTGGATTCTTGCGCTGTAGGTTTATCGAGAGGTGGCAGCTGCTTTGGAGGCATTCCTTCTTCCAGCAGTGGGTTGGACCATGGCTGATGTTGATGATCGTCTCAAATAGAAATCAAACCTCTACAGGAAGCGTAAACAAAAACACAAATCGCAACCGATGACCGACTGATTGTGGTTGCTGTTATTAACGCGCTGCGCCCTTCATATAGTTGAGTGCCAACGCCCGCTTTGTATATCATCGTAACCCCCCCCCCCCCCCCATGGGGTTGTAGGCCTGAAGCATCATCATCATCAGTCAGCCATGGTCTATTCACTGCTGGATGAAAGGCCTCCCTCCACCTCCTATCCCCACGCCGCCGTCGCCATCCATCTCGGCCCCGACGACGCGCGAACGGATTTCATGGCGACATCTCGGCATGGTCGTGAAGTCTCCCGAACTCGTCATCCCGGGACCCTTCGAGCGATGTATTGTGTCCAAGCCCACCGTTGTTATTTGGTTGTATCAACAGGCGATATGATTACGTGACCAAGTGGCCTGTGTTGTGTTCTACCCCCTCCCAGCTCCCCACGTGCTCCTCATTCTCTCTCTTGGCAATTCCAAAGCGCCTCAGTGGTCTACGCCTCTTTTTTTTACTCCACGCTTCCTCGCCTTTTGTTCCATTTTCTTTGTGACGAGTTGTCTCCATATTCTTGATGCATGTACATCGTTCATCAAAGCGGATAAATGCACGCGCGCACACGTACGGAACGGAACGTACGCCTGTTTTTGTAAGATATAGGATATAGTTCTAAAAGCAGTGTTTTTACCCAGGGATACAAACGGCAATCATCGTTTTAAACACCAAGTAAACTGTACAACATTTGGAATACACAGTCATATCTAAATGACACCGCATCTCAAGACGATTACAACACTGCAGTTAAGACGCGAACGTGCGTTCGCTACACGTGTTCAATTGTGTGGCGGAGCGGTGGCGCAGTGGTTAGCGCACTGCGCTCCCAAGAACCCGGGAGAACTGCGTTCGATTCCCCGACTGCGACGAACATCGGTGGCGAGGTGATACACGAACCGTTTCTGGGCCGCCTTTCAACGACAACAACAACATCATCCTGTAACGCACCGCTGCCACGCACGGTTCCGCTCGCTCTCGCAGAGAGAGGACGACGCAGAATGAGCGAGCAGGAACCACAGACGAGCGGGGAAAGCGATCCGCACACCCCCCTCCCCGCTCCCCTATTGACCAGCGTGGTGAAGTATGGCTTTAAACGACCTCCCTTCTCCCCAGCAGTGGATCGCCAATGGGCTGAACGTTACTCTGATTATTCAATTGTGTTTTATTGAATTATACCAAAACGTCTCGCAACACCCCGATCGGGCGGTCCCCATCGTTAACAAGGTCGAAGTTGCATGCCGAGTGAGTGGTGAAGTTTCTCGAGAAGGTCCTCGTCATGCGCGCACACTCGCATGCGGCTGTTGGATAGCACGTGGAATCACCGCTGTTACTGCAGTGTTGCTATGCATCGTGTGCGCGCATTAATCGCGTGCACGCATATACGTGTATGGTAGCTATGAAATTATTGATGTAACGGTGAACGCGTGTGTTTGTGTGCGATAGCGCGAGTATTTACGTTCGCGTGCTCAAATCTATTCACGAACGAACATACCCACATGCAACTACATTATTCGATCATAGACATTCAACTCCGCGCATCCAAATCACGTGGCTGTGCAACAAAGATAGAGCGAGACTTCACAGTAAGAACCAAGCATGCAACATTACACAAGTATTACTCTCGTTAAACATACGAACATCTCCCAAGTAAGAGTATGCAACTTCGCACGGTGTTCATCCGTGCGGGAAATGTATCCGTGGCCGGGAATCGAACTCGGGTTTCATAACGCAGGCGGCGAATAATCACGGGGGGGGGGGGAGGAGGTTAGGGGGGGGACAGGTTCGTAGCCGTCGATGGCTGTGCGAACAAGCGGTGGAAGGGGGGGGGGGGCAGGCACTGCTACGCAACTTTGTACGCACTCTAGCAGTGTAACTATGGATGCAGCAATGCGTCCCTTTAAACACAAACACACGACACAGACGGATGGGCCCTGCGGGACGATGTCCCGAACGGAGCGCGCGGCTCTTCCACAAGCCGGAACCGTTCGGCCGACAACCCCGATGGATGGAGACGGAACGATGAAAGTCAACTCGCGTTGCGGGCGCTCGCGGTTGGATTATTTGTCATTATCATTCAACAAAAAAAACATCGTCACAGGAACGTGGAGAGATGGCGGCGGCTCGGAGAGGCCTTCATCCAGCAGTGGATTGGACCGTGGCAGACGGGAGGGTGATACGGGGTCCCGTAACAAACAAACAAAAAGTGAGCCATGAGCGCGATGAAAAGTTCGAGGAGACGGTGGGGGGGGGGGGAAGAGGAAGCGGAGGGACATCTCGCGAACGCACTCACCGCTCTCCGAAGAGTCGGGTCCGCCTTCACCGCTCTCGCCGAAGTGCTGCTGAGGCTTCGTCTGTTTCCGCCGAGACATTTCGTCAGCCTGGTGTCCCGCAGACACCGGCTCTCCCCCCCCTCCCCTCTCTCTATCTTTCAACAACCACCAGCACCACCACCACAACCACCACCAGCAGTAGCAGCAAGCAATAGCCCGACCCCTCTAGTAAGCCGCTGATCAGCTCGCTAGCGGCGGCAGCAGCAGCCGGTAACAGCGACGCACAACAAAAAGCGATCTTCACAGCAACTGTTTTGTAGTTCTTGCTCCACGTTTCTCTTGTTCCCCCCCAAACAGCGAGTCGGAGTAGGAGGAGGGGGGGGGGGTATACAAAACAGCCCACGACGACTACACCTACAACCCCTTGAGAAAACACAAGAGGCTCTTGCCAATGGGCGCTCGCAAAAACGAGCTGTCCGAGTGAGCCACGCACATTCTACCGCGTGCATGCGATGATCTCGCAACGGTGGTGGTGGTGATGATGATGATGGTCGTGGTGGCTGTAATGATGATGCATGCTTTACCTAGCGCTCCGATTGGACACGTTATACCCCCCACCCCCTCCCCAGATTATGCGAGTTATTCGATCTTAAACAATTAGCGCGTCCGTTTTGTGTGTGTGTGTAGCGAGAGCGCGCGCGCGCGGTGGGAGTTGGTAAGGGGTGGCTCGGGTTGTGGATTGGGTAGATGGGTGGCTTGGCTTGATGGGGTGGGGTTGGGTGGGTGAGTGGTGATGGGTGGTATGGGTGGGGATGGCGAAGGGTGGGGATGGTGAAGGGCGGTGAGAGGGAGGGGGGGTCCCTCTCACGCACAGACACAGAAAGAGAATTCGGGGGCGGGTGGAAGAAATACTTGCATGAATCAGCGGAGGGAATGATGTGGATGGGTGCGGTGAGCGGAATGGGGGAAGGGGATGTTGAGGAGGGAGGGGGTATGGGGGTTGTGAGTGCAAGAGGAGGAGAGAGAGAGAGGGGGTGAAGGTAGTGGGTATATAGCTTGCACTACTCAATAGGGAACAAAAATCTGTGCAGAATTTGAGGTCACCGTGAGGGGTGCACCGGGTCACGGTTTAAACGGAGGCTGGAATATGATTAAGCGCACGAGTAATGAAGCTGCTGCATCTCGTTATGAATTCACACACACATACACACACTCACCCACCTCGTTACGTACACTCCCGTGCATTGTGCGATCGTGTTCACAGGAAGCACTGGTTGGCAATTCGGCAGTGGATTATTGGATCTATCTGTGCGGAGCTTTACGCGCGCGCTCGCGTGTGCGCGTCATCTCCGGTTGAAGGAAACCCGGATTACCCCAATAAGGATGCTTATTAAAAATATACATTTAAACCTATGTAAATATAGATGGGGGTTGTTATCCTGTGTAAAAAACAACAGTGGTAATAATAGCGTGGAATATTGTGCCATAAAAGATCGATAGTGGCTCTCTAGTGCTCCCTCTAGTGGTTAAGCATCCGCCAGCAGCGGCGTGCCCAGGAATTGCAGGGCTGCCCTTTTAACTGTCGCCAATTAGATGTTCATAACTGCTTAGCATGATGGCCCATCAGCTTAATTGCATTAAACGTTGTAAATGCGAACACGTGGTTGTCATTAAACCCATAGCGTATGACGGGTAGGGGGATTGCCATTAATCCGTGCAGAATTTGTTTTTGTGTTTCGTTTGCTGTCCTTCCCCCGCACCTCCGATGTGCACGGTTGGCTACGTACGGTGCGAAAGAAGTTAAACATGCAGACATACATGTATATACCATGACCATTGGTTGTCCTGGGGGAATCCTTGTCACAGAAAGGTGGAATTTCCATGGCAGGCTTAAGACCATCGATGAGTTTAGGTGTGTACGTACGCAGTCAGTCCACTGCTGGAATGAACCCACCGACGGGCGCATAGAAGAGGAGTACAACAATATGCACATTGCTGCCAGGCCCTCTGTTGCCACCAGTCTCAAAACGCCGGATATGCATCCATCACTGCATGAGTGCATTGTAACGTTATATACACTGTACTGTAGTTTATATATGATGTTGTGTTAATACTATGCCATGATATTTAACATTGTGTTTTACGTACGTTTGTTTATTCACTTCTAGATGAAGGTCTGCCCCCCACCGAGTAGATAGGTCGGGTTGTTTGACCACACTTGTTTTTATAGCTTTATTTTCGTGATTTCGAAAACATGTGGTTAAGCCATGTTTCTTGCGGAAGTGCGGAGTTGGCCTGATAACTTTCATGTAAATTGTCTTATGGTTGTTATTGTTTGGCTTGCATCACACTGGGATTTTTGCACACAGCGTTGTAATACGGTGTTTTTTTTCTCTGGAAGATTTGCTGGTTTTTCCAGGATGTTTCTGTTGTGCGTCGTCGCTTTAAGATGTTCTCTGTTCATATTTTGTTTGTTGCGGTTGCACCCGACTCAAGAGCCGCATGGCTCACAGGGCTATACCTAATCAATGAAACTTGAAACTTCCCTGCTCGGGTCAATGCGAGTTGGCTCGAGTTTTTTTTGTCTGTCTCATTTGTTCATTTTTTGCGAGAAGGGATGAAGACGGCGGCCCGTGGTCGAGACTAACGACGGAATGGCAGCCAAAGGAGTGACGACTGCCAAACAAAAGTTACGTCCAACGTGGAGACGGAGCGCGTGTAAATCAATTCGTGATCCAAAGCGATCGAGCAGTGTTTTCTTCATGTGGGGTGCACGCCACCCCCTGGGGGTGCGAGATGGCCTTTTGGGGGGTGTGAGACATGGGGACAGATTTCTTTAGAAGATAAATAATCGAAATTACAAATTGGGCACCTAAGCACAACTACAGTGTACTTTGTTTCATCAAACCTTCGTATTTATTAACAATAATTAACAGTTGAGAATCAAAGGGGTGCAAGGCTGCAGTAAGGGTTAAGAACCACTGCTCGAGACGGACCGCTGTTACATCCATAACCGTGAGAGATGGCGACACCGTGGGGAATAGGAGGGGGCTGTGGGGGGGGGGCATTCATCTAGCAGTGGATGGATCATGGCTGATTATATTAACATATACATCGTTGAGATGTGTATTCGATGCGTGGGCGTAAGAATCGATTTTAATGAACGAATCAATGTATTCTTGCATACTAGAAAATACAGTGTGTATATAAATGCATTATAAAATACATCATATGTATACGTTTGGGTTGGTGAAAATCTGCATTATCGGTATGGTTATTGAATAAAATATGAACGATCATCGTTTAAAAGGTGAATTGTCACACCATTGTATAATGATGCTGAACTAATTATATGCAGATTTCACAATAATAATAATGTATAGCCCGGTATCAATCCGTTTTTGGATGCTGTCGAAAACCGCGCTCTGGACATATATACGAAAGTTGTTTGTATATTGAACTTCTGTCGCACCGATGTAGCCAACCATTAAAATCGGAGGCGAGGGAAATAAACCACTCTGAATATACTTCACCATTCTGGTCAGTGCAGGTTTGGGAGAAGGGGCACCACTAGGCCAGTTCACTCATCACTCGCCACTCATCTATTCCCCGGCCGGCAATCGACCCATAAATAGGGCCATGGGTGGCTCGGCTCACAGCGCAGTGCGCTAACCGCAGCGCCACCGCTCCACATACGGACAATATGATTGTCATCATCATCAGCCGTGATCAATCTAGTGCAGGATCAATGCCTCCCCAAAGCACCGTCATATCTCACGACTCTGTGACGTATCCCACCAAGCAACAGCACACCATGAGCTGATACGTCATCGTGCAGACCATACTTCACCACGCTGGTCGATCAGGGTCCATTTAGCGCAGGGACCAATTCAGATATCGCTCGCCGCTGATGTTCGCTGTGGCCGGGGAATATACATTCATCTTGCCGGGTTCGTGGCGCAGTTTTGGCAGATATGAAATGCACGTGTTTAAGTTTGACCGGGCGAATTAGAGCCTGCAAGGGGGGAGCGGTGGCGCAGCGGTTGGCACACTGCGCTACGAACCCCGGTGGTGACCTGAGTTCGACATCGAACTCAAGACGCCGCGTTCCATTACTCGGCTGCCACTCCGTCATTATTCACGATGATCGACCATCGCCATCGATCAGCGGTCCCTTGTAACTACAATAAACACGTGGCGTATTCACATGCGCACGTAGCCATGAATAATGCCGTCACGTAGACCAAACCTGCGGGCCCGCCTTGCCATTGATGTCCTTTTCGAGTCGCGATTGTGTAGTGAGCGCTCAGTTCGCGGTTCAAATTCACAACCGGCATAATTCTAATTCATCTGCGCGAGTCATCGGCAATGACGAATCAATTCATTAAGTAATGGGTTACTTATAAAACCTCTCGCCTCCTTTTGTGTAACATCACGCGCCCCATCTCGCATCGCCCACAATGGGATCATGCCCGTGGTGGAGTGAGCGATTGGAGGAGGAGGGGGGAGGTAGTGGCTCTGGTTGTTGTTGTTGGATCTTCGGGGAGGAGGGTGATGGTGGTGGTGGTTGTTGTGGGCAGAGAGGGGAGCGGTGATAGTTGTATGTATGTTGAACTTATTTCGCACCGTACGAAGCCAACCGCGCTAATCGGAGGTGTTGTATTGGTCGGAGAGAGTGTAGCGGTGAGTGGTGATGACGGTGGCGGCTGTGGTTGTAATTGCGGGGGAGGGGTTTACGGTGATCGTGGAAGAGTGAATGGGGTTGGTGGTGGTTGTATCAGTGGGGTAGAGAGTGAGGGAGAGAGGCGAGTGGTGGTAGTGGTGGCTGCTTGAGTGGCAACGAGGGGAGGAGTCGGCGTAGTTGTGGTGGTTGTTGTGATGTTTGTGATGGGCGCTTGTTAAATCTGGTTCGTTCCGGCTTCGAGTCTCCTAAACTGTCCCGACCCAAGTAATTGTGTGACCGTGCTGCAGAGGGGTTAAGGGGATAATGGGGGGGGCGATGTTACGAATTCGTGGATACCAACACAGACACAGAGAGAGTGTGCCTCTCATTATTGTTATCACAACTCTTTATTATTTTTAAAATCTATGTTTACATTGTTTTAGATGCACGCTGTCAGTGAGCACATATTGTCCAGGTGGGGTAGGAGCGGTGGCGCTGTGGTTAGCGCGCTGCACACTATGAACCCGTGGGACCCGATTTAGACCACCGGCCGTGGCTTAACGTCAGTCGCGTCGTGACCAACACGCACCATTGACCAGCGTGGTGAAGTATGGTCAAACAACACCCGCGGTCGAAATAGCGTGGGAAGGAATGACAAAGGTGCTGTACTGTACGTGGATTGTCCGTGTGTCTTACGGTATGAACAAGCACGCCTGACCGCCTTTGTCTCCCCATTCGCTGATTATGTTCTTGCTGGCATCAGGAGCCATCCATAAATGACATCACGCGATTTTGGACGATTTTTGACCCCACCTCCCCCCCCCCCATTCGTCACACGGCGTCACAAAAAGTCAGACCCCCCCCCCTCAAATATGACGTCACAAAGCTCTGCCCCCCCCCCCCAAAAAAAATCAAACTTGCTTCAAATCGCTTTAAACTATTGTCATTGTAGTGCGTATTTAATGTGGCGCTGCACTCTGATGTTGTTAGATAAAACATTTCGTTAAGTCACGTAGGTAAAAATATATTAAATACGTTGAAATGAAAACAAATAAAAAAATTAAATTTAATTACATTTATTTTATATTTTTTACCTACGTGACTTAACCGAAAAAAACAAAGAGTATGGATCCTTGCAGTCACGAAAACTTCAAATCTAGAAGAGAAAACATTTATTAAAAAGTCTATTTAATTAAGTAGAACGTGTTGTCTATATTTATTTAAAGTTGCGCATTTTGATGTACGTCATATTTCTCAACCCTCCCCCCCTCGTCACACATCGTCACAAATGTCTGACCCCCCCCCCCAGGTGCGTGACGCCATTTATGGACGGCCCCTCACTGCACCGGGTAGAATTCGTTTTAGGCCGAGTCGATTTAGGTGAAGCCCAGACCAGGTTCAGATTATTCTGCTCTTCATGATGATGATGTTGGTGATGTTGGTGATGGCTAACATGCCTTCTGCTGGTACTCAACACTGCATCACAAATCCACAGACTTAGAGGCCGTCCATAAAGGACGTCACGCACCTAGGGGGGGGGGGGGGGTCAGACATTTGTGACGATGTGTGACGAGGGGGTTGAGAAATGTGACGTCACATCAATATACGCAATTTTAAATAAATACTAGCTGTACTACCCGGCTTCGCCCGGGACTTGTATCCACCACGCCCGGCCGCCTTTGTCTCCCCAGTGGCGATGTTAATACGCCACACCAGTTACTCGTTTTGAGGCTGAGTCCCTCCCTCACCACTCTCCCTCCCTCAGCACTCTCCCTCCCTCACCACTCTCCCTCCCTCACCGCTCTCCCTCCCTCACCACTCTCCCTCCCTCACCACTCTCCCTCCCTCAGCACTCTCCCTCCCTCACCACTCTCCCTCCCTCACCACTCTCCCTCCCTCAGCACTCTCCCTCCCTCACCACTCTCCCTCCCTCACCACTCTCCCTCCCTCACCACTCTCCCTCCCTCAGCCACTCTCCCTCCCTCACCACTCTCCTCCTCGCCACTCTCCCATCCTCACCACTCTCCCTCCCTCAACCACTCTCCCTCCCTCACACTCTCCCTCCCTCACCACTCCCCTCCCTCACCACTCTCCCTCCCTCACCACTAGCTCCATCCCTCACCATCTCCCTCCCTCACCACTCTCCCTCCCTCAGCACTCATCCCTCCCTCACCACTCTCCTCCCTCCCCACTCTCCCTCCTCCTCACTATCTCTCCTCACCACTCTCCCTCCCTCACCACTCTCTCTCCTCACCACTCTCCCTCCCTCACCACTCTCCTCCCTCACCACTCTCCCTCCCTCAGCACTCTCCCTCCCTCACCACTCTCCCTCCCTCAGACCACCTCCCTCCCTCACCATCTCCCTCCCTCACCACTCCTCCCTCACCTCCCCTCACTCCTCCCTCCCTCACCACTCTCCTACCTCCCTCAGCCACTCTCCCACTCCCTCGCACCACGCTCCCTCCCTCACCACTCTCCCTCCCTCACCACTCTCCTCCCTCTCCCTCCCTCACCACTCTCCCTCCCTCACAACTCTCCCTCCCTCACCACTCTCCCTCCCTCACCACTCTCCCTCCCTCACCACTCTCCCTCCCTCACCACTCTCGCCTCCCTCACCACTCTCCCCCCCTCACCACTCTCCCTCCCTCACCACTCCCTCACCTCCCAACCACCTCTCCTCCCCCTCACCACTCTCCCTCCCTCACCACTCTCCCTCCCTCACCACTCTCCCTCCCTCACCACTCTCCCTCCCTCACACTCATCTCTCCCTCCCTCACCACTCTCCCTCCCTCATCACATCTCTCCTCCCTACAAGCACGTCATCTCGCCCCCTCACCACTCTCCTCCCTCACCACTCTCCCTCCCTCAGCACTCTCCCTCCCTCACCACTCTCCCTCCCTCACCACTCTCTCTCCCTCACCACTCTCCCTCCCTCACCACTCTCCCTCCCTCACCACTGCTCCCTCCCTCACCACTCTCCCTCCCTCAGCACTCTCCTCTCCCTCACCACTCTCACCTCCCTCACCACTCTCCCTCCTCACCATCTCTCCCTCACCACTCTCCCTCCCTCAGCACTCTCCCTCCCTCAGCACTCTCCCTCCCTCACCACTCTCTCTCCCTCACCACTCTCCCTCCCTCACCACTCTCCCTCCCTCACCACTCTCTCTCCCTCACCACTCTCCCTCCCTCAGCACTCTCCCTCCCTCAGCACTCTCCCTCCCTCACCACTCTCCCTCCCTCACCACTCTCCCTCCCTCACCACTCTCCCTCCCTCACCACTCTCCCTCCCGCACCACTCTCTCTCCCTCACCACTCTCCCTCCCTCAGCACTCTCTCCTCCCTCACCACTCTCCCTCCCTCACCACTCTCCCTCCCTCACCACTCTCTCTCCCTCACCACTCTCCCTCCCTCAGCACTCTCCCTCCCTCAGCACTCTCCCTCCCTCACCACTCTCCCTCCCTCACCACTCTCCCTCCCTCACCACTCTCCCTCCCTCACCACTCTCCCTCCCTCACCACTCTCTCTCCCTCACCACTCTCCCTCCCTCACCACTCTCCCTCCCTCACCACTCTCCCTCCCTCAGCACTCTCCCTCCCTCAGCACTCTCCCTCCTTCACCACTCTCCCTCCCTCACCACTCTCCCTCCCTCACCACTCTCCCTCCCTCACCACTCTCCCTCCCTCAGCACTCTCCCACCCTCACCACTCTCCCTCCCTCAGCACCCTCCCTCCCTCACCACTCTCCCTCCCTCACCACTCTCCCTCCCTCACCACTCTCCCTCCCTCACCACTCTCCCTCCCTCACCACTCTCCCCACCCTCACCACTCTCCCTCCCTCACCACTCTCCCTCCCTCACCACTTTCCCTCCCTCACCACTCTCCCTCCCTCACCACTCTCCCTCCCTCACCACTCTCCCTCCCTCAGCACTCTCCCTCCCTCAGCACTCTCCCTCCCTCACCACTCTCCCTCCCTCACCACTCTCCCTCCCTCACCACTCTCCCTCCCTCACCACTCTGTAGAGGACGTGAAACTATGATGAATTTACCTCAGAGTCGCGTGGTGGGTGTCGAGGCCTAGCACCGTGCAGAGCCTCCGGCCTCGCCTGATTTTCCCACCCGGCTGACGCTGGGTACGGGTGCCGTTCCCCCCCCTCCCCCGCGCTATAATAATACTGTCTAATCGCTATAATTTTATAATCGACCGACCCTATAATAGTAATTGCACACATTGTGGTGGGGGGGGGGAAGTGAAGAGGACGTGAAACTTTGATGAATTTACCTCAGAGTCGCGTGTTAATGCGTGCGCCTATTTTTAACGGGAATTAAAAATGGCGTCCACTCCGCGGCGAAGGCGTTGCTACCCGTTGCCAGGGGCAACCGCCGTCCAATGAAAGCTGCGAAGGCGTCGCTACCCGTTGCCAGGGGCAACCGCCGTCCAATGAAACTGCGTATGGTCCGGCGACACACAGACACACACACAGACAGACAGACAGATTCGCGATTTTATATATATAGATAGACAACACGTTCTACTTAATTAAATATAATTTTTTATAAATGTTTTCTCCTACAACATCAGAGTGCAGCGCCACATTAAATACGCACTACAATGACAATAGTTTAAAGCGATTTGAAGCATGTTTTATTTTTTTTGGGGGGGGGGCAGGGCTTTGAGGGGGGTCTGACTTTTTGTGACGCCGTGTGACGAGGGGGGGGGGGGTCAAAAATCGTTAAAAATCGCGTGACGTCATTCATGGACGGTCCCTTACACATGCGGGCGAATACTGCCAAATTACTGCCAGGGTATTTAAATTCCTATTATTGTTTTTTTGTAATTTCACAATTTTAAAAAATACCGTTGAATGTGAACAACCATCTAACAACTTATAAAAGACAAACTTGTGCATATATATAAAATCAATCGTTGATTTTAACATGTTAACGGCCGTAACTTAAATTAAGTTAAATGTGAATTATGCTGTTTTATATTGGCTTGACATCAAAAATTATGTACAAAAATATAGTCCAATCTACGCTTATAATGATAACAATCCGAAAATGAACATTTGAGAAGTGGATAATGTGAGTAAATACTTAGAATGATTATCAGAATTAAATAGAAAATACAAGTACTGTTTCTAATACTCATGGTTACAATTAGAACTAAGTAGACAATGATAATGCTTATTTTGGCGTAGGCAGATACGAGACCACACTGCAACAGGGCTACCCATAATGCAATGCTCCAGCCACATTTTATGACATTTAACACAATTTAGTTAATGTGTCAGTACACATTTGGTTATTGAAGAGTGTATGTTACTCAATACTACAATTGAAGCATGTTCATCAAGAAACATTAAACTCTTATTCACTCTATCTGGACTTTCCATGTGTTATGAAGATGGGCCATTTTCCGAAACGCTTTCTGTTATATTTTCCCTTTAATGCCACGATGTTATAGACAGACATATAGTTGTTTTCACTGTCAACGTAGTATCACAACAACAAAAATATCGTGTTATGTCTACTCACACATACGTGCATCTGAATGTGTGTGTGATTGAGTGCGTAATGTTGATACGTAATGATTCCCGCTCACAGCCAACACCAGTGACCATTATCTGAACCGGTAAAGGGCCTCCCCTAGGTCGACTCAGCCTCAAATGAGTACCTGGTGTGGTGTGTAAACATCACCACTGGGGAGACAAAGGTGGCCGGGCGTGGTGTTGGCCACCTACCCCCTCGTCTGCCGTGCCGGCCTTCATAGGTGCTCGTAAACAGCACTTGCCCCAACAGCCTGTAAAAGGCTATAAGGGGGATCTTTGTCTTTTGTACGTAATGTTGCATTGCAGATGATTGTGCAGGCATTGTGTTAAATTGTCTCTGCGCTGAATGGGCAAATATTTGCGCCCCGTCTTTTTGCTGTGTTGTCCTTACGGATTAGAGGTGATTTTTTTTTAAAGAGCCGGTGTTCATCCATTCGGCATATTGGGTTGCGTCCCGGGCAAAAAAATACGCAGCGCATTCACACACACACACACACACGGAGAATTCAACCTGATAAAGATCCCCCGTATAGCCTTCAACAGACCGTTTGGAGCAAGTGCTGTTCGTGAGCTTAAGCGCACGAGTGGGTGGCCCAGTGCTGATGTTTTTACACACCGCAGCAGGTACTAAATTAAGGCCGAGTCAACCTAGGGGACGCCCAGTAAAGGTTCAGAGATTCGCCGCTTATTTGCAGGTGTTGTTAGCGAGCACCTATTAAGGCCGGAATGGCTCACAAGGGGATGGGGGGGGGGGTCCAGAACCACGCCCGGACGCCTTTGTCTCTCCTAATGCTTCACACACTGCGCACAGTTACATTACATACATTGTATACAAACATTATGCGTTGTTGTGGAGCATTATATATACAAACATAATGTTCAGTCTCCAACATAGAAAAACAAATAACAACGCAGAGTAAATTTTGATTTAAAGCTTTCGTGACTGCAGGGATTCATATTCTTGGTTCTTTCGGTAAAATCACGTAGAAGGGAAATAATAAAATAATACAAATATAAAACAATAAAATTCTCACGACGTTTCGACTGCAACACAAGCAATCATCATCAGGTGTAAAATCCACAACAAGAAAATGTTATTGTTGTGGATTTCACACACCTGATGATTTTATTGTTTTATATTTTTCTTATTTTCTTATTTCCCTTCTATACGTGACTTTACCGAAAGAACCAAGAATATGAACGCAGAGTAAGTTTGTATTCAATCATCGTGTTGCATTGAACATTGCTGCGCGGTTATCATGGAGTGCTCTCTCAGAGAAACATCCGGGAATCCAGAAAGCGTTTGTTTAACAAGCCCGACTCTGCTGATGAGTCCCCAGAAGAGCGAATCCGACACAAAGCGTTCGTTTTCGTCAACGCGCCAGTCGGCTGACGGATTAAAACGAATCGCGTTGGTGATGCGTGGAGGACAGAGAACGGAAATCCGATTCTTTTTCACGAGACTCGACGCATTTGTGTCCATCAACACTGCGTTAAACATGGGGGGAAAAACTAGGTGACGTTTTGGGCAATCACCCTACTTGGTGCGCTGAAGAAGTGCCACTGATCTAAGATAATAGGCGACGTTTCTTATTAAATCAGTGCTGTTGACGAATGTGTGGCGTTTGTTGTTGTCATTTGTGCTTGTGCACCGCTGCCAACGCAGCAGCAGCAGCATCACCCAAATAATTTGCTGATATTTGGACAGATACAGAATTGGGCATAAACATTTAAGAGCCCTCCTCTTGCCAAGACCACCCATGTGTGTATGTTGAATTTCTTGCGCACCGTACGTAGCAAACCGTGCTAATCGGAGGCGCGGGGATGGACAACAAACACTAAACACACCAATCACCAGTTCTAAAGAGAAGGAAAAAAACGTTCTAAAGAAACATATACAGTATACGATTTCTAAAGGGTCCTCGGTACACACTGAGCCCTTATCGGAAATATACATTCCTAGATAGAGGAATCCTTTATCAGCCCCGGTGAGGCTTCTCTCTGTATGCAGTCGTCTAAATCACGGGGAAGGATATCTCTGCGTGACACCAACAACATCAGGTCCAGTCGGAGATTCAACCGTGTGATGACGATCTGCTCTAGCTATGTCAATCCGAAACATGTTTCTTAAATGTATTCTGTAAATATCTATTGTAGGAACATTCCCTACCGCTTAATAATTTTCAGCAAGTTCTGTAAAAAAAGTATATACTATATTAAACGACATTGACCAGCGTGGTGAAGTATGTCCAAAACAACCCCACACACAAATCATCCAGCAGATGATTAACAAAGCCCTGATCATGATTTTTTTAAATGTTTTATTAACTTAAAAAAACAGTGCAATGCATTCTCAACGTATTTTAAATATAGTCGATAGGTTGTTAAGACTTAAATGCTTCTATACATTTCCATTTTATTGTATTAAACTCTACATGTTTATCACTTTGTTGAATGCGATGTCTTTTCTTGAATAATATGCGCAGGAGGCTTATTGTGTCTGCTTCGTTATATATATTGTTACTTTTAAACTCCACAATGAGCCTAATAATTATTGTGTTGTGTCCGATCGATATGTGCGTGGAACTAGGACCCATATCTAACAGAGACAGGGACCCTTGCCTGTGAACATTTGGTAGTTCACCAGGATTGGTTCAAGCGAGCCACTGACGAGACATCGAATGTCGAAGTCAGTTGCGGGAGTTGAACTTTTGTTGAGCAAATGCTGCTGAAATTGTGCGCTCTTAGGAAGGCCGTGTGGCTGTTGAGATGCGCTTAAACATACTTGTATAATTACTCCTTGGTTCTTTCGGTAAAGTCACGTAGGTAGAAAAATAATAGATCACGACGTTTCGATCGCAACACAAGCAATCGTCATCAGGTGGGACAACCATAACAAGAACAAACTGCTGAAGTAGGTTTTCTTTTTCTTGCTGTGGTTGTCCCACCTGATGACGGTTTCTTGTGTTGCGATCGAAACGTCGTGATCTATTATTTTTATACCTACGTGACTTTACCGAAAGAACTACGTGGATTCCTGCAATCACGAAAATTTAAAATCAAGATTGATACTTTTAATTGTTTAATTGTGGAGGGACAGATTTGCGAGCGAGGCTTGTTGTGCGCTTGCTTGTTTTTTTTTACTTTTCTCCAACGAAGGTGTTTTTTTGTTCAGCTTATGATTAACGCGAATACGTGCACGCTCAAACGCATGCTTAACGATGATGATGATAATGCCATGATCTCTTTAGAACCACGCACAAGGTCCGGATATTAATCGATCTTAAATCGAATACAAGAATATGAACAAAGTGCTCATCTCACGTCCAACGAAAGTCGATAACTGCAGTACGAGTCAATGTTTACGTTGTATATACTGTACTGTATATACTGTTGTGTTATTAACAACACATAAATAGTGTTAATAATTATATGTAGTATTAGTAGTAATGTGTTATTGCACGTAATTAAAAAAATTACATTTTAAATGTTACGTATATTTGTCAATACGCCGTATCCGTCGTAGGGGAAGGTGGGGTGGGGTTCCATTGTCCATACTTCACCACGCTGGTCGGTCACGGCGGATTGGTGAAGGTCGACCACAATGACCGGTTCGAATATCATTCGCTACCGCATGATTTGAGCTGTGGTCAGGAATCGAACTGAGGGCACTGAGTTTAAAAGGCGGTGCGCTAACCGCCGCCCCGCACGCACCCGTCACTGTTTCAGTGGCAGCATTATTAAACGTTGCAACTTGAGCTGTTACAACATGTTGAAATAATATCGATTAAATAACGAACTTGAGAACGTATCAGCATCCATATGTGGATTAAGAATGGCTGGAATAAATGTTTTTATTTGAACGTGAGCCTAATTCTTTTCGGAGGACGAGTTCACTCGCATGAACCCCTTTCCCATCCGCGGGAATATCTAGCGCCAATGAAACATGTGTGCTCGTATGTGGACTGGCTCCCACCACGGAAACGTGGAATTTCCACCACTGGTGGCTCACGAAAGCCGAATGCTGATGGGGGGGGGGGTGGGGGGGGTGCCGTGCCAATGGTTCCTGTTAGCAGGGAGACGCTTTGAACTTTATTTGACCATACGTACAATCAGCACCGGATTTAGGTATTTTGGCCCTAGGGGCACCCAGAACTGGAATGACTCAAGCCTCCCCCCTCACCCCTTCCCCTCCCTTCCCCACGGAGGTAATGGTCAGCGCACCGAACTTGCAATCACGAGGTCGCCGGTTCGATCTCCAGGCGCGGCAGAGTAAATATTGCTGCTTCTCCAATTCCTGGCCTCTGTCCACGCAGCAGTACTATATGCATGGGTACAACTACGGTTAAGTAGATCGGCAGGTCGCGTTCGGTGGGGTAAAGAGTGGGGACTCCCACCTCTTCCAACATGTCTGGAAGAAGAAGACCCGGCACACGTGTCAGTAACACTTCCTTAACATGAAAATACATCAATTCAAGACGACGTGTTTGTGGCAATAACTTTTTTTCATGTCTGGAGGAAGAGGCCAAGACGTATGGTAAGAGCTGGGAGAATTGGGCAAAATATCCTCTCGAGCGACTCCCCGAGAGCTCCTAGCGGATGCATTTCTGCCAGCATTGGCTTGAGCGGGCAATTGCAGGGCTGCGCCTTTAACATTTACAAGCATTTAGGATGCACGTTATACTGGGCGTCTGTGGGGAAAAAAAGCTTTATAGCTCATCGAATTCCTCCGGTATGAATAAAGATTCTGCTTGTGCGTAAGGAGGAACATGGCAACACGAGCTCTAGGTGGTGGTGGTGGGGGGTCAGGGTAGAGTGGAAGGAGCTCACAGCACCAACCCTATAGAGGATGCCTCTCAAGTTTTAGGCCGATATAAGCTGCACGTGACACCATCCCATCCGATCTCAGTTCTAAATCAGCGAGTTACTGCGCCATCATCATTACACCGCATGCACGCGCGCACTCTGAGGTCAGCGATGACCAACATCTTCCACGAACGCGCTCAATCTCGTCCGAATCTCGAAAGCTAAGCAGGCTTTTAACTTGGTTAGCGCTTGTATGGGTTTGGTGACGTCACCGTCCTTTATCAGTCACGTGGGTGAGCGTGGCTTGCGGGGGGTTGCCCCCCTTCGGCAGGCATTATGTGGGGGCGGGCAATGTGTGCAACAGGTTGCTATAGGCTGCTGCGGGACTATAAGTGCACTTCAGAGATTACCCTTTGCTGTACTGTACTTCTATGCTCGCTGTTTGCCATCGCGCGCCGATCAGTGCGGTAAAACCCGCCCCTTAAAATCATGATCCGCGCGCAGTTAGGAGGCCTTCATCCAGCAGTGGATTTACAGGTGGGATGTTATTCCCTTTATCCCGTTCTCTGGAATTTCAGACGCACGTTTTTTTTCTTCCTCTTGAATTTTCCCAAAAAAAAATTATGGGGGGAGGTTGCGTCTTATAATCCGGTGTACGTGTGACCGGATTCGTGAAACTTTATTGACAACCGGGTTCATGTTTTGGAATGCGTCTCACGAATCCAGTGTCTTGTCAGTCCGGATAATGCGACGCATGCGAGTGTGCGCTGGGTTTGTTTTGTTGTTGTTGTTGATGAGACGCTCGGTTTTGTACGTGTGTGAGTGTGGTGTGTGTGTGGGTCTAGTGTGTGGGTGTGTGATGTGTGGTGTGTAGCGTGTGTGATGTGTGGTGTGTAGCGTGTGGTGTGTGGCGTTTGTGATGTGTGGTGTGTGGCGTGTGTGTGTGCGATGTGTGGTGTGTGGCGTGTGTGTAGTGTGTGTGTTGTGTGTGTGGAGTGTGTGTGCGATGTGGGGTGTGTGGCGTGTGTGGGTGTATGATGTGTGGTGTGTGGCGTGTGTGGGTGTGTGATGTGTGGTGTGTGTGGGTTATGTGATTTGTGGCGTCTGTGTAGTGTGTGTGGTGTGTGTGTGTAGTGTGTGTGTGGGTGTGTGATGTGTGAGTCTGTGTGTGTGTGTGCTTGTGTGTGTGGTGTGTGGGTGTGTGATGTGTGGCTCATATTAGTGCTGGAAATGCGATATGCAGAGACTTGGAACTCGGGCGGCTAATTCTTTGTTGATGTCCAGATTACAATCTCTGGGCTCGCCTTCCGTTCTTCTCATTAACAGTGCAATCCCCTGCGCAAACACACGGCACACGGAGACACGCCGCTCAGGTAGAGCGACCCGCTAGCCCAAGGATCCAGGGTCAGCGGCTGGTGGGCCCTCAAGCAGAGATGATTCATAAGAGATGTATTGTAGCCAGATAAGAGAGATGCGTAGACGCAAAGTAGAGATGTAGTGAGATGAGAGATGCAGACACCATAAAGATGAGAGATGAATTGGCCTAGATTTGAAGTTTTTGTGACTGCAAGATTTCATACTCTTTGGTTATTTCGGTAAATTTCGATTTAAAGCTTTCGTGACTGCAGGGATTCAGGGAAACGTCGTGAGAATTATTTTATTATGTTTTTTTTATTTTATTATTTCCATTCTACGTGACTTTACCGAAAGAAAATATAAAATACATTTTTATTTATTTTATATTTTATACCTACGTGACTTTACCGAAAGAACAAAATAGTACGAATTGGCCTTTTATGTGACTGATCGTGGCATGGTTAATAGGATCTAAATTTGAGCTGACGTCCGATATCCCGTGTCGATGTATTTTTCTTGAGCCATTTGGAGCCCTGCGCTTTCGCGTCCTGTTCTCATTCCTTATTGCCATCACTGACAAGATCTCTCCTCCGTTGAGCCTTAACTGTGGCGCACGTCTGACGAGTTTGCGAGCAGCTATGACGGCACCCGATTTACGCGGCTGAACTGGGATCAAATCACCCGGAGCGCGGGCGATCCCCATCGGACCTCGTATGCTCAGCAGGTTTTGAGCCTGTACATCGCTTGCAGGATGGGCGACCCAGCTTGCGCGAGAGACAGGCGTTGTTGGGCATGCAGCAGAGGGCCGTGCAGCAACATCCATTGCTGTTCTGCCAGCGTCACCAACACGCACTGACCAGCGTGGTGATGTATATTCCCGAATGTTGATGGCGATGGGCACAATGTGGGTCAGTAACTTGTTTTTTGTACGCCCATCAGTCAGAAAATGTGCATTACAGCAGAGTGTCACTCTGCTCCCATCCACAAACTCTCCTACCTCTCCTCTCGCATCTCACTCTACTCCCCTCCCATCTGAACCTATTCCCCTTCACGCACTCCTCAGCTCCAGAAACCAAGACTTTCTATCAAAGCTCCCAGTCAGCCTTAGCTCAGTGCGAGGCCACTCATTCTTCTCTGCTGTCCACATGGTCTGCAACGTACCCCAGCCACCCGTGCTGTCGACTCCCTGCCCTGATTGAGGCTCAGTACGTCCCCGTTGTTTCCCTCTGCCCATATCAAACCTACGCCCTCTGTTTCTGCACAGCAATTTAGGCGCACACTGAAGGGCGCAAAGAAGAAGCTGCGCCTCTGACACCGCAAATCATCTCAGCACGGCTGTGACATCATCCCAGCACGGCTGTGACGTTCTCTCAGCACGGTTGTGACGTCATCCCAGCACGGCTGTGACATCATCCCAGCACGGCTGTGACATCATCCCAGCACGGCTGTGACGTCATCCCAGCACGGCTGTGACATCATCTCAGCACGGCTGTGACATCATCCCAGCACGGCTGTGACATCATCCCAGCACGGCTGTGACATCATCCCAGCACGGCTGTGACATCATCCCAGCACGGCTGTGACATCATCTCAGCACGGCTGTGACATCATCTCAGCACGGCTGTGACATCATCACCGCGTCCCTCCATGAGCACGAATCCTGTCCCCCATCCCCAATCCATCTCGTCATCCAACTACCCCCCCTCCCAATCTCCCGTAGCTACACTCTGTGTCACAATACACGCTGACCTTTACCCCGCCCCACCCCCCCCCCATTCCTGAGAAACCAGTCTCTGAAGGGGGAAAAAAGGTTCATTATGAAATCGTGTCTTTAAATGCCCATTTAATGACCTGGGTTTAAAACCCGAGATCTCTGGGCACAGTAGGCCCAAAGACCCAACAATGTCAAGCGGTCAGCAACAGACAGCTCGATGAAAGTTGTAAGAGTGTGGAACGCGTCGAGTGGATTGAGCAAAGCGCTTGGCTGGGGGGGGGGGGGAATTCCAAAGAGGAGCGGTGTGAGGAAGGTAGCACACAGAGAGAGAGAGAAGTGAGGTGAGCTGCAGTGTGATGGTTTGACACGGAGTTGATGAGACACGAGGTGGTTGGACAGGGTGTGGATGAGACAAGACGGTAGCATGGTATATTGACAAGATCAGAGGTCTGCTGTCATCAGCCAGTCTCCATCCACTGATGGATAATAGTCTATTCTTTACTTGAACGGGCAGTTGACATTAATCTCACTGTCATGCATTATATTAACGCAGTTAAAAGCCATCGAGACGTTTGTTGTCCTTTGTGTTCCGCTACATTTCACTTTCAATCACAGCGTTTGTCATATTACAACACTGGGAATGCAGTGCAGGCGTCTGAGAGGGCATCCTCTGCTGAGATGGAGCGATGGGATCACCTCCTGCGTGTGGGTGCGAGATGGATTGTTGCATCGCAAGAACGCGATGAGTGGTGATGGCTCGGGCAGCCCTTCATTTAGCAGTGGATAGATGATGGTTGAGGACGATAAATGGGTAATACTGTTATAAACCTACAATTACAGCTGGGATGTATGAATATTAAAGTACTCTAGTTGATTAGCAAGTATTGGTTAAATTACTCAACCAATTGGATAACGCAAGAATATCTGGGCGGGGAAAAAAAAGCACCTGTGTTTCCACGTGTGCCGCTGGACGGGAGGTGATGGGCGGGACTTGATGATGTTATCCGCATTATCAGACACGTCACGCTGGACGTGGCTTTCAGGGAGTTTCCCACTGTGTCTTGCGAGCATTCCGTGCAAAAGGAGTGATTCAATATTTTTTTAGTCGATGGATCGACGTCATCAACTAGTCGTTCCGGCTCTCCTTCTTGAAACTCTTCAATGAGGAATTCGCCAGGCGTTGTCGTGTAAAAGAATAGTTTTGAGTTTCGTTGAAAAGTTCACGAACAAACATCGGACAATATCGACGTGACATTTCATAGGTCAGAGAGCAAAAGCACGCCAGAAACGTCAAATTTAAATACAATCGCCTTTAGAGGCGATAGAAAGTTAACTTTGTTGTTGTTATTGTGTGACCATGGGAATGAGTTTGGAGATGGAAATCAGTGGGGAGAGACGTGACGAATGATCATATACCCTCCGGTATCGACAATGTTGCTCGTTGTCATGTAAACCGTTTGCGATTCTAAGTTGACCTGTGCCGCTCATGCCTTTGTGTGCGGTGCTCCGTTTAGTTGTGCCCCTTAATTCTGTTGGCAATTCGAGACTTGTTTCATACTTGTAAGGTGCAATATCAAGTCATATATTATGATGATGATGTTGATGATAATAAACTTCGAAAAACTTTTTTTTTATCATGTAAGACCCACTGAGCTTGAAAGCTATTTTTCAGAAGCGACCCGGCCACAAATGATAGCTCAACGAAGTGGCTTATCACGTGGAAATGTATAGCAGCCAAATACTCTAAACGCAGTTTGATTCTAAATGTGGAGGGAAAAACTGGAGGACCCGGAGAAAAATGCACGCGACCACGTGGAGAGAGACACCGCAAACTCCAAATATAGTGGCGTCAGGATCGGGCTCGAACCCACGACCTCCTGCATACCAGGCGAGGCAGTTAACATCTCGCCACTCCGGCACCCCCTGGTACGCACTGTACCAGATACTGATTTGAGGCCGAGTCGACCTAGGGGAGGCCCAGGACCGCTGGTGTTTGTGTTCCCGAGTCTGAAATCGAACTCGGGTGGCCAGTTTCGTAGCGCTGCGCGCTAACCGCTGCACTGCCGCTCCCCTCCCGTAGACGCGCACACACACGCGCGCACACATTTCAGACACAATTACTCATGGATCCGGATGCTTTGGAATCGTTGATCGTCGGAAGCTTGCCTCCGGCATGGTTCGTCCTTTGAGGCCAATCCTTTAGTGTTTTTTTTATTGCGCGCACCTCACAAATATACAATTACATTCATACCCAGCCAATGACTCATCATAGAGCAGTCGACTTGAAAGGGCCTCTGTGTGTGTTTATGCATACGTACGCACGGAGCGGGCACCACCACTGTTTTTGCTCGTGTGTCTGGGCCCACATCTCATTCGATTGCGACAAAAACATTTTTTGGAACAAACACCCGGTCTTCAAATACATATTTTTTGCGTGTTTTTTTTGTCCCGCTCCCTTTAATCATGGTCCCACGTGTACGCTCATAGAGCCGCGTTCTTAATTTAAAAAAAAAAACTCTAATCCCTCATTCCTTTGACCCCTGACCCCAAGCTGTCACATTATCTCTTTTACTGAAATCAGAGAATGGTAGCTGCATATTTGAGACATTTTCTTGCCAGTCCCGTTCTAGTGACGGCCGCTGAACAAACAACGGTGGCTTCCTTCCAAAGTTGCAACTTGCCGGCGGTTTTTTTCCAGCATTTGTTCGCGCCCGTTTATCAAGGCTGTCAACATGGATATAATCTTTCCACGGGGGGGGAGGGGGGGTGTTTACCTAGCCAGCATAATTCCCCCCCCCCTCCCAAATACCACCCATTGTCATTCGCGAGTGATGTATTTTCGGATAGAATGGCATTTTATGAGGAGGGCAGCTGGGTCAGGGTCACAAATGTGAGATCAGCGGGGTGGGCCCCCCTGTTCCCACATCTCTTTTTCCCACCTCGCTCCCCATGAGCCTCTTTAACTTGTTTTGAAGATAAAATAAAAACTATAATAACGGGTCAATTAGTAAAATGAATAAAGACCTTAAGTAATGCGGCGGAATTTGGTCTGTTTTGTTAGAGATGTCTGTTCAAAGATTATTGTAATAATTGTTTTTAAAAGCCATACATCGCTGGACGGTGTGACATGCTGAGGGCTGATCTTTACGATTGACATCTGCAGCAAACAGTAATACAGCAGACATGTTTTATTTTGTTATAGATGTCTATTCAAGGATTCGTATTTTTCGTTCAAGCCATAAAACGCTGGATGGTGTGACATGCCGAGGGCTGAACTTTACAAGTGACATCTGCAGCAAACAGATGTCACATTGATCAAACGCCGACTCGGACATCATAAACCAACTCAGGTTTCCCTAACTGCATCAAAGAACCCCCGCAGTTGCTCCTCGAATTCAATTCACTGCATTCATCAAAACCCATCTCTGCCGGTTACCACCCAGACATGTACTCAACACGTGTAGTGTACCAATTCAGAAACACTAGTAGGAGGCACTCTCTCTTATTCCAGCCTTTACAGCCATAGGGGATAAGGGGCCGTCCATAAATGACGTCACGCATCTAGTGGGGGGGGGGGGGTCAGACATTTGTGACGATGTGTGACGATGGGGGGGGGTTGAGAAATGTGACGTCACATCAAAATGCGCAACTTTAAATACATATAGACAACATGTTCTACTTAATTAAATAGACTCTTTAATAAATGTTTTCTCCGACAACATCAGAGTGCAGCGCCACATTAAATACGCACTACAATGACAATAGTTTAAAGCGATTTGAAGCATGTGTTTTTTTGTGGGGGGGGGGGGGCAGAGCTTTGTGACGTCATATTTGAGGGGGGGAGGGTCTGACTTTTTGTGACGCCGTGTGACGAAGGGGGGGGGGGGGGAGTCCAAAATCGTCCAAAATCGCGTGACGTCATTTATGGCCGGCCCCTAACTACATACCGGGTCAGGACAGCCAACACGCTTCCAGACCCACAGCTTGAAGAGGCGAAGACCACGACGAGTTCCACTCCAGATGGCAGCAGCCCCGACTCCTCCGATGAGCACGGTTGGCCACGTACGGCGCGAAAGAAGTTCAGCATTACATCACATACATGCACATGCCAGGCAACCTCGGGCAGCAGCAACAGCAGCCTTCACTCTGACACAGCACCCGCTTCGTGAGACATTGGGTGCAGCCGCTGTTTTGATTGACAGCTGCTGACGGGCGGAAGGAAGCTGACCTCTGACCCCCCCCCCCGCACACAACCTGAGCAGCGTCACGTTAGGGGCAGCGGTGGGGGGTGCACGGGGAGGGGTGAGGAGTCGAGGGGGGTTTAAGAGGTGGGGGGGGGGGCGTGAAGGGTGTGTGGGGGAGGGGGTGTTGGGGGCACGTGTCGGTGTGAGGATATGTGGGGGGGGGGGGGGTAGTGGGGAGCGGTAGCGTAGCGGTTAGCGCGCTGCGCTACGAACCCGGTCCTGGGCCTCCCCTAGGTCGACTCAGCCTCAAATGAGTACCTGGTTAGGGTTGTTGGAACATCGCCACTAGGGAGACATCGGCGGCCGGGGCGTGGTGCTGTCCACCCACCCCGTCGTAGGTGCTCGCTAACAGCACTTGCCCCAACAATCTGTCACAGGCTACACGGGGGATCTTTGTCTTTGTCGGGGGGGGTGTCCCGGACGTGATTGTATCAACCGTCACGTTGAAGGAAGCTTGCGCGTAACGACGATGGTTGATGTGGGTCGGGCTGCACTTTCAACTCGGGGGGGGGGGGGGGGCTCCCAATCTGTCACTGCCACCCCCTGTGTGTTGTTTTTTGCGCGCGTGTGTGGGGCCACAGGGGAGGAGGCCCCGTCCACACAGAGCGAGCGGGCGGGCTAAGCGATGGGCGCGTGCCGACGACCTTCACGTCCGCCCCCGCTGGCCCCTGTGGCCTGCCCGGCAGCGTCGCCGCTCATGAGGTTAAGCGGCACGCGGTGGGGGGCAATGGCGGGTCGGGGGGCAATAAATGCCACGTTGGTTTCGACGTTGAGCCAACGTTGGTTTCGACGTTGAGCCAACGTTGGTGTTGACGTTGGTTTAACACAAGGCCGTAGCCATGGAGTCAACATTGGGGGGGGGGGACCAAATCTTCCTGAGTGTCTGGGGGTCACCAACCCAGAAAAAATATTTAAATTTGAAAACTAATTTCCTGCCTAAAATATAAAAAAGTCACTAACACATGGGATGGACTTTTTATACTCTTGGTTTTTTCGGTAAAGTCACGTAGGTTAAAAAAAAGATGGACTTTTTATTTATTTTTTACAATAATGTCTAATAGTGTATTGTATTACATTGCTCTGTTTTTTCTTTTTTTACAATTTCTTGTTTCATTGTATGTAATGGCAGAGATTAGGGATTAATAAATAACAACCATAACCACAATAATATTAACAGAAATCTGTGCATTGATTTATATGAGGACAAGTCCAGATATTGGATAGCAATTATTTTTATAGCAATATATTGGGGGGGGGGGGGCATTTTGAGCATATTTGAATATTGTGTCCCCCCCAATTAATATTATAATTACGGCCTTGGTTCAACACATCTGACACTGCGCGATGGAGTTACGTTGAGAGTTGATGGCTTCACCTCAGGACGACGTAGAACCGAGGGCGGGGCGCATTTGGCGTTGGCAATTCAAGGGGGCGACGACGTTGAGAGGAAACCCACGAAATTTGGCCGGAAATCATCAAACGATTGCCTCTGCGCTGCCGATGAGCCCTGCCGGTGCGCACTGAAAGTGTTCGACGCGCGGGCGACTACTTGGAAGCGAACAACGACGCCATCCGCGGGAGTTGAGGCCCATTGTTTGGCTGCGTCATGGTCCGAATTAGCGATTCCTTTTGTTGTTTTTGTTGTTCGAAAAATGACGCCGCTGTGTCAGGTGGTGGCGGGTTTTTACGACACATTTATAGATTTACGCGATCTAACCCAAAAAACGTTCTTATGGATATTGGTCGCGAAAGCCTACGTGTTAAAATGGTGTTGTACTGTTATTGAAACGTTCTTAACCAGCCCCTACTGGACATCTGTGTACAGATGGACAGTAGTGTACAGATGTCCAAAATAGTATATTTTTTATAGCTCATCGAATTCCCCCAGTATAATAAATATTACGATTCTGATTCTGATCATCAAATCCTCAGAAACCCCAAGGAACAAACCGGTATGCACCGAACGCACACAGGAACACAAAGAGGGGAGCGAAAGACGAGATAACTATGAGTAACATGCCGGTCAGAAAAATGTCACCGGTGTATGATAACCTGTGCGTGTCTTATATAAAAAAAAATCCCCGCCTGAAAGTGACACGTTCAGGCGGGGATTAATATCTGACTCGTTATTCACAGTGGGGAGGAAACATGTTCCCAGAGAAATCCCTCACTCAAGGATTAGGCATGCAAACGTAGCAAGTAAGCACCACAATGCCATATAAAAAAATCATATTAACATTTTTTTTTACTCAGACAAGTAGCAAGTTTATGTGCCCTATTTAGTGATCCAGGTCACTCTTGCAAATGAGACATCTTGGCCCGTTGAGTTATCACCTGGTTAAACAGAATACACCTGAAGCTTGTATTTGCAAAAGAATACTGTATCCAGCATTCATGAATGTTTGACCACTTCTTGAACCCTCTGTCCCTTTTCCTCTGCACCCTGCCAGACACCACCTCCGTTATTTAACAGCCACTCAGAGTGATTGTCCCTGCACGTCATGTGGGTCCCATCGTAACCCTCGACTCAGCCCTATCGAAATACATTCCCGTATCGGAACATTTCTGACAGTGCGGAATTGAGTTACGTGACAGAGATCCTAACTTCGGGACACGTAGAACCAGGTATTAGCGTTGGCAATCAAGAACCCTCTTCTTGATTTGGCGCTTTAGTGACTGCAGGAAATTATTCTTTGGTTCTTTCGGTAAAGTCACGTAGAAAGAGAAAATTATAAATTAAATAATAGCGTACGACGTTTCGAATGCAACACAAGCAATCATAATCAGGTACAAATGAAAACAAGCAATCATCATCAGGTACAAATAGGTAGGGTGTTGACTGTTATGTTAGCCGACTATCTGTGTTGTATTGCATTATATTTCTAAGTTTACTAGGTTATATTTTCTCTTTCATTTGTACCTGATGATGATTGCTCGTGTTGCGATCGAAACGTCGTGTGCTATTATTTAATTTATTATTTTCTCTTTCTACGTGACTTTACCGAAAGAACCAAAGAGTAACCCTCTTATAGTAATAGGTTTTTACCCTTTCAACTGGTACAAAAACTGACACCTTTATACAAGGCATCATGTTTGCAATAACCACAACACAAGCAGTCAAATGCAAAGAAAATGAAACAACTCTGATGATGATAATGATATGCACTGTCCTTGAAGTTGATTGGTCCACACCCGAGACAGCTTTTCTTAGAGCCTAGTCTCCATTTTTGTTGGACCAGATGACGCCAAAAGGCGTACAACTCAAAAAACAGCGCACTATCAGAATATTGAGAGCTCGGGGTAAGTATTTACACTATGAGAGCTCCTTTACCAGTGGCAAAATATAGTAATCGGTGTTTACCCTTTCAACTGGTACAAAAACTGACACCTTTATACAAGGCATCATGTCAGTTTTTGTACCAGTTGAAAGGGTAAAACCCTATTACTATATTTTGCCACTGGTAAAGGAGGTCTCATAGAGTAACCCTCTTCTTTCAAAGACTTGACATTGTTTTCGCTGACACAGACGGAAAGAGAAGCGCACATGGATTGGAGAGCAGATGCGTGTTAAAGACAAGATATTGACCGTTCAGAAAAGTAATTGGGCTTGGGCAGGAAACGTCACGAATGTGGACTGATGGCCAGTGAGTAAGAATAGCAACTCGATCGATCGATCTGCATTTTACGTGCCTGAGAGTAGGCATCAGTGCACATCCACAACGGAACGAGAATGGTACATCACCCCCTCGGCGACACAACTGGGTGGCAGCCAAAGTATATAATGTGCCACGGCTTAATTTATCGCCGAATATTTTCCGGGTGGCTGGTAGACTGAAGCGGTAGGGAGGCGCGTGACGGAAAGCCACAGGTACAGCGAGAGGTGCCATGCATGTTGAAGTACCTGGTGTGTAAATACAACTTTTTTTTGGACAAACCAGGCTGCAACTAAGCTCTAGAATGCGTCCAAGATGACGTTCACTGCAGAGATGGAGCGACGGAAATCAGATCGTGCTCAGGTGCTGGGTGGATTATTGCTTTGTAGGACCGTGATTGATTTGCAAGCGATTTAATCATGAATATTGCTGACAATGATGTAATTGAAAACCCCTACCCTAAAGCTAAAGACTGCACTTGTGATGTTAGAATGAGTTAATGTTTCTGCCAATATCTGACAATCGGACTGAAAGGCTGAAGATGTATTGGAAAAAGAAATTGACACTGAGATGCCAAGGAAAAAAAAAATTATTAAAAGTATAGTCATTCTTTTTATTTTTCCCCAGGACATCCTTAACTGAGTCTCGATACTTTTTCTCAAGAGGGTCCTGCTCTGTGGATGTTTTGCCGATTCCACGAATGAGTGTTTTGGTTCATGCGATTGCACCCGAGTCAAGAGCCGCATGGCTCACAGGGTTATCTCCATATATATAAAAGGCAAAGTTGTGATTATGTGTGTCTGTTCAAAATGTTTTGCGTACTTCCCGACATGCAACAAACTGGAAATTTGCCATGTGGGTAGTTTCCAGACTGTACGCCATGCGAAAATTATATTTAAAAAATATACTTTGTATATTATATACTTTGTATATATTTTTTTATACTTTGTATATTTTTTGGGGGGGGGGGAGCTCAATAATGCATATATTTTTTGCACAAGTGAGCTGTGACGTCAAATCTGTCACGTGACCCGCGCATGTGGAAGCGTCACGCATTGTAGTGTAGTGGGTAGCGCGCCGCGCTACGAACCCGGCGACCCGAGTTCGATTCCCGCTCACGGATACCACCGGTGACGATTATTTTAACCGGTCCTGGGCCTCCCCTAGGTCGACTCAGCCTCAAACGAGTAACTGGTGTGGTGTGTGAACATCGCCACTGGGGAGACAAAGGCGGCCGGGCGTCGTGAATCCAAGTCCCGGGCGAAGCCGGGTAGTACAGCTAGTACCTAATAAATGAAACTGACACGTCAGAGGAAACTTGAGAACCCGGAGAAAAGCCCTCCATGCATGACACACTCTAAGCTCAGCACAGATAGATTAAAGATTTGTATTGCTCTACTGCCATCTACTGGCCACTATGCGGGCAGAGCCTGCATAGTGGCCAGCAATCTCCCAGCCCCAATTAGCTTCTGAGAGCCGGCAAAATAGGGTCATTTGGTTGTATAGATTTGAAAGAAACGGTAAAGTTGGTAAATACATTATAGGTTTTAGTGGCCGTTTTCATAAATAAAATATCAGCGATTTGTCTATACCAGGGGTCGGCAACCAAAATAACAAGAAGAGCCATTTCTTTCCAATTCGGTACAAAATTCAGTATTTCAAGAGCCGCAATGCATCTATGTACATACTGTACATACGTACATATCGTCAAGAAGCAGCCCGTAAAGAGCCGCATGCAGCTCCGGAGCCGTAGGTTGCCGACCCCTGGTCTATACAAAGGACTTTACATCACTGCTTAAATACATTTCAACTACGAAGCTTGTGACACTTAATGATGAATAAGTAAAAATGCAACTCACTATGGTGACAGCTCACTGCGGTCACACACACACAGCTATAAGCCCGTCACCTCTCTCCATTGCATCTCTTTCCCCATCTGCTGGGCAGACTGGTCATCAACGATCTGTCTGTCTAGATGCCTGGCTTCAACCCAGAGTTTTAATTTTTTATAGACGCTGCTCTGAAGCCCTTTGTTGGGTCTGCTGCGCATTATAAAACACAAAATATCAAATAATAATGGAGGTACAGCCGGACATCTCTCCTGCAGGTCTGTCCCAGCGATGCGTTGCTGGGACAAAGTTTGGGTGACAAGGAGCTAATGCTGGATGCTGTGTCCCCCCCTCCTTCCCCAGGAGGAGGTCCAGCATCGGGCGGTGCAGTCAACCCAACTCCACTCCACCGGCAGTGTGCAGCTCCGGGCCTGGAGTTAGCAGTTGGTCGATGCGGGGCCTCAACCAGTGGCACGCTGGCCCCTGTGTCGCGTCAGATTTCCGTCTTGTGTCCATCAATCAGAGATGGTGAGCGGTCCCACGTCAAACTAGGTGGCCGTCAGTCAGAGCCATTCCCTCTACACCTTGGGGTGTGACAGGAATGTCCCTCTGGCTCCACATTATTGAACATATCTTTTGACCACGTAGTTCGTGAAGCCTTCAATGGCTGTACCCGAGGAATTACCATATGGTACAGATACAATAGGAGGCTGATCGATGCCCGGGTGCGGTCAAGGGATGCCTCCCTATTACTCAACCATGTTATGTATGCCGATGCTCTGGTGATTGCTGCTCACTGCTGATGAACCTGGAGCTTGCCACTAAGAGGTGGGGCCTTACCATCAGCCCCACCAAAACTAAGCACCTGCCTGGGTATTTTATACCATCCAACAATCCACCCCAACTCACAATTGGTGATGCGGCGGTTGTGGAGAGATTGCCGAGATTCCCATACCTGGCCAGTGTGCTCATGACCGGCTCCGGTTTAACAGCAGAGGTCTCACCCCAAATCAGTCGAGCGCCATTATCTTTTCATCGCATGCGTTACGCTGTGTGGAAGCTACCTGGTCTCTCGCTCCACATGAAGCTCCAGGTCTTCTCGGCCACGGTAATTCCCTCCCTTCTATACGCTTGCGAAACATGCACCTCCCTAATGGAACATCTTCGCCGGTTAGAAACATTTAGGCTGGCCTGCTAACGATCCATCCTGGGTTTAACCATATGTGTGTGTGCGTCTAAGTCGATGTGTTTCTATGTGTGTGGGTCAATGTCTGCGTGTAAGTCCATGTGTGTGTCTGCCTTTTTCGCTCGAGCAACGCCGGGTACTTACCGCTAGTCTGCAATATATGTTTAATCCAGACACTGAGCACAGGTGCAAAGGTCCAAAACCTCAAGTTGCCAGCAAGACACAGTGCAATAAACGTTGAAATACATAAGAGTTGAGACTTTTCTTGAATTGTGCAAGGTTATGACAGATTGGGAAAAAACGACACTAAGAAGTAATCCCGTAGTCGATCCGTGCTAGCGAAGTAACAGAAACAGAAGTGTTTCGGTTTGCAGCATTGGTGGCTGAATGCAGAGACAGTGTTTTGTATACTGTTTCCTCAAAATGGATGGAGGAATCAAGAAGTTAATGTCATCAGATCATAAACTACAGTAATAATGACAGAAGAGCATTAAAGAGGCAACTGACCCCTTGTGATTGAGTAACTGGAGTGCATCAATGCTGGACCATCAATCAACCTAACTGCATGTTGAATTCTATCGAGTATAGTGATGTAGAACTGGGTGCTCCCCCCCAAATATGATGACAGTGTTCCACCTTTGTCTGAATGTGTGCTTTACAGAGCACCAATAACAGCTGGCATCACATAATCACAACCATAACCACTACCATTCATTTCAATGTTTATTTCTTAAACAGAAAATGTGTTCAGCCAGCGACCCAGCGAGTTTCAAAGGGAAAAATGCGGTGCATCAGTACAGAACAGCCACATTATAACCACAACAGCCATATTCCTTTGGCCGGGACCACTACAGCCTCCCCCACGTCCTCTGCTGCCTCCACCTCGTTATGCTTTACTCCATCATAAACAGCGCCCGTCACCCCCCCTCCTCTGCCGCCTCCCTTCTCCTACTCCTCCGCCACCAGTCACCCCTTCACCCCCTCATCTTTCTCAACCTACTATGGCGTGTCAGTCACTCTCCCTCACCCCTTCCGACTCCCTCTCCACCTCCATTCCTTCGTCCCTCCTCCTCCTCCTCCCTCTCCTCCTCACCCCACCATGGAGCGCTTCCTGCCACGGAGCCGCACCTCGTCGAGTTTAGCGATGATGGGTGCGGCGAAGCGGCCCTTCATCGTCGCCGTGTAGGCGGCGAGCACGGCCGCAAACATAGCCTCCGTGCCAGGGTGGCTGCTCAGAAAGGCCTTCTCCAGCACGTGCAGATCCACCGCCTTGTCCTCCACCAGCGTCGACACGCAGCTCAGCCCAAAGTCGATGAGCGCCATGCGCGGAGTCGGCTGTGGGGGCACGTGCAGCACGGATGGTGCGGGGTGTGTGGTGTTGGTGGCGGCGGTGAGCGATGGAGCATCTGCAGGGATATCTTCTTCACCCACCTTGACGCAGCAGACGGCCGCACACACACAGACCGCCTTAAAAGTTTAACCATGATGCCAGCAATACATCGCCTCTTTTTTTTACAATAACGTCATTGGTTCTTCAACGTCCCCTGTGAAGCAGTATTTTGACGGTCGATAAACCTGCAGCAATAACCAGTATGGCCAAGAAGGCTCGAACCACAAACCTCTGCAACAACAAAAGCAGCACACGCACAACTGCCCGGGCCACGGTACTGCCCCTAACCACTGCAGTGGAATTTCTGAGTGACAGGGGTGGAGGAGAGTGACTGAGCTCACCTGGGGTTGCTGTGTGCAGGGTTCCGGTGAGGCAGCGCCGGCTCCTGGCTCGGGGGATTCCGCTGGCGGGAAGAGCAGCAGCAAGTTGGAGGTGGTGAGGTCCCCGTGCACCACGTCTTGTGTGTGCATGTGCGCCAGCGTGCGTCCGATCAGCACCGCCAAGGTTAGCAGCTTCTCCCCCTGCTGCTGCTTGCGATGTGGACTGCACATACTCGCGCACCGTGATGGCGCTCGCCAGGTCCTCCATGTAAATGCAATGGCGCTCATAATCCACAAAGTAAACCACGGGCGTCAGGATGCCTGCGAGGTCAACAATGTACAGCAATCAATGTGTGAACGATTAAAATGATATGAAAGCAATAATATACAGCCCTTTACCATTCAGGCATTCCACCATGCCTTTCTTCGGCCGTTGGGTTTTTTTCACAATACTTCACCAAACTGGCCAGTGCGGGTTGGTGATGGCGGAACACAAAACTGAGTCAGATATCACCACCGACATAATTCGTGGCCTCGATTCAAACTCACGCCACGCTGGGGTCAGAGCAAAGTGTGCTAACCACTCTGCCACTGCTCCTCCGTGTGTCAATGCACTGTTGGATGAAGTCCCCCCCCCCCACACCATGTTGATTGTGGGGGTTTTCTGAATGTACTTCACCATGCTGTACTTCACCGTGCTGTACTTTACCGTGCTAAGCAATGTGGGTTGGTACAGGAGAGGGCGGATAGGCAGGGTTCAGATATCGCTCGCCACTGATGGTAACCGAAGCAAGCGGTCAATCTCAAGCGGCCGGGTTCATATGGCAGTGTGCTTTACACTCCACCACCAACATATATTCCAAATTATTCCGTTGTATGCTGGTATGTGCCTGTGCCACTTCAAAGTGCACCTGGCCTGGTACAGGCGCCATGGTGATGTCACCGTCAATTAGTGACAAATGGCGGTCTATTGGTGCCACTATGAACAAACCTTGCACAAATCCACATGTTGCCCTAAGGTACATTTCCAAACTTGGTATCGTAATAAAGGCCAACCTTTCCTTGCTGAGTTATGGGCGTGAAACAAAAATGTGCTGAAGTGGATTATCGTTTCTCACGCCAATGCTGGCGGAGAGGCCTCCAATAGGGGGAGCTCTTGGCCCCTCGAGAGGATATTTTGGCCTACTCTTCGACGTTGGCCAAACACCTTGGAAGAGGAGTACCCACCACTTTAGCCAAACACAAGCAACTTGTCGACTGACTGTGATGTACCCATTTATACATCTGGGTGTACAGAGGCTGTATGGTTGAAGAAACTTGCCCCGTTGTTTTCAGCTGACACGCCGGGAGATCGAATCGGATCTAAATGGCGACCTCTGAATTGCACCCCACAGTAGCGATCACAAATCACGAAGCATAGCCCACGCGTATCTGTGTTCATATTTAGTTTGTTGCGGTTGCACCCGACTTAAGAGCCGCATGGCTCACAGGGCCATACCTAATAAATGAACTTGAAACTCTCACCTGCCCTTCTGCATCGCAGCAGAGACCGCACCTCCTGCACAGTACGCCTCCTCGTCAGGCGCCAGTCGAGCTGCGGGTGTCGGTATTTCCTGGGAAACCTCTCCTTGAGCACGGCAGGGCGGCCCAGGAAGGTCCCGCGATAGACGCGAGCCTCGGCCCCCTGCGAGATCAGGGTCAGGCCGGCGAGGAAGGGATCCGTCTCCACTTTGACGGTGCCGCCATCGTCCGCACCGCTACCCTCCTTCCCCTCTCTCTTCTCGCCCTCCATGCAACTAGACATCACTATGTCTGGAGGGAAAAAAATCGTACAAAAAATGCGAGGGAGCTAAGCAATAATCAACAATTTGCAAACTGCCGTCGCCAAACTCAGTCCGCATGGTTAATGCCACTGCTGCTCACTTGCATCATTTACCCGCAGCATTTCACAGATGCACCTGAAACTTCTTTTTTGTGTTTAGTTTGCTGTCCCTTCCCCCGCACCTCCGATAAGCACGGTTGGCTACGTAAGGTGCAAAAGAAGTTCAACATACATACATACATAAAGACATACAAACAAACCACCTATTGGCTCACTCGGCAACCTCAACGTACATATATAAAGGGTGGCCTAAAAGTGAGGGCACATAGGGTTATTAAGATTTCTTTTAACAAACCAAGTGACCTTTGAAAGGGTGAAAGCGACCCTCCTTGAGTATGCGCTGGCAGGATGTTCTTGGCACACCTGTTTCTCGTGACAATTTTCGAGTGGATTTTTCTGGACTGGTAATCACATGCTCTAGCACCATGATTGATGTGGCTTCACTCGTGCTACTTTTTTTTCGACCACTGCGCGGTCGGTCATGCACACTGCCAGTGTCTTTAAAACGCATGATCACTTTTCTGACCGATGAAAATCCAATATTTTTGTCAGGGTGCAACACATTAAAGTCTTCGGCGACTGACCGGAACGTGCTGCCATCCTTAGCATACATAGAAACCAATGAAATGCGTTCGTCCTTAGTCAATTTCCTTTCCATGTTTAAAATGTCATCTGCAAAGGAAGAAGAAAAAATAGATATTAATAATAGACCGAATGTAGACTTAAAGAATCAACAATGAAAGTTTGTTTAATGCCAGTGTTAAAACAAATTAAATAACCCTCTTGTGTCCCAACTCTTGGGCAACCCTGTATGTAATAACCCTTGCTGATCCAATTCCGAGCTCGATGAACTACACCGATTGAAGGAAGTGATTTGTAATTCTCAAACCGTGCACCACATTTAACGAGTGTGTTGAGATAACGTTGACGAAACGCAATTTGTCTTTCTGACATGCGCCCCCCCCCCCCCCCAACAATACACAACGAGTGAAAACACCCCCTATCATCATCACCATGCTGCTTAAAACCCAACAATGGTTTCAAATGTCTGGCCCTCACACTTGTGATGATGTCTAATCGGCAAAAGTGTCCCCTCCCGCACCCTCTATAAATTAGTGAAGAACACAGCGCGAATTGGAACCTGTGGATGAATTGTTTCAGTGAATAACAGTGCATTGGCCATGTCCAAAGTAATTGCTCTACCTCTGGGGGCTGAGTCTTATAATCCGAAGAACACGGTACAGCGGATATATTAACTGGTGTCCCGACGTCACAACATTAGTAATTGTATATTAAAGTGTGTGCATTGTGCAATTAAATACCGTGCAATTGAAACATTTTCCTTGAATAAACAACAGAAGCGTGAATCTTGATTTTAAGCTTTCGTGACTGCAGGAATCTATTCTCGGTGGTTCTTTCGGTAAAGAAAAAATAATCGATCACGACGTTTCGATCGCAACACAAGCAGCCGTCTTCAGGTTTTCTTGGGGTTAGATCTCGTAAATATATAAATGTGTCATTAAACCCGTGACCACCCGACAGAGCGAATTAGTAAGGTTTGTATGTGATGTACCGCAATGGATACCCATAGTCAATTATATACATATATACATTACCCCCCCATCACACCTACCCCTCTATTTAAGAAACGAAACAGGAGGATTTCTCCACAAATCTGGCTGTAGCCTGAAGCTGGTTGTAATTACTGGCGAAACGTCGTACTCAGATTGTAAATGTTGTGGCTTGGCTCTCCAACACACCGGTTAGTGCTGTACTAGTATACTACACTATACACTACACTACTATACACTACAATATACACTACACACTAGTGCTGTACTAGTATACTACACTATACACTACACACTTTACTAGTACACTACACTATACACTACACACTAGTGCTGTACTAGTATACTACACTATACACTACACACTAGTGCTGTACTAGTGGCGAATTGGCCACGTTCTGTTTACTTGACAACCCTCACTAGTTGGCTGTGTCGGGTGGTGGCGGGTTTAACGACACATTTATATATTTAAGCGATCTAACCCCCCCAAAAAACCTGTAACAGAAGTGTGAACTGTAGCTTTAAAGACAATGCATATATTATGTTTGCATGTTTTGCCACATGTACGTGTACTTAATGCAGACCTGATGCCTTTCAAAATGTATCTACAGTATGTTATGTTTGAACATCTTAAACGACTCCTGTTTTATTTCCAGAAAGGTGATAATGGCAAAAAGGTCCCGTAGATATGTACACCGTATTACTGTATCAACTCAAGACGTCTTGCATTACATCCATAGCCACAACACCCACCACGGCGCCTGTGCCAGGCTAGGTGCACCTTGTGACCGTCACGTGGAGTGTCTTAAGGCTCGCTGGCAAGATAAAAGGCATCCCTGTCAACCCCTTATCAGTGCCCTACCTTATTCCAGACCAATTACGGCCTTATAAATATCAACGAAACACCGACACGCATTTATTATTGAAACGGCTGCACGCCGTATGGACATGAAAACTAAATTTCCCTGCACAAGAATACGCTTTAAACCCTATAAGTTGACAGCTACGAGAAGGAGATCACGGAACAGACCCTGATGTGCTGTTGGCCTGCCCGGGTTGGCCGACTTATTGAGACGAACACACAACACGAGCTGCGAATCCTACACGAATCGGCATCCCACGGGGTGGGCCCTCTTACGCATCGCACGAACTGACCAGCGTGTGTGTGAAGTATGGTCAAGCGAATCCCATGAGCGACCGCGTGTTCATAGGGGAAGAGGCTTCATCCGGCAGAGGCTTGACAAACAAAAATATCTGTAAATTATGAAGATGATGAAGCCTCTTGCGGGATTGTGAAAATGCAATGCAGTGGTGACGCTGTGACCCACGTGTTTGTTTTTTACGTGTTGGGCGCGCCGTGATGACGTCACCCATAGGTTGAATCGAAAGTGGATTGTGTTTAACACGGGGAGAGTGGCATAACTCTTTGGTTCTTTCGGTAAAGTCACGTAGGTATTAAATATTTTATAGGTATAAAATACAATATTTTATTTTATACCTATAAAATACTTTAAATTAAAAATAAAGTATTTTCTAAAAATAATAAAATATTGTATTTTATACCTATAAAATATTTTAATAAAATATTTTATTAAAATATTTTTAAATAAAAATTAAGTATTTGTCTACCTACGTGACTTTACCGAAAGAACCAAAGAGTATGGATTAATGCAGTCCACGAAAGCTTCAAATCAAGATACGGGAGGAGTGGTTTGGTGGTGGGTGGAGCAGGGGGCTTTCGCGACCAATATTATCTCAAATAGAGGGGGGTTTGGGTATAGATTGCGTAAATATGAATGTGTCGCTAAACCCACCACCACCCGGCACAGCCAATTAGTAAGGTTTTTCTAAATATGCCAATTGGTTACTTGTCCAGCACACCAGAGTGTTGGAGAGTAAACCCACAACATCATGTAAACCCAACATGTACATTCTGTGAGTTTACTCACCCAACACACCGGTGTGCTGTACTCGTAACGCATTGCCACGTTTTCTTACTGGTAGGATTTTTTTAAAATATAACAATGTTTAATTATTGTAATATAATGGTAGGAACCTACTGGTTATACCAGCCCACGGGATTATTGTGTCCGTCCGTCGTGCATCCAAAAATGGGAGGGGTGGGGCTGGGTGGGGTGGGGAGGGGCTGGGTGGGGAGGGTGGGGCTGGGTGGGGGGTGGGAGTGGTGGGGCTGGGTGGAGAGGGGAGGGTGGGGAGGGGCTGGGTGGGGCCGGGTCGGGGGTGGGGCTGGGTGGGGATGGGCTGGTCACCCCATGGTGCCCTTATAAAACTCAACGTTTAACCTACTCACGCCGGCTTGTGCCCGCCCTCACAGTCGGGCATATTTGCGGAATACACCACGCCGCCGTTGACCCTGCAGGCCATTGACCGAGCAACCCAACGTTCCTACCAGCTCCCTCCGCAGGAATGTTTACGTGACGAAACCTTACTAAATTTCCTGTGTCGGGTGGTGGTGGGTTTAACGACACATTCATATTTATGCGAAGTAACCCAAAAAAAACCTATTATGGAAAACTCAAATTTGCTTGATATATTTTAACGTATATAAAATTATAAGCGGGTTATGTCCACATAGTCTTTTGAAAAATATTTATTATCACAACAAAAGCAGTCAAGGCACAAATGCTTCCACATCCACCAGTTCACCTTCAAAGTAATGTTTCTAAAATGTTAAATTGAAAAATGACACCAATGCATCGACTTACAAACTTAAAACAGCATACATATACAGTACAATTGTACGGGCTTGTAAAGATACGCACGTGCACAACATGCATGTGTTTTTTTTATATTTCGGTGAACTATTTCATGTATACGTTACTTTGGCAGCGTTGTCCATTTTTATCCTAATGCTTGTTTGACGACGGACAACCAATTTTGAGAAATGCAAGACGGAAATAGCAATTCATATTATTTAGCTGCTGATATACATTTCCACAAGATACGCCACTTCGTAGAGCTATAATTTGTGGCCAGGTGGCTTCTGTAAAATAACTAATCGCTCAGTTCGCTTTACTTGGTAAAATTTTCAGTTTTTTTATTAGAACATTTTAGTGATTTGCTTAGTTTTCCTATACTTTGTTGTATTGTTTGCTGTTGCAACGTTCTGAACCCGCCCAAATTGGACATATGTGAAATAGCTTAATAGCTCATCGGATTTGCCCAGGATAAATAAAGAATGATTGTGAAAATGTAGCCCGTGGAAATTAAGTTTTAAAATAAATGTGGAACTTTTTTTCTAACGTACCCATTTTTAAAAATAAATAGCCTGTTGATGTTTGCGTACAATCACAAAACATAAAAACAACATCAACACAACCAATTCAAGATTGTGTTCCAAAGATCCTCTCGGAAATAAAGTATCGGTGTTGTTTAGCACGATGTACAACGTTTCGCACCACGTGCTCGGGAATTCTTCAGGAACTGAACTCGGGAATGGAACTTAGGTGGGTCGAAATGTCCGGACATCTTGCTGAACACCACCCCCATGGCACAACGCAAAACCGCGAAAAGCTGCACAGTATCTTATGATGGATTTAGAAAAAAATGTTTGTGCTGCGAGAATTTATCACAATAAGAAGAGTCTTAATGAATGCAATACAAAATGTTTCATGCAAAGAAGGTCATTCACCAGACGCGTGACCTAAACAATGGCATACCATTGTCTTGGAGATGCATAAAAAAAATGAGATCTGCAAACACAATATGAAGTGAACCATACTAATAAAGTGTCGATCTCCATGTCAGCTGCAATTTTTCAGACGTTAAAACTTTCACATTTGATGGTAAATATTTAAAGACAAGCACAAACAAGTACAATGCACACCTGTAGTCACGTACGTTATTAATGTGTATATGTAGCCCTTTCGTCAAACCAATGCTGGATGAGGGCCTCCCCATGCAATGCGAGCCGTGGGGGTTAATTGACCATACTTCGCCACGCTGATCAGTTCGGATTGAAGGGAGGGGGCATGATCAAGTGAGCAGAGGAGTTTCGTAATAGCCTGGAACACGCATTTTTTGCATGTTTCATATCGGATGTATGCATGGTAATCCATCCAAGCACTTTACTAATTCACCAATTGGAAATTATTTCTATTTTGGAAAACCTCATGGGTTCTTCTTAAGATATCCAGGAGGTTCCTGCTTGGAACGTTGAACAATTATTTTTATCATCAGTGAAACCATATAATTTGTACAAAAGCCACACTTAAAATAGCACGCACAAAACTGAACATAGATTAGAAACACAGACTTCCTCATTGCCTACAATAATCAATTCACGAATCACATAGGTCATGGTTCTTCAACTGGATGGCCAGACCAGAGGTGGTTCGCAAAGGACTCTTGAACCCTTTTCAAGTGGCACATCCGAGCCAAGCAGGCATGGGGCCCTCGAGGTACAGGTGGCTTTCTAATTGATTTTCCGTGTCAGGCTGAAATCAAACCACAACACGCTGACCTCAGAAGACATCCGATTCTAGCTCGGAGCCACCAAAGCAAGGGCAGGGGTGGGGATGATGCTGTTCATTTGCACACGACATCAGTCAGTTGGTACACTGGAAGGACACGTTTCGCTCATTGCGTTTGACGGCAATGGCACGGCTCGACTTCTGCAGTGGAAACTCAACCTGTCACCTCCTCAGCTGTGCCGCGCTGGTTTCGAAATAGTTCTGGCGAACCTTGATTGTACGGTGGAAAAAAATAGGTATTGGGAGAGTGGCATGGCGAGCAATGACCCACTGAAAGATGACTCGCATGACACAAAAGTGAAACAGATAAGAGAGATGAAAGAAAGATTAACAAGAGATAGAGATGGGAGAACTGCAGACAAGCAGTGAATATTATTGAGCTGGAGATGAACGCAAGACAACCAAAAGACAGATAAAAGACCCAGAGACAAGAGGTACAGAGTGACCAAATGTACAAGTTATGACGTGACATAAGTATACGTGACATATGAAGTCACGTGACCCACCAGCATATGCCAAACTTTCAATTTAAAGCTTTCGTGACTGCAGGTATTCATCTTCATGGTTCTTTCAATAAAGTCACGTAGAATGGAAATAAAACAATAATAAAACATAATAAAATAACTGTCTTCTCGACAGACCTGTTCTCCAACTTAGGACGGCTGCTTGCGTTGTGGCCGAAACATCGTGAGAATTATTTTATGTTTTATTTTTTCCATTCTACGTGACTTTACCGAAAGAACCAAGAATATGCCAAACTTGTCACAGCCGGTCTGAATTTATTGTTTGAAGAACCGACATAGGAGATCTGCCTGCCCAGCCTCCCTTTCCCTAATTGCACCAACACAAACCACATATAACTGGAAATGTTGAAATCCAACAAAGACTACTTAGTTCCAGAACATGCATTTTAGCAGAGATGAATAGATTTACAGACTCTTCAGTTCACTGCTTGAACCTTTGGATTTCGTCACCTATTTCAGTGATACTGATGATTGTAAAGCACCATCACAGGAAGGCTTTCAATCTTGGAATCATCAGAGCAGCACTGGAGATTGTCTTGATGAGACCAATGCACAGATTATACAGAAAAGCCTTAAATGTCCTGCGTTTACCTGCATGACTTATAATTATTAAACATTAGACTCAAACTGTTAATTTGCGTGAAAATGATCTTAACTGCTGCTACAAATCTTTAACAACAAATTAAATACCACAACCAAATTATGAAGCTTAAAACACAAAGTTGGAGTGCCTTGAGCACGAGCTCGTGAAAATCATGAACATTTAACATCCATTTTGGCTTTGTTAATGGTACTTTTATTGCTTACAAAAAATGACTACGTAAAAACGTCACATGGACACACGGGGTGCGAACTGCACAAGGGAATGGTGGCATGAGCAATACATTATGTGAGGCAACGCTCTAATCAACATGTTGTGGTACGGAATTGTTGGCAGAACTCTAAAAGTTAGTATTTTGCGCCAAGAAAGCACGAATCCTCTGCAGCAGCTCCTTCTTGACATTGTCTGGCACCAACGCTAGGTAAATCAACGGAAAAAAACACGTTCACGTTACTGAACATTATAATTAACGTACACATCCTGCAACGTATAAAAATCATATTTGATAAGTCTGTGGTTAATGGAATGATTATTTACGTGATTGAAAAGCTCCACAATTAGAAGGGTAAAAAATGAAGGAGAAATTAATACAAAACATCACATGCTAACCATGCAAGATAGCTTGAAGTATGTTTTCCCTCTGCTTAAGATCGTCAATAATTTGCTTTAGTTTGGCTTTTGGAGAATTTGGCATTTACACTGAATTTTAAGAATCCTAAGTATGGTCTGGTGTGACTATTACTATATTATTATTTACGGCCTTATGTCAGTGTGCAAACATCACCTTTTCACACACACTGTGTTCAATCTTAATTTTAGAACTGTCGTATGCTATTATTTAATTTAATTTATTATTTTATCTTTAGACGTGACTTAACCGAAAGAACCAAATATTCACACACTGTGTTCTTAACCTCTCGTACATTTGCTCAATTCTAAAGCACACTAAAGCATTTTCCCATGTTTACAGCAGTCTGCGCTTTTAAATATGTCCAGCATCCCTCATTAGGCGACCCTCAGCCCCCAGTGAGTCAGGTATACGACATTGTACTGCACTACCAGAATGCAGATTTAGCACAAACCTCGGCCTTTTGGTGTGATTTCTGAAATTAAGTCCTCCACTGTCACATGTTCAAGTCCCTTGTCTCGAATGACATCTGTAAAGGTTACAAAAAAAGGTTGGCAATAATTTTCATAACAATACTTAGGCACCATTGAAGAATGTTTATTGGTCAAAAAAACTATTCCCTGTATACATTTAAGCCGATGTAAAAACACGCTGTGTGGAGTATTAGTGCAGTGGTTAACGCACTGCATAATGAGGTCCTGAGTTTGACCCCTGGTCATGGCTATCACCAGTGGCTTTGCCTAAGCTGCACTGGCCAGCATGAGGTATGGTCAAACAATCCACATGACCATCACAATATGGGGAGGGTCCTCATCCAGCAATGGATGGACAAAATGGCTAGTACATGTACATGGAGAGATGTACGGTCATGTTAAAGTAGCATCAAAAAGAGCAGAGTTTGTCTAAAATGTCTTGTTTAGCTTGGCCACTTTTATATCGCATATTTACAGGGCTTGTATTGTTACAGTACAATTTGGATTTTTTTTAATAGAATTTCAACACCACTGCATCTCAAGATACTTTACAAAACAGTCCGACGTGTTCTTTAAGAAGAACGGGGATACTTTTAGTATATTTTGTCTGACATGTTTTGTTTCATGCAGCCACTTGTGCACTGCATCCTTAAGAGGCTTTCAATTTTCTTATAAATCACCTTTTTGTAAGTATCACATCTTTTTGGAGCTAATCTCTTTGTTAACTAGATTTTGCATAGCTGTTGTAGTTTTTTTTGTTCACTAACGATTTTGATCGTTTTTACTCAACACATTACTCGTAACCTATTTTTATCGACTTTAAAATCACACTAGAGCCATGAAAAGTTAGGATCAATTTAAATTAATACGGCACACATCGTAAAGGTTTTAGTGTTAAAAGAACACAATAATGCTGCCCTTTAGTGGCGTGTCTTAAAATATGATTCGACTTGGGAAATGTGAGCTTTTAATGAAGGCCATATCACACTAACAACAAAGCAAGCATTCTGAAGTATTAAACAGTGGCAATCCCTGATTTCATGTAAATCTGTACAAGGGGATGCGTGGCCAAACTGCAGCTCCCAGATAGATCAAGTGCGTAATATAGGTTTTTGGGTCAGATCGCGTTATTTATAAATGTGTCGTAACCCTCCACCACCCGACACGGCCAAACAGTAAAAATGTGTCACGTTTTTCAAAGGACAAAATAATTCACTTCTTTAGCCCACCGGTGTGTTGAAGAGAGAATCAACAGACATTTTAAAATTTGAGTACGACGTTTCGCTGGTAATTACTATCAGCTTCAGTGGGCAAGAATGGTGAAGCTCTCCTGTTGCTCCCGGTGTTAAATAGAGCAGCAGCAAAAACCATATTAATAATATCGGTCGCAAAAGCCTATGTGTTAAACAGATCAAGTACGGCTCGATTGAGAAACAGTTCAATTTTAACAACTCGTTACTTGTAACAGGAAACATTGTCGGAAGCAGGAGTTACCCGGGGAACTCTCCCCTGGCAAGCGGGACCAGGAGAGAGTCATCCTGGTGCGCTCCCGTCGAGCAGCACGAGCGAACCAGCCGCGTGACCACAGGGTGTCGTTCACGGCTCATGGCCATATTAATACAGTCATACCTCGGTATACGACCGCTTTGGAATACGTCGAATTTGGTATACGTCGTGTTTTTACGAGAGAAAAATGTCTTGGGATACGACGTCTTGCTTGGGATACGACGCGCTTGCAAGAACTTGTATGGGTCGGGATGAGTCACCGCGTACCCGCCGCGTAGACCCCGTTCACGACTCCTCCCCTTCCTCACCACCATCCTCATAGGCTATCAACTCCTCTCAGCAAGGTAAAGTGATGTTACATTGTATTTTTATTTAAATTTATTTTGATTTATTTATGCATTTATTTTAATTTATTTATGCATTTTAGTAATAAATAGTGTCTAAATTATTTTATACAACCCCATTAATGTATAATATGCCATAGAAAATATAATTTCTTATACTCTGGAACGGATTATTTCCTTCCCCTTTATTTCTTATGGGAAGAATTTGTTTGGTATACGTCATTTTTGGTATAAGTCCTACCTTCTGGAACGAATTAACGACGTATGCCGAGGTACCAATGTATTTGGGAATGGGGTTCATACGGTGAGCAAGTATGACCATCTTTACCATATATTACATACTTCCGTGTTTACTTTTTTCAAGCAAAATAATATTTCTTAAAATGTCACTCCTGTAATCTATAAAGATACTGCTTATATGTATGTGATGTGATCAGATACATGTGAATAGTGGCTCTATAGCACTTAGAACAGCTGTAAAAATTACCCAGACGTGGTTAAAGTTTGGTCATGCACTTGCCAAACCCACCGATGTAAGCAGTAGGATGAATTTTTTTTAACCCTCCTATCGCGTGCTGATTTTCAAAGCACATATTACTTCAATGCTCCCACGTATATACTCCTGTTCCTCAATCCAGACTGACCATCATGGTGAAATATTTTAAAATAACACATTTGACCTGGAGTGAATTGATATAGGGCTGTACATGTACAAAATTATGTGCAAACCTTTGCAGTGAGCCCGCAACTGATCTTTCCAGCCACACTCCATCAGCCTCGTTTTCAGAAGCTCCTTCAAACTGCCCACACATACACAAACAATGCAAATAATTGAAGGTATTAAAATCAAATCATTTATTTCTTAAGGATGCCACTGTGGTGTAACGGTTACCACACTGGATTGGCAACCCAGAGGTCGCTGGTTTGATTAAATCTCCCAGGAGGGTAGTTAAAATATTGGGTGCACAACAGTCGATAGGCAGGTGACGTGGTGGTAGGGATAAAATGTGGATACTCCAACTCTTCCAAAACATCTGGCCACCATGGAAGATTATGTCAAATATCCTCTCGAAGGAGTCTTGTTGAGGTCCGTCTAGCGAAGGCCCTTCTGCCACAAGTCGTGTAAGAAAAGCAATAATTGTGGAGTTGCATGTTTACTCTTTCCCAAGTTTCTGCTGATCTTACCGTTCCCTTTCTCCAGTCTCTATGAGCTTTTGATTTATGGCTGCCCTCATCTGGGCATCTTTGCCCAACTTGCGATCTGAGAAACTGTCGACACGCATAACAGTTGCATGCAATTAGGATTTGCGTAACACACACCTCATTAACATTAATGTACACATTCTGTAAACCACAACAGACCATTTGTATATTCTGTAATTGAGGCTTGTCTTCTCTTACAATCTTCCCGACTCAACAATTTCAGTCGCTCTGCTCAATCGCGTACAGTGGTTTGCCTCAACCCAGTTGATGGCAATTCCTCGTTCTCATGGCAGGGACCGATTGATCCACGGCACGACCACTTCTGACTCATCGCGATGCTACTCGTGTTATGACCCCAGTGCTGAATTATCCGAGGCAAAAAATGTCACAGCCTCCACGTTAGTGTGGCAAGAGAAGTCCATCCATAGTGCACCAGCATTGAAACGTTAAACTGTAGGTAAGAGTGACGGATTATTGTCGCAAAAGTAGCAGCAGCAGCAAGCTTACGACGTTCACACTGTATGCGTTTTAATAGTTAGAGTTGAAGATTGTATCACTAAGATTGTTACAAAAAATATTGCTTTCAACCAGACTCTGCGCCTCGACTAGCACGGCCATGCTCCCTCCACCCCGCGTCCTGCGATAGACTAAATCAAAACAGCTTTTCAGCTCGCAATAAACGCGTACCAAACTTGTGAACAAAGGACACCGAAGTGAGAGATTAATAATCAGAGACGAGCGCGCATAAGAGAAAGTGTTAATGTTTAATAACGCCGTTGCCGCCGGTAACAGAAACACTTACTCGGCCATGACGGGAACGGTGGCCGAGGAGGGCGCGGGCTTCAATTGTGAAACGCGTTTCACGTGCGCCCGAATTGTATCGGGCGGCCAATATGGACACGAGAATCACCCCAGGAACGTCATTAACGCTCGTGACGTCAGCCCCCACTAATTAACATTCATTAGCGGGTGCCGCCCTCAAAATAAACGCAGTGGTAACTCCTGCAATCTCTCATTTACTTGATACAGCTGTCGTGGCTGTGACGGTACCACCTGAAGACGGAAGCTTGTGTTGCCTCCGAAACGTCGTGATTTTTTTATTTTATTTTACTTTTTAATGTTTTTACCTACGTGACTTTACCGAAAAAAACCTAAGAATATGGACACCCCCCACCCCTTCTCATTAATAATTATGAACGGATGACGTCATTACACAAGCAGAAAGGTGGAACGGAAACGTAAATTTGTTTAGGCACAATTTGCTTGCACTTTTCCAATATTATAAAGAAATAAAAGCGTCACCTAATGTGACGTGCCAACAACGTCTGTACTCTTTCGGTAAAGTCACGTAGGTAAAACAATAATAATAGAATAAAATAATAATAAATGAAAATAACTAAATTAAATCACGACGTTTCGGAAGCAACACAAGCAGCCGTCCTCAGGTGAAGACGCTGTCTCCCCGACAGACCTGCTCTTCACCTGAGGACGGCTGCTTGCGTTGTGGCCGAAACGTCGTGAGAATTATTCAATTATGTTTTTTTATTATTATTTTATTACTTCCCTTCTACGTGACTTTACCGAAAGAACCACGAAGTTGGAACGACTATTTCTGGTTTTGTAACGCCAATTTCCCCGTCTTTGTCGAGAGTTAACCATACAATGAATTCAACGCCACATCGCACAGCATTTCCTGGCTTCGTTTCCTTCTGTGCCACGTCTAACAAGAGGTTAGGTCAACTTTACGCTTCCAAATTATGCTGTTTGCAACTCCGGCGAGCTTAAAGCTGAACATAACTACGTCTCAGAACACTGCACTTAAGGGGCCGTCCATAAATGACATCACGCGATTTTGGACGATTTTTGACACAAGCAATCATCAGGTGATGATGATGATTGCTTGTGTTGCCATCGAAACGTCGTGAGAATTTTTATTGTTTTATATTTCCCTTGTACGTGACTTTACCGAAAGAACCAAGAACATGAATCCCTGCAGTCACAAAAGATTTAAATCAAAGTTTAGTTTTGTTTTGGAAACGTGTTGCACATTACCTTGAGTCCAGATGTGTGAAGGTTCTGCAGTAATATCCGCGAATAATTTTGCAACCGTTAACATCATGTTATTAGCAAATAGGAGATGGCTATTTATTTTTAGTCAGGACACCATCCACACGCTTGGGCAGAACACCTCCCAGAAGAGATGATGACCTATCGGCTCAATAATAATGACCTCGTGGCAGCGAAGGAATAAAATATGTCCCAGAGATGGGGCGATTAATTCACCCGTGCGCTGGGCGGACTGTTAGTTACATTGCAGCACCCTGAGATCTGGTAAAGAACTGGGGGAGGCCTTCATCCAGCAGTGGATCGATCAGGGCTAATGCTTGCACTTTAATGTAGGCTACACACAAATACACCGGGACTTGTATTTTGTGACATCCCCCAAAACAAACACAGAAAGCAATTGCGTCCGCCTTTCCACTAGATGGGGGTAGGTTATAATCCGTGCAACTGCAATCCGTGAGCGATGTCTGTGCACTTGAACTGAGACCTCCGTCTGGGTTACGAAACAGGACATGGCCATCGTGGTGAAGCAAGGCCGTAATTAGAATATATATTGACACATCCCCCCTCCCCCCGCAATATTCAAATATGCTCAAAATGTCCCCCCCCCCCCCAATATATTGCTATAAAATAGATTTCTGTTCATATGATTGTGGTTATGGTTGTACTTTATGAATCCCTAATCTCTGTCATTACATACAATGAAACGAAAAAAGAAAAAAAACAGAGCAATGTAATGCAATACACTATTAGACATTGTAAAAAATAAATAAAAAGTCCATCCTATGTGTTAGTGAATTTTTTAATATTTTAGGCAGGAAATTCGTTTTCAAATTTCGATTTTTTTTTTCTGGGGGGGGGGACCCCCAGCCCCCCTGGAAGATTTGGTCCCCCCCAATGTTGACTCCATGGCTACGGCCTTGTGGTGAAGTATGGCCAAACAACGCTCGTCGCCCACACGGCGTGGCACAGCTGGCGTGTAGCAGTTGATGAACACGCGGTATGTGCTTTGCTTAATGATTGTTATTAATATCCAAAAAAAGAATGTGATTAATTAGTCCGAACACTCAATTAGGTTATAGAGTACAACACATTGTGAACACGTAAGTTTCTATCATATTGTTTTAATGAAAATATCACAATCACATTTAAAATATCGCTCACGAGTCATTGTCACGATGCTCGCATTTTACAACACGTTGGCGACGTTATAGTGAAACAACGTAAATAGAAAAGTAAAATAGCGGACTATATTGCACGATTTGAGGAGTGGTGCGGTGATCAGCGTAGTGATCTCAGAGACCCGGTGACCCGACTTCGAGAAAGTCACGTTCACGTAATGACTGTTAAATAAAACACATTCATGCGGAGGGAGCTGATAGGAACGTTGGGTTGCTCAGTCAGTGGCCAGGGTCAACGGCGGCGTGGTGTATTCCGCAAATATGGCCGACTGTGAGGGCGGGCACAAGCCGGCGTGAGTAGGTTAAACGTTGAGTTTTATAAGGGCACCATGGGGTGACCAGCCCATCCCCACCCAGCCCCACTCCTCCCATTTTTGGATGCACGACGGACGGACACAATAATCCCCTGTGGGCTGGTATAACCAGTAGGTTCCTACCAGTATATTACTATAATTAAACATTGTTTTATTAAAAAAATCCGTACAACTACAATTTATATTAATTAGATTTTTTTAACACAATTGCGTCATTTCGATTCTAAGTTTTGGAACCAATCGTGGGGGTTGAGTCGACTCCATTTGGTACCGAAATTAAGAGTCGATTCGGTTCAGAAATGTATGTTTCTCCAAGCAAAGCTCATCGTTGAGTTATACAACTCTCTCTCTCTCTCTTTCCTTTTCAAGGGAGCCCGCCCAGCGTACAAAGTATCACACATTACAAAAAAACAATGAAAACAATATCTTAAACATGAATATGTCCACATTCATCTACATTCACATGTTTATACTTGGTGATCTCAACAGTGTCTGTGTACTGGAGTAAAACACTAAGTGGTCATCCGGAGAGTAGACATCTGCAGGTGGTACTTGGTCCAACGTGCCGACAGATTCTTCAGGAAATTACGATTTAGGTTGTACCACGTGTTCATCTTCTTGGTTCTTTCGGTAAAGTCATGTAGAAGGGAAATTATAAAATAACAAAAATAAAACATAATAAAATACAATTCTCACGACGTTTCGGCCACAACGCAAGCAGCCGTCCTCAGGTGAAGAACAGGGCTGTCCTCAGGTGAAGAACAGGTGTTGTTCGACATGATGCGCGCGATCTTTCCATTCCACGTGCCGGAAGATTAATTGGGAATTCAGTTCCGCTTCACGTGTAGGGAACCACTTGAGAAATTCAGTTCCGTTCCTGAGCAAGTTCCCAGCACTTGGAGAGAAACGTCAGACATCATGCCAACCAGACATCTCACCCGATAGCTGTCCAGTACTGCCTCCAATTAGCCGTCATTTACGTAGTTTTCTCTTTTTTCTGCGAATGGAAGATTCTGCTTTCTTAAAAAAAAAACCCCCGTGGTGTTCCTGTTGCAGACAACACCTTCCTCCCCCCCCCCCCTCTGCTGGGGCATTAATTGTGTCCTGACGGGCAAGGCTGGTCGTGGTCTGTCGTCGGGAAAGTCTTCAAGCTGTGGGGCTGCCGTGTGAGGTTCACAACGCCGTGCCGCTGCTTACTGGCTGTAATGGACATCTCTTCCCCCTCGTACAATTCTCTAATTGGAAGAATAAAAAAAAACACTTCACAGTTTTGTTAGCTTCGCTATTGTGTGTTCGCAAGTTAACGTATCGTTTTAAAGCTTTTCATGACTGGCAGCTTTGTACAAATATAGGCTTGCAGTTCGCGTGTAAGTTATTGAATTATTCATTGCCCACCAAATATTTTAATTTGCCTCGCTAATTGTCCTAGAAAGTCGTGCTTTATTATGTTGACCCCTCTCTCACTCTCACATTCCGCTATAATTGCAAAGGGCACCAGGAGCATTGGTTATGATAATTGTGGTTCGGTACATGCCGGGTGATGCAGCCCAATTTCTTCCCGATGAAACTTCAGCATCTGCTCCGCCACATCATCACCACCACCATGTCCAGCCATTGTGTCAGTCCACTGCTGGATGAGGGCCCTCCTAAGGCCATGTAGGTCGTGAGGCTTCTGTGACTTCAACCACGCTTGATCATGCAAGTGTGGCTTGGTGACATGAGTGGAGGAGGATGATGAGGGGCCAAAACCGCCTCAGATATCACTCGCCACTGATGTTAACCCTGGCCCAGAATCATCTTGCCACACGAAATAAAAAGTGGGGCCACGGTGGTAATGGTGGCGAGGAGGGAAAACATTTTGATGAACGGCTATTTTGTTGTTGTTAACGTACTAGCCATTTGATTACAATGCAAGAAATTACTAATGTTTGGACGTGACAGGCAAAGCCACGTACTTGACACACATGGACCTGAGATCAAGTCTATTTACAGGTAATTAACTATTGAATACCAACCTTTTACTAGCATTAGCCAACGGTAATTAAAAATGCATTGAAAGCGATTAAAAATGCAATGGATTCTCAAGAAGAAAATGTCATTATAAGAGAAAAGAATGGACCTCGAGATATTATTACTCCAATCCACGGGGTACACACACATACAAACATGGTGTATGTATGCTGATGTTCTCTAATGCATTTTTTCCCCCCCGAACGCAGTTATATATTTGTGGGTGAATGCATTTTTGTTACAATATACAGTGTTATTATTTGACGTGTATATAAATCTTATGAGAGGTTATTGTGACATGTCTGTTTCCAAAGGACGCCATCAATATTTATGAGCCTCTGTTATTATTCATGAGAAAAATTTACATATTAATAGCATGGCTTCACGGTTGTTCCTGTTTTATCTTTGTGCTATGCTTTTTTTTGATAGATGATTAATGTGAAGAAACTGTCGAAAATTTATTTTTTTTGCAAACTATTCTGCTTCCCCGTTTCTTTTTATTTTTTGTTAAATTTTTTACTCCCATTTTCTTCTCTCCTTTTTTGTTAACGCTTTCCAACCAAGGTCGAAAGCGTTAATGCATTAGCCGCGTCCGTCCGTCTGTCCATCTGTAATGGTGACGGGGGTTGGGGGGTAACTCTCATAAAGATAATCCAAATATGAACAGAATTTAATTGTCACGTTGTGGGTTTTTTTTCGGGACTTAAGCCACGAAAACTCGCCGATTTAAAAAAAAACAGCGCTAAAAGGATTTAGCATTGCTGGCCAAGGCGATGACGTCATCTCACGTGACATCATCTTGTTGGTTTGCTAGATTGAATGCATCGGAAAAAAGCGTTCGAGAAAGTCACAAACGTACACGACCTTCTTCGACGAAATATTTTTTCCCCACCACCCCACCTTGCTGTGGAAAGTTATCGTGTGGATTTTTAGGGTTATAAAGGAAATCGTTTGTAGATGTGATTCATTTTTCAGTTTTCGTAGGAAGAAGAACAATAACTTTCTAACAGAAATATAAGTGTAATAAAGTTCGTTATGCATTTTTTAACTGTCAATTAATTTTATTACCCAAAAAAACCTTCGGTACAATATATATGCAATGTCATAATACATTAGTGTATGGATGCACATTTCAAAGCTATTCAACATTTTATATCTCAACCCATTAAACAGCCTTCCAACTTCACTTACAGAAGAAAAAAAACCGGCCCAATTACCATATTCAATTTTTCCTTAACAATGTCAGCATCTTTGAAGATTCTATATGTTATGTTAAGATGACAAGGCTGAATTAAAATTACAAGAACACTTATAGTAATTGACAGCCCTTTGTCGGACCACTACTGGGTGAGCGTCCTTTCACAACATCTTCTTTGACCATACTTCACCACGCCGGTCAGTAGCCAGGGGGGGGGGGGTGAGGCAGGTGGAGACCCCACAACCGGCTCATACATCACTTGCTGCTGGTGTTTGCTATTAATCGAACTCGGACTGCCGGGCAGGATACTTTACTTTTGTTAAAATAAGACATTAATATTGTGAGCAGAAACATTTGATAGCAGTCAATGGTTGTTGTGTGGTCTCTTGCAGGAAAAGAAAAAAGTGACTTGCTACAGCACAACGAATGTTGCTCGCTCTAATTAGTCAATGCAGCGCACATTTTAATTCCCTTTTTAAGAAATTACATAATGAAAAAACAAATCAACATCAGTTTTGCGTGAGGATTCGGTGGGTGGATTGTTGCATCGTAGGGTGCTAGGAGGTAGCGGTCGCTTGCGAGAGAACCCTCATCCAGCAGTTGATTGACCATGGCCGATGATAATGGCGATGGAAAAAAAAATCGATAAAAAAACCGTACGTTACAGACTAATATTAAATATCACGAATAAAATATCCAGAACCCACTGAAGAGTATGTGTGCAAGTTGGATTATTTTCCACATTTGCATTACGAGATTGACATTTTTATTACATTTAAATAGGTCCTTAAATGTGAAAGTTATCATTTTTTAAATTTTAATTTAGATTCTGATCCCATAAGTAATACTGCTTGCTGTATATAGATTTATATAACATTTAATACATATATTACTATTATTATTTTCATTTGTGCAATTCTTTATGAATAATTCTTAAATGTACGGGTAAAAAAAACGCTAATAATAGTAATAAATAAATAAATAATCCGCCTGTTTAAATGCTATGTATCAAGCTAAGCAGTGTGAAATTGCATATATGATGTCAATAGAAATATGTGCACCGTTATATATTTAGTCATATATGCGTAGCAACATATTTCCTTTATCGGCCATGGAGCAGTACAAAAAGAGACATTCTCATCAGGCAGAGTGAAAATAAAAGGACACATATACGATGCATTTTTACTGCAGATTCATAGATTTTTTTTTATACAGCAGTAGAATGGCATTTTGTCAAGAATTCTTCTACTCATACTTTCGCTGCTTGCTGAGTTAATTTCCCTGTGACACTTTCAAACACCGTCAGATCTTTGTACGTGTATGACCCATTGCAAATGTTAATGTTAGGCAGCAATGGTCTCTGATTGTGGTTGTTCGTTATCCTTTTAGCGGATTGAAAAAATAATATTTTCGGATGCACTCTTTATTTCATTATTTTTAAAGGACTCTATCGCACATTCCTGAATTGTAATAAACATTGTTTCTGAGTAGATTTTTTTTAAAGCTTCCTAATTTCAGCAGCCACTCGAGTGTGAAATTAATTCAACGGAGCTGGGATCGGCGAGCGTTTATCAATTTTAACGGAAATTTCCCCGCAAAAAAAAAACAATGAATAAATAATTGTATTTATAAAATACATTTTCAAATGACAGACAGTGGTGGGAGGGGGAGAGGGCCGCAGAAGCACACTTTTGAAGCGTTATTTATTTTTACATTACGCGTCCTTCTATAATTCTCCAAATACACCGCACACACCCATTATATGCGGACATCACATTAATATGAACATGAAATTCCATTATTTGCAACATTATGGCTTCGTGTATTATTTTTTTGTTGTTGTTGCCTGGATTTTTGAAAGCCCGATAATTTCAAAAGATTGCATAAAACCCCTAGAAAAACTGGTCTCTTGCAAACTTACCATCATGGATCTTGCAAATGCCTGTCAGTATACATGCAATTGTGTCAAATGCTAAACACAGTCTCTGTGGGGCATTGTCAGACCTTGGGTTAACTTATTCCACATTCCACACACCTTACTGAAACACACTGGTGGACTGGTCAATTTTGTAATGTGTACTTTAATTCCAAATTTATACCAAGATAAATATAAAACAATGCTTCTCTGGGATGAAGGCCTCTACGTGCCATGTTGGTTGTAGGGTTGTATGACCATACTTCACCATGCTGGTCAGTTCATTGCAGGTTGCTGAATTGGTGGACACAGGACTCGATGCAGATATCACCGGCGGCTGATGACAGCCTTGACTGGGATTCAAACTCAGGTCATCAGGTTTGTAGCGCAGCGAGACAACCACTGCTCCCATCGCTCCACCCAAGTTGAAATTTAGGAACCATGGATTTCATCTGTGAATATGTCTGTAAAAAAACATTACATTTTGCATCGAAATAAACAGGTATTCACGTATAAATACATACTGCACTTCAAAATGAATTACAGTTGGTTATTATTGAATATGCACCCTGCCCTCCTAGGAGACATGTTTTGGCTAAAGTGGTCCGCATGTCAGAACAATTTGACACACGTGGTACATGGGAGCAGATCCTGCTGTCGAAAATTCAACGAGGAATGGAAATTCAAAATCTCACCGATTCTAAAAAAAAAAAGTATTCCAATTAGCAGTGCCTGGCAAGCAAGCTTCGAAGACGTTGGTATTTTTCTTCCGTAAACTCCGAAATGCAATTTGTTTTTAGGAAGCTTAGTAGCATTCATTATATTACGTGCACGTGGCAGAGGGAGTATGGATTGTTGAAGGATTATTGAAGCTATGAGTAGGATAAATGTACTGTGCATAGAGTGAACGGTTGGAGAAAACTCGGCTTGTCATGATATGGCAATGCAGTAGCACCACGGTTTATGTCGGGGATGCGTTCCTGAAAGGTGCGACGATGAATATCGAAACGACGTCAATCCAAGTGATTTACAGGTAGTAGGCGGTGGAGGCATAGGCTGAGAGGCGACGTATAACGAGACAGGACGGACGATGCTGTCAGCGACGTAAGTGTGGGGTTTAGGCGACTCAAATCAGGTCGCGATATAAATAAAGTAACTACGTGATTGCGAAACGACGTATTTCTGTCCCGTAGATAAGATTGCATGATGGAGGGTCCACGATAACAATCATCAATTTTGCAAACTATAATTATATTGTTCTGATCGTGGCTCATTTAGTAAGACAAATCCTTACAAAATAAAAAAAATCGTGAAGCTTTTAATTGATAGCTATTACCCTTAAATCAGTGATTTACAAAAAAAATTAAAGTAATTGACAGCATGGCAGCGATAACGTTTTTCAGTTCTAACGACTGACGTCACACCCAATGCACGTGTCGCTAGCCACTCCCCTGGCCCTGCTTGGCCCCGTGCCAGATCATGATGTCTTGTGGGGCGAGTGTATCACGGTTCGGATCTGACCTGAACACCGTCAATAGTCCATGGAAGAGCACTCGTACCGCGAGAGCCCGGGGCTGGCTCGGCTCAGATGTGCCAGTGGAGAGGGGGTATTAAAGACAGGGTTTGCGGATCACAATGGGTTCATGTCGCAGAAACCTAGCTGCGTGTCCACATGCTAGGAGCCATGGTAAACTGGACTTCCATGGTGAACTGGACTTCCATGGTAAACTGGACTCCCATGGTAAACTGAACTCCCATGTGAAACTGGACTTCCATGCTAAACTGGACTCCCATGCTAAACTGAACTTCCACGGTAAATTGAACTTCCATGGTGAACTGGACTTCCATGGTAAACTGGACTCCATGCTAAACTGAACTTCCACGGTTAACTGGACTCCCATGGTAAACAGGACTTCCACGGTAAACTGGACTTCCATGGTGAACTGGACTTCCATGGTAAACTTGACTTCCATGCTAAACTGGACTTCCATGGTAAACTGGACTCCCATGCTAAACTGAACTTCCACGGTGAACTGGACTTCCATGGTAAACTTGACTTCCATGCTAAACTGGACTTCCATGGTAAACTGGACTCCCATGCTAAACTGGACTTCCATGGTGAACTGGACTTCCATGGTCAGGGGTCGGCAACCAACATAACAAGAAGAGCCATTTTTTTGTCAAAATGTCAAGAGCTCCACTGTAGTCCTTAAAGGGTCACCGCATGCGGCTTCAGAGCTACAGGTTGCCGAGCCCTGTTGCTGCTTATAAGAGGCAGGACAGGTTTGCTTACCTACCTGTGCAGGGTTTGAGTGCTCTTCCTTCATAAGCGTGGGGGTTTTTCCATGCACATTAGTTTCCTTACACATATTTAAAAAAACTTGATTGCCCATATATCCAAACCAATATCCTCGTGGTAATGAGCGAGATGCACAAATAATCATAATTAATTGGCAAATGCATTCTGGAGCTGAGATATCCGATTATTGAAGTAATCTATTACACGATCGATTATCGGCTCGATTATTCCACGAATTGCGTTGCACTAAACTAATAGCAAATATAATTTTGTTTGGAATTGTCACCTAATTTTCAATGCGTGCAGCTGGACGGGAGGTGATAGGCTGGATCTTGGTGACATCATCTGCCGTTCTAGATTTGAAGAGTATCATCTGCCGTGTCACCACTGGGCGTGGCTCGTCGGGGTTTCCTGCATTCGGGAAGCGGGCTATTGGGGCAACCACCATTTTTAAGAGGGTCAGATAGTTGAACCAGAAACATTAAAAAGTTGTCGATGACAATTTTTAGGCGATTTAATTTACAAATCGTCCCAGCTCTAAATTCTTATTATTCCTTATATTTTTGCATCCTGTGATCAAAATTGAAAACCCATATATGTTGGTGGCCTGATTTGGTGACTTGCACGCAACCTGACCCTCACCCACCATCCACATGGGCTTGGCCAAGCTTAGTATTGCACACAAGACGGGCCAGTGAAAGTTGGAGATAGTGGTAGTGGCCGAACGAAGTCTGTGAAGGGGTTTTGAACACGCGGCTTTGCCGAGTGTGAAATGTTAACCTTATCTCGGACTACGACTGACGTAGGTATTTCGAGTTCCTCAATCGACTGAAGAAGGTCCGGGCACACGGAGCAAAACGTGGGACATTGCGCCCAAGGACACGTGGTAACATCCCAAACCCCCCCCCGCACCCCCTCCCTGCGAGTTTGGAATTTTGGACCACGCTGCCTTTCTTGTCCGTGGTTGCATCCGCATTGAAATAAATGAAGACTAATATTGTACAACGCTGATAAAAAAATATGAGCTACATCCAGTGTCAAAGTAACAATAACAGTAATAAATAATAATATGTTTATTTCAACGTAAATTCCTCATAGTACATACAATGACACAGCACTACATAGCATCGATAGTTGAGTACAGGGTAAATAAACGTAAGTTGGGTAATAAATAAATAATCACCTGCCGTCCCCAACATAAAAACTGGCTAAATACAATACTGATAATTAGAAAGAAGACTTCTGGGCGGCAGTGATGTTTCAGAAACGAAGACCATGGAGTCCGTGGCATCATCACTCTGGCCACTACCCAATGGGAGCAGTTCGTGAGTGGGTGAGTGGGGGGGAATCGTTGTCGTGATGTGCGCGTCGATGAGCACGTGCCACGCCCTGCCACAGAGGTGCGGATGAATTGAAGAGCGGTGCAGGCGAACGTGACACGATTGGGGGACGTCGTCCCGGAGTGTGGTCCAGAAAAAAAAAATCGGTCACCTCGATAGTTCAAGTAACGACGAACCCCACCGCACCCCTCCCCATTTCCATATTCACCACGGTAAAAAGAGTCACGTGTATCCCATCACCATATTTTTTTAAAATACCATCATATTGGAATGCACCTCTAAAAAAAATGATGCTGCACTTGCACGTGTGTTGCGCCAGATTTAATTTAGGCCGTAGAACATAATATCTCCATCGAGGAGATGACTTCAGTGAAATGGAGGGTAACCCATATTTGACCGCACCGCACGCAATTTGCAAAGCCGTGACCTCCACCCTTAACGTTGAAGGTGGTTGGAATAAAAATGCACCGGCGAGAGACCGTGAGATGACCTTGAGTTAAAATCGTCTACAGCTCAGTTGACTCCCGCCCTGCACCGTTGACAATACCATCGATCGTACGTTTTTTTAAATGATACCGAATGAGGTAAAGAACCAGTACCGGACGTTGTATAAAACTGAAAAGTAAAAAAAAAATTCCGTGAGAACACGTGTTATGAAGAGTTACCACATACAATCACCACTGGGTATTTCATTGCCACCCGTTTAATAATTTAGCGTCGTGAAATCATTCCAAGAGAGTGAAAGGATGCCACAGGGTTCATTGTCATAAACATTCATGGAGAAGCCTTACACAGTGTTTATGTACAGCCCGTTTGTCAAGCCACTGCTGGATGAGGGCCTTCCCCAACGCCTTCACCACGTGGGTTGGTGAAGTTTGGGGAAGTGCAAAACAATATATTTTGCTGCCCTGCCCCCTCTGCTGCCCACGGCTTGTTACTCCACCTGTCTTGTGCACATGGTGGTCACCCGTGCAAGCACTGTCCAAGTTCACACCATGCCCAGCTTCTGAGATCTGACGAGATCTGAGATCTGATGGGATTGGGTGCACTCTGGGTGATTTTGGACAGAGGCATAGCCGAAAAATACAAATGTAGATTCATTTTAGAATTGCTGTCCCCTCGTATGCTCAATGCGTCTCCAGACACTCCGGTTTCCTCCTCCCGCATGCAAACATTTTTTTTTATTAAAACGTGGCCTTAATATCACTCAGCGGGGCCCTCCTGCATAACACCAGTTATGTTTGTCTTGATCCGTGAAAGCCGTACTGAGTGTGTCAAGAACAATTGAGGTATCCTGCTTGGGACGTTTGACCAACATGTAGAAATTCTGTGAGATTTCCCTGCATAAATAAGTAACTACTATCGATTGTACGTAAATGTACACATTACCAGCGCCGGATTAACGCAAGGACTACAGCCCAGGGTCTTGGATTGAGGTCCACCCCCCCACAAAATATATATAGATATCCTGAACACAGATTTATTATTGTTGAAAGAAAATACTATGATAAATTCGAATGTGGAATTTGGTCATGAAAGCAATAGCTTTAGAATTTGTTGGTCACATTTACAAACTTAAACAACTGAGGTGAATAACAGTGGAGCGTTTAATATTAGATGTGGCTCATGGCAGTAAACCCCTAAAGGGAATTGAACACACAAAGAGGGCCTTGCCCCCACCCCAAAACTATAACAGCCCAGGGCCCCCCTCAAACTTAATCCAGCCTTGACCGTTAAGTTACTATGCCAATTCGACTGGCTCAAACACCTTGTCCTTCAATTTCCTGGGAGTGTAGCTGATGGATTTGTTACAGCCAATAATGGTACAATGGCGGCCTACGCTTAAATCCACGCGATAGTACGAGGGCAAAAGTCCACACGATGAGACCAAACCAGGAAGTGAGAAAAAACCCTCAACACCCTCATCATCAGCATCGTCTTTTCATAGAAAAACACAGTAAGGGTGACATTCAGGGAGAGAGTTATCTGTCTTTCCACTGAAGAAAGTTAATTGCCTGAATCATCAGCCTAGCCTATATTTATACACGGTATACACACAGATGCTTTGCCAAACATCCTTTGGAATTCCACTCCTAGTTTTTTGTCGTTGCAATGGTACTGTACAGCTCTCCGATGGGTTATTTTTGGGGTTGTACTGCGTGTTGCACAGCTGGATATCCGACGTTTCGCTCCACATGCCAGGAGCTTCTTCATGAAGTGAATTCTCAGCACGTGGAGGAAAACGTCAGACGCAGTGCCGAACAACACGTGGTACAAGCAGAACGCACATGGGCAAACATTTGGAATTATTTATTTTTGTGTCAATAGCGCCATTCATAATTCGCATACAAATTGACACATTTTGCTCACTCTCGTAAGGACGCCATTTTGTTGGGGTGGGTTCACATCGAACACCTCGTGATAAAAAAAAACGTATGTGAGGAATGCGTTGCCAAAATTTCACCACTCGGTTCAAACTCCTGCAGAATTCTACCGGCAAACGAATAACGGTTTGACGCCTTTTTAATGGCCACACCCTCGCCCAGTGTATTTTTCTATTCTATGGCGGCGTTGATGATGAAGATGGTGGTGAGGTGGCGGTCTTCAGTCTGTCCTTCCACACCGGTGCCAAAGCAGTTTCTTGATTTCATTTGAACGAGATTAAAACTCGCGGCTCACTTTAGGCTTGCCGGATAAATAGTCAGGGTCAAAGTTCAAGCGTCCTCTCACGTGCAAAATAAGCATTGGGCGGCGCTCATCTACCTTGGCGGTCCTGAGCCGGCAGTGGACATTCTACATTCCTGTGACAGGCACCAGTCTCTCGTCAAAAGAACCCACTCTTGACTTAGCGTAACTTGGGAGGGATGACGGACCGGGCGAACCGCCAACCATGATTTTGAAATCGCGACTTTTCCGTGTGTGAGTTAGACACCTTGCCATGGTGCCTCCCAGCAGGATAAATAAAAGGATATTAACATTATAAATGTATACATATGTTAAAATAAACACCAGGCGAATGAGTAAAAGGAAGATGGGAACCAAAAAATATGTAAACGGCTCTTGTCTTGTAAATGCATACCCTAGGCTTTGTGTGTTTCGGATCAGCTGATGCAAATTTGTAGTTTCGTAAATGAGAGAAAAAAATCAGAGCCTTAAATTCAGTCAGGCACTTCATCATAGAGCTCCTGTGATGTCACTACATTGGTGTAGTGATCCCTGTCACCCTCCACACCCAGTCACCCTCCACGCCCAGTCAACCTCCACGCCCAGTCACCCTCCACACCCTCCACACCCAGTCACCCTCCACACCCAGTCACCCTCCACACCCTCCACACCCAGTCACCCTCCACACCCTCCACACCCAGTCACCCTCCACACCCTCCACACCCAGTCACCCTCCACGCCCTCCACACCCAGTCACCCTCCACACCCTCCACACCCAGTCACCCTCCACGCCCAGTCACCCTCCACACCCTCCACACCCAGTCACCCTCCACACCCTCCACACCCAGTCACCCTCCACACCCTCCACACCCAGTAACCCTCCACACCCAGTCACCCTCCACACCCTCCACACCCAGTCACCCTCCACACCCTCCACACCCAGTCACCCTCCACACCCAGTCACCCTCCACACCCTCCACACCCAGTCACCCTCCACGCCCAGTCACCCTCCACACCCTCCACACCCAGTCACCCTCCACACCCTCCACACCCAGTCACCCTCCACACCCTCCACACCCAGTCACCCTCCACACCCTCCACACCCAGTCACCCTCCACGCCCAGTCACCCTCCACACCCTCCACACCCAGTCACCCTCCACGCCCAGTCACCCTCCACACCCTCCACACCCTCCACACCCAGTCACCCTCCACACCCTCCACACCCAGTCACCCTCCACACCCTCCACACCCAGTCACCCTCCACACCCTCCACACCCAGTCACCCTCCACACCCTCCACACCCAGTCACCCTCCACACCCTCCACACCCAGTCACCCTCCACACCCTCCACACCCAGTCACCCTCCACACCCTCCACACCCAGTCACCCTCCACACCCTCCACACCCAGTCACCCTCCACACCCTCCACACCCAGTCACCCTCCACACCCTCCACACCCAGTCACCCTCCACACCCTCCACACCCAGTCACCCTCCACACCCTCCACACCCAGTCACCCTCCACACCCTCCACACCCAGTCACCCTCCACACCCTCCACACCCAGTCACCCTCCACACCCTCCACACCCAGTCACCCTCCACACCCTCCACACCCAGTCACCCTCCACACCCAGTCACCCTCCACACCCAGTCACCCTCCACACCCAGTCACCCTCCACACCCTCCACACCCAGTCACCCTCCACACCCAGTCACCCTCCACACCCTCCACACCCTCCACACCCAGTCACTCATTCTTCTCTGTTCCCATAGTCCTGAATCCCCTTCCTCCAGGCTGTTAACCATCTACCCCTGTTCAAGTGGCGAGATTTGAGGCCTGGCTATGACTGACTGCCTGGTTCTCTCTATGAATTAAACATTGCCTGCTGTTTCTGTACAGCGTGTTTAGATGCAATCACTTTTTCACTCTATACAGTATATACATCCAAACTCTACATCAAATCAAATTGTCGTGATGATAAATGTCTCGGAGTGCCATCGTGGTGTCACAACCAGAGCGTCATAACGGCACACCTGACCGCAATTTGAAAGTATTTTTTGTTTTTAATCCAATAACGAAGGCAGCGTCAGACCCGCAGGTCCCACAGCCCAGGGCAACGACCTCCGGTTTGCGTCCACAAAGATAAGAGCCATTCACGTTTTGGTACTATATCTCCCTTCAGCCGTGTCACATCCGAGGCTTCATTTCGATCGGTTCTCCCTGGGTCAGCGACCCGGAAAAATATTTTCCGTGTCCGGCGCACCACATCCAGTAGACCTCTCGTTACGGCTGCGGCCACTCATCACACGCCACCCACTCCAGTCCACCAGCGACCACGAGCCCCCGATCGATGTCGTCGATGAGCAGCCCAGCGTGAATCGGCGCCGCAATCATCCTCATCGTTGTGCATTTTTTTCAAGGGAGGGCAGGCGAGGAGCAGGGGGCCGAGGCGGCAGCATCCTCGGCGGAGAGCATGGCGCGACCGTCGCCCGAGAAGTCGTCGGCTCCCCCGGCGTCCCCGCCGGGCAGAGGTGGGGGGCTGTCGCCCCGCAGCCGCTTGAACCGGCGGTCGGGATACTCGCTGTTGTCGAAGGGCAGCCGGTGGACGCACTGCACATGCGTCTTGAGGTTTCCCTTCTGTGAGGCGCTGTAGGGGCAGTGCCGGCAGCGGTAGGGGCGCTCGCCTGTTGGCCGTCGCAGGGGCAGGGGTGGGGTGGGGGGGGTGGACACACAGAGAGATGCAAGGAATTAATTCACCATCACCTCCGTTGCTATTCCGACGCGGATGAAATAGTCATGTGAGCAGTGGCAGCTGGTGGGTAAAAATATTGGTTGGGCACGGAAGCACCAAGCTGGACGGGGGGTGCCGCGGTTGCGAGATGTTAACTCCCTCGCCTGGTATGCAGGAGGTCGTGGGTTCGATCCCGACCCTGACGCCTGTAAATCTTTAGTTTACATGTTCTCCCTGTGATCACGTGGAATTTTTTGAAGGCCCTCCAGTTTATCCTTCCACATTTAGAATCAACGTGCGTTTAGAGTATTTGGCTGCTATAAATGTCCACGTGGTAATCCAATTCGTTGAGCTATCACTTGTGGCCAGGTCACTTCTGAAAAAGAGCAATACATCTCAGTGGGCTTTATCTGATAAAATAAAAAGTAGTTTCTAGTTTACTGCAGGAGTTTTGGGAAGAATTGCCTTCTCTCTGTTGCCATGATCGATTGAACAATGGTGAGATAACTTGTGATAAAATACAAAGAAAAGACTGTTAGTGTTAGCTCGTTGCAATGAAATAAATTGTCATTATCATGGGCAGGCTTTTGTGAATGTCTTATTTTACATATATTCAAAAGTGGAGCCCAGGCCCCCACTGACCCTGAATGACAGCCGCCACAGGGCCTGACAATGAGGAGGGCAGGTCCACAAGTTATGCAACAGCCATATAGGGTTGCTGTGATACCATTTTTACGAAATTACACGATATTGCATTTCCAACATATAATGCATGTCGCAATACAAGTTACCCATAACTTTGTAATTTGCAGTTTGCAGTTTTATTGTACTGTTTTTGTGCTTTGTTGTATTTTTGACAAAGGACGGTGACATTGCTGAGCGCTGCAGAGGTTCGCGATTCAAAACCAGCGGCCGCCCTGGTTAATGCTGCAGTTGTAATAACCGTAACACCGCACTCAATTGGTTGCACAGCGGACGTTAAATATCCCATGACGCCATTCGCAAGAGTAGGCCGTCGTGTGTTGGCGTCATGCTCCAAATTTCCCAAACATAAAAAAACGCAAATTACTAGATTTGAATATACATAGCAATCACTGCCCCCTCTCGTGACAAAACTTGTTTGGATTCTCCTGAAAGAGAGACTCAGTGAGGCTTCGCTGTGTAACCAAGCGTAGTAGTAGTAGTAATAAAATAACACGGAAAAGTTTGTCAACTGCAATTCACTTATTATAAGCCTGTCAGATGTATTTTAATGATTGCAGCTTTACAATCTGTAACGCTGATAACGCACACGCTGCCAGTTACACGAGGAGTAACTAAATGATGAAATAGACTAAAAACAATGAGATCACATATTTGCCACGCCATCAATTACCCCAGAAAACATCTTGCAAAGCCCTAACATAATGAGTAATAGCTATTTCTCTACAGCTTTAATTCTCGTGCTTTTGTTATTTCATAAATATTTGGTCAGTGAAAAATAGATGATTTTCTTTTTTCTTTTTACATGAGCCACAACGATCACAACATGGTAATCATTTGCAAAGTGGACAATACACTTGGCGTAGACCTTATATCGTACAATATACTTTAACATCGCCCCATCACAGCAGCAACCCTACGATGTCAAAGATCTAGATATTAAAAATCGTTGGTGAACCACAAAATGTTTCCACGCACGGCACATGACACCCATCGTACCTACAAGTCTTAGAACTATGCCTGGCTGCCTTTGTTTCCCCGGTACTTATGTTCATGCTCTGCACTGGGTACTCAGTTGAATTCTGAGTCACCCGAGGGTAGGCCCAGGACAGGTTCAGACTTTAACCACTGATGTTGGCCGGGAGCGGGCTATCGAACTCCGATCGCCAGGTTCGTAGCGCAGTGAGTTAACCAACAGCGCCACCGCTGCACCAACCACAAAGAGAAAGATCCCCCGTATAGCTTTATCAGACGATTGGGGCAAGTCTTGTTAGTGAGCACCTATGAAGCCCGAAACGGCACACGAGAGGGTGTCCAACGCCACGCCCGGCCGCCTTTGTCTCCCCAGTGGCGATGTTTACACACCACACCAGGTATTCATTTGAGGCTGAATCGACCTAGGGAAGGCCCGGGACCGGTTCAGATAATCGCGACTTGTGTTAGGCAGCTCGCTAACCGCTACACCACCGCTCACCCCACAACCATACAAACACACATGTACACATCCATTTCATTTACAATAATTTGCCATATCCAATCAGGAAAGCCAGTGCTTGTTCACGCAAAAGCAATACCATTTAGGATATCACTTTGTAAAACGTTGCATGTAACATATTGACCTTGTCTGTCAAAGATGATCGTGTTTTCATCTTGGTGAATATATTTTGGTTGTTTCAACTGCAATGTTAATTCTTTAAAGGAATATGCAGTACATAGGCTTTAGAGAATTTGTAGCAAAATGATTTTAAGGTGGGCGGTGGAGGTTACACCTTGCTTTCGTCGGCTGAAGAGAACGACGTAAAAATGCGATATAAAAGCAATGGAAATTTACGTTAAATGTGGCAGATTGCGTATCTTTAAAATACTCAATTTCATACAGAGAAGCACACACAAACAAAGAAATATCCGCTTTGTGCTTCCCTCATTATTCAGGCCCCAGGCGCAATCAAAAACTGATTACAAGCAAGGCAAATAGTAGGACTAATTAGTAAAATGTTCCTCTTTTTGGTGTGTGCAAAAAATACGTAGGAAAACGTAATAATGCCTAGAAACACATTTTTACTCATTAACCCTCTTTTTGCCATGTGAATCGACAACTATTCGGCGTCCGCAATGCGAATGTTCTATTGGAATCATGAAAAACATCCGCAGATTTCCATGTTGGGACTTATTAGCAGACGCACTAATCTCGACTTTTTGTGCGTCATCCGTTTGTCCCTTAGAGAGAGAGCGAGTGAAATATTTTTCATGCACGGGAAACGGGGCACACACACGTGTAACGCACTATATTGTGTCAGCTGTGAATCATATAACGTCAAGTGAATAGAAGCACATTGTGTTGAACACTGCAGTGCAGTGTGCATATGCGTGTATAGCGACGATGTTGCTGTGTTTTAACGGTTAGGCGCGCTCGGGATTTGCCGTGCCGTGTTTTTGCTGCAGCTCGCAATCCAGAGGGTAACTGGTTCCTTTCGATCTCCCGGCGCGGTGGTTGAAGGGGCGGCGAATTTCTTAACTCCACCGACGCCGCACTCTCTCTCTGTCCATCCAGCGGTATAAACGAGTCGTAAATTTTTGGCCACTGCCACCACCGCCCCCTCCTGTGAAGGTTTCCTTGGCTTGGCTGGGAAGTTGGTGATTGTATGCCAGTAGACCTAATGGACTCGTTTCTTTGTTGTGATAATTTTGTTGTTTGTGCTTTTTTTAGTTTTGGTGCCATTTCCAAATTTGTTTATTCATTTTTTACTTTGCTTGGTAGTAGTAGGGTTTTTTATTTTCTCGGTATGTATGTGTGCGTGTTGGGATTCTGTCGCGCCATCCGTACACAACCGCGTATATGGGATTTGGTCCTTACGAATATAATTCATTACTTCATGTATAGCGTTTTTGGATGCTGTTGGCATGAATGACGCTAAATAAAAGTAAAGTACAGGGACTCTTCTACTTACGAACATTCGACTTACGAACTTTCAGAGATACGAACAAACCTGTCCGTATGTCCAGTTGCCTGTTCAGGCCGTCGTAAGTTCAACCGTCGCGCAATAGATGGCGGTGGTTATTCGGTGTCATTACTCAGCATTCCCATTCATTACCCATTATTCCCATTCATTACCCAGCATTTCAGCCTGGGCCACTGCCATTGTCTGTTGCTGTGTTGTCGCTGTGCAGTTCACTACGACGCTCTGTGCTTTTCACGAACATTATCAACCCCCATCATGTTTTAGAAGTGTGACAGTGGTGAAAGTGTTAAGGGTGGCAGTAAGAAGAACTGGTGGCATCTACGGGAGATTATACAACTTTGAAAGACATTCCCCGTGTTTAGTGTACATGCCGTATATGTTTGGAATCGACAGAAGTCGCATATACGAACAAATCGACTTACAGACATCTCGGGAACCTAACTCTTTCGTAAGTAAAGGAGTCCCTGTATTATAATTGGTTACATCACCAATATGGTTACATCGCCAATATTCAATCGGCAAGCCACGCGTATTAAGGAAGCCCAGTGGGGTAAAGTGTGGACGCTGCCACCTCTTCCAAGATGCATGGTCGGTGTGGAAGAGTAGGCCAAAATAGCCTCCAGAATGGCTCTCCAGAGCTCGCTCGAGTGGAGGTCGTTTCGCCAGCAGTGGCACGAACGAGCTATTGCAGGGCTGCGCCTTTGCCAGTGTGGCTTAAATACAAGGAGGCACAATTGTAAAAAAAACATATTTATATTAAGACATTTTTTACATTTTTAATTTAATCGCACGGGGTCAGGGGACTTGTAATCAGATCGGCGAGTCCAAATAAAGTCACATGGAGTCATAAAGCAGCCTTCCCATGCTGGGTGGGTGGTCTAACATTGTACCTCTGGGCTCCCTACTTATAGGTTCAAATCCTGGCAATGTAAACAATCTGATTCCTTCCTTACTGGGCGTCAGCCAGTGTTGCTTATTGCCTACTTGTCCATGCACAGGCCATCGTCTGTCCGCTGCTGGATGAGGGCCCTCTCCCGTGCAAGCTCGCGTCTGTTATCAGGGTTCATTTTACCAACACTTAGATGTACATCACGGCAATGGATTTTCTGCGTATGTATGTTTTGAGCTTCTTTCTCACCATACGTAGCCGACCGTGCTAATCGGACATGCTAAACAAAACGAACACGGCCCTCTGCTGACAACTCAGTCCTCACCGCAGCCTATAACACCTGTTATGTGCGTCGGTGGTTGGGCCCATGCGAGTGTGGAATCCAGGCTCAACCCTGCTCGCTTCCGACATCTGAAGGGATTAGGCACACTCCTGGCGATCTGATCACTGTGTAAAATATCAATAATATATTCTTGGGGGTGGGGGAAAAAGCACTTAAATGGAACCATAATAATATTGCCTCTCTTTATGTATGTAAAATGACGCTTTTTAATTGATTGCAGTCTCAAATTGAACAATGGGGGAAGCCAAGAATGTGACTAAAAGATGCCGCGTATGCGCAGATCCAATCCATAATTGTTATAATTTCCGCGCACATTTATAGCGCGGCGAAAGTGAGCGGGATGCTAATGAATAACTCACGCTCGTATAAGCTCGGAAGATGAAATTGCTAAATTACTGTACACAGCACTGTATAATTACGGATGACCCCTGCGCAAACCAGTAACGGATTTATAAAGCCGCATGGCGATAGCATTAATAATAATAATCCTTTATTTACTCAGAAAAGCCTCGCTGAGCCTCTTTATTTAGGAAAGCCCTGCTTGCGATGTTCCTCAAACGTCCTTACTGGGTCATTTTTTGCTCCAGGGGAAGCCGCAGTTTGCCGGAGAAATCCCACGGAACGCAGTACGGGACACGGCCCCAAATGATCGACAGTTTATTGACGGTTCCCTGACCTCGCTTTCCCTTCAAATGGCTGTCTAAAGACCAAGACAAAGATCCTCCCCACCGGTAGACCACGCAGGTAGCTGAGATGAATGCTGTAAGCAAGCAAAATATCTCATCTCGTGATTGTTGTAACTTTTTCTGATTTTTTTTCTGACCAAAAAATCTATATGAAAAGACACTGCAATTAAAGTTCGATATTAAATACCTATTACCCATTGCCTGAGTGATTTGCTCGATGTTATCCCTTGTAAATGAAGGTACAACTGATATATGATGACACCAACAACATCTTCATGGCTGGTTTGAATAATTCATTATTTTAGTGCAACCGACAGAATGTGCATTATAAGCATTATAGATCTTAAAGTTGCAGTGCTTAGAGAAGACTTACGGCAGCATTATGTTAAGTGAAGAGCCGTCGGAGAACACTTAAGTAATCTCTATCATTACTTACTGGACATGCAGCAGGCGCACATACAATAAGGGACAACAAAAATGCAAAATACAATTCCAAGCTTATGAGAAGCTGACATCGAGATGATCATGATGATGAAAATGATGAAAATGTTAAAATCGTATTGTGAGAAAATATATCACGGCAACCGCTAGTGCCAATGCACAGAGACTCGCTCTCCCGTTTCGTTTTTTCTTTTCTCTTATCCTCCTTCGCACAAACCGCGGCCGCGTTGCCGTCCATCGTCGCAGCCTCGGAAGTGCCGTTGCTTATGGGGGAGATTCGTGCAAAGCGCCGCCGCGAGGAATTAAGGGGGCTCATAAAATTCGATGGACTTCCTTCCATTAGAGAAAGCGCGCGCGCGAGAGACCCGCAGAGAAGCGCAAAAGTACAAAAGCTCGCGGCGTCCCTCTGGAAACGGGAGAGGCGTGTGGAGCGATGTAACCCCCGGCTCGTTTCGCCGGGTGCGGCGAAAGGGGGGGGGGGGGACACCTTTGATAATGGCGGCTTTGATGGAGGAGGATATCTTCGCTGAGATATCACGCCGCATTATCGGTTACCCCCAGGCTGCAATGAGTCAACAGCATTTTGATAATTGTACTCGCAGTGCAAATGAGTTTCACAAACAACAGGTTTTCGTAGCCAACGCAATTATTCGTACGGGGTTTGCTTTTGGGGTTAGGCCACGTAGTGGTTTTATGCCAAAATTCCGATCTTGGCACATCTAAATAGAGTGCCACGTGTAAATAATATCTGTGTGAACGTGACAATCGTATCAGGTGGTTGAGGGTTAATGACAATAATTTTTGGCATAAAACTACCGCCACGTGGCCTGACCTAATAACCAAATGTGGATCCCAAATGAGCCATTCGTATTGACTTTCGAAGGATTTGTCTGCTACTAAACATCTGCTCGTGGGACAACTGTACTGATGGTAATGTAAGAAGATTATTTTTTTAGAAACATTCTTAAAATTACATTTCTGTCAGAGCCCCATGGTGCCCAACAGACTCGGTGTGGAACAGTGAAGCGCCAGTCCGCGCACCGCACTCTGAACCTCGTGACCTTTCCAAGTTCGATACCAGGTCAGTGGCAACATTTTCAGTGGGGTGACCTTAACGTGCACGGTCTGGCACAAGCGCCGTGGTGATGTCACTGCTACTTAGTGGCGAATGGCAGTTGTTGTTGCAGTGGGGTGACATCGTCGGCAGACCAGGTCAGTTTAGCAGCACTGTACTGTACTATGCTACCCAAAATTAATGCCGCTTACCATCGCCAACCGGCAGTTTCTCGTGTGGTGAAGTAGGGTCAAACAACTCCCATGAGCAACACGTCCGTGTGGGGAAGCCTTCATCCAAACAATTCATTGACGAAGGGTTGGAGGTTGTTTTATATACTTCACTCGGAATAAACTTGGTCTCGGATAAATGTCAAGATGGCCTGCAATTCACCAGTAAAATTTCAGTAAAAAAATCATCATCATCATCACTTGAGTAGTGTGTAGAAGGACGGCACAAAATCTACCCAGCGTCTGGATATAGATGGCTAAATTCTTGGCCTATGTTCATCCTGTAGTGGATCAGCAAAGGTGCTGTACACCATTAGCATTTGACGAATTGACATTGTATTTCTAGTAAACGAAGTCTTGAAGAAAAAAACAACAACTCCATACCGTACTATTAATTGATTCTGAATCTTCATCATCATCGTCGTCATCACCATCATCATCACTTTCGTGGTTAAAAACCACTGTAGAACAGTAGAAAATGTTCAAATAAACTTGGCACAAAGCAAATGTAAATGTGAAACTAGTGCAAAACCCAAAACAGTTGCTAACAATAACAAAAACGTTGTAAACATTCCTGCCACCGCATAGGGCGTCCTGTTAATCCTGAAACGCGCACACGTACACACACCGACGCACGTACACACACCGACGCACGTACACACACCGACGCACGTAAACACACCGACGCGCGCACGCACACACGCACACATGCACAACGACAGCATCTCTGCACGTGGGCAATGCTGTGATGGTGCCACCTGAAGACGGGAGCTTGTGTTGCCTATGTGACTTTACCGAATAAACCAAAGAGTATGGACCCTTGCAGTCACGAAAACTTCAAATCTAGAAAGAAAAAAAAAGTAGCAAAACGTCTCGCAGCCCTCCTGGCGCAAATCCACTGCTAGATGAGGGCCTCCTCCCCACGCCACGTGTGCCACGGGGGGGGGGGGGGGGGGCTGGGGCGCCGTTTCACCGGATTGCACCGCTGGTGGCCAATGCGGCTCAGTTGACGGCACGCGACATCGACATGAGAAGCATGCCAGTGCAGTATAACGGCGGGCTATGCCCCCGCTGCTCGAAAGCGTGGCGCATCACGACGGCCTGCGGTCGCCCATCCGAGCGCCGTCTGGGCTCAGCCCCGCTTAGCTTTTTGAGATGTGACGAGACGCAGGGGCATTCTGGGTGATTTGCTCAAGGGCGATTTCTCTTCACTGACACAAAATTATAGTCTTCATACAGGGTGATCCATTTATAGATACTGATTGCTCTACCCTTTTTGTGTTTAGTTTGTTGTCCTTCCCCAGCACCTCCGATTAGCGCGGTTGGCTACGTACGGTGCGAAAGAAGTTCAACATACACACACACATCTCCTTTTTACTTTATTCTCACCAGCTGGCAGACTGTTGTACCAACGATGGCTCCATATCTTATAGAGGGGAGTGTAAAAAATATAATCTATGAAATAACATTTGTGGGAGATCTGTAGAGGCTGCTTTAATAATAACACCACGCCACACTCCCTCTCGTACAGAGAAAGCGACTCAGAGTTGCTAGGCCAGCATTGTTCACCGCAAGGCCCGCGGGCCACTTGCGGCCCCTGACGTGCGATCCCCGTCAATACACAAAAGTGAAAACGCCCCCATCACTGTCGTGCTGCTGTCAAACCCAACAATGGTTTCAAATGTGTGGCGGCCCTCACACTGATGGTGTCTTATCGGCGACAGTGGCCGCCCGGATGAAAATTAGCAAAGAGCACAGCGCTAGGAGGAAGGTAGCAGCCACGCAGTGATGAACCACGGCGTCATATCCCTCACCCCACCACCACCAAGCTCTGTGGTCCTCTATATATTAAGCTATTATCGGCCAATTAATAAGTGTTTATTATAGTGGGGTATCTATGAATGGATCACCTCGCGATAACCCAGTGAGTTAAAAAAGAGGGTTAAGCATGGAAAAGACAAAACGACTGAAATTTTTTTTTTTTACAAAGAGTGAATTGTAATACTTCAATTTAAATGGAACACACTTAAAGAGTTATTCATGGTCATCATCAGCAGCCCTTGGTCAATCCACTGCTGGATGAAGGCCTCCCCAAGCCGCTGCCATCCTGCACAGTCCTGCGAGATGTAATAAACACTCAAGCGCTCAGAGTAACGGCTAGACATCATGACATTAGACGCGTCAAAAAATAAAAATTACGATCACGATGGGAAATTAGAATTTCAAGCTCTTGACAGATTTCGAATAAAGCACGCTATTAAACGACGTCCTGTCGTGTAACTGCAAGGATCTCTTGAAACCCGCACCGACCAGCGTGGCAAAGTATGGTCAAACAACGCCCAGTGCCGACACGGGCTGACGAAAGGGGCTGCAATTGTCCTTACGGTACAACCAAGCCTATGGGCAGATCTACTCGAACGAGCCGATCTCTTCAGATCTCGGAAGTTTCTACCGGCGACCACCATGCATCACAAAGGCATCGTGGGTTGTTGCCGTGCGACATTGTGCATAGCGGAGATGGAAAGCAGAAACACAAATTGTTGTACTGTACTTCTAGGCTTCCACGTCTGTGCTCCCTGCCTTCAGTGACCGACCCGCACTGACCGGCCGTGGTGAAGTACGATCAAACAGCCGGGAGGCCCTCCTCACCCAGCAGTGGATTGACAAAAGCGCCGAACAAATACATCGCTGTCTGATGTGTTATTTCGGGTCGTATCTCTCTATCGTGGTTGCTCGGCATAATAGTAAGCTGACGTTTCGTTCCGTTCACGACGATTCAGTTCCTGAAGAAGCTCCCAGCGCTTGGAGCGAAACGTCGGACGTAATCCCGAAGAGCGCACGATTTAAAGCTTTCGTGACTGCAGGGATTCATATTCTTGGTTCTTTCGGTAAAGTCACGTAGAAGGGAAATAATAAAATAATAAAAATAACAAATTAAAAAATTCAGCAAAAAATTTCTTCCTGTAGGTTTCACACCTGATGATGATTGCTTGTGTTGCAATCGAAACGTCGTGAGAATTTTTATTGTTTTATTTTTATTATTTTATGATTTCCCTTCTACGTGACTTTACCGAAAGAACCTAGAATAAGATGTTAACTCCCTCGCCTGGTATACAGGAGGTCGTGGGTTCGATCCCGATCCTGACGCCTGCTGTATATTTGTTTGCATGTTCTCCCCGTGGTTGCGTGGATTTTTCTTCGTCTCCGGTTTTTCCCTCCACATTTAGAAAAGTGCATTTATACATGTCCACGTGATACAGCCACTTCGTTGAGCTATCGTTTGTGGCCAGGTCGATCCTGACAAAGAGCTATATAGCTCAGTGGGCCTTACCTGGTTTCCTGGTGAAATAAAATTCGTCAGTTCTTTCGTCTAGTTTTAATACGCGTCGGAGAAGCAATGCCGCACAACCGCGGAAACCAACTGCACAGTTCGCGAATCGTAGAGCGAACAGCTGAAGCGTGACTCAGTGTCCACGCTTCCGTCGTGTGATACACGTGCAACTCTTAACAGCTGAATACGAGCAAACAAAAAAATGATTCGCGGACAAATCGCATTCTCCGCGGTGCCGCCGCCGCCACTGCTGCTGCTGGAAATACCGGTGTGCGATCGGAGGTGAGTCCGCAGGTGGCTGGGCTGGCTGAACACCTTGCCGCACTGCTTGCACATGAGGTCTCCCTGGCCCCGCACGTGGCTCTTCATGTACCCTGCCGACCGTCCCACGCACGCACGCACACGTGACACCACCAGTGTGAGCCAGACCGGCAGCTGGTCAGGGGACGGGGTGCCTGTGGCACGGGTGGGTCTGGGTTAAAGAGCCTGCCGTGGCTCCGTTCCGGTACGGCCCATGACCAGATTCGGCGTTGTTATTGGGGTAGCACCAGGGGTTGTATATTTGAATGTCCTATTTGGCCCTCAACGAAGGTAAATGTTCCTTCCCGTGATCGGGAGTTAAACCTCAGACGGGCAATGGACTCGTTGCTACCGCGAAGCAGCCGTTTGTCACCGTTGGTGATGCTGAGCCAGTGGTGGAATTTCCACGTTGCCATGGCGGATGCTTGCTCTGCTATGTGAGCGACCACTGCCGTCCTACAGAGTTGGTACACGTTTCATTAACCGCCTTCGGATGATGAGTTGAGCCGATTCCTGATCGGGATTCGAACGTGCCACCTTCCAATTGCGAGTCCTTGCCGCTGTAACCACTTTGCCACCCCAGGGGTGCGGGGGGCGCCCGTGGGGTGTCCAGACACCCGCAAAATAGTTTCGACATGGCTAAGAGACATCCACGATTTCACACAGCGCTCCGGGTGTTTTCAAGTCTCATCAACAAGGTGACACAAATGCCGATTATGCTGATGATGCGGCCTTTAAATAAGCAGCAACGTACAGTTGGCTCAGCAGTCACCGATAGTCGTATAGATTTTATACAATTCACATTCTGGCTGTCGCTTGATTAGACTGATTGTAGTTGCCGGCGAAATGTTACGGTATTCGAATTTTAATTGTTGAGGGTTTGCTCTTTAACACACCGGTGTGCTGAACTAGTAACCAATTGGCATCTTTTGTTAACGTGACAAACCTTACGAATTGGAGTGTCGGGTGGTGGCGGTTTTCACGACACATTTATATTTCTTCCCAACAAAAAAACCTCTCATGGACAATTAACATCATTATCGCGTAGCAAAAAACTCATCTAAGCCGTGATGAAGCGAGAGGAAGGGGGAGGCGGTGGAGAACTCTGGATCCTGTCTGCAACCTTACCAATAACCAGTAGGAACAAATCGCCAGGAGGGCACTGCCAACTCCACAGTGCGTCAATGACCCCCCCCCCCCCTGGTGCCACCTGAACTCCATGATCCGCACCGCCTGAGGTGGCGCAACTTTAGCGGTTGCAATCTCTTTACGTGGCCAATGAGGAAGAATGATGTGAGAACCATTTGAAATCAGCGGAGTTATCAAAGAATGAAATCGTATTCGTGACATATATATTGGTACACCTACACCTTTCTATCTTGGTTGGTGCCGGTTTTGCTCTGGCCTATGGACTACTGGCAGGAGTTTGCTTTGAGGTCAGGTTTAAACATCAGACTTGGACACCAGTGTACTCAAAGACTGGCCACTCACGCTGGAACTGACAAAAGTACAATAACCGACAAGAAGAAAGTTCCAAGACACTTCCCAAACCTAAACTTTTAAACTATAAAAACTGTTTTTATTTTACCAGGTAAGGCCCGCTGAGCTATATGACTCTTTTTCAGAAGCGACCTGGCCACAAATGATAGCTCAGCGAAGTGGCTTATCATGTGGAAATGAAAAGCAGCCAAATACTCTAAGCGCATGTTTATAAATGTGGAGGAAAAACTGGAGAACCGGGAGAAAAATCCACGCAACCATGGGGAGAACATGCAAATGATAAATATACAGGCATCAGGGTTTGGATCGAACCCATAATGTTCTGTATGCCAGGCAAGGTTGTTAATATCTCGTCACCGCGGTGCCTCTAAAGATACGTGTAGGCAAATTAGGGACTGTGGGCGATGATATTCCCTGCAACAATAACAAGAGATTATTGTAAACATGCCATTTCCCCATAATGTAGTTGGCTTTTACAAAGGTATTCAACTTAAATGTGAATAAAAACTGATCTCTGGGGCTTTGATCATGATATTTTGCGGTTTTAAATGCTGTTTGTGACTTCAATACTTGAATGCTATCCGGAGGTGTTTTTTTGTATGAACAAAGTGGTTTAAAATTACTCTCAAATAAATATATGGAGCTTTTCAGGCTTTTAAAGGTTTTAAATAATTAGTTAAAGTTGTTTTAATTCTAAGGAATATTGTTGCCGTATATAAAAAAAAATATTAGTCTGTCTGCATGGCCAAATACAAGACATCACAAAGGAGCATTACAATTTCAAAAATGCAATTAGGTTCTTTTTTTGTCACACGCGCATGGGAAAATATATATTTAAAAAATATGAAACTATATATCAAAATAAACACGGCCATAGGCCTCGGATGAGTTTTCAAGTTGTACCGCGTGTTGGTCGGCACAATGTCTGACGTTTGGCAACCCCAGAAACTGAAGAAACTCCCACATGGAGGGCCGAACGTTGGACATTGTGCGGAACAACACGCGGTACAACCTGAAAGAAGACACACCGGAGAGCCGTACAAGAGCACAACCGCGAAAAACCTACGCGGTCGACGCCATTCGCACCGTTTGCTTCGCTCCTCCAGTTGAGGCCGGCCACGCCGAGCCGCCCGCCGTATAGCGACAGGAGCTGCCCTGCCGAGCCGACCGCCAGCGAGCGAGCGTGCGCCGTCGCTGTCGCCGCCGGTCTGCCCGCGGCGCCGCCGCCACCGCCGCCTCGCTCGTCTCCCGCCCTCCCACATGGCGTGCCGCAGCGGCGCTCCGTCGGCAAGCCGCCGGCTCCGGCGCCGCCGCTGCTGGGGCCCTCGGTGGGCCCGGGCGATCGCGAGCGGTCAGCGGCCGCCCCCGCTCGCCTCAGCTGCTGCCCCTCTGAGATGGATGCCGTGGCCCAAAATGACGGCGCGTCGCGTTCGCCAGACGGGCGGCCGCGGTAGAGCGGGCCGTCCTGTGAGACTGTAGAGAGGCCGGAGGATGAAGACGAAGATGACGACGATGACGATGATGACGACGATGATGTGTCGGTGCTTGAGGCCTCGCCACGTGACGGCCCATCGCCTGGGAGCTTGAGCGACACAGCCTCTGCGTGCGCCTTCTTGGATAGGTCGAGCGGCTCCGTCTGCAGTCCGTTGGGCATCGTCAGCCCGTCGCTGTCAAACGTGCGCTTCCGGCGGAAGGTGCCGAGTCCCTGACCGTTGTGCAGCCCATTGTTGTTGGACACACTCTCGCTCTCCGCAACGCTCGAGCCGGTCGATTCAACAACACCTTTGCCACCGCCACCGCCGGCGCTCGCCGGCGCGCCGTCATACACGTCGCGCTTCGGCGGGTCGGCGTCCGCCCTCACCGACTTGCGGTGCGATTTGCTTCCTTCGTCGTCCGCGCGGTTGCTCGCGTCCGTGGCCTGCGCCGTCGAGCTGTTCGGCGGCGCGTGGCCCGCCGCGCAGGCCTTCCCGTCACCGTACGCCGCCAGCTTGGAGTTGCGCAGCATCTGGTAGAACTTGGTGACCGAGTCCAGCCCATTGCCGACCAGTCCCCGGTACGCCTGCGCCAGGTTGGACAGGATGACGCTTTGGAAAATCTCGGGCGAGCTGAAGATCAGCTTGGTGAGCGCGCCGTGCTCTTCCGAGAGCGGCCGCGATGCGTCGCGCTCCTCCGCTTTCACGTCGCCCTCTCTGCGGATCTCCACGCCAGCGCCACCGCCGCCAGCGCCACCGCCGCCAGCGCCACCGCCGCCAGCGCCACCGCCGCCAGCGCCACCGCCGCCGCTGCCGGCCTGCGCTTGCGCGGCCGCTGGACCCACGCCTTTCGAGTGGCCGCCGCTGACAAAGCCCCGCCCAAGGCTCTGGAGCTTTCCAGGCCGAGGGGCAAAGGAGGGCGGTTTTCCCGAGTTGGGATCCACGGGATTTGAAGCCAGAGGTCGTGGTACCGGGGTGTCGGCCGGTGCAGGCGGCGGTGGTGGAGGCGGGGGCGGTGGTGGCGGTGGTGGCGGTGGCGGTGGGGGCGGCGGTGGCGGTGGCTGCTGTGCAGGTGTTGCGTCATCGTAGTCTGCAACGTCGGGGCTAGCGCCGCACTGGGCCGACGGGTGGTGTCGCTCCAGGTGGTATTTGAGGGACGAGGGCTGGGTCCCGGCGTACACGCAGTGGGGGCACTTGTACGGCTTCTCACCTGTTCCTCGCACACGTCCAAAGCGAGGGCACAAAAGCCACGTCATCACAAGGCAATGGTGCGGCCCTGTAATTGCCGTCTCACGTCTTTGGCAGGCAGCTCTGGAGAGCCCCTCTGGAGAGGTTTTTACCCTTGCACGCTGACCACACCTGCCAATTAACAGACTGCGGTGGACCTGTTGATAATGCTGGCTGGACAGGTGGGGGTGGGGGGGGTTTATAAAAAGCTTTATCATTGTTTCAACTGGAATATTCTGAGATCAAATCGAGCCAGTGACCAGTGTTGTACCATAATATGGGACATTTTTTCCAAGTGAACAAAATGACGAAAACATAACAATAGGTTTTACCCTTTCTGGCAATTTAACAGGTGTTAAGATGTTCAAATAAGTGTTAATACGTACGTGTGTATGTTGAACTAATTTCACACGTAGCCGACCGTGCTCATCGCAGACGTTTGCCTTGTTTTACAAGGGTAAGTCGCTAACAGCAACACAACTACAAACTGAATTCATATTGCAACATCCATGACTGCCTGGTACAGACTGGAGGTACGGACCGAGCTAACGCATCAACGCTCTCAACCTCAAGTCGTACAGAGTGAGAAAACATGATGTGCATTGTACTACTGCTGTTGAGTCGATGTCCCCATGGGAGTTTCGTAACGTTTATTGAATTTATCTACGCTTTGCTTCATACGAGCAAGTAAGTACTGCTGTAACGCGTAAAGCATTGATCTTTAAAACCTTCCTGGGTGACGCTTCTGCTGGGGGATAATTGCGTCAAGGCCTTGTGTTCGGAGGTATTGCTAAGGGACGCTTTTGACCAAACCACCTGGAATGCACCCAATCTCATTAGATTGTGGAAGCTAAGCAGAGATGAGCCTGGATAGTGCTTGGAGGGGCGATCACAATACAAACAGGGTCGCCCAAAAGTCAGGACACACAGGGTTATTATGTTAATTTTAACAAATCATGAAGGGTTATTTAATTTATTTTACCAAATGTTCGATTAACATTGATGCATGATGCACAAATTATCTTTTGAAGTTAATTGAGGATTTTTTTTTTATATTACAAAGCGTCATGTTTTAACATTCATCTTTTGTTGTCTCAAATAATTTGGGGTTCTTAGTCGAGTTTTGTCAATGACCGATTTGAGGTGACCCCACAGGAAGAAGAATGACAGATATAAAAAATGTTTTTTTTCTTATACTAACTCGGGATATAAAATTGTATTTTTAAGTAAATAAAATATCCCTGTGTGTCCTGACATTTGGGCCACCCTGTCGGCCAGGAGTGGCAAGCGCCTGCAGGGCAATTCGTGGGCAGAAGAGGGCAATGCTGTAAAATCGATTGTTGTACTGTACCATGCTCATACGGCTATCTCCACAATTACCGGTGTGGAGAAGTACGGTCGAAACACCACCACGACGGTCACGCTGTGGGGGGAGGCCCTCATCCGGCAGACAAAGGGCTGTATGTTTACACGGAAAAGTTCATTTCTTTCCCCTTTTGACGAGTTTGGGGGTCGCAAATTCGTTGCGCCTGCAAGATGTACGTAACGGTTTAATCCTACAGAATGTGCACGGTCGATAGTACCAATGGATCATTTATTGGTTACATTTTTGTTATATATATATAACAGAAGGTTGTATGTGTGTCAGCATCACAGTCTAAATCTGCTACAGTTGAAAATCGCTCGCAAAATATTTGACTGGGTGAAGCCTAAATAGCAACATCTTCCTGCTCCCAACCCCTCCTCCTACTGGTAGCCAATACCTATCTGTAAAACAGTGCTTCGTGATAGCCTTGTGCTGTAACAACGGCGTGGACGCCAAATGTACACGTGTCATTTTTACTCTTATTACAATAATGTCCATGCACCCTTCCACCGCCCTCCTCCCGCCTGCTCTGATGAGTCCGGTGTGCCTGATACCGTCGATGCCCCAGGCACTATCGGCCCGATGGTCAGGATGTTGCAATGTACGATGTGAGGGATAGGATGTGGAATAAAAACACGTCTCGAAAAATAAATATTTATCGGCGAGAAAAACCCGAAGAAAACGAGAAATCTTTAAGCTCCGCGCAGTTTGGTCTGCAACCTACTTGCTGCCCTGCCTCATGCACGCCACGTCCAACTCGTTGTCCGGAGGGACACCGCTGCTCCACGCCCTTACCTGTGTGCACCCTCAGGTGGACTTTGAGGTGGTTGGACGTGCGGAAAGTTTTTCCACAAAACGGACAGTCCTTTGGCGTTGACCCGCGACCTCTGCCCCTTGAACCGTGGCCTTCCACTTTAGAGGCTGCCGTACCTGCAGGGCATAAGAAATGCTAATTTTTAATTGGCCGAGAATTAGACAATTAGGCGAGCGGTTTTGAAATTGCCAAAAATTATACATCTATCAAATATCCCTCCAGGCGTTCAACTCTCAGTTTTAGTTGTGGTGGTTTCATGTTTGGTTGTCCAGCTGCCAAGATGCATTGAGAATTTTTCTTTTAACAAATGAAAAAAAAACCGGGGCTAATGCTTTTGGGACGTCTCATGTAAACATCTAATTTTAAACAGATTTGTTTTAAGTGTTTCGTGCTGTTACTAAAGACAGACCTTTCAGTGAACTTTGGAGAAAGAAAAAACACAACCAAGAACTTATTTCTGAGATCACAAGATTGCAACAAAGACAAAAATAAAATACTACACTGATATGTTTTTTGTAATATATATATATTTTAAACAGAAATGTATTTCAATTAATTGTTCTCCGTTAGCGCAAACAAACATGTTTGTTGACACTTAGTATGGTTTAATATGTTATTTTCAAAAGTGAAGGATGAACTCATTAACGTGTAAATGTTAAAACGCATGAAAAATAAATTGAGGCATATTACTTGCCATTCAGAGCCAGTCTTTTATCCCACATTTTTAAGTGGGAACATTTAACAAAAGAAGTCTGAAGCTATTTTAAACTCATTTGTATTTAAATACGGTTTTGCACTCATTTGCAAATTATCATTAGTCATCGCACTCCGAATCATTTAATGCTCTTAACACGTGTGGAAATAGCAGGCTTTATGTCGCAAAAGAAAAAAAGTTCCCGCAGCATCAATGTTGGCAATTACTCTTAAAAATTTTTTTTTTTTATCTCCCGAAAATTGAGCATCCAAAATTATTCACGAGCCATTCTCGGGCAATATGGTCCCTCCTTGATTTCGAGCAGCTCCCCTCGCCCTTCATCACGTGGTCGGAGCTCTCGGCGCGCTCTGCAGCAGGGTGAGCTCTGTCTTCAAACATTAGCGGAGCGTTGTTTTAAAATATATATATAGCCGCGACGTTATTCCTTTCGGATCTCTAAACATTACCGCAAATCTGGTCACATCCACACACATACACACAGACAACTCCGGTCATATCCACACACAAAGACAAAGATCCCCCGTATAGCCTGTAACAGACTGTTGGGGCAAGTGCTGTTAGCGGGCACATATGAAGGCCGGCACGGCACACGAGGGGGTGGGTGGGCAACACCCCGCCCGGCCGCCTTTGTCTCCCTCCTGGCGATGCTTACACATCGCAGCAGTTACTCATTTGAGGCAAAGTCAACCTTGGAGAGGCCCAGGACCGGTTGAGATAATCGTTCCTGGTGTTGGCCGTGAGCGAGAATCGAACCCGGGTAGCCAGGTTCGTTCGCAGCAGCACGCGAACCGCTACACCGCCGCTCCCCACTCTGAAGACAAAGGTCACATCCATATACACAGACAAAGGTCACATCCATACACACAGACACGTACACACAACCCCGGTCACTTCCGCACACACAACCCCACACACACAAATTGTCAGAGTGAGCATTCCTTGACAATCGCAGGGAACGGCGGTGGGCGTTGGATTCAGAGATAACAAGGCCACAAGCACGACAAAATTGTCGTACTTTCGTCTTTTTCAAACATTAGGTTGTTTTTTTATCGTTCTGTAATTCCTCCCATAGATCCGTTTGTGTGTTAGTTGCGTTCGCCAAAATTCGCTAGCGAACACCCGGCAGAGCGGTGGCGCAGCGGTCAGCGACCAAGGTTAGATCCCCGGCCACGACTAGCAGCGGTGTCAAGTGATATTAGAACCATCCCATGACGTGGCTCTTGACTCTATGTCGGCAGGAAACAGGTATGAAGCAGAGGTCGCAACCGGTTACCCGATACCCGTACCCTACCCGATACCCGGCTACCTGTACCCGGCCGGGTACGGGTACGGGTAGCCGTTTGCGACCCTGGTGCGGCCAAGTACGGGTACGGGTAGGCCGTGAGTCACTGGTGAGTCACCGTTTGTCACTCATTTCGAGTAGGGTACGGGTAGAGTACGGGTAGCCGTACCCGGTCGGGTACGGGTACGGGTACCCATTTGTGACCCTGGTGCTGCCGGGTACGGGTACGGGTAAGGAATCAAAACCCGTTTGCGACCTCTGGCATGAAGGTAGGCAAGCGGAGAGATAAGAAGTACGTGATGCAGGAAGACGGCGAAATCAAGGGCCGGCAGAGAGGTTGCCCGTCACTCCAGGCCGTGCAGCTACAGTGGCAGCAGCTCTTTATCAGCTCGGTGTTGTGCACGCAGCAGCAGCAACAACAGCAACAACAACAACAACAACAAAAAGACCGATTTTGCACCAAATGCGTTTCCGTAAACCATATTAAGCTCTCCGGGGCATTAATCTCAAGATGAACCGGACTGAGCTGGGGGATACTGCGGCACCCCATTTGTCACGTGGCGTGATTTGCGGACAAAGTTTATTACATTTTGTGTTGACGGATGGGTTTTTCACTTGGTGATTGTAGCCGGAATCTTGCACATTACTGTAATTCTGAATTATGCATTGGGGGGGGGGGGGGGGAGGTGCTCAACATTTTTCACACCTTGACGATTTAGTTCAACAATTTCTCACGAGTGGACACTCGTGTTAGTGACTCGCATTCCTGAGCGTGCTGATTAATGGAAGGGCTTCTTCAAGCAGGAATTAAAAATGCGTTTTTTTGCTGCTGCTGCGTTTGTGTGCGCGTTGTTTTTCTTGTTGTTGCTGCATTAAAAGCACCGGGGATTACGCTGAAGAGAGAGAGAGAGAGAAGGCGGGTGGGTGGCAGCCTGGATTCAGAGCGTGCCGACAGATTGAACGTGAATAGCAATAACCGAGAGACCTTAATTCAATTACGTGTACCAGCCACACCTGACGTACATGCACTTTGGAACGCCCGAGATAGAACCATATGGCTAATCGGGATAAAGCCGAAGTTAATCTCTCCGCGTGCTCACCCTGTGCCCAAAAGCGCGTGCGCGCAAGGACGTTTGCAGACATACGTGAAAACAAAAATACAAAGGGACTAAGGGAGCAGCAATCCATTCAGCCGCTATTGACCGTAAGGGGGCAAAGTTCTGGTATGCGAGCGGCGAGTAATGCGAGTGAGAAGGTGGTGGTGATGGTGGTTGTTTCCAGCATCCCACGCCCCCCCCTGCCACCTTTGTCTCCCGAGTGCTGATGTCTGTACAGCGTGAACCGATCACGTGTTCATCGAAGGCCAAGTTGGCCCACACGGTGGCTGTGAGGACAGCAGTGTGCCGCAAACGCCGTCGTTGCTGCTCGTGTGTTCTCAAGCACGCACGCACGCTCCGCACCTTCCTTGAGCGGCCCGCACTGAGCAGCGTGGCGATACGTGGACAAATCGCCCACCCCCCCCCCAAGGGCTCTTACGTAACGCATGCAAACCCAGAGTAGACCCAGGACAGACTCGGATAGCACTTCCGCTGATTTGATCGACAGCTGGAGGATCGAACCCAGGTGGCCAGAGCTCGCACGCGCCACCGCACCAGCCGCTCAGTGGCGCTGACGTCACCATGGCCCCCAACATGAATAATAATCGTAATCATAATCATGATGACTGATATATACGTAGGGAATGACTGGGGAGAGAGAGGCTGGAGAGAGAGAGAGAGAGATAAAGAAAAACGCAAGAGAGAGAGAGACAGAGAAATGGCCTTTTTTTCAGCTGGGACTTAAAAGTCTCCATTGACTCTGAAATGCTGACCTCCTAGGACGTGACATTGCATAGGCTGGGTGCCATGTGGACACATGGGATGGTGAAGCCTTGCCAGAAGCAATTTGTTGGGCAAAACGCCATTATAGATATCGCCGTCACCGTCATCGTCACCATCATCGTCATCCCTGATTTATCTTCTGTTGGACGAAGGCCTGCCCGAAAAAAACTGCCACCGCCACTCGCTAGCCCGCAATGTAACCATCCGCCCAAATGCCCGCACACGAACTGATTTCGTCGCTCCATCTCCCACGGTCGAGAAGCGTTCCGCTCGTTGGCTGCCGCTATACAAATCGCTACCCTTGACCGTCGACGATCATCCCCTTCTAGCTTATGGGCGTGCGCCCTGCGCACGCCCTCTGCTGAAATGCTTCACAGCAATTCTTTATTCATGCCATGAGCTCAGACAACTGGGAACGAAAAAACTAAATAACAAAAATAAAAATGAACTGCGTTGGCAGCCTGCGTCTGCGTGGTACTCCGCCCTGATGCATTGTATACACGTGCACGTCTCACAATTTAAAGAGGATTATGTGCTCAATAAATAATGCATTATTATTAAGTATAACAAAAAAACATTCACGTGAAAATTGGAGGCCTTTTAAACGTATGCATGTTTTTTTTATAAGGTCACAAGTCTAGATTCAACAAATGAGGATTGTTTTAAAAACACTCGGTTGGCGAGCGTATATTTATTAAAAGGTTACACGTAAAATATATTCAAAATGTGCAATTTTTCCGAGAAAGACCTCGTAACAAATGCCACGTTCCACAGACACCCAATTGGGTATATTGGTGGTGGGATATGCCGTTATTCGGGGGGTGGGGGGGGGGGAAGATTCCTGGAGCGCACCATTTATTTTCAGTGATCTTCTTTGGGACCACCGTGGTTTGTTGGCATGGCGCTAGGGTTTGCACGCCGCACTCGCAATACAAGAGATTCGCCAATTCGAGTCAGTTCCCTGACTCGAAAACAACGGTGCAAGTGGTGAGGATAACTGTGGGTGCTCCCCGCCTATATGCCAAGACGTCTGGCCCAGCATGGGAAAGAAGGCCACGCACCCCCTTTGGCGAGGTCACTAGAGGGAGGTCCTTCTGACGGCAGTGGTGTAAGCAAGGAATTGCGTGGCTGCACCTTTACCTTCGTGTTATTCGCCATCACGATTATTCATTTTAAATTCCCTTTTGTCCCCGAGGGACGCACTGGCGACCTCTGAATGGCCAGTCGAGTGTTGCCAACCATTATTCCTCACAAACAAACTGTATCTTCTTGGTTCTTTCGGTAAAGTCACATAGAAGGGAAATAATAAAATAATAAAAATAAAACATAATAAATAATTCTCACGACGTTTCGGCCACAACGCAAGCAGCCGTCCTCAGGTGAAGAACAGGTCTGTCGGAAAGACAGCGTCTGAATGAACACCACCCTGTCTTTCCGACAGACCTGTTCTTCACCTGAGGACGGCTGCTTGCGTTGTGGCCGAAACGTCGTGAGAATTATTTTATTATGTTTATTTTTATTATTTTATTATTTCCCTTCTACGTGACTTTACCGAAAAAACCAAGAAGACGAATCCCTGCAGTCACGAAAGCTTTAAATCGAAACAAACTGTAGATGTGATGATCTAACAAAATTGGCATTCAGCGCACGATACAGTAAATTTAAACTGCATTTGACACGGAAACTCGCACAAATCTGCGCCCATGACTGCCAAGGGAAGTTACTCAATTAATTGCCTAACCTGCATCCCGGGCACATAGGTTATGTGAGCACAGTAAAGAATCTGCTGCTGACCTACTCGGCTCTCAACGGGTTAACTCCGCAAAATTTGCAGGAACTGATCCACATTCACTCTCCAACGAGGTCCCTGAGATCATCGATTTGCCTTCTTCTGAGGACTCCCAAGGTCAAGGCTCTGTTCCTGGGGTGATCGGGATGTGGAACAACGCTTTGTGCCTTTGCTAATACCTATTGAAGTCTGTCTTGAGAACTCACTTCTTTAAACTGGCCTTTACCCCACAGTTCTGGCCGTTTACCCAGGAGGTTCTGTTTATTTCCTGCTTTCCATACACGGTACGCATTGAGATCTATAGAAATGCGCCACTTAAAAAATGTAAATTATTCATCCAGTTCACGTCTTATGTTTTTCTTTTCTTAATTTTTTATGTGCGTTTCTGGGTTATATCCCTGCCACCCCTCCTCACCCCCTCTCCCTTATAAAAAAAAAAAACACTATGCTTACACCTTTCGGCGGGGACCCGTCTGATTTGGGGGCAGCGGTGTGTACGTGCGTCACAACGTGATGTAGAAACTCGCACCGTTGTTTCAACTGCCGAACCGGCGACCTTTTTGTCTTGCAGGTCACCACTGCACCACTGTGGCAGCATCCCCTCTGGGTGAAATGAGAGTTACGAAAGCTGAACAAGACCGATGAAGACCTCCCTTTCCAGGGTAACATGCTCTCCACTAACGGAGGTTATTTTTGGGTAAGGTCGCATAAATATATAAATGTCCTTAAACCCGCCAACACCCGACACAGCCAATTAGTAAGGTTCATTCCTAATTGTCTGCGTCGTGTGGTGGCGGGTTTAACGACACATTTATATTGACGCGATCTAACCCAAAAAACCTCTATTATGGATGATATTGGTCGCGAAAACCTACTGCTTGTTAAAGTGCCCTCCGCTTTAGTATTTGTTGCCATTGAAAAAAGATCGTTTTAGCTCATTGAGCCTCATCCGAAATAAACCGACCGACCGACCGACCGACCGACTGACCGAGCGATTCACCCGTGGCGGTGTAGGCACGGCAGGGGCTGCTGCGCTCCTCTTTCTCCGACTGATCCGGCTCCATCTCCGCGGCCGCGACAACGCCGCTCGACTCCGGGGTGCTGGCTCGGCTCGCTGAATCCGGGCGACTCCCGTCGGAGCCCGGGTTGGTCCCCGGCGTCTCCTCGCCTCCGCGCTCCGGGCTCTCGTCGCTCGACGACCTCGCGTCACCGTCCGCGATGGCGCCGCCCTCTCTCCGGTTCGGCGGTATTTCGTTCCCGCTCTCGAGATCCGCGGTCACCGCGTCGCGATCCGAGCATCCCGCCGATTCTCCTCCCAGGATATTTGGATCCCGGAGGGCGGCTCCCGATTGTGAGGCTGCCTTCTCGTCTGAAGCTGCGTCAAAACCCTGACTTGGCGGCGAGGTTTCCTCCTCCTCCTGCTCTTCCTCTTCTTCTTCTTCCTCCTCCTCCTCCGCTGGCTCCTCCTCCTCCTCATCCGCCGTGTTTTTGTTGTCCTCCGATGCGGAGATGGCCTTGCAGACGGCGTTATCGCACGAGCTAATGCGAAGCTTCTCAATCAAGCTGTTGAGCTGCAGCTCCAAACTCTCGCCTCTTTGCTCACTCTCAGAGCTCTCCAGACCTCCGGCTGCTTTCACCTCATCGCAAAACGGCAGCACGGCGACTTCCTCGTCGGCACCCGCCTCCTCACCCGCGTCCACGGACGGCGGCTCCTCTACTGGTTCCAAACGCGGCGACGACGATGGCGGCTGCGGCGGCTCGTCCACTTTTCCCGCACCGCGCTCGTCGCCCCGGCTGTCCGTCACGACGTCCTGGCACCGCGGGCGTTTCGAGTTCAGCTCTTTGGCCCTCAGAATGTCGGGCTTGCGCTTGGCCCTCGTGGCCAGGACGATCTTGGCTCGCGCGCCGGCGAGCGCCGGGACGTTGCGCTCAACCGCCGGCTCCGCTCCGTCGCCCGAGTCCTCGTCGTCCGCGCCCTCCTCCTCGCAGGTCGCCGCGGCGCACGCCGGCTCCATTATGGCGCCCGTCGTCATCAGCTGCCACGCCTGGAAGCTGTTCATGGGGTTCAGCTCGGGGATGGGTCCCATGTTGGGGCCTCGCCCGGGCGCCACGGGAGGCAGCAGGCCGAACGTCTGCAGGAAACCGGCCTTGGAGGCCCCCGCCGCGGCTCCGTGCCGCCCCGACTCCGTGGCCTCCTCCTCCTCGTCCGCGGTGGCGGCTCTGTCCCGCGGGGCGGCGTGGTGGCACCAGCTGTGCGCCAGCAGGCTGCTCCTGTTGGCGAAGAGCGAGCCGCAGGCGTGGCACGCCGCGTAGGCGCTGGCCGACACGGACGGCATGGCCTGCGCGACGCCGTTCACCGTGGCGGTGCGAGGGTCGCCGTCGGCAGGCTTCCTCCCCGCGCCGCCACCGCCGCCGCCGCCGCCAGCGCCGCCTCCGTGCACGCGCATGTGGTTCTTGAGGAACCACGGCTCCTTAAAGCGGCGTCCGCACACCTCGCAGGCGTGCTCAAACGAGTCCTTGTGCTTGCGCATGTGGCTCTTGAGGAACCAGGCCTGGGCGAAGCGCTGGCCACAAATTCCGCAGCACGTCTGCTCATCGGCGGCACCCGCCGGGGCTCCCCGCGTCTCGGCGCTTTTCTCCGCGGCCGTGGTGCCGGTGCCGGTGGCGGCGGCGGCGGTGGCAGCGGCCGCGACGACGCCGTTGTGTCCCTCAAGGTGCCGCAGCAAGTCCGTCTCCCGCGCTGCGGCGAAATCGCACTGCGAGCATTTGTACGGGAGGTGCAGGATGCGCTGGTGCCTCTCCAGCTCCTCCTGCGTGCGGAACTTGCCGCGGCAGAACGGGCACTTGAACGCTGCCACCACCGCCGCAACCACCGTCGTCGCCACCGCCACTACTTTCCCCGTGCCGTGTTCCCTCTCCACGGCCATCGCGTTCATGCCAAGCTCTCGGCCGAGCCCGTAGCCAACGCCGCCGCCGGCAGCGTCCTTGGCGGCGGCGCCCACCAGCCTGGCGCGACCGGGCGGTGCGGCGACAGCGGGCGGCGCCTGCGGCGACACCAACGCGCCGCCGACGGCGCCGCCGCCGCAAACCCCGGCGGGCGCCGCGGCCGCCCTCTTGAGCTGCCGCTCGCGGAGGATGGCGCGCTCACGGAGCTCGTTCAGCAGCCGCTCCGCCTCTTTGCTCCGGACGGCGGCGCCGTCGCACGCCGGAGACCCGGAGAGGGGGACGACCTCCGAAGCGGGTCCACCGTCGCCGCAGCCGCCGTGACCGCCGTTGCTACCGCCGTTGTTCCCGCCATTGTTACCGCCGGCCCGATGGGTGCGCAGGTGGATCTTGAGGTTGCCCTTCTGCGCGGCGCGGTGGTCGCAGAAGGGGCACTGGTAGGGCTTTTCGCCCGTGTGCGTGCGCATGTGCAGCGACAGGATGCTGTTGAAGCGGAAGCGCTTGCCGCAGATGCCGCACGGGTACTTGAGCAGCTTGCGCGGGGCGGAGTGTGGCTGCCCGCTGTCGCCCGGCAAGATGATGCCACCGATGCCGAGGCCAATGCCACAGGCACCGCCGCCACCGCCCCCGATCGCCGAGGATCTCAGCGCTTTCAAGTTCTCGTCGGAGCCGCCCTCCATCGGCTGCTGCGGCTCGCAAAATGCACGGCTGCTGCTGTTGCTGGAGGTGCTCCTGCCAGTGCTGATGCTTCCCTGCAGGTCCCTGAGGTGAGAGTGCGGAGTTGAGAGCACGGGCTGTAAGGATGCACCTGGCATACTTTTGCCCAGATGCTGTGGTTAGCCAGTGCACATGCCTAAAAGGACGAGAGAGAGAGAGGAGAAGGGATGTTTGAGACAAGAGTTATCATTCGCACTGCACACACAGAACATGGAACTTATGGTAATAGATCGACAGAACCGCGTCCAAGTCCAAGCCAATTTAGAACCGTTTTGATCCAAAAAAGGTATTTTGCAGTGGAAAAAATGTAACCGGTGGGGAAAATCAGTTGACGGCAATGGGTTAAAATAAGAAGTGGTGAAGATGCTTTAAGCATTCTTGTAATTTATCTCAAATTACTTTTACCCCTCCAAGATGTGATGATACACATGATAATCCAGTCGATTCACTTCACGCTTTGTCTCGTGCTGAAAATTAAATAACGTCCTCTGTCGCGCTAAAAATAACGCAAATCAATATGTACCACATACTGTACCCAATAAGCCGCAAGCTGAATAAACACACTCCCAAGATGACAGCTCACTCATTACAGCATCAGGGCCCCTAATCACAGAGGAATGAGTTCACACCCTGGTTCGAAGCAACTGAGCCCATCATCGTTATAATTTGTCATAGGTGGACAGATTAAGGCCACCGTCACTCACCGCTTGCCCTATATGGAGAGGCCGGTCTTTGCCACAATAACCTGGAATTCCCACCACTGCTTCTGGATCGCGAAGAAACGCGCTACACTCTGATCTGTGTTGCACCCTTCGGTCGTGGGGGTCTGTCACTGGCCACTTGCTGTTTCGACCCTCTGGGTCTGCACTCTGCGGCCGCGATGTAAAATAAACACACTGTGCTTTGTGCATGCACATGTACACACACGCTTGATGGGCAGCAGGCACGCGTGCACAATTATCCTGAACATCTTTCGCGCATGCAAAAGGGCCAAGATTCCCCCGTACAGCCTCAACAGACTGTTGGGGCAAGTGCTGTTAGAGAGCACCTATGAATTCTGGCACAGCACACGGGGGGGGGCGGAGGGTGGGTTGCCAACAACGCTGATGTTTACACACCGCGTCCGCTACTTATTTAAGGCTGAGTTGACCCTGGGAAGAACCGGGACCGCTTCATACATTCACCACTGTTATTGGCCGTGAGCGGGAATCGAATGCGGGGTCGCTGGGTCCGTGGCGCGGCGCGCTAGCCGCTTATGCCACCGCCTGAGCCACACACACACGCACACACAAGCACACGCGCACGTGCGTTGACCAAAAAAAAATCATTCCGCCCGGGCCAAACGGTAGCGGTCGCCGCGATTTCACTAGTTTGCGCCACTTTTGGGAAAAAAACACCGCGACATTTCTTGCCCCGTTCAGCGTCGGAAAGCGCTCAGAAGAAAAAAACTGCGCTGGCAGTGGGAGACGCGGCTGTCAGTGCGCGCAATCGTATTAAAATGGCCGGCATGTGCAATAAGTCAATTAATGCAACTCAAGCGAGAGGGTTGGGAGCGGTGACGCAGGCGTGGGGTAAGTAAGCACACTGCGCTGCGAACGACTGCAGGCAGCCCGAGTAGAATTCCCCGCCGTCTGTGAGTGTGCGGCTGGTAATTCGCCCGGTTCCCCACCAGTGTGTAGAAGTATGGTCACACAGCCACTATGACACGACTGGCGCCGCTCGTGGAGGGCTGCATCTGGCGGTGGGTTGAGAAAAGCCGTGAAAAATTTGGTCAAAAACTTAAATAGGGACTGGACCTAGGGCTACCTATACAAGGCACTCATGACCTCACCGAATTGTCTCTGTGACTGGCCACAGCTAATGTCAGTGGCGAGTGATATTGGGACTGGTCCTCGCGTGGGGTGGGAGACCTCCATCCAGCAGTGGATTTAATGGACTGAACATTTCAACCGCTCTGGTTTTGTCGCGGTTGTGCTGTACTTTATGGCTCTCCGATGCGTTTTGCGGTTCGACTGCGTAGTTTGTTCGCCACGACGTACGACGTTTCGCTTCACGGAGCTACGAGTGTTCAAATTAATAAGGCAGACGGCAATGTTTACATCGAGGACAAGATCATGCTACATTGGTCAGGGAATATTGCACGTAGGGTAATAAGATCACATTAAGTGCAGGTCGAGAATTTGAAAAACAAGGGACCTTCTGTTCACGCAGATGAACAACGCAATCTGGTTTTTTTTTCGCGTGCAGACAACTATTGCACATTGTGTTCGTAGCAGCCCGGCGTGGTACAGGAGATCCCAATTCATTTAAAGTTTTTGTTGTTGTCAGTCCCCTGTGGATGAAGGCCTCCCTGCTCCAAGTCGGTCAAGGGTCAAAGGGGTTGTTTGACCAGTACTTCACCAAGCTGATCAGTGCCAGTCCGTGAATTGGTGGTGGATGTGGGGGCGATGGTGGGGGGAGGGTTGATAAACGTCCACTTTATTGCAACTGCCTCGCCTGGAGATTGAAACGAACCGGTGACCTCTGCATCACAAGCACAATTATTAATTTTATATATAATAATACAATTATTTTATTTTATAAAGTAATACAATTATTTACTTTATTATAATATAATTATTACATTTTATAAAATAATACAATTATTTTATGTTTTATTTTTATTACTTTATTATTTCCCTTCTACGTGACTTTACCGAAAGAACCAAGAAGATGAATCCCTGCAGTCACGAAAGCTTTAAATCGAAATTGTGTGAATACCAAGAGTCGTAAATTATTATTAATATTACGCGTGTTTATCCGGGAAGGCCTCACTAGGCCTCGTGACATTTTCAAGAAGGTCCTGCCACGTAAACAAACAAACAAAAACACGTTGTACTTTGCGTTGTTGCAGACAGGGCTGATGATTGTGATGTCTATTTGAATCGAGTCATCTGCCGTGTAATTTTCCAAATTTTCTAAATGTGACCAATTTGGACCATGACGCCGATACCAAACAGCCTACTCTTGCGAATGACATCACAGGATCTTTAAACTAAAACTAAACTATTTTTCTTTTACCAGGTAAGGCCCACTGACCTATTTTTAGAAGCTACCTGGGCACAATTGATAGCTCAACGAAGTGGCTTATCACGTGGACATTTATAGTCGCCAAATACTCTAAACACATGTTGATTCTAAACGTCGAGGTAAAAACCACAGGACCCGGAGAAAAATCCACACGAGCATGGGGATAACGTGCAGACTCCAACTATACAACAGGCGTCAGGGTCAGGATCGAACCCACAACCTCCTACATACCAGGCGAGGGAGTTAACATCTCACCACCGAATTGGCGTTGCGCCGCGCGTTCTTCGGGATGATGTCCGAGGTTTCGCTGTTATAATGAGGGCGGCCGCTGGGTTCGAACCGCGAACCTCTGCAACGAGCGATGGTGTGCGCCAGAGGTCGCAAACGGGTTTTGATTCCTTACCCGTGCCCGTACCTGGCCGGGTACGGGTACCCGTTCCCTACCCGTACCCGTACCCTACCCGAAATGAGTGACAAACGGTTACTCACCAGTGACTCACGGCCTACCCGTACCCGGCCGCACCAGGGTTGCAAACGGCTACCCGTACCCGTACCCAGCCGGGTACGAGTAGCCGGGTATCGAGTAGGGTACGGATATCGGGTACCCGGTTGCGACCTCTGGTGTGCGCCACCGCTGGGTCCGTGTCATCGCCGACAATTAAACGGCAAGGACGCAGAGAGTTCTCGGCAACACTAAACCCCTCCTCTGTCGAGTCCCTAGTGATCTCTGTACATAGTTCCGAATCCTGCCAAGAGCAGTGCCGCCAACAAAAGGGGCATTCTGTAAATGATATGTGGCATTCATGTTTGGAATGCCGGCCAATTTTTTTCTTCATGTGTAAACAACGTGATAAGACTGGTAATATAACCAGCGTTTAAACAAAAAAAAATATTCTATGTTGCAGATTTCACATTTCGCCACTTCCATGGTGCAATTTTTTTATGGATGTTGCTACTACCGTGGTGATGCAATGGTCAGAACCCTGCACTTGCAATCGAAAGCCACACTGGACTTGCAATCCAGAGGCATCCCCCCACGCCTGGATGAAGTCATCCCCACGGTTGTTGGCCATTGGGACTGTTTGACCCATACTTCACCACACTGGTCAGGGGGAGGGGGGCCTAGGGATCGGTTCACATATCACTCGCCACCGATGGCCGGGAAACAAACTCCGATTGCCGGCGTCACAGCGCAGTCCGCTGACCGCTGCCGCCACCCCATCGATGTTGTATTCACGACAATGAGCGTTTACGGGAGAATGAATGGAATTAGCTTTGAGGATGCATCTGTTTCTCTCTGGTAGGACGACAAATTTAATTCGTGGCAGCCCAGCCGACCGGTGGCATCGGAGTGGCGGAGCAGCGAGTGATTGCCCGGCTTTTGCAGACTTATCCCCGCGCTCTCCACAGACATTTCACTCAAGGACAACGCGTCCATTGGCCGTTCAACAAATAAACCACACTCACATTCTTTACACACACACGGTAATTATAACGGTAAATTCGCGGCCGTGCAATTTCCTTCTCACGCCACTGCTGTCAGAAGGGCCTTCACTGGAGGGTTTTTTGTTCCACTCGTGCACGCTGGCCAGGCGTCTCGGTGGGAGTCCTCACACTTTACACCCCACCATAGGGAATCTGCCGAGCGTCCAAGTACATCGCACCCATCACTGCTGCAGGATAGAAATTGAAGAAACTTGCCCATTGTTTCAACGACCGCACCGGGAGATTGAACCGTGACCTTTGACCCTCTGGATTGCAAGTCTGGTGTGCGAGCCGTTGCATCGCGGAGGCGTCGACGAACAAAACGGAGGCAATGCCCTTGACGCACGGCAGAGTCTCGCGCGCGCGTGCGTGGACGTGTAAAATCGCGCCGTGAACAAAAAGAAAACTATAAAAACAAATTCCAGGAATCACGGTGAAAAATCCCGGTCTCGCATGCGGCGCACACGTGCGAGGCACGACGGCGGCCCGCATCGCGTCTTTATTATTTTTGTTGTTGCATGCAACGAACGTTTCCGCGCAAATTAGTCCGCGGAACGAGGGATGGTGGGGGGTACGGCGTGGGGGAGAGTCGTGCCGATTGGAGACGTTTCGACCCCCGTCCACGCGGGTTGGCGGGCGGGCGGGGTGGTCGCGAATCGCGCTTTGCTGTCTTCTCGACGAGCTCTGCACCCGCCGCCTCCCCCGCCGCCGCCGCCGCCTACCCCCTGGGCGGGTTATGTGAATGGGCATCAGTCGGGCGAGTCTGCGAGCGGGAGCGGCGGAGCGAGGGAGCGAGCGAGGGAGGGAGCGCGTGTCCCTAACGGCGCGCGAAAAGCCACCTATATCCCCACGCAGCGCTTCGGAGTGGCGCTTTTTTTTGCGTGCGTGTGTGTGCGCTTGCTTGTTTTGGGAGAGAAAAAAGCGGCGCCAGTATGCGCGGAATTAATAAATAAATGCAAAGCGCGAGTTCATCGCGGTAATCCGGCGCATTTAATACACGCATTGCACACCGCCGGGGTGCTATATAAACACGACGGTAAAAGGCGCAGCCCTGAGATTTGCTTGGTCGTACGACTGCTGGCGGGTCAACCCTGCGCTGGAGGGAGCTCCGGGGAGCCCCTCCAGAGAGGGTGTTTTTGGCCTTCTCTTCCACACACTTGCAATAAGTGGGAGGTACCCGCACTTTACCCCGCCACTCGCGATCTGCTGGGTGAACAGAGGAGGGAGGATGCGGCGGCGGGCGTCGCTGTCATCCGAGGGGAACGTCCAACCGAGGAGATGGAGCGACGAAGTCACCCTCGTGTGCAGCAAGGGCCCGTCGGATTGGGGAGGCGTTCATCTAGCAGCGGATTGAGCACGGCTCACGATGATGCAGAACAGGGCACATCGCCCCCAGCGTGGCGACGGCTCGCTCGCTGTTTTTTTGTATTTTTGTGTGCGCCTGGTGACCTCTCTTGACCCTTTTCTCTCCCGCTCGCTCGGTTCTGCCGCTCCCTCACCACGCCACACGTCCCAAGGTGCCACCCACGTCTTTCAAACAACTTGGGTCCGTATGCTTTCCTTCACCCGGTCGGATAAACACGGATCTCTCCGATCGCCTGCTCGGATCGTGCAGGCGATGGTTTTCTCCCGTGCAGTCACTCACTCAGATTGGGGATCAGCCTGGTGATTCGGTCCGATTTTAACGCCAATATATATGCTGGGGAAAAAAACCCGACAGCACTGTAGGCTTTCGCGACCAATATCATCCATAATAGAGGTTTCTTGGGTTAGATCGCGTAAATATATAAATGTGCCGTTAAGCCCGCCGCCACCCGACACAGCCAACTAGTAAGGGTTGTCACGTAAACAGAGCATACCAAGCTCCCCAACACACCGGTGTGTTGTACTAGTAACGAATTGGCCGCGTTCTGTTTACGCGACAAACCTTACTAGTTGCTTGTGTCGGGTGGTGGCGGGCTTAACGGCACATATTTACGCGATCTAGCTAAACAAACCCTCTATTATGGAGTACTGTGCTGCATTGGCGACGCTCGCACTGGCGAACCGCCCATGAAAAACAATGGCACATTGCCACGATGGCACTGAGAATTTGCCATGAATTAGGATAAAATAGTACCTTGTTAACGGTGATGACGTTAATGAAGATGATGGTGATGATGACGATGATGAATTTTTTTTTGCATGATCATGACAATGGTGATGATGATGATAGTGATGATCGATATGATGATACCGATGACGGTGCGAATGATGATGACGATGGTGACGATGTCTACGATGACGACGACAGTGATGATAATACATTAAAGACGATAACAAGATGACAACGATGATGTCGATGATGTTAGGAGGATGCCGACAGCCGCCTCCGCTCGACTCTCTCTGCGGAAACCGCATGAACGAACGGTGGCCAGGCGCTGGTGAGAGGGCGAATGAAAACTGGAAGCAATTAAAACCGAATCGTAGAACAATAAATGTAACAGGCTGCTTCGCCCAAGGGGGGGGGGGGGGAGACTTTGGCCAAACAAAGGTTCAATTTATTAAAAGAGGCGAACTTCAGGAAACAGACACGCGGGGTCTGGCCACGGCCGGCATACAAAAAAAGACTCTCACTTAAACAAGGAGGGTTATTAGTGATGACATGTGGATTCACTATAGAAATTCAAGTCGTAATGAATGAAGCTGGCCGCAATAATAGCGGTCTTTATGAAGGACGGGAAAAGCCACAGTTTGTTGGTGGGTTTGTCTTTTTCGTGCGTTGGGAGGGATGCTGCTGCTGCTGCCACTTCGAACTACTTTTCGCGTGCGTTAGTTCGTTGTCCTTCCTTCCCCCCCCAACCCCCGCACCTCCGATTGGCACGGTTGGCTACGCACGGTGCGAAAGAAGTTGAGCGTACGAATGTACGTACTCTGGTGTGGTGGTCAGCAGACCACTGGAATACAGAGGTCGATCGGGGTCCGATACCATCTCCCGGCGCAGCAGTTGAAACAATCCCACCCCCTGCCTCCCAAACGGGCTCACGATCAGCTGGTCACGCGTGGTTGGGTAAAGTGTGGGTACTCCCAGCTGCTCCAAGATGTCTGACCAGCATGGAAGAGGAGGGGAAAATATGCTCTCTAGCCCCTCTAGGCCTCCCTCTGGTGGAGGTCTCTCTTCTGCCAGCAGTGGCGTGGGCGAGCAACTTGCAGGGTTGCGCCTTTGGCCTTTACCACATGTATTGTTGGGCGTTTAATATGCGAGAAACACGGCATCATGAACCCAGCGACCTGAGTTCGATTCCGGGCCGTGGCGAACATTAGTGGCGAATGATATCTGAACCGGTCCTGGTCACACACCACCCCCCCCCACCTCACAAAATTCCGCACTGACCAGTGTGGTGAAGTATGGTCAAATAACCCCCCATTACCGACACTGGTGTGCGTGGCCAACACCAAGGCCACCATGTCTGCTGTGCGTTAAAGCGGTTGGAGGGTAACCGGATAACCTTGGGGGGTAAACCCATGCCAGAAGATGATGAGAACATCCAAACTTCTCACAGAGAGAGGAATCGAACCCAGAGCCTTCTTACTGCGAGGCAGAAGTTTTACCACTGCCGCCAACCCTTACAATGTGTTATATTGTCGCCGCTCTCGCCGAAAGAGTGTGGAGTTTCCACCGTTGGCGAGCGATAGAGGTCAGCACCACCGTGCTCTCGTTTGAGCAGGGAGACCATTGTAACGATCTTAATACCGGTAGGAACCTCCTGGTCACACCAGCCCACAGGGGATTATTGTGTCCGTCCGTCCGTCGTGTGTCCAAAAATGGGAGGGGTGGGGCTGGGTGGAGAGGGGAGGGTGGGAAGGGGCTGGGTGCGGAGGGTGGGGAGGGGCTGGGTGGGGGGTGGGGTGGGGCTGGGTGGGGAGGGTGGGGCTGGGTGGAGAGTGGGAGGGGTGGGGCTGGGTGGGGAAAGGCTGGTCACCCCGTGGTGCCCTTATAAAACTCAACGTTTAACCTACTCACGCCGGCTTGTGCCCGCCCTCACAGTCGGACATATTTGCGGAATACACCACGCCGCCGTTGACCCTGGCCATTGACCGAGCAACCCAACGTTCCTACCAGCTCCCTCCGCAGGAGGAATGTGTTTCGAAACGTAACCTATTATACTTATTTTTATTTCAATGCCTCAGTGTTATCTACGAACGTCTTGAGCTCTTTGTTTAACTCTACCCACGAATGCGTCGACATGCATAGAACATTGGCTGTTCGTATATTTTATTTTGGGGGGGGGGTGGTATTTGTTTTTCGACTTTTATTATTTATATTTGACATTAATAGGGAATCTGTTTCAAGCCTCTTTCTGTAATCGCATTAAGAAGGCAACATGTGGAACGAGAGATCGTCAAGATAAGGAGGCTTGGAGTGAAGATTAAATTTAAACAAATAAAAAAGAGAGAGACATCCACATCGTCGCGCGAACAAAAGCTGCAATTGTCGAACAATTTTAGCGTTTTATTAATTAAATAAAACGAGAAAAAGCCAAGCCCGATTACAGGGCGACGTTACAACGCGTGGCGAGGCAAGTTTATTTTCGTTAAATATTTGGAAATAGTCCACTTGCCTTGTTACTTTAATGATTATCTTGTTAAATGTTCCGAGGAAAAACTAAAAAAATATCCATAAAAATGGAACATTGTGTTTTGCTCATAACGCGTACCGCATTAGACGTTCATGTGAAGTACATCACAGTGCTGGTGTGTTTTGACAACTGTTACAGAGCGAGAGAGAAAGAAATGAGAGAGAGATATTTAAAATATATATACGTGCAATATTTACGTGTTAATCGCGTAATGAACAACACTGCGAGAATGTTTCTTGACACGCTGTAAAATAAAACATTATTTTAATTGAATTCGTCCTGCGATATTTGACAGCGCATGTCTGCAATAAAAATCAATTACTATTTTAAAAATACCTTTCTTTATGGTATTATCTTGTATGCAGGGCCTCCGTACTAATTAGTGAGCCACAATGCAGCTCGCATTTATCACAATCTAATGAGGAATATTTAATGACAAAAATGGAAATTTCCCCGCAGTTATTTGCGTCAAGCCTCCATAATGGATGTTACACCATTGTACGCAGTGCAGTGCATTTTAAAATAAATAGGTAATTAAAATAATTAATTTTGAGTTATAGGCTGCTTTGCGCGCTCTTGTCGAAGCCATCTGTGGTCCCCCCCCCCCCTTTCATTGCGACGGTGCATTTCAGCCACGTTTGCAGGGCCACATTAATATCCTTCGCAACAAAGGCGGGCAAGTCGTCAGCTCAAAACGCGCACAGCTTTCACTCGGAAGGGGGGCGGGGGGGCCCCAGACACGGGGAGCTGCGGCAATGGGCAAGCCGGTGTGTTTAAATAATTGAAAGAAAAAATATATTTCTATAAAAATTACAGGATAGAGATGAGAAGTGACGATTGCCAGTTCAGGGTTTCAATTTACCAACGTAGCAGCCAACATGCGTTCCGCCGCGGTGCGAGGGTGTGTGTCCGGGCCACGGACGAACGCACCCACACCCCGCAGACCTGTGATGAGGCTGCGCGAAGCATCTTGGAGACTTGGACGACGCAAAGCAGCGCCGTAGAATGCTCTTCGCCGGGAAGACGCACCGCTTTAGCGTGCCAATTAGGCGTTTTCCGCGAGCTATTGGCATCAAAACCCATTTCGCCTTAATTCTGTGCGGGGGGTGGGAAGTTTGTCCAGCGGGTAGAGCACGGCCTGTCGTTTCATTGCACGTTATGTCACGTGACGTCTTTAGTTACGTCACACACTGGACATCTGTGAAAAAGAGCTTCACAGCTCATCGGATTCCTCCACTCTAAATGTAGATTCCGATGGTGATTATTTAAAAAAGAGGCGAGAGACCGTTACTAAAATGTACCGTTCGCAAGGGAGACTTATTTATCTGTACATGCTTGGTCTAGCTAAGCTAAATAGAAAGGGTAAAGGCGCAGCCCTGCAATTGCTTGCTCACGCCACTGATGGCAAAAAGGGCTTCTGCTCGAGGCAACTCGCTAAGGAGCACACATTTTACCCCACCACATTAGACTTGTTGATCGACTCTGAGATGTAAAAACAAATAACTACAGTAGTTTATCTTCTTGGTTCTTTCGGTAAAGTCACGTAGAAGGGAAATAATAAAATAATAAAAATTAAACATAATAAAATAATTCTCACGACGTTTCGGCCACAACGCAAGCAGCCGTCCTCAGGTGAAGAACAGGTCTGTCGGAAAGACAGCGTCTGAATGGACATTAGTTTACTTCCCATTGTCAATCCACTGTTGGATCGAAGCTTCCCCCAAACCGTGCCCGTCACGACAATTCTTTGACCATACTTCATTCAAGTGAGCACAGGCTAGAGAAGATCAGGCCAAGTTCAGTCACCGGGGTTCATAGCGCAGTGCACCAACCACTGTTTCGCAATTGACTAGATACGCCGCTTTAACGATGCCGATTATCACAGTGCAATTATTGAAATGTTTAAACAACAACAACAAAAAAGCAGCAACCCACAGTACAGTAAGATTGTCGCGATGTTTATTTCGCTGCCCGGCAAGGACCAGCGCCTTGATGAATGATGCTCACGCGATATCCTCCTCACTGATGCACAGGGAGGCCGGGCAATGTATTTATTGCTTAAACCGATTGGAATACGAGTTTATAGACAAAGGGAAAAACGCTCAGCCCTGACATTTCTTGCGTAAGGCCCCTGCTGGCGGAAGGGTGTCCACTGGTGGGCATTCGAGTTGATGTTTTGGCCTACTCCTCCTCACTGGCCTGACTTATTTGGAAGAGCTGGGAGTTACCCACGCTTCATCCCACCACACGTGACCTGCCAGTCGACTAACTGCTGAGTGGACAAAGGCGAGATGGTTGGGGGGGGGTAAAGATTTAAGAAACTTGCATCGTTCGTTTCAACTGCCGCCTAGGAAGGTTGAACCCGGTGACCTCTGGTGTGCAAGTCCAGTGTGCTAACAATGACACCCCGTCAACATCCCCGTGTTGATCGGCGACTAATGCGCTGAGTCTACTGCTAATCCACCCGGGGCCTCGTACACTTAACGAAGTTCTACGCAAGCGACAGCGGCTGTACGAAGAGACGCGATGGCGTTGTGTGCGTGGGCACAAACAGTCCCGTCCCTCTCCACGTACGGCGTGTCAAGGCAGGCCCCGTTAGCCGCCACCTCTTCAGCCTCACGCCAGCATGGCTGAACGACGAGGTGGTGTGGTCGGAAAAGCGTGAAAGACCACCTTTGTCTCCCCCGTGCTGATGTTGACGCAATGAATGCATCGGCGACTCATTTAAGGCTTCATTTGACCGAAGTAAGGCATAGGACTGGTTCGAATCTCACTCGCAGCTGATGTTAGCCGTGGTTCCAGATTCGAACGAAGGCCCCCCCGGGTTCATGGCGCGGTGCGCTAACCGCTGCACCACCACTCCCCGCAAAACAAACGCGTGGCGAAATTTGCGGAAAAAAATACCTCCCAATAAAACGTTTGCAGCATGAAATATGCTTACACAACGCTCGTCGTTTTTGAAGAACGCGATGTTCATTGTCTACATGCATACCGTATAAGCCGTAGACTTAAAGTGTTTACAGACGTGTCGTAACGTGCCCTCAAAATAAATAGATAAATATATATAATCGAGAAGGGGCTCTTACATCCCTGGCTTTTCTACGAACTGTGAAGAAGAGCCATTGCCTATAACGTCACCTATTTTTTTTTCCTTTAAAGGCCACGTGAGTGTGTTGAGTGGTTTATTTGTCATTATTTGTGCTTTGTGCACCGCTGCCAATGCAGCTGCAGCAGCATCACCAAATAAAATTTTCTAATTACGTGTCACCGGACACCCAACGCACCTTTACGAACAACGTGTACCATCTCAGGCTACGGCATTGTCCACGTGAAATATTTATTCTAAAATAATAACTAAAAAAAAAGAAACACGGGTCGAAAATGGTTGCGGTGTGGAACACGTTTCAGATAATAACAACAATACATGTAATAATGATAATGATAATAAAGGACATTAAGTCGAATGTATTATTAGAAGCTATAAGTCAAATTGTGCCAGAGGGCACTTTGGATGGGCCCATTAATGTGCTCTCCCCAGTTCTCTGCGCACTGCAATGAGATGTGGGAACATTTAGATGTTGGGTATGTGAATCCACATTGTACACTGTACTGTAATTGTGTTCTGCGCTGTGGGGAGCAGTGGTGTGTACGGTTGTAACCAAACTACCGCACAACTAAAAGCTGAGTTGGATTCTCGGCCACGGCTAAAGTCAGCGACAGGTGATAATCGAACCGGTCCTGGGGGTCCCCTCATCACCAAACCCGCACTGACCAGCGTGGTGAAGTATGCCAAAACTATCCCCTCCCTCCCCCCCGAGACAAACACAGCGTGGGGAGAGCCTCATCCAGCAGTGGATCGCCAAAAGGCTGTTCGTTTACATTCGACGGTTTATTTGCACAGGGTTGGTGTACGGTGATTTTTCTGCAATATTTTGCTGTCTTTTCTTGGATTTTCTGTTTGCACATAGTCACTTTAAGTTGTTTTCTTGTTCATGTTATTTTGTTTGTTGCGGTTGCACCCGATTCAAGAGCCGAATGGCTCACAGGGCTATACCTAATAAATGAACTTTGAACTTTGACGGTTCATTTCGTCCACCGTTTCTTTTTTTGGGCGGTAAAAATGTCGTAAAAATGTCGTATGTATGTATTTCGAACTGCTTTCGCACCAGTACGTAGCCAACCGTGATGATCGGAATTCCTCGTTGTTGTGTGCACGATTTACATAATGGTTCAGCCCCTCGGAATGTACACAGTGCAGCAGTCGATGTTCATCACTGAATCGATGATTGGCTATATTGAGAGAAATAGTAACGGTTTGAACAAACAAGCGTTGCTGACAATGATTGCAGTGGGAGTTGGATATAGGCACGCCTTATATCGGCACAGTTCGGATATAAGCAACACATTCTTACATTGCACTGGTAAGGGGAAGAAGGGGAGCTTTTAATAAAAGCTACACTGCTTCGGATATAAACACGGCTGACCTTTATCCGAAAGGGTCTGTTTATAGGCAGATTATACAGGCTTTGTATTAAAAAAAAATCTGCGTTGGTTGTGGGTTCGATCCCGACCCTAACGCTTGCTGTATATTTGGAAACAGGAGGAATTCTCCACAATCCTGGCTGTCGCCTGATGAAGCTGGTTGTAATTACCAGCAAAACTTTGTACTCGAATGATTCATGTTGTGGGTTTACCCTCCAGCACACCAGTGTGCTGATCTAGTAACTAATTGGCATGTTTTGTTTACGTGACAAACCTTACTAATAGACTTATACTCTTAGTTTTTTTCGGTAAAGTCACGTAGGTAAAAAAATATAAATAATAATAGAAATAAAATAATAAATCACGACGTTTCGGAGGCAACACAAGTCTCCGTCATCAGGTGGGACCGTCTCAGCTAAATTTACTGTATCAAGGTATTTTTTACCTACGTGACTTTACCGAAAAAACCTAACAGTATGAATCCTTGCAGTCACGAAAGCTTCAAATCTAGACTTACTAATAGACTTATCGGGTGGTGGTTGGTTTAACGACACATTTATATTTACGCAAACTAACCCCAAAAAACCTCTATTATGGATGAATATTTGGAGTTTGCGTGTTCTCCCCGTGGTCGTGCGGATATGTCTCCAAATTTAGAAACGTGCGCTTAAAGTATTTTGCTGCTGCTATAAAAATCTACACAATGATCGGCCACTTTGTTGAGTTATAATTTGTCGTGGGGTCGCTTCTGAAAAAGAACTACATAGCTTAGTGGACCTTACCTGGTAAAATAAAAAGAGTTAAACAAATAAAAATGCGTACGTGGTTTCCTATCTAAGTGCTATCCAGGTGTAGACCTGCTTAGCTTTAGAGATCTGATGAGATCGTGTGCATTCTGGGAGATTTGGTCATCGGCACTTTTTTTTTTATCCCACATTTCATCAGTCGCTTGTGTTGTAAAATGGAATTCTGAACTAAGGGTGGGTTTACGTTATTTCTGCCAGAGGATATTATTATTATTCCTTATATGTTTGCTTTTGCTAAGATATTTTATTAAAAGCATTTTTTTCCCTTTTCCAAATGAAACTCTACACCGGACCATATTCGTACATGTCCCCGTGGCAGCAAATCTGAGAGTAGTGCAAACAGCCAAATAGTATTTGAGAAAATTAAGATTCAAAGATTTTGGTGACATTGGTGGCGCGTCTGCCGCTCGTCACAGAGGCTCGTGGTGCGGATGCTGCTGCCCTAGTTAATACCGCCAGTGAATTATCATAATCACAATATGTATGTATGCTGGAGGAATCCGATGGGGCTAGAAAGCTCTTTTTCATAGATGTTCAGTAGGGGCAGCTCAGAACGTTACAGTGCAAAGTATAGGAAAGGGAAACAACTCAGTAACAAAAATATACACGAATAAAACTAGACAATAGCTTTTTTTTATCTTACCAGGTAAAGCCCACTGAGCTATTAGCTTCTTTTTCAGAAGCCACAACAAATGATAGCTCAACGGAGTGGCTTCACCGCGTGGAAATTTACAGCGGCGAAAATAATCTCAATAATATATATGGACGCACGTTGCTAAATCCGGAGGCAGAAAAAAAAACTCCACCCCCGCTGCTTCCAAGCGAACGTTGAAGACTCCGCGACGTTATTCGGAAAAACGAGGGTGGGGGCCGGCGTCACGGGCCGAGGCCGCCTGCCAATTTTTCTTTTTTAAATGCCCTCGTGAATTACTCCAATGGGTGGATGGATCCCCCCGGCTTCATAGCGACGTCGTTGCGTCACTGGCAGGGCAGACGACTATATTCTTAGTTTTTTTTCAGTAAAGTCACGTAGGTAAAAAAATTAAATTAATACAAAGTAAAATAAAATCACGACGTTTCGGAGGCAACACAAGCTTCCGTCTTCAGGTGGAACCGTCACAGCACGACTGCTGCATCAAGTAAGAGAGACCTCTCAAGTAAGAGAGACCTCTTACTTGATACTTGATACAGCGGTCGTCATCAGGAAGACGACCGCTTGTGTTGCGATCGAAACGTCATAGTTTTTTGTTATTTTCTTTCAACCTATCTACGTGACTTTACCGAAGGACCCAACGAATAGTGGTTATCCGATTGGTGAAAATGGCCCCTGTCATAGGAATGTGGAAATTATCGCTCTCTTTCGTGAACAAAATTGTGCTCACGGTTTGCTTCAAGAGTCGAGTCGTGCTCGTCCCGGAGTTTACCGTTCCGTTCGTGCCGTCCTTCCCTCTTTGTTCCGTCTCGTTTGTCCCATTGGTTTTACAGTGGCATATACAGTATGTCACATGTCCAACTGTCGTTGTATCAGACCTGATCAAATTAACCGTCCACTCCCAGTGCACTAATTTGTGCACGGCGTAATTGTCTCTTTATTTTCTCGCATATCCAACCTTTCAGCATCACTCCGTACCCGGCGAGCCATATATACGTGACCTCCCGATTAGCACGGTTGGCTACGTACGGCACGAATATAGTTCGACGCACACACACGTACGTGCCGTAATGTCCTCGCAGTCTGTGTAATCTTTGAAACAGTCAATTCGTTACCGATGCACGAGGTCAGTGCATCGTCGCGAGCGAAAGAGTCGCCTCGTGCGCGCGCGCGGCAAATCGAACCGCGGGCACCCCACGTGTCACGTCGACCGCCATTGACGCAGAGAGAGGGGGGAGGGGCCTCGCGTGACGCAACGATCGTCTGTGACGTGTGACTTGTGACGAGAGCGAGCGAGAGCCGCCAGCCAGGAGGTTGTTTAATTCTAGATTTGAAGCTTTCGTGACTGCAAGGATTCATATTCTTAGGTTTTTTCGGTAAAGTCACGTAGGTAAAAAAAAATTTAAATTAATAAAAGTAAAATAAAAATAAAATACAAATATTTTTTTTTATTAAATTTTACTTTTATCATTTTTTTACCTAATTAATAAAAGTAAAATAAAATAAAAATAAAATATTTTTATTTTATTTTTATTTTACTTTTATTAATTTTAAAATAATTTTACCTACGTGACTTACCGAAAAAACCTAAGAATATGAATAGGAGGTTGTTTGTAAGCATGTGGCGAGCCTCAGCGATCCTCGCTCCACTTTTTTAAGCCTGAAGTCCGCGGGAATCTCGCGCACCACTCGGCTCGGGTCGAGCAGAAAAAAAAAGTCGAGCTGGGGGTTTAGGGGCCTCAAAAGCGGCACTCAGAGGGGGATCCAGATTCATGAAGAAGAAGGAAGAAATAAATAAATAAATTGGGGTTCATCATATAGCAGCTCCAATGAAACATAAACTAAAAACAAATAACGAACGTGAGCAGCCAAATCAACGCCCGCGTCTCTATCTTGTCTGTGTCCGCTCTCCTCTCGTCTCACTACATCTCTCTCTGCTGTCTATAATCTCTTCTGTCATCTAAATAAGATTTGTTTTATTGAAAGAAGTGGGCGGAGGGGGGAGATGTAGGTGGGGGAGGGGGGCCCGTGGGGGGCCGCCCGCCCAGCCCCCCAAATACATTTCCGCTTCAGCTACGCCGTACGCGCCAGCTCCCCCGCGACGTTCGCGTGAAGACGACGTCGACGACTGTGGCGGAAGTCTTTGGCTGTCCGAATCGTCTCTTAGAAGGGCGACGTTTCGGCGCGCCGCGCGACTCCGAACACGGTCAGATCGTTGCGACCTTCTCCGAGCACCGCCGCGTGCAATTGCTGCCAATTCCCTTTCAACACCCCAGAGCCGCCCTTCCCATGCACTCTGATCTTGTGACATCCTTTATCCAGCGGGGATATATTTCCAAGCACATGTGTGTTCAATTTTACAAGAATCTTATTTTAACTCTCCTCTACCCCCACCCCTCCCCTCCTCTCTCTCTCTCTTCCTTCCTCCTTTGCTTCCTTCCGACATATTTATTTTTAAAATATTTTTTTATTCTTCTTTCTCCTCCCAATTATTATCTGATGTGAGGTACCGTAATTGAAGAATGTTGTGCAAACTTGCAACGTATTTATATATGTAAAGTAGCCCACAAATTGACCTACTTGGCATTTCTAATTATATTCTTCGAATTCAAAACGTTCGTCGGAGGAGGAGGAAAAAAATGAAAGGCCAAAGTGTCTCTGTATTGTCATTGAAATGTCCAGACGAGCCCCATGTCCAACAGCATTGTATCTGTGTGCCGGTTCGTGAGGGGTCACGGACAGCCTTGAGTGTGGCAGGGGACGGAGGTCACGCAAAGGACAAGGGACCCGAGGAATCACTATAGAAGGGCGCTGGCAATGAAGGCGCGCACAAGGGATAGGGGACTGGGAATTGGGAGTGGGGGGGGGGGCAAAGAGATAGAGACTGACGGAGAGAGAGGAGAGGGCGAGAGAGGGTTTGTAAGGAGCAGAGGGGGAGGGGAGAGAGAGGGTAGAGAGGCTTCATAAGGAGGAGAGGGGAGGAGGAGGAGGGATATAATGAGAGGGTTGTATAAGGAGGAGGCAAGGAGAGAAGGGTTTATGAGGAGGGTGAGAGAGGGGATGTAAGGAGGTGAGAGACGAGGCTGAGTCAACCCCGGCGTTGGTGTCCTACAAGTGTCCGTGGTGGTGTTGATCGGAGGAATAAAGATCCCTGAGCAGGACGGCTGGAGTGGTGGGCTCCCTTTACACACGTGCACAAGCCAGTCCAGGATCCTGTGTGTGAGGACGTTGACAGTTCGCTACAGACCCACGGCAATGACTTGATCTCAAATATTCTTACATATAAAGATGTGATTTTTAACTGCGCAAACACGAGTGGCGGACGGCAATGGCGCAAAGGGTTGGGGCGCTGGCTACACCGCGTTTGATATCTGGCAACGGCCAACATCGGTGGCGAGCGACGATTCTGAACGATGTTCCTGGTCACTCGCCCGCTTCCCAGCAAACCCCACGCTGGTCAGCGCGGCGAAGTTACCGGTCAAGCAAAGGCCCCTTTGCGGACACGGCGCCGTGGGGATGCTCTCACCCAGCGGTTGGAGATGCAAATTGTGACCATCGTCGTGATTATTGTTCGCGCACAAACAATAATGAATACATCAAAAGTGTAAATCGTCGTTTAATCCATATATTAGTTTGTTTGTTGCACCTCCGTTCGTGCAAAATGCATCTCAAGATTTGCAACGCGCACATTTATCGCCTGGCGGTGCGGAACACCACAGACAAGTGGGGAGGTCGCCTGTAACGGTCCCAACCATTGCCCAAGCTCTGTGGCCCTACATTGGAGTTAAACGACTTATTTGGTGATCCTGCTATATTGGGGTGTTTGGCCAACTCCATTCATGAGTAAACCAGAAAACCCACGCACACGAGAGGGCGGCAGCACGCAATCCCCGTTACGAAATAGGAATGAACCCACTTGCTGTACCGTCTTAATACCCTGGGCAAGCCAGGAGATCGTGACCTCGACGCCCATGGGTAAGCGAGGGAGTCGCGCGACATCCCCGCGGTGATCCACCAACCTTAGCCGCTGTACGTCCGTGGAACTTCTTTCGCACCGTGCGTAGCCAACCGCACTATTCGGAGGTACGGGGGGAGGGAAGGACAACGAACTAAACACACAAAAAGCAGTTCTAGAGAAATTAGTTGTCAACGCTGGACTACAGCAGGCGGCGGTGGCGGCCGTGCAGCGACGTAGCCCCGAGCGCCCGGCGAGGCGACAAGTGACACAAGCTACGCTCCAAATGAGACGAACCTTGTTGGGCAGCAGAAATATTTGGAGGGCAGTGGTAGGGAAGTGGGAGGGAGCGGTAGGGAAGGTGGATACAACTAGATTGAAAACTAATTTATTTAAAACTGAATTTTGTGTTTAGTTTAGTTTTTCTCCCCCAACGCGTACCTCCGATTAGCACGGTTTGGCTACGTACAGGTGTGAAAGAAGTTCTACATACATACGTACATACGACAATCAATTGCTGCTTATTATTATAATACGCGTCAACGTGTCACGTGAAGCCACCGTGAAGTTCTAGATAAACAACCACATTTTGATTGGTAACAAAAACAACACATTTTGACCACCGCCCAATGCTTCGCCGTGTGCAATCGTAATGTGACGTTACATTTCAAGAGCGCATCAACGAGGCGAACAATGTCCAAGACGCTCCACAGTCCCACGTCGGTCTAACTAACGTCCCCTTGCTAACGCGGGCACAGCCACCACCGGCGCAAACGCCAGGACGTGTCCCCAGCGTGTGTCTGTGATGATGGCAGGCAAAGTCCGAAGACGAAGTAACATGGACCAAGTCCGGCGGGGGAAATGGCACAGGGTTCAGGCCCTGCGATCGCTCACTCACGCCACTGGTGGCAGAAAGGGCCTCTACTAGAGGGAGGTCCAGAGGGCCTTCACCCAGTGTCAGATTATCCTAGTAGCAAAAGTAGCTACATGTGTAGTAGCTACGGGCCCCGCACTTTCAACGGCCCAGCTCTAAATGCTTTCAATTCCGGTTCAGTGATTCTGCACTTGCTCTATTACTATAGTACTATACCGCCTTCAACTTTTACGAACGACTGGGTGTTTAAGGTGAGCGATATGTTGTATTATCTGGCTGTATAGCAAATGAAAACATACAATTACTTTACTATGCAAGTAAAAAATGTTGTGTTTTAATATTTACGTGTTTTTTATTTATTTAGGGCCCCTTTATAACATCATGCTACAGGCCCCGTACTAGCTTCATCTGGCACTGCCCCCTCCTGCAGGCAATTTTGTTTCTTCAAGCTATCCTTCCACGCTCGCCAGATACCCTGTTATGGAGCGGGTACACACACACTTTACCCCACCGCACGCGAGCTGCCAGGTGGGCAATTTAAGCAACTTGCCCCTCTGTTTTGATTCACAGAAAGAAAGAAAACGCCGACCTGTTCGTTAATAACACTGCCTACAAAGGGAACATTAACAATAGACACATTTATATAACAGGGAACGTTTCGGCAATGCCCCTTCTTCATAACACCCAATCAACGAAGCCAGAGAGATAGCGTGGATGAGAGTTGGTGCCTGCACATTGCACACGTGGGAGACAATTGAACATTGTTTGTTTATTTGTTTTTTTATTAATTAACAGTTTCAAAATTGGCTAATTCATAGTTACATATCAGTAGCTTAGAAGTAACAGGGACAAGTGCCGTGCTGGGAGATGGGGTCGAATCGGTTGCCTCGGGATTGCAAGTCCGGTGTGCTGAACAATTGTGCCACCGTGACATCTACTTTGGTGTTAACTCGTTAAAAAAATGCGCCCCCCACCCCACCATCGCCCCCCCCCCCTCAACCAAAATCACCTCTTGTTTCTAAAGACCGTGTGCCACATTTGTACAGCATTCTCAAGCCAGGCACGCTTCACTCTGGCCGATATTTCGGTTTATTTCACAATTCGGTACGAGCGAAATAAACAATGAAGCTGCAGAATTATTCTTCTATTTTTGTGGCGCTGAATTCAGCGTGAAGACCGTGACATTTAACGCAACATTAACCGGCATATTATTTAAATTTTGACTCGGCTTATAATTAATCCCTTAGTGTTTAGGCTAAAAGCTACGTCTCAACATTGTTTTAATGTACAACAAAGCAAGTGCGAGCCATTGCGTGTCCGCGCGTCTGTCCGCCGCGTGCGTCTTTGTATAACTTGGGGGAGCGGTGGCACGGAGGTCAACGCCGCACTGACGCCACGAACCAGGCCGCCCGAGTTCGACTCCCGCTCGCGTCCGTTAACGGCGGCGAGCTTTTTGAACCGGTCCTGGACCACACTCCAGGTCGACTCAGCCTTAACATTCGTACTTCCGCACTGGGAAGACAAAGGCGGTCGGGCATGGCGCTTGTCCAAGCACCCCCTCGTGACGTCATGGTGTTTTGCTAGCAGCACTTGCTCCAGCAGTCTTGTTAAAGGCTACACGGGGGACCTTTGTCTTTGCGTATAACTGGCCTTTGTAGAAGCTCACTAACAGTTTTGCATGACAGCCTATCATCTCCCCAGTGCCAATGGTTGAAACACTGCACCAGGCGCTCATTTAAGGCTGAGATGCCTATGACCTTCTCAGATAATCACTCCCCGCTGATTTTAGCCATGGCCGGGAATCAAACTCAGGTCCCCAGGTTCATAGTGGAGTGTGCTCACCACTACGTTGCCGCTCCCCCGACAAGCAGACAAAGGCAAAAATCCCCCTATAGCCATATGGACTGTGGGGGCAAGTGCTGTTAGTGAGCACCTATGGTGGCCAGCACCACGCACGGTCGCCTTTGTCTCCCTCGTGCTGATGTTTCCACACTGCACCAGGTACTTATTTAATGCTGAGTCAATATAGGGACACACACACACCTACATGTGTAGCCATGTGTGCGTGGGGAACATATTTGGAGCTGTGGTGCTGGCGGTGGTGATGGTGGAGGTAATGATTGTGGTGGTGATGATGATGATGGTTGTGGTGATGGTGATGTTGGTGGTCATGATTGTGGTGGTGATGGTGGTGGTGATGGTGGTGATTGTGGTGGTGATGGTGGTAATGGTGGTGATGGTGGTGATTATTGTGGTGGTGGTGGTGGTGATGATTGTGGTGGTTGTGGTGATGGTAGTGATGTTGGTGGTGATGATTGTGGTGGTGGTGATGGTAGTAATGATTGTGGTGGTGATGGTGGTGATGGTTGTGGTGATGGTGGTGGTGATGATTGTGGAGGTGATGTTGGTGATGGTGATGATGATGGTGGTGGTGATGGTGGTGGTGATGGAGGTGGTTGTGATGGTGGTAATGGTGGTGGTGATGGTGATGGCAGGGGTGGTTCCCACCCACCTCCCACCCGCGGCTTGGTCTATGCATTTTAAAATCTTCAATCGCTCGAATGCATCTCAAACACAGCGGAGAGGGGGGTCACGCCACGCCGTTGATTTCCTACGGCCGCCGCCGGTGATTGGATTTCACGACCGGACCAATCCATCGATTATCAGATTGATTCATTGCCGCTTAATGGATACGGCCCCGCATTTTTAATAGCGCCGCCGTCGCCGCCGCCGCTACCGCTGTGAGACCGCGCCAGGGCACCACGGATAGCGCTGCGGTGTAACGGTTCGCGCACCGGACTTGCAACCCAAAGGTCACCACACCGCATAGATCCGATCCGACGATCCACGTGGCGGTGGAAACAATTTGGGGGTTGGGAAGCAAGTTTCTTGAATTCCACCCGCAGTGGCATGAGCGGGTAAATCCGCGCACCACCGATTTGCACGGTCGGCTACGTAAGGTGCAAAAGAAGTTCAACATACACACGTACATTTGCTGTGAAAGTGACAGTCGTCACGACGGTAGGGAAAAGACCAATTATCCTGGTTAGCCCTGTTCATTATCATCCTGATCATCGTAGTCATCACCACCACCACCACCACTAATTTTGAATGCATAACGTGGGTGTAAACGCGCAAACTACAAAGCACATTAGCAACTTTCTGCTTTTAATAAGGGATGATTTTCTTTCATGGCCTGAGTTTGATTCCGGGCTGTGGCTAACATCATTTGGGCGAGTCTCATCTGCAGTGGGCCTGGCTCTCATCTTCTTCACCAACCTACACTGAGCCAGTGTGACGAAGTATGGTCAAACAAACCCCCGTGACTGCCCATGGCGTGGAGTCGCCTTCATCCAGCAATGGCTAAACAAAGGGCTCTCTATGTGTATATATATAAAACTGGGATATTATAATGCAATTTAACTACAATAATGATGGAAAACCCGTGCGGCCAATAGCAACCCATAAAGCCACATAATGCCACCAATGTTGTCGTCCGTAACAATAAATATTTGGTTAAGGCCCATTCTCCATAGAAAGGTCAAATTTGCAATATCAGCAAAGACGTTTTTTTAAAATATATGTAATGAAAACCGGCCTCAAAACACCGCCACATCGCAGGATCGGTGGCATCCAAATTTCTCACTCCCTTTCGCGTTGCGTGCAAACACGCGCGTCTGTATGCGTGTTGTGCATGCACATGGCATAATTCATGCCAGAACATATAGTCAATAGTAATTACAATATAGGCTAAATAATAAATGAGAGAAATAATCCTTTCTCATGAGTAGAATATTATGCGCCAGTGTTACATCCAAAATACAAATTATTGAAATAAAATAAAATAAACCCACATGGCAAAAAGTAGATTGTAAAAATATGTAATAGTGCTGACAACCATAAATATGTTATCCCTGCCAAAGGGACAACAAATCTCAGTGTACTAACGCCTTGTTAACTAAAGGGCGCCAGTTACACGAGTGTGTACGCGTATTTTCGTGCACACACGTGCAGTGAATCAACTGCCCTTATTATTCATAACCAGTTGGGCACCAACTGAGACCATTCCCTTGCAAGCGAGATCACAAAAGAGACTCAACGGACGAGGAAGAGAACAGGACAGCTCTCTCCGGCACGATGTCCGACGTTTTCGCTTCGCCGCGCTGGGAGCGGAACGTCGGAACACCGTGTCGTTTCGGCAGTGGGGTCACGTTTCGAGGATCGTGGCTTCGCTCGGATGTGGATCAAAAGGGTAAGCCACCTGCCATTAAAAACCTGGGCTCTCTGGTGTAGCGGATTGATAGCCTCATCCCAGTCACCAATGACTACACCACCAACAACAACACAACAAGAAACCACGTTAATGTTGGTCCTGCCCATCATGCAGAACAAGATGCGCTGCACCCAGCAAACACACAACGGAGCGTTTTTTTCCCCCGGATACAACTATGAAAGCCTTGCGCGGTGGTAAGGAAGACCAATGCGTTACTACACAACAACAAAAACCGCTTACGTGGCAATGTGTGTCCAGTTTACAGGTTTATTCCTCAATTCTTTAACATACTGCCACGCTGCCTCATTAAAGGTCCTCGGTTCGGTGCACCTCGTGCCCGTGCGTGTATTTTTTTTGTCCTTCAATAAATCCCAAAAATCCCAGGAATTTAAGAGCGGCTTTTAAAGAGAGGCCGGTGGCCCTCACCCCGGCAATATTCATTCATTCACCTTGCCCCGGGAAGGTCACCCACGGTTTAGCTTCGGCATTCATCCAAGCGTTTAAAATAATCAACTCACTACTCCCCCCCCCACATACACCCATCCACCCCCATAGGCTTCCTTTGGCTGTCTCTCTCACTCTTTCTCCACCGGACACTTAAAAATAATGAATAACAACTGGCCACGAATTACTGGCACACGCGAGCTAAATATAAAGCGTTTTTAATTCAATACAACGACTTAAATTACATTACTTCTCGTAACGATAAACACACGTTTCTCCCATGAACAGTTCGCTTGTGCCGAGATTAACACATTTTTGCAGCCTTCGGCCGTGTGTTTCCATGTTTGCGTGTGTGTGCGCACGCATCTGTGTTTGCGAATGTGGTATCAATCACTCGATCAATATTTCAAAAAAATCACAAGATGATCGGAGTGCTTGTACACATGATGATAATACTTGCAAAAAACTGATCCCCCTATCGAGCCTTTAACAGACTATAGGGGCAAGTGCTGTTAGTGACCGCATATGAACACCACACTCGGCCGCCTTTGTCTCCCCTGTGCTGATATACACCACACTAAGTACTAATTAAAGGCTGCATCGACCTAGGGGAGGCCCGGGACCGGTTCAGATATTTTCTATTGTTATTGGCCCATGAGCGGAAATCGAACTTAGCTTCCCAGCTACATAGAGCAATACAGCGCTAACCACTGTGCCAGTACTTTCCACGTAATAATAAACTCCGGTGGCCATGAAGTAGCGGTGATGTCTTCACGGCGCTTGTGCCATGCTATGTGCGCCTTGAGGCCACGTCAAATATCGAAGGCTCACTGGCAGGTCATGGGATAGACCCAGGTGTTATGGGGAGACTGAGATGACTGAAAGATGCACCACCTGTACTCCCTACTGTGCCACCTCGCAGCGTTTTAGGCACCTGGCGCTCCACTCATTGTTGTGAGCGTCGCTCATCCGCCCTCCGTTGTTGCTGGAGGGCGACTGCCTCCAACTGCCCAGTCGCGTCCTTCACGAGCCGATCATTGGCAAGTCCACTCAACTCCACATCCTCCGGTACCGCATCAGTCCATCTCTTCTCTAGCCCGTATCGGGCTCGTTTAGCCTCCTCGATCCAGCCAAACAAAAGGTGCTTGCGCCCGAGGTAGCTGGGCATGTGGTCTACATGACCCAGCCAACGTAGCCTCGCCTGCCGGAGGAGCTCACGGATGATGGGACTGTGTCCATATCTCTCAAGGATATATGAGCTGCTCACACAATCCGGTCTGGTTAAACCCAGGATGGACCGTGGGCAGGCTAGCCTGAATGTTTCAAAACGGCACGGATGTTCTTTCAAAGGGCTCCACGTTTCGCAAGCTTATAGAATAAATAACACACACATTGACACGCCTGAATTAAATATCAGGCACACTGATTATCATGCATATGTTTATCCTCAATAATATGAATGTACATCCCTTTAGTAAATCCACTTGGATAGAGGAATCTGCACGCGGTATCGATATTCGGGGTGTTTTGGCCATACTTCACCACACAGGCAAAGGCCGGTTCAGATACCACTCTCACTGACGTTGGCTGTGGCAAGGGGAATCGAACTCAAGCCGACGCACTTCAACAGATAGCGCAGCGTGCGAACCACTGCGCCACCGCTCCTCCGCCATGCGTTAATTGTTACGCATTGAAGTTGTACTCCCATTAATAGACTACTTGCATAAAAAAAAATACCCTTGAATATGAACAGTACGTGCAGCACATGATGAGTGATTGACGTAAGACCTGACCGTATTTCTGTATACAAAACGCGCGCATTATAACGCACGCGCGCACTGATGGAATACCGTAATGCCCGCGATGCACGCGCAACGCGATCAATTAATGAGGCAGACGAGCTTAATGACGGTGCTCTTCTGTGCGACCACGCACCCGGCGTCTGGCCCCTCCAGTCCTATAAAGGCGACGACATCGGCGTGGACAGAGAGAGGCGGAGAGGCGCGTCATCTCAACTCTCTTGCCTGCTGAGCAATGAGCGACGCTGCTAACAGAAACGCTCGGAGCGCGGTCCCCATTTCAAAATGACACAAGACTAATCACGTGATGCTGGTGCACAAGAACAAATAATGACACCGTGGCCTTGAAAGAAAAAATATACAAATGGTAGGGCGACGTTTCGAGCAACAACCCTTGATATTTTGTGCTGTGAATAAGTGGCGTGTGTCCCACCAACGTCGCCTTAAACGTTGTTGCATGTTGCCCCCCCACCACCACGCCCCACTCCGTGGGCTTCCTACGCTCATCAATTAGCTGAAAACATCTTCATATGTCGAGAAATTCAGAGCTTGGTCAACATGTTTGTCAGCGCCGTCTCACCGCCCGGCTGTTGCCCTTCCAGCTTGTCACTGTAGTTTGTTCATGGGCTGTATGCGAGATGCAGTTTTGCATGACCGACACTTTACAAATATTATAATAAAACTAAACATCATTATTATTGACAAACGTGTTCATTGTATCCCCCACCGTCCCCGCCTCCGCCCTGTTCCTAAGTGTCATCTCAAAGGTAGAAGAAGAACCTCCCTCGTAATCGCATCAGCACCTCGCCACGCCGCTGCCCCCAACAAACCTCACCCCCCCCTCCTCCTGCCCGCAGCGAGAGCCTCTTGGGCAGCAACACAAAGCGGACCTCTAAGAACGCGAGCTGACGTCACGTGCCGCTGCCCACTGCGTTCAGGGGACGGATTCGCATTGATATCAGCGGCCGTCAAACGCATCTCCAAAGACAAAGATGCCCCGTATAGCCTTGGCAGACTGTAGGGGCAAGTGCTTTTAGCGAGCACCTATGAAGGCCGGCACGGCACACGAGGGGGTGGGTGGCCAACACCATGCCAGGCCGCCTTTGTCTCCCCAGTGGCGACGTTTTTACGCATCGCACTAGGTTCTCAATTGAGGCTGAGTCGACCTAGGGGAGGCCCAGGACAGGTTCAGATAATCGTCTCCGGTCTTGGCCGTGAGCGAGAATCGAACCCGCTGCACTACCGCTTCTCCGCACACACACACGCAGCACAACAGAAGCCGGAAAAGATGATGGTGGCGGCTGGGATAGGTTAACCCCCCCCCTCCCCCTACTTCTCTGCCCCCCACTTCCTAAAACCTCAGCCCCACCCGCGCCCCCCCTCCCCCCCCATTGAATTGCTTATAGTCAAGTCAAAATACAATTAGACGAGGGGCATCACACTGCTATGCCCATTCACACAGCGGGTGACAGCGAGAGAGCAGAATGCACAATAGGCAAAATCAGATCGCGTCGTTACTCATTCTGGCGAGGGTTTAATATTTATTTACAGGTTTTTGTTGTTGCTGTTGTTGTTGTCTTAACTGTGCCATGTCCAACCCCCCCCTCCTCCTCCACCCCACCCCAAAATTGACCGTGTCACGTCGGGCACGAGGTTTGTGTGGCAGTACTCTTGTGCAGGTATAGGACCCATTCAGGTGTCATTCGCCACTTCTTCCGCACGGCTGATGTAGACGCAGAGCAACAACCAAAATTTCACATCAAAGGCGGTTAAAGCCGGATAATTCGCCACTCGTCGTAGCCGTGGCCGAGACTCGAACTTGGCTGGTCATTTTCGGAGCGCAGTGCTCGAAAGCATCGCGCAACGCGAGGCCGTTAGCGAGCACCCCCAGCCGGCTTCATCTCCCCGTTTGCCGATGTTGCTCACGCCGTCACCCCGGGGCACTAACTTTAGACTGAGTGGAACAACGAGAAGTTCCAAGCCACGTTCAAATTCCATCTGCCAATGGCGTTGATACATTTCAACGGTGCTAATATTATAATGTCCGACAGCGCAGCCACAGGCCCGCATCACATGGCACGCTCGTGTCGTGTTTGTCCACCGTTCGTTGTTGCCACGTTCTGCATGTACTGTGCGTTGAACTTCTTTCGCACCGTACGTAGCCAAGCGTGCTAATCCCCGCTCCGACTGGATACCTGTGGAACCGAGCCGTGCGGGCACATCGGATTTCTCGAGTATAAATAAATATTCTGATGAGTCTGACACAGTCGATGTTAAACAACTCTTGTGAAACGACTGCTCGACGCTAATCAGAACGAGAAAAGGGTGCGATCTTTCCGTGCGTGTATCGTGTTCCATCTGCGCTCGATCTCGCTCCGCCCGCATGCGTGAGCAAAGCTCGCGATGCCCTTCGTGTGATTGTATCTTTTGACTCGATTACAAGAATTTAGCAGGGAGTCTATGGGGATGGCTCTTGGGTCTTCAATCGCCAGTGGGGCTGCGCTGTACGGTATGATATGCCGCCACGTACGAACACCGCTGTTAATGCGTCGTGAGTGCAATAATCTGAGAGCAATATTGCAGTGCAATGACTCATCGGCTGACGTTAATTGCAACGCGCCTTGTGTTCGGAACCAATTCGAACGTGCTATCGTTAACTGTCGTAAGCCGAGGAACACGTGGGCACGGACACGTTGTGTGGCACGTGTGCACATGACACATCGAGTGGCACGTGTGGGCAGCAGTCATCGACAGGATCGGGGATTACACCCCGAATGTCCGACGTGGTGAGACCTCGTAAGCGAAGTATTATTTTAAAAACCCGGTCAGTACGAGGATGCATGGAGAGGTCGAGGCTTGCCAGGCTAGGGGGGTGCTGTGAAGTGAGGCCAGGAGGTCTGATGGCAGTGATGAGTGTCACCCCATCGTATGCAGCGCGGTGCTTGCTGGGTTCTCTCAGTGATGAGTGACACCCCATCGTATGCAGCGCGGTGCTTGCTGGGTTCTCTCCGGACACCTCGGGGATTCGTCCCGCAAGAAGTCAAAACTCTCATTCATGGATGTGACTCAAACATCCCAATGTGGCAGGATTCTCCTGAAACACAGTCTTTCGGCTCATCGGGGCTTTCCAAGTTAAGATTAATTGAATGTTATTATAAATTTAGTTTATATAGAACGTCATGGCAATATGACCTGTTGTGTGATCAAAATATCTGTTATTGGATGAAGGCATCCACTAGTCGCGTCGGCCATGAAGAGTCGTCTGACCATACTTCACCACGCTGGCCAATGCGGATCGGTGATTTTTTTTGTACGGGGGAGAATTGGGAGGAGTAAATCCTTGGCCAGGCGATCAGAGCGCTGGACTGGCATTGCTGAGATCCTGAGCATGATGGATTCGGGCAAACGTGACCTAAAAAACCACCTCGTTTCTGCACTCACGTTGTCTAAATTCGACCTCTGACAATGAATACCGTATGTCGATTTGATTATCGTGCGAGGAGCATTTCTCGCGTGTGCAGAGAGATGGGAAGGGAGTGTTGCCCCTCCAAGCCACGTGGACGGACCAGAGGAGGGTCGCTTAAAGTGAACTCCGAGGCAGCTCTATGATGTCCGCTTCCACGGGCTGCTCCGCGAGGGATCCGAATGGATTACTCTGGTCAACACATTTTTTCTGGCATAAGGTATTCCAACGGTTTTAATGTAATTTTGGGGTGCTGATTCCAAATCTGGCATCAGTTGTTATCTATCACATCAGGTTTTTGAGATATCAAATATAGCATTTTCAATAAAAACTGCAGAAGAAAAATATTTAATAAATGTGGATATCTACATAAAATGATGTTATAAACACACTATTCTAAAATACAGTACCATATTTTAACACTAAAGCAGTCACTGACTCGCAACAACTTGCAATCATAAGTGACACAGTTAATTTCGGGTAAAATCAATGAAAATGGGGTATGCCGATAGCATAAAAATGAGATGTGATAGAGCAAATCTGAGATCAGATTTGGAATCAGCACCCTGAAATTAGTCTAAAACAGCTGCAAAAATCCAGGCCAGAAAAAAAAATGTTGTTGACTAGTGTTATCTCTGTCTCATCCGCAACGTGACGTCGATAACACACAATATTTATCAAATAAATGAATAAAAACGCACAACGGGTGGGTGGTATGACAATTAAAACACGGGTAGTCGTGCACTGCCAGAGCAATCCGACTGCGCCAATGCATTAGAGCGGTTGAACTTATCTTGTTGTTGTTGTTGTTTGTTACGAGTCCAGCCGCAGTGTTGCGCCCCCTCGAGATGGCGATGCCAAATAGCGCGCGCGCCGCACGACGTCGCTCGGCCCTACAGAGTCCCTTTAAATGTCAGCCGGGTTATTTTAGTCAAAGGAGCGCGAGCATTTTGTTGATGTCATCGCGTGACTGACAGCCGGACTATTCTAACAAAGACAAAGATCCTCCGTGTAGCCTTAGCAGACTGTTTGGGCAAGTGCTGTTCGCGAGCACCTGTGAAGGCCGGAACAGTACACGAGTGGGGGTGGGTGGGCCAGCACCACGCCCGACCGCCTTTGTCTCCCCAGTGCCGATGTTTACCACACATCACACCAGTTACTCATTTGAGGCTGAGTCGACCTAGGGGACGGCCCAGGATCGGTTCAAATAATCGTCACTGGTGTTGGCCATGAGCGGGAATTGAACTTGGGTCGCCGGGTTTGTAGCGCAGCGCGCTAACCACTCCGCCACCGCTCCCCACTACAAACAGGAGGGGAAAGCCCTACTGAGGGGGGGGGGCAAAGGCGGCATTCTTAGCGGGTAATCGTCTAATATTGAATCTGAGTCAAACCCATATCACTCGCCCAATGCACTTCTCTCGCACCGTACGTAGCCAACCGCGCTTATCGGCGGCGCGAACGTGGCCGCGAACCGAACTTTGTGTTGCGGGATTCACAGCTGACACACACACACAGAAGCAAATATATACGACACTGTATATAACATTTAAACATACACACACAAACACGTGCGCGTGTTACACTCGGAAGCATGCCCCCCCCCCCCCCACCGGTTATATTTAAAGGGACAGCGTCGCTCACGGACGCCTCCATTCAGGAATAAATGCGGTGCGCTTTACGTGTAAGTGCACAGGATGCCCTTGGGATTAACTGGGTGCAATGACTAAACATACCCCCCCCCCGCTCCCCCCACCACCCCCACCAGAACCACACAGCCCCCCCCCCGTCCTCCTCCCGCTCCAAGCGCACCTTAAAGGCACCCTGGCGACACACCGGCGTGGGTCGCACCCCCCCCCCCCTGATTCAGCGACCCCACCGAAACCCGGCCAGGCAAGCACGGCTGCGCTGCTCTATAACAGTGATCACTCACTCACTCAGCCCCTCCCGCTCACTCACTCACTCAGCCCCTCCCGCTCACTCACTCACTCAGCCCCGAGCCCGTGCCGCGTTCGTCGCCCACGTTAATGGATGGGGGAGAAGGAGGGGGGTTGCCCGGGTTAGGCAGCGATGGAGATGGAGCGATGGAATGGGCTTGTGCTGCAGCAGGGTCTCTGACACGTGGGTTGTCGACAACGCACGGAGCGCGAAGAGATGGCGACGCCTTTCGGGGAAGACTTGGGTGGAGTGATCATGGCTGATGGTGACGATGATGATGCTGGCGATGTGCTGATGATGAAGAGTGCAATGCGCACGTGGTTGACAATGTGTTACGGACGTGCAGTGCGGTAGCTACAATGCCACGGGTACTGTAACGTATCGACTGCAGTGGTGTTGTGCATTGGTAGCGCACGCACGAATAGGTGTTGCGATGCTTAATCACGTAATCATCAGCGGCGATTAATCCAATGGTGGATGAATATCCTCGCTATCTCTCCGTTGTAAGAATATACAGTACTTTACCGCATCGCGTCTGTCTAGCACTAACGGGTTATTTTTGTTTTGTCATCTTGCACATTGTTAAAGATTGCGTTAAATTCAAGAAGGCTACCCAACGAACCCTCCACCCCTCCCGTGATAGGACATTGGCCCCTTAACGCACCGAGTGTCCGCTCCTCTCCCCCCTCACTGCTAAACTGCGCGGTTTTCCAAGTGACGTATGGATTGTAACAATGCAGAGATAAGATGCATTTTATGCAGCCGAAACTAAACGCAGCCATCCGAACGCCTATAACCAACACGCACTGACATCTTACGTTCTGCAATCGGCGCCCGCTGTGTTGTACCGTACCAGGGCGTTCTTTAACGCGTACACAAGACGGCATCTACTAAATAGGGTAACGACGACTCCTTCCCCACGACGAACGAACATTGCCCCCGAAACGTCGCCCATTAAACATGTTTTGTTCTTGCAAAGCCACAGTGTTGTTTCTGTTAACGACTGTGTTGTGTTTATTGTGTTTGTGCGCGGCTGCCCTTCGCAGCAGCACCAGATACAATGAAAACAATGACTCGCAACCGTGGTACAGTATTGTGTAGACTGCGTGCGCTTTATGTAACACGTACAGCGGCAATCTGATGTGATTATCATTGAACGCACGGGGGAATTGGGAACGCGACCGACATGGCTCTGACGTCCCACCGAGGAGACGGAGCGATTAAATCAGCTTGTGTGTGCCTGCTGCCAGATGGATGATGGTGATGATGATGTTGATGATGATTATAATGATCACAACGGACGGATAGTAAGAGACTGTGACGGCGTGGAAGGATGCCGTCGTCCAGCAGCGGATTGATCATGACCGATGATGACGATATGCTGTGTGTGCTTTACGCGTGTGTTGATCATAGCCCGTGACTGAGCACCGTACGATGGAACACACGCGTAGCAGCGTCGTCACCATCGTACAACATAGCGAGTTGGCGAGCCTAAAGCGATCGCTTAAGGAAGCCTTAAATCGCTACGAAACGGATGAAACTTTATATAAGTGCGTGTGCATTTCACACGTGTGTGTGCGCGATGGACGAATACACGATGTGGTGTGCGCGTGTGTACACGTGTGTGTGTGTACACGTGTGTGCGTAACAGACAATCGTGCTTGTGTGTGTGTGTGATCGACGTGTGTACACGATGTGGTGTGCGCGTGTACACACGTGTGCGCGCGCGCGTGGTAGAATCTGTGCACACTCGCGCGATGGACATGTACACGAGACGGCGTGAGTGTGCGCTTGTGTGTACACGCGAATGCACAAGCACGCGCGCGCGCGCGTGTAAGACGGGGAATCCGCGCGCGCCCGCAACACGGAGCGTGTACACGTTGACGTGGTGAGTACGCGCGCGTGTGCGTGCGCGTGCACGTGTGTCTCCGCGTACGCACCGGAGAGGCAGAGTGCGCGACTGCTTACCTTGAGCGAGTAGCTGACGCCTACTTCTCCATGCGAAATATCGTTTGTAAAAGATTATGTTCAAATGAATAATGAAGAATTCCCGCATGATTAACTCGTAATGCGGTGCATTCCGAGTTTGTGGGACGTCGTGGGGGGGGTGAGGGTGATGGGGTTGGTGGTGGTGGGGGGGATGATGTTGATGATGGAGGGGGGAGGGGTAAGGGGGGGGTTGGTTGGTCCCTTCACGGATGAGACAAGATCAGTCAACTCGCAACACTCGCTCACTCGACACCAAAAGTGGAGCACGCAGTTTTCGCAGCGCGAAAATGACGGAGCGAGCCGGAGGGCCCAGCAACTTCGACTGGCTGTGTAGCTGCGCTCAAAGAATAAGTGTGTTTTTTATTTTTTATTTTTATTATCATCAGACAAACCCCCCCTACCTACCCCACCCCACCCCATCACCCCCCCAACCCAGCCTGTCCCAGCCCGGCTGGTGTACCCCCACCCACTCAGCCACCAAAGCACAAACACGCCAACCAACCCACCCCTGCGTTCGAATGGGTCAGCCCTTGCCATTAAAAAGCCTTCCATTGTCTCGCTATAAAATTGCACATCAATAGATGGGAGCGCGTTGAATATAGCGCAGCACGCAATAACTTGTTTATGTTTCAAAATAGTTGATCCTTTGCCAGGATTGCTTTGGCTTAACCAAACAGAGGCGGCTGTACAAGGGCGTGTAGGACCGTTTTTTTCATTATATATACAAAAGACAAAACAGACCCCGGGCTCCCCGCCTCCACCGCCAACCCATACCCCACCGTACGCTTACACAGACAGTTTAGTATTTTTTTAGACAGTGGTGTAGTGCCCCTGCACCACGCCCGGCCGCCTTTGTCTCCCCAGTGCTGATGGTGATTACATTACACACAACGCTCCAGGCACTCATTTAAGGCTGTGTCGACTTGTGTTTGGGGGGGGGGGGGTCAGGACTGAATCAGATATCTACATATCATTGGCTACTGATGTTAGCCGTGGCCGTGAATCGAACTCAGCTGGTCGGATTCGTATAGCGCTGTGCGCCGCTAACCAGTTGCGCCACCGCTCGCTCGCTCTCTCTCTCCCTTAAACACAAAGCGCTCACGGTTTTCGGTTATTATTTTGTGCAGTGCGTAGCCGCGTTTATTTATTTATTAAGTGTTTAAACATGTTGAAACAAATTCTTGGAAAATATTGTGAAGTTTTGTTTTATTTCCCCGTAATCTCTGGTGTATGGATTTTAATTGTTTATTTATCACGTAACCCCCCCCCCCCCCTTAAAAGAAAAAAAGGCTTGTGCAACTTTTTGATCACTCCAAGAGTCCAAAGACTTCTGAACGCTTTCCAACTCAGGTTTATATATTAGCTCTGCCCGTCTGGCTATACGGGGGGCCCGCGGGGAGGGGAGGCATCCTACTCTCGTAAAGAGGGACCGATGTTCATAAAGTCGTGTTGCTGTGAACGGGGCGAACGCGGCTGAAAACCGGTCAAATTGAGCAGAGGGCTTTCCCAGAGCGTGGACACACAAACTCGAGCAAACAAAAGAACTATTTGCAAAGCGCATTTTGTCGTGGCAGCAATCGGACGGCTTCCATGCGTGTGTATGGTTGTTTTATTCCTTATTTCAGTGGGGAGGCGGAGTCCTTCAGAGTATAATGTTTGTGCAATTTTTTTCATTTCTTGGGCTTTGAATCTTAAATTTTTGTGTTCACGTTTGTGCTGTGAACAAGGGCCATTTCCCGACACGTCGCTTATAAGTGCTTGTTTTTTTATTACTTTTTTAAGGCCAGAGTGTTATTGACACATGTGTTGAGCTGTTAATTATTATTTACGCTTTGGAACCGGGTGGTGGCCCAATAAAAAAAAATGGTAATCAATTTGTGTGTTGGTCTAAAACATACATAACATACTTGTGGGTGAAGTACACATTCTGTGTACATGGCAGTATCTTTGTATGGCAAAGAGGACACGTAGCTGACGAGGCGAGGGTGAACATTTTCGCTATTAAAAAAAGACATCTCGTGGCGAGCGAAATGCGCGTTGTGCAGAGAAATGAGATGGTGACAGGGGGAGGAGGGAGGGATGCGGATGGATGGGGAGGGAGGGTCAGGGTGGATCCAGGCAGGGCTGGGCCACTGGGTAAGAGAAGACGGGGGTGGGGGTGTGTGGAGAGACTCGGGGGGGGGGGGGGTGGGGGAGGCGCTTAGAACACAAGATAAAGCGATATATCAAACATTAAAATAAAAATATTACTAACAGCCGGCATCTTTGGGAGAGGTTGGGGATGGGGGGGGGCTTAAACATTTACAGCCCGTGTTCAATCCACTGCTGGATGAGGTGCCTCACCCCCACCACCTCCACTACACCACAATTGTGGGTAATGGGAGTTGTTTGCACGTACTTCACCCATGCGGGTTGGGGAAGAGGGTGAGGAGGAGGAGAAGGAGGAGGAGCAGCAGGTCCAGCACTCGTTCTGATATGAATCGCCACTCATGTTTATCGTGTTCAGGGGCGAATAGGTGCTCAGGCCGCTGGGTTGATATCTCAGGCGCGCTAACCTCTGCGCCACCGCTCCGCCAGGGTTAACCATTAGCATTCTCTTAAACACCCTTTGCGTCTCTAACTCTTTGAAGATAAGGCGCAATTTTACATCTCACACTGGGACTTGTCAACCAAGCGCTCTCTTGTGCGGGGGCTTAATTTTTCAATGCACGTTTTCCGGCTCGCTGGGTAGGCTGGAGCAAGTAGCACGTGACGACTAGTAGCCACATCCACAGCGGGATTGCATACTGGATGCGGTGTGCCGAGACATGGAAATCTTATCCACTTCGCAGACGCGGATACAATTAAGCCTTGCCAACGCGCACTGGCCAGTATGGTCAATCAGCGCTGACACACCCACGGAAGGGAGGCCTTCATCCAGCAGTGGATTGATGAAGGGGTTATGCATTGTTAGTACAATATATGGGCAGAAATATCTTAATATTGCTATTACAAAAACGTGTTTTTTATACATATAGATAGACCTATAATGGGATTCCCTTTCTGCCTTTAAATGATAACACGAAATAACCACGCGCGTCATTGTGGAGAATATAAATAACAAAATCGAGAAGCAGACAATGTCTCATTCATCCATCCGTCCCTCCACATTTAAATGGGTTAAAGGCGCAGCCCTGCAATTGCCCGCTCACACCACTACTGGAAAAAGGGTCTCCACTAGATGGAACTCAGACGAGCTCGTATAATAGAGGGTATTTGGCCTACTCTTCCACGCTGGCCAGGCATCTTTGGAGAGATATGAATGTGTAAGTACCCACAGTTTACCCCGCCGCACAGGACTTGCCGATCGACACACTCTCATGGATATCTGCACAAAAATTATTGTATTCATAACCCACACGCCTCTCTACGTAACAATCACACTTAGCGTATCTTGCTACATCAGCTAATTGCGATATGCATTGTGTATTGGCGACTTGCTATTTTAAGTGCAGTACTGAAAATGCCTTCTGCTCAGAACGTGGTTTTAATTTTGGTAAGTTTAATAAATTCCATGAATAGACTTAGATCGGGCAGCGCATCATGATATCATTATTTTATATTCCAGCCAGGGTTTAAATCAGCCACATCAACAGTAATCATCATCATCAGCAGCAGCGATCATACGTCATCTTCAATCCTAACTTAACAACAATCATAATAATCGATCCTCAATAATATTCCTAATATTAAATCATTAATTTAAAAAAATCATAATTAGTCATCATCAATAATCAATAAACACATCATAATCACCATAATCATCAATCCTAATCGTCATCAATAATCATCAAATCATAATTAATCATCATCAGTCATCAATCACCATTGCCATTATGAATCCTCAATCATCATTCATGATATATCAGCCTCTCTCCGAGATGAGTAGGTGGGCGGGAAACCAAAGTTTGTCCACATTAAAGCTGCCTACGTTTGAAGTTCTCTCCATAGGAATGTGGAATTGATTTTACGAGTGTAAAGGAGTGTCAAAGGGGTTCCAGCCCGGGTGAGTCTTGGACTCGGACCTTCATTCCGTCTCCAGCAAAGTGCGTAACACTATCAGGAGATGAATCACTCCATTCCAGACCCCAGGATCCCTTCTCCCCACTACTTTTATCCTCTTCCCCATCCTTCCTGGAACTCTCCCCGACTCTCCACTAACCCCCTTCGGGCAGGGGGCGGTAGGTGCGTGCGGGGGATTTAAGGAAACTTTCCGATTGTTTACAACACCGCGCCGGGACATGGAATCCGATCCCAGGTCGACTTCGGGCTTGCAAGTCCAGTGAGCTGCTGGCAGCTACACCAGAGTACGTACGTACGTGTGTTGAACTTCTATCGCACCGTACGTAGCAGCCAAGCGTGCTAATCGAAGCTCCCAACTGTCTCCTGGCCGACCCCTCATTGGAATGTGTTTTCTTTCCCGAGGGGGCTCTTTAAAACTGACCCCGACGACCAATCTACAGGTGGGTGAGTGAGTACAGCACTGTACATATGTGTGTGTTTCTCAACGTGGGTTTTGTGCCTGAAGAGAGAAAGAGATTTTTAAAAAAAACAACGCATCGATCAGATAGCAAAGGTGATGATGGTCTTACCAGTCGATGGGAGTTCTGGCGCCACGATATGGTGCAGGACACATGACGACAAAGCACACACGCCAAACTACTCGTTGTCCCTCGGGTTAACGATATATTAATTTGTTCCACGAAACCCATCGTTAATTTAAGTGATCGTTTATCGAATTTAGGAAACACACGTTAAAGGTTTAATGTGTTCCAAAACGATGGGAAGTTGACCCTTTTGACCATAAAAAACATAATTTCTAATATTTAAACACGCAAATTGTTTTTAAATAAACGTTATAAGAACATGTTAAAACATTTATATTAATAGAAGCATGGATAAGTAATTAATACATAGAGCATAAAAAGTTGCATATATAGAGCAGAAAATAAACACTCATGAAAGGGCGTCGCTGATTGGCTGAAGTCTGCTGCTGAGTCCACTTAGGATCGCTGCGATTGGCCGAAATTGGCGGCCGCGTGTTAATATAAACACATCGTTAATCGAACATCTATCGTTAATAGAAACAATGGGACCCTGTGGCAGGCCGGTCGTTAATCAAAACATGGTTAATCGATAGCATCGCAAATCGAGGGACCGCTGAATATTGTCCTTACAGACGGTTGTGTGTGTGCATACGCGCTCAATACCAGTTCACACTGGGCCTCATAACACGTGGCACATGTTGTGTGATTTGTGAGTGACAGGTGGACAGGGCTACGTCCACATTTAAGTGCATACGGGCAGTGTTGGGACTTTGGAATGATAACTGATATATTAGTAGAACACGGCTGTAATTGCATTGAGAGACAGAGCCAGAGCCACGCGGATCAGAGAACAGACACCGGGGTAAAGACGATTTCTGACCGGTGAGTAAGCAAGCCACTTGGGCAGAGAGCAGGTTGCTGGAAAAAAACGATTTGGTCAACTTGTCAAAAAATAACGACGACCTGGTGGCCAAGCAAGGAATGGAACGCTTCTGAGAGACGGACCAACACACCCAGGGAGATGGAGCCGTGGCATCGGTTCGTGTGTGCGAATGGTTGCATCGCACGATCGTGAGAGATTGCGACGGCTTGGGAGGAGGAGGAGGGGGGGGCTTCATCCAGCAGTGGATTCATCGTGGCTGATGATGATGATGACATTCTCAATATCAAAGTCGAGAGGTCAACGCGGCCGACGTCGAAATCACCACAAGTTGCCATCACTTCCTTCTGCCAAATCCCGTACGTTGTTTCAAAGTGTACACGTGACCTCCAAGGTCTGCCCTCCAAAAAGTCATTGTTCTTCAAAATATGCTTATCATAATAATGATAATGTTTAGATTTATATATAGCGTCATCATTTATGCAGGTTTCATCTCACAATCGCCTAGCAAGCACAGACAAGCTGGAAGGCAGCCAGGCAGTGACTCGACACAACCAACAATTGCCCAAGGTCTGCAGTTCTCTATATATGAAGATGATTTCAGGCAATTAATGAGTGTTTATACATGCACCATGTAATGAAGTAATGATAAAACGTCTATAATATGCAGGCCTTTGCAAATCCACGACTGGATGAAAGCCTCTCCATGCCGTAACAGTCATGGAGGTTTTTTTTAATGATAATTGTGAGTCTGGGTTAGTGAATGGGAGTGGGTTTGGGGGCAGGGTCAAGAAACGGGTCAGATATCGCTCGCCACTGATGATAGCCCTGGCCAGCAATCGAACTCATGTTCGCAGGGTTCACAACGCAGTGTGGTAACCACTTTTCCCCCACCCCCCAATGCTTTCGTAACATACAGCATTAAAATAGCAACATGCTGTAATCATGTTGAAACATGATTCCTCAAGTTCAGGGAGCCAGAGGAAGGAGCAATGCATATTCTCAGGGTTCACTGTTGCTTCGCGAGGCTCATATTTAGACAACCTTGATCAGTTTATGCGTTTCTGATCTACATACCTATTGAAGGTCCCCTTCATAGGGTCCTCCGGTTTTTTTCCCCCCTCCAACATTTAGAAACATGAGTTGAGAGTATTTGGCTGCATCAAAGTCTCCGTGTGATAAGCCACTTCCTTGATCAATCATTTGTGGCCTGGTCGCTTCTGAAAAAGAGATATTTTTCGCTCTGTGGGCCTTACCAGGTAAATAAATAATATGTTAAGTCAAGAAAAAAAGAGAGGTTTGTCTGTATATAGAGATGTTGGACTTCTTTTTGTCCCGTACGTAAATAACCGTGCTAATCGATGGTGCCCTGCTTGCTGAGCATTAGCCAGACCTACCTCCACCCCCCGCCCGCACTCTCAAATGACTCCACATCGCCTCACCCTCAAGACCCTCTGCTGGCTCCAAGTCCAACTTTCGCTGAGTGGGAAGTCGCTCATTCATCTCTGGAACTGCCTTCCCACCCCCAGCGATCCGTGCTGTTGACTCCATGTCCCAATTCAATTCCAGGCTCAAGACCATTGTAAGCAGAATGTAATGACAGCAGAGTTCTAATAGCCTGCTTGCTGTACTGCAGCCCACTAAAATCATTCTCAACCCTGCCTGTGATGTAACTTCACGTGAACTGTTTTAAGTTATTCTTAAGTTTATTGTAACGCATGTTAGAGCTTTTATATTCTTTTGGCTGGGAAGACTAGCTTTCTGTCTCATATTGCTTTTTAGCCAGTAGAATCCGGATAAAGGCACACCCCTTTGGAAGCAACATAAGTGGGCTTGGGCAAGGGCATCGTGGCTCGTAGTGATGACGGGCGGTGGATGAGACTAGCAACAGAACGACAGCCAACGGAGCGAACACTCCGGAGAAGGCGACCCCTGCAGATACGGAGCGATGAAATCGATTACGTTTCCAGGAATTGGTTTGAACTGTGGCGTTGCGTGACGGTGAGGGATTGGCAACGGCATCCAGCAGTGAATAGACAATGGCTGCTGATGGCGATGCGTCAATGTCATTCAAATAAGTCACGAGCAAATGAGCAAAAATGCAACATGAAATCTTAACGATAAGCATGTGTGCGCTGTTGCTTACACATGCCATTCTGGATGACATTAACACGCGTGCGCTTTACAGATCACGTTTTGTTCTCATCGTATCGTTTTCCAGCTGAAATTCGCATAACAGCGAGCCAGCAACACAACCCCCTTTGTCAATTCCCCTGCCGACCCCCCCCCCCCCCATCGCTTCCACCCCGCCCTCATCCACCCCCCCCCCTAAAATCTTGATTGCATTCGTATTGTGTATGTATGCAGTGTGTCTTCTGGCGCGCCTTTTAATAATATTGCAGCACTTCAAAAATTGCCTCCGCCATTATCTCTCTCTTCTCCCCCTCCTCCTCTCTCTCTCCCCTCTCTCTTTCTCGTCCCCCACACAAGATTGTTATTACTACTACTACTGCTACCTCTCGTCGACTGCGATATCAACATCGGGTGCGCATCGCATACAGGACGGAGGGAGGCTGTGAGACCTTCCGGCGAATTCCGGAACGGCCCCGAGTGTAGGCGCGCGTGCCCGTGCGCGTACCCCTGCGAACTCGCGCGCCGTCGTAAAACGCCGTCCAAATAGGAATACATTGTGCCCGTTATGCCGACGTGGGGAGTCTCGGGTCGAGAGCGCCTTTTGGAAGGAGGATGAAGATAAAGAGAAAAAATCAAAATATTAAGAAGAAAATTTTTAATTTAAAGAAAAATACGCCGCGCCTATTGTTGTGCATGGAATGATGTGAGCGGCTCCCCCGTTTAATGCAATCGTGGCACAGACACGCCGCGAAGTACAAACGTGTGTGCGTGCGTGCGCAATAAATATATGAACGTACACTCACATCGATTAAATTAGTGCGCGTGTGTTGGGTGGGGAGCGGTAGTTGCGGTGGTTAGCGCGTTGAGTTATGAGCCTGGAGTTCGATTCCCGCTCACGACCAATAACGGTGGTGATTTTTTAGCACCGATACTGGGCCTCCCCTCGGTCGAATCAGCCTTAAAATGAGTACCTGGTGCGCTGTGTGTAAACATCGCCACTGGGGAGACAAATGCGGCCGGGCGTGGTGCTGCTCACCCACCCCCTCGTGTGCTGCTGTGCTGGCCTTTCATAGGTGCTCGCTAACAGCACTTGCCCCATCAGTCTGTTAAGGCTATACGGGAGTGGAGGCGGTGGAGGGGAGGGGGGTATTTCGTCTTTAGTGTGTGCGTATATTATTTCTCAATATATTTGCATTCATATATTACCACCGACATACGTGACACACGTAAGTGGGTGGGGTGGTAGCAGAGAGTCGTATGGTGTGTGTGTGTGTTTTGAGCATTCTCATGCATGCAAAGCGTGAGCGCGCGCCGTTATTTATTTCAGTGGCTCGTGTTAACAGGGCCTGCACGCTCGGTATCGATCCGAATGCGAACGACACCTCGGATGCACTCGCTCGCATCCGCAGACAAAAACCGGCCCGGCGGATAATGCTCATTGCGCATGCGAAGGGAACGCATTTTTTGTCACTGGATTCTTCACGCCCCCTTCGCAATTAACTCGGGGCACGTCGAGACAGACTAAGGCGCTAGGGGTGACACTGCGTTAAAAATAAACTCGCGCTGGGATATCCTCTTTATCCCGATCATTTATGACTCGCGATCGATTAGCGGTGGGATTACTCGAAAAAATCGGGGAAGAAAAAAGTCATTGGGGTGGGGGAGGGAGAGCGGGGAGAGAGTTTCAAGTTACTTTGGTTGAATGAACCTGCTCAGATCTCAAGAGAGGCCAGGAAAGCGCCACTCACCAAAAGGATAGAAGCAATAAAAAAAACAATGTCATTGACCCCTCGCTCTAGTGGGAGGTCGCTCATTCTTCTCTGCTGCCCCCACAGTCTGGAAACTCCCTTCCCCCAGCAGTCCGTGTTCTCGACTCCCTACCACAAGTCCTGCCTCAACTCTCCTCTACCCCATCTGCCCATTCCCGACTGCCCCTTTCTCGCTATACAATAAACATAGAACCCGCCGAGAATGCCCACGTCTCATTGTTCTGTACGGTATCGTCAGATGCTGTTGCATTTAGAAGCTACGTACATTGACAATGGGTTACATTGTTGACATCATGGCACACACGATGGCTTATCGAGGTAAAGCAAGTCGCAAGGGCTCCTGTAACATCAGCAGCAGCATCCTCCTCGTCAGCCGCGATCCCCGCACCGCTGGATGAAGGCCCTCTGTGAGAAAGAGCTTTGTAGCTCATCGGATTCCTCCAGAAAGGCCTCCCCATGTGGTCGCCATCGCTCACGGATCCTGTGATGCAACGATCCACCGAGAGCCTTCGCACGAGCCGATTGCATCGCTCCATCTCGTTGCTGGACGTACTTTCAGGCGCGTGCCCTCCCTTAGGCTGCCACTCCACCTACGATTATCACGCTTGGATAGCGTACGGTGCGAAATAAGTTCAACATAAATTTCGATTTAAAGCTTTCGTGACTGCAGGGATTCATCTTCTTGGTTCTTTCGGTAAAGTCACGTAGAATGGAAATAATAAAATAACAGCCCTGTTCTCCACCTGAGGACGGCTACTTGCGTTGTGGCCGAAACGTCGTGAGAATTATTTTATTATGTTTTATTTTTATTATTTTATTATTTCCATTCTACGTGACTTTACCGAAAGAACCAAGAATAAGTTCAACATACTAAAACCTATCAACTACTTCTTTTTTTAATTTCACCAGGTAAGGCCCACAGGGCTCTATGTAGCTCATTTTCAGAAGCGACCTGGCCACAAATGATAGCCCAATGAAGTGGCTTATCACGTGGATATTTATCGCAGTCAAATGCTCTCAACGCATATTGTTTCTAAATGTGGAGGGGAAAACCGGAAGACTTGGAGAAAAATCCACGCTACCACGCGAATAGAAAATGCAAACTCCAAATATACGGGTATCGTCAGGGTCGGGATCGAACCCACGACCTCCTGCATACCAGGCGAGGTAGTTAACATCTCGCCACAAAAGTGCCACCGTGTATGTGTACATACAGACGATAGGCCATCATCCATTCTGACAAGTTAGAGACGTTAATATGACGTCTCTAACTTGCAAATGTGCTCTACTCTGTTCCTCTCTCTCTCTCTGCCTCCCGATGTCAAGCTGCAGCGTATGCAGTAGTGCAACACTGTAAATGGGCACATCATATCAAGTCACGCCGATATGTTTCACTTATTTGAGTCCCATTTCTTTAAATAACACATGATTGGTGTGAACTTATATAAAAGGTGACAATTTGAAACGTAAAACTATGAGCACCCGCCTGTGAACACTTTTAAACATCCAGTTCAGAAACTCTTTTGAGTGAGCAGTGTTTACATAGCTCACGCACATGCGCCTGTGTATATATATATGATGACTATTCACACCACTATGCTTATAGCAGTCACAAGATGATTTGGTCATTGAATCATTGTTATTAATAATCGGCTCGGTTTAACACTTTTAGAGAGAGAGAGAGAAACGCCGGCTCCCAGATCTGGCTTCGGCGATTGAGTTATTCGTGAGAAATAGCATTTATATAATCACAAGAAGGTTAGCAAACGGTCATGCATTTTTATTAGCGCCCCGCAAAGTCAACACCACTCCATCATGCCTCTTAGCATCATCTCTTGCGCGTGTTACGCAACGCGCTCCGCTCTAGCAAAGGCATCAGCAAGTGAAATCTGAAAAAAATGTAATACAACTTAGTACAATATCCGAATGTACGTATTAGGACCGTACGAGCGTGTGTGTATGCGTTCTTGTGCAACGGGGCGGTGGTGCAGCGGTTAGCGCGCTGGGCTACGAACCCAGCTACCCGAGTTCTATTTTCCCCTGCTCACGGCTAGCAAATCAGAATATTTATACTTGAGAAATCCGATGAGTTATGAAGCTATTTTTGTTCACAGACGTCCAATTGGGGCGGGTCAGAAAGTTACAAGTATAGGAAAGGTAAGCACATCACTAAAAATAAACGAAACGATTTGTATTTTCTCAGGTAATAAAGCCCACTGGTTGTTTGACTTGCATCCCACTGGGATTTTTGCACACAGCGTTGGTGTACGGTGATTTTTTTCTCTTTTCTTAGGATTTTCTGTTTGCACTTAGTCACATATTCACTTTAAGATGTTTTTTGTTCATGTTTTTGTTTTTTGTTTGTTGCGGTTGCACCCGATTCAAGACCGAATGGCTCACAGGGCTTTACCTAATAAATGAACTTGAACTAGTTCTGGTGGTGATGCTGCTGCGTTGGAAGTGGTTCACAATCACGTTGAACAACATCGCACTCCTCAGTGGCACTGCCCTAAAAAGGAAAATAATATAGATGAAAAAGGATCATTGCCCGAAACGTCGCCTTTTAGGCCAGAGTGCAATTGACAAACGTGTTAGGATATTTATTCCGATGCATGCTATCGAATCTGTGCATACGTACTTTCTTGTTGTATTCTCATTAATGCATAACGTATGTTTGCAGTATTATCTGCATAATGAACTATTTAAATAATTTACTGATTGGAAGATCATATCACCTGGAGATAATCCCTTGAAATGGAACATCGCGTTTGCAAGGCCCCGGCCAGGGGACTAAGTGACGCGAACATAGCAAACATGTCCTGACATGGAACACACACACGTGGTTACATGTATCTGCGCACGCATGTATGTACTGTACGTGTGTTTGTATGTGGGCACGCTAAGCTCTGCATGTGTTTTATATATTATGCAGTTCAGCATTTAGCAATAATCTCTGCGCAGGAGAAAGAAAAAAAAAAGCACTCCATCCCTCTACTCAGCAAATGTATTAAGAGAATCACTCCTGGTTAAAAGCCTGTTACTCTTTGACGAAAACCATTCGCAGAATACACAGACGCATTTATGTCGGGGAGAAATTGTAAATAAATGCAATATGCAACTGCGTGGGTTTTGGCCGCCGTGCTGTGCAACCCTCTGGAGTGTGCGTGTGCGTGTCTGCGCGGGTAACCTCTGCATGGTGTGTTCGCCATTATGAATTTAATTTCCCGAAGAAGCTCCTCGGTACACGTGGGGGGGGGGGGGGGGGTGGGGGAGGAGAAGGAGAGGGGGAGAAACGTCGGACATCGCACCGGGCAACACGCGGTGACCGATCCGAAACCGCACCGGAGAGATCCTGAGTTGATTCGGTCTGTCGCGCGGTGCAAGACGCGAGCGCACGCTGCGATCGAGCGGACGTCGTGCGCACGGAGTTATCGTTTAAGCTAATCCGCGGATGCAAACGGGGAACACGAGGGATCATCGGCGAGGTCAACGTTAAAACAATTTCCGTCTCGCTTGAACAGGTTAAGAGAGGGAAGGGTGCGCACTGATGGGTCACCGCCGCCCCCCCCCCCCCGACTCCCAGCGAGGGTCAACTTCGCAAAGAAGAGAGATGCCACGCACCTTAAACCTGCGATCCAGAGGTCACCCGCCCCGACCTCTTGCCCTGACCTCGGCCCAAATCTACATTCCTCTGAGTGGCTCTGCCTGTTGGCCGCCACCTGGGCATGTTTAAAAAATAAATAAACACACACAAGGGATGGTGCAAGGTCGAGATGTTTAGAACCGGTGCCTATTGGCCATGTGACCGTTGAAATCCAACAGCAGGGATGTATGTATTCTTAATAAGGGATTTTGGGTTAGATCTCGTAAGTATGAATGTGTCGCAACGGATGTATGTATGTTGAACTTCCTTCGCACCGTACGTAGCTAATCCTGCTCATCGGAGGTGCGGGTCTATAGGGGTCTCTATGGGTCTCTATGGATCTCTGCGTCTGCAGAAACACGCGTTTCGACAATTTGGCTGCTGCTATAAATGTCCACGGATGGGTTTCGGAGATCGAGATATATATATTTTTAAAACGTTGTTGTAGCTGCTGTCGATTCTGTCGTCGTTGTTGTTGGTGGTGGTTGTGGTCAATTGTAACCTGTCAAAAAAAATTCAGAGCGGGCGCTTGCACGCGGGGTGTGTGTGTGTGTGCGAGCGCGTGCAACGAACACGTGCGCGGCAACAAAAATCCGATAGCATCGTCCTAAACCCGGCTATAAATCAGAGGGCATTGAGCAGAGAGCTTCGTGCAAATTAAAACGGAAAATAAAGTGGGGGGAGGAGGTGGTGGTGGTTGTGGGGGGGGGGGAGGTGGGGGGGAGAAAGAGGTGGCTGCTGGGTGCCAATATGGGGGGGGGGGGACGGGGGGAGGGTGGAATAAAATAACATACAAAATGTGTTTTAACATAAAATAATTTAATAAAATAATAATTTTCCGCGGTCATAATAATAATAAATAATTGCACGCCCCGCGCGTTTATAGTTTGGTTAGCGAAATTAACGCCATCGATTTGCATATGTTAATTGGCCATGAATAAACATGAGCTCGTTGTGTGTAACTGGGGGGCTCCATCTCGCAGCGCAGAGCGCAGCCTGATGTTTAATTTAATTTGGGTCGCCAGCAATTGTTTAAAAGAGAGCGGAGAGGGGAGATATGTATTAAGGAAGATGTACGCCTGCGTACATACTCCGCTCGCTCTCCTTATTTGGCGATTACGGCCCATGCCTTGATAGGAGATCTAATTCAGGCCACTCCGCCAAAAATAAATTGGATTAGCATCATCCATTCACTTGTGCACCTCCTAAATACGGCCCCTTGTACAGCATGATGCCGCAATGAAGTGTGTTGTTTGTGTGTGTGTACACACCGCCTTCACGTCGCGTTCTCCACGATGTTTGGCGAAGCTGCTGCGGTGTCACGATTCGTGCACTGTGGCCTTGCGATCCAGAGGGTCACTGGTTCCAGGTGACCAGGGTCACCGGTTCAACCCCCCCCCCCCCCATCGCAGCAGTTGGAACGATGGTGAAAGTTGATTGAATCCCCTCCTCCTCCCCCACCCCTGTCAGAGTTCCGTCTCGTGGACTCCTCTCCAGCGGCGGCACTAGCAAGGAATTGCAGGGGCTGAACCTTCACTACCTTTGTATGTACGCCGAACTTCTTTCGCACGGTACGTGGCCAACCGTGGGGATTCGGAGGTGCGTGGAGAAGAACAAGAAACTAAACGTAAAAAGCTATTTAAAAGAAATGAGTTTTCAATCTAGATATCGCTCAGTGGCTTCCGAAAATCGGAAGAGCGTTCCAGACGGCCGCAGAAGCGCATTTGAAAGCGCGCATTGTGGTGACCGTCTTTGTTCGATGACTAGCCAAAATGTAGTGTATAGTGTAGTGTATAATAGTGTACTGTACAATAGTGTAGTGTATAGCAGGGTATAGTGTAGTGTATTGTGTAATATATAATGTAGTGTATAATGTAGTGTAGTGCATATAGAATCTGAAAGTGCCGTGCGATACGCTGACCGCCTTTCTTCTAACTTGTACCTTTGACTCATGTTCAAGGTAAATTCATTGGCAGTCAATGAAAGCCATCGGGAGAGTGGTTTCCCATTCAAATAAGCGTGCGGCAGTACTGCACTCATCTCCTATACACACCTCTGAGCCGGTGGTGATAATTCCACATTTCTATGGCGGTGGTGAAGCCTCAGCGGAGCTTCATTTCTCACTATTTTCTGCGCGGCTGGTAATAACTGGGATAGGTGGCAGGTTCGTCACAGTCACAGCGAGAGGTCTACTGGATGTGGTGGAGATGTGTGAGAACATGTTTGTTTCTGGCCAACTCATCTGGACATACCCGGCAAAGATTAAGCCCTCGTGTACAAGTCTCGAAGAGTCCACCTGTTGGCAGTGGTGGCGTCGAAATTAATTGACAGCATCTTCTTGGTTCTTTCGGCAAAGTCACGTAGAATGGAAATAATAAAATAATAAAAATAAAAGCATAATATGAATGACATTCAGACTCTGTCTTCTCGACAGACCTGCTCTCCACCTGAGGATGGCTGCTTGCGTTGTGGCCGAAACGTCGTGAGAATTATTTTATTATGTTTTATTTTTATTATTTTATTATTTCCATTCTACGTGACTTTGCCGAAAGAACCAAGAAGATGAATCCCTGCAGTCACGAAAGCTTTAAATCGAAATATAATTTACAGCAGTTAATAATCAGGAAAAGAAAAATGGTCGGCCGGGTGACCCAGAGGTCAGAGCACTGAGTTGGCTACCGCTGAGATGCTGGGTTCGAATCCGGGCAGCCCACTTGTGATTAAACTGGATACTCGAACGCATCGCGTCGATGATGTCAGCCGGGTCACCGAGGACTATGCAACAACAACAACTAAATTTCGATTTAAAGCTTTCGTGACTGCAGGGATTCATCTTCTTGGTTCTTTCGGTAAAGTCACGTAGAAGGGAAGTAATAAAATAATAAAAATAAAACATAATAAAATAATTCTCACGACGTTTCGGCCACAACGCAAGCAGCCGTCTTCAGGTGGAGAACAGGTCTGTCGAGACTCTGTTTTCTCCACCTGAGGACAGCTGCTTGCGTTGTGGCCGAAACGTCGTGAGAATTATTTGATAATGTTTTATTTTTATTATTGTATTATTTCCATTCTACGTGACTTTACCGAAAGAACCAAGACGAACAACAACAACAACAAAACACGATAACATTTAGTTGTTGCACTTAATTCAGCTCCATTCCGAGAATTAAAACGTGCAGTGTGACTCTCGTGCAGCGAACGTCGCTCTGTAGGAGGGTGACAGCCGAGAAAACGCGTGGACTGTCGGTGATGCGCACGATGCGTTGACGAGGAGCGCAAAAGCGACGATGAAGAATATCCCAGAGTGGGACCGCGGCCACCAATCTCAATCCGTGGATCGCCTGGTTTACGCAACTCCCCGCTGCTGTCGTTCTCCAGCAGCATCTCAGATATTCACCAAGGGCGCCGCGGTGGCAAGATGTTAACTACCTCGCCTGGTATGCAGGAGGTCATGAATTCGATCTCGACCCTGATGCCTGCTGCTGTCTATTTGGAGTTTGCATGTCTCTCTCCCCGTGGTCGCGTGGATTTTTCTCCGGGTCCTTCGGTGCATTCCCTCCACATTTAGAGCAAACATGCGTTTAGAGTATTTGGCCGCTATAAATTTCCACATAAACCACTTCATTGGGCTATCATTCGTGGCCAGGTCGCTTCTGAAAAAGACCTATATAGTTCAGTGGGCCTTATCTGGTAAAATAAAATAAAAAGTTTCGTTTTTAGTTTACTCCTAAACACTCACTCAGTAACTCACCAACCTGGACATGAACGTATAAACTCAACTGATCAACTCCTCGCCAAAAGAAAAAAGGTTAGAAACCAACTCGCTAAGTCGCAGAGACACCATATAACTGTCCGGAATGTGTGGCTCCATCTCTCTGTGATGCACCAACCCCACATCCAAACAGCTGAATAACAGGCGTGCACCATCGATACCGAGCGGAGTAGTGGCATAGTGGTTTACACACTGCTGCTATGAACCCGGCGATCTTAGTTCAATGTCCAGCCACAACTAACATGAGTGGCGAGCAATATCTAAACCAGTCCTGACCAGTGTGGTCAAACATCTACCCATGACCAACACGGCATGAGGAGGCCCTCATCCAGCAGTGGAATATCAGTTCCTGAAAACGCATCATAGAGCTACACAGAAAAATATACGTAGTGGTCGTCATATTATTTTCAACAGCACTTAGTCAAAAATAGTTTCTGTTTTTCAAGACTGTAACATTAATCTGGGGTATATATGTGTGTCATGAAGCAGTGGATTGAGCAAAGGGCTAACCATTATGATATGCTGACCCACACTACCTGGCGATGATGTCTTAGGGAATGCTGGCACCGTGCCACGCAAGGGTTGACACTGGATGAATGTGCCCCAATTCGTTGTTAATTTCCGTTGCATTTAATGAACAAAGAGCACTGATTGAGGTCACGGGAAAAACAGCGATTATTATGAAAGGGCCTTCACGACACGGCGAGGCTAGCCCTTGAAAGGAGCGCCTGAATACAATGTGAAAATCTCCACTCTCTTACCGCACCGACACAAACACACGCACCAGTCACCATCGAGCAAGTCCCTTTATTTGACCAGATGACAGCCCATGCATAAGGACACAGAGACTTGTTCTGACAAAGCAAACCCAGGGTAAAACACTCGGATATCATAGGATGAAGTCATCATCCTCGCCACGATCCATGGGCAGCTAGCCCGTTGGTGTCCACTGCTCATTTCGTCATTTGTTTTCACTTTCCTCTCTCTTGTGCCAATATGCGTCAAGTAGGGCAACGTCTTTCTGGCACCAATCTCTTATGTCGCCGTGAAGCCATTCTCTGCAAGGTCTTCCTCTCAATTCCTTACATTTATTTCGGAACAACACCACGTTTTCATTTTTGTGTTGTTGTCCATCCTACACGTGTGTCCAAATAGCGCCTAGTTTCCTTCTCATCACTGCCTGCATCATCAGGTCTTCTTCTATTTTCTATTCTATTTCGTATTTATATTACGAATGTGTTTCTGATTTTTAGAGAAATCCGAGGGGAATGCAATCTGAAAATTGGGCCAAATACAAAATCCAGAGAGTAACAGCACTCTTGGTAGCACAAAGACATGTTGAATTATTGCATGATGTACATCATCTGAAAATCTGAAAGTCTTTACATATCCAAAATATCCAAAACTAAAATGTTTAATGATGAAACTCATCCCATATGTATATGACGACCGCTTGTGTTGCGATCAAAACGTCGTAGTTTTTTGTCGTTTTCTTTGAACCTACCTACGTGACTTTACCGAAGGACCCAAAGAATACCCGCATCGTCTTGAGTGTGCGCATTGTTACACAACCGACAAAACCCTGAGGATTATTTATGCCGTGAGAATACTTACAGATTCCACAGGACAGCTGCCTCATTTAAAAACGAAACGCTGCTGCTAAAAACCAGGAGAGGTGGCAACCCAAACTCACCCACCCGTTGTCATTTGCTTGGAATCGAGCTCAGGTAGCCGGGGTTTACAGTGCGCGGTGGATAAACCACCGTGGCGACATTTACCCGATATTATTGTACATGTTAATTTACATCGTTAAAGTCCCAAACGGTCGTTTGGCAGAATGGCAATCATAATAATAATAACCGCATGTGAACCTTCCACTGCAGCCCTGTGGCCGTGACCTTGGTTTTAAAGGGGAGGACGTCGAGAGAGAGAGATGGAGGGTTGGGAAGGGGGAGAGTCCCGGGTGGGGACACGACAGTCAATGTTAAACAAGCGCGAATAAAACACCGACCAGATTGAGCCTCAACACCAACAACAGCAACAACAACAACGCCACTACGACACGCGCATTTCACCCGCCCGTTCATTCAGCACCTCGGTTCTCAACATCCCCTGCGCGTATGAAGAAACGCTGCAACGCTCAATCAAGAAGGGGAGCTATGGAGGCTGGGGGTGGTGCGCTGAGCCTTTGGAAGGTGGCGGTGGAAGTGTGTGGGGTTGGCTCGGTTACCCTCATCCCCACCTCCAGCACCCTGGGGCTACGTGGCTCTCTTTTACCGCGATTCTGGGCGAGTGTTGTCGGCTGGTGGGTGCCCCACGGCATGGGGTCGTTTTTTTTTGTTCGTTGTTGTCGTTGTTGCTCAAAACCCACGCGAGCGGGCCTTGTGTTGATTACAAACGGGAGACGCTTTATAGCCATCGGCCTTTCGCGTTTGTTTATTGGCGATAGAACTAACGGGGGGTTTGAAAAGGAGGTGGAGGGGGGAGGGCAGATCATGTGCAGTGTCTGTCTCGCCGGCAGGCATCAACGAGCGCGCATAATTAAAATATTGTAAATATATACGCACAAAAAAGTACAACGGAAGGTGAATAAAATAAAGTTTGAAAAAAGCGGATTTCCGTGAAAGTTTACCGAGCGTTGGTGTCCAGCAGACGGCCACAGCGATGTGCGTGCGTACGACGCGAAGACTCCCCATACACACATGTCGTACCGGGAGGACCAGACCCATCCAACCTCCCAGTGCCGGATTATCCTTGTAGCAAAAGTGGCTACAGATGCTACGGGCCCCCGCACTTTCAAGGGCCCCGCGCTAAATGCTTTCATGCTACCAATTGCGGTTCGGTGATTCTGCACTTGCTCTCTTGCTATAGTACTATACCGCCTTCAACTTTTACGAACGACTGGGTGTTTAAGGTTAGCGATTTGTCGTATTATCTGGCTGCATAGCAAATGAAGACATACAATTACTTTACAATGCAAGTAAAAAAAGTGTCTTTTAATATTTACGTGGTTTTTTTTTTTATTTAGTGCCCCTTAATAACAACATATGCTACAGGCCCCGTACTAGCTTCATCCGGCACTGGAACCTCCACCGGTTTCAGGTATCGGCCACGCTGCCAATGGTCGACCATCAACCGAATGAGGAGCGGGCATGGCCCACGCCACAAATGGCACGCCATCGAGGATTCGGCGGCCTGGGAGGTGCGCGGCCACGAATCGCAAACCATCGACCGCGACGTGAAACACTCCACTCCTGCCGTCTTCACGCCTTTAATGGAGGAATGGACGAGGTCCACTCTGCCTGTGAACAGACCATTCGGTTGGATAACAACATCTAAAATTGCGTCTTTAATCTGTTATCACTCCATACAAAAGGAGAAGCAAAAACTCTGCCAGTTGTTGCAATAAAGTCGTAGTGTACGTTGCCAAACGTCGGGGTTAGCAGCGCGGAAAGCTGTGCGTCTTACAGACCGCACACCGTCAACACACAGAGACAAAGATTTCCCCCGGTACAGCCTTAACAGACTGGTGGGGCAAATGCTGTTCGCGAGCACCACCTATGAAGGCCGGCACGGCACACGAGGGGGTGGGTGGCCAGCACCACGCCCGGTTGCCTTTGTCTTCCTCGTGGCGATGTTTACACACCGCCCCAGGTGCTCATTGGAGGCTGAGTCGACCTAGGGGAAACCCCGGACGGGTTCAGATAATCGTCACTGGTGTTGGTGGCCGTGAGCGGGAATTGAACTCGGGTCGTCGAGTTCATAGTGCCGCTACACCACCGCTACCCACCGTCACACACGAACGCAGTCACTGGATCGATCCCGTTCCATTCTTTAGGGATGTGTTCCCAATTTTCAGATTATTTAGAAAAATTCTGAAAATCAGGCCTGCAGCATTTACGATTTATCTGAAAATTTGGTTTTTATTTCGGATTGATCTCAAAATGTACTATCACAGGAAATGTCTTCACGTCAATCGTGTCACTTCCAGGGCAATGATATCACGTTACGGCACTTTTGGAAGAAAAATATCAAAATATAAAACACTTTCATGTAAAACATTTAACATTTAAATATTGTTTTACTCACGGCAATGTATGCAATAAATTAAAATTCAATTATGAATGAAAAAAATACATATTAAAACGATTACATTTCAAGGATAAACAACGAGAGTTATTAAAACCCCATACATGTGAAATAAAATCTTACACTGCGCAAAAAATTCGGATATCCTAAAAAAATGTATCTGAAACTCATCCCTATCAACCTCATAATTGAGAGCTGATGTCCATGACACTTGGATTTTATCTTTTGTGATCTTTAACGTCTCTCGTGGCAGGTCCTGTCCAACCGTCTCACACCATTAAGTGCCTCACACTGTCTCACCAACTGCCTCACACTGTCTCACCAACTGTCTCACACTGTCTCACCAACTGCCTCACACTGCCTCACCAACTGCCTCACACTGTCTCACCAACTGCCTCACACTGTCTCACCAACTGCCTCACACTGTCTCACCAACTGCCTCATACTGTCTCACCAACTGCCTCACACTGTCTCACCAACTGCCTCACACTGTCTCACCAACTGTCTCACACTGTCTCACCAACTGCCTCACACTGTCTCACCAACTGCCTCACACTGCCTCACCAACTGCCTCACACTGTCTCACCAACTGCCTCACACTGTCTCACCAACTGCCTCACACTGTCTCACCAACTGCCTCACACTGTCTCACCAACTGCCTCACACTGTCTCACCAACTGCCTCATACTGTCTCACCAACTGCCTCACACTGCCTCACCAACTGCCTCACACTGTCTCACCAACTGCCTCACACTGTCTCACCAACTGCCTCACACTGTCGCACAAACTGCCTCCCACTGTCTCACCAACTGCCTCACACTGTCTCACCAACTGCCTCACACTGCCTCACCAACTGCCTCACACTGTCTCACCAACTGCCTCACACTGTCTCACCAACTGCCTCACACTGTCTCACCAACTGCCTCACACTGTCTCACCAACTGCCTCACACTGTCTCACCAACTGCCTCATACTGTCTCACCAACTGACTCACACTGCCTCACCAACTGCCTCACACTGTCTCACCAACTGCCTCACACTGTCTCACCAACTGCCTCACACTGTCGCACAAACTGCCTCGCACTGTCTCACCAACTGCCTCACACTGTCTCACCAACTGCCTCACACTGCCTCACCAACTGCCTCACACTGTCTCACCAACTGCCTCACACTGTCTCACCAACTGCCTCACACTGTCTCACCAACTGCCTCACACTGCCTCACCAACTGCCTCACACTGTCTCACCAACTGCCTCACACTGTCTCACCAACTGCCTCACACTGCCTCACCAACTGCCTCACACTGTCTCACCAACTGCCTCACACTGTCTCACCAACTGCCTCACACTGTCGCACAAACTGCCTCGCACTGTCTCACCAACTGCCTCACACTGTCTCACCAACTGCCTCACACTGTCGCACAAACTGCCTCGCACTGTCTCACCAACTGCCTCACACTGCCTCACCAACTGCCTCACACTGTCTCACCAACTGCCTCACACTGTCTCACCAACTGCCTCACACTGTCTCACCAACTGCCTCACACTGTCTCACCAACTGCCTCACACTGCCTCACCAACTGCCTCACACTGTCTCACCAACTGCCTCACACTGTCTCACCAACTGCCTCACACTGTCTCACCAACTGCCTCACACTGTCTCACCAACTGCCTCACACTGTCTCACCATCTACCTCACACTGTCGCACAAACTGCCTCACACTGTCTCACCAACTGCCTCACACTGTCTCCCCAACTGCCTCAGACTGTCTCATCACCTGCCTCACACTGTCTCACCAACTGCCTCGCACTGTCTCACCAACTGCCTCGCACTGTCTCACCAACTGCCTCATACTGTCTCACCAACTGCCTCACACTGTCTCACCAACTGCCTCACACTGTCTCACCAACTGCCTCACACTGTCTCACCAACTGCCTCACACTGTCTCACCAACTGCCTCACACTGCCTCACCAACTGCCTCACACTGTCTCACCAACTGCCTCACACTGTCTCACCAACTGCCTCACACTGTCTCACCAACTGCCTCACACTGTCTCACCAACTGCCTCACACTGCCTCACCAACTGCCTCACACTGTCTCACCAACTGCCTCACACTGTCTCACCAACTGCCTCACACTGCCTCACCAACTGCCTCACACTGTCTCACCAAATGCCTCACACTGTCGCACAAACTGCCTCACACTGTCTCACCAAATTGTCTCACACTGTCTCACCAACTGCCTCACACTGCCTCACCAACTGCCTCACACTGTCTCACCAACTGCCTCACACTGCCTCACCAACTGCCTCACACTGTCTCACAAACTGTATCACACTGTCTCACCAACTGCCTCACACTGTCTCACCAACTGTCTCAGACTGTCTCATCACCTGCCTCACACTGTCTCACCAACTGCCTCATACTGTCTCACCAACTGCCTCACACTGTCTCACCAAATGCCTCACACTGTTACACCAACTGCCTCATACTGTCTCACCAAGTGCCTCATACTGTCTCATCACCTGCCTCACACTGTCTCACCAACTGCCTCACACTGTCTCACCAACTGCCTCACACTGTCTCACCAACTGCCTCACACTATCTCACAAACTGCCTCACACTGTCTCACCAACTGCCTCGCACTGTCTCACCAAGTGCCTTGCACTGTCTCACCAACTGCCTCACACTGTCTCACCAACTGCCTCACACTGCCTCATCACCTGCCTCACACTGTCTCACCAACTGCCTCACACTGTCTCACCAACTGCCTCACACTGTCTCAACAACTGCCTCACACTGCTTCACCAACTGCCTCACACTGTCTCACCAACTGCCTCACACTGTCTCACCAACTGCCTCACACTGTCGCACAAACTGCCTCGCACTGTCTCACCAACTGCCTCACACTGTCTCATCACCTGCCTCACACTGTCTCACCAACTGCCTCAGACTGTCTCATCACCTGCCTCACACTGTCTCATCAACTGCCTCACACTGTCTCACCAACTGCCTCACACTGCCTCACCAACTGCCTCGCACTGTCTCACCAACTGCCTCATACTGTCTCACCAACTGCCTCACACTGTCTCACCATCTGCCTCACACTGTCTCACCAACTGCCTCACACTGTCTCACCAACTGCCTCACACTGCCTCACCAACTGCCTCACACTGTCTCACCAACTGCCTCACACTGTCTCACCAACTGCCTCACACTGTCTCACCAACTGCCTCACACTGTCTCACCAACTGCCTCACACTGTCGCACAAACTGCCTCACACTGTCTCACCAAATTGTCTCACACTGTCTCACCAACTGCCTCACACTGCCTCACCAACTGCCTCACACTGTCTCACCAACTGCCTCGCACTGTCTCACAAACTGCCTCACACTGTCTCACCAACTGCCTCACACTGTCTCACCAACTGCCTCACACAGTCTCACCAACTGCCTCACACTGTCTCACCAAATGCCTCACACTGTCTCACCAACTGCCTCACACTGTCTCACCAACTGCCTCACACTGTCTCACCAACTGCCTCGCACTGTCTCACCAACTGCCTCATACTGTCTCACCAACTGCCTCACACTGTCTCACCAACTGCCTCACACCGTCTCACCAACTGCCTCACACTGTCTCACCAACTGCCTCACACTGTCTCACCAACTGCCTCACACTGCCTCACCAACTGCCTCACACTGTCTCACCAACTGCCTCACACTGTCTCACCAACTGCCTCACACTGTCTCACCAACTGCCTCACACTGTCTCACCAACTGCCTCACACTGTCTCACCAACTGCCTCACACTCTCTCACCAACTGCCTCACACTGTCTCACCAACTGCCTCACACTCTCTCACCAACTGCCTCACACTGTCTCACCAACTGCCTCACCAAGTGCCTCACCACCTGCCTCACACTGTCTCACCAACTGCCTCAGACTGTCTCACCAACTGCCTCACACTGTCTCACCAACTGCCTCACACCGTCTCATTATGTTCCACCAACTGATCCATTTCCTTCATCTTCCCATCCCTCCCATTTTTCCTTGCGGAATTAACTTCATCAATATCTTCAGCCCAGCCCCTCTTAGGATACGGTCCCGCAATACGCCACCTTCGTGCTCATCGTGAGACCTCTCAGTCACTACCAACCTGTAGCCACCATCTCTCAGCATCTCTTCATTCTTCCTCAATATCACTGTGGATTCTAGGTTTGAAGCTTTCGTGACTGCAAGGATTCATATTCTTTGTTTTTTTCGGTAAAGTCACGTAGGTAAAAAAATTAAAATTAATAAAAGTAAAATAAAAATAAAATAAAAATCACGACGTTTCGGAGGCAACACAAGCTTCCGTCTTCAGGTGGAACCGTCACAGCACGATAGCTGTCGTGCTGTGACGGTTCCACCTGAAGACGGAAGCTTGTGTTGCCTCCGAAACGTCGTGATTTTTATTTTATTTTACTTTTATTAATTTTAATTTTTTTACCTACGTGACTTTACCGATAAAACCAAAGAATATCACTGTGGATGCGGAAACACAAACGCTCAAGGGACAATCTCCCCGTCGCACGGACTGTCAAGACAGGCTCCCTTTGTCGGCCGGTGGTTTAACGTGGAATAAAAAAAACCGAGGGCGTACCTGGTAAATGTTAAACGTGAAATGTATATTGTTATTAGAACACAGCCCACACTCAACCCATTCCTCCTACCATCCCTCCCTCCGTGCCACGTTGACTCGCAGCGCGATTCCCCATCCCGTGCTCAGCTCATGCCTTGCTACTTCATCTCATTCCCAACCCAATCCACTTCAGCGGTAACAGTAAACGATACAACTCAACAGATGCGTCAACGAGAGGTCGTGGCCTCTCTGTCTCTCTCTCTTTCTCTCTGTAAGAGCCGTGAAATAAGAGCCATTGCCTGAATCGTCGACGCATATTTTACACTTTTCTTTTCAAGGCCACGGTGTCACTGACAAATGTTCTGGGTTTTGTTATTCTTTATGCCTTTTCAGCAACTGTAAACGCAGTACAGTCACCAAATAATTAGTCATAACAAATACAAATTTATTGTTCGGAAAAATGTGCAGCCCTCTGTAAATGCGGAGGTGTCCCATTTTGCTTCTCGCCTCATTGATAGCAACTATATCCCAGTTTGACCATACTTCACCACGGTGGTCAATGCGGGTTGGTGGCGAAAAGTGGTTTGCTACTGATGGCTGGCAATGTAACCAAAGTCACCGGGGATCATAGCGCCAGGGCTCTATCCACTGCGCCATCACTCCACCCACCACCACCACGGCTGATTTAGGACTTTTCATTCTCCAGTCATCATGATCCTACCGCACTGCAAGGGGGTAAATGAGTGGATGAGATTGTTGCTAACGGGGACAAGTGTGCGCTCTGATGGGTCACGGGGAGGTTCGCAAGCCCTGTACTGGATGCTGACGATAATAGCGGCGAAATTGCTGAATTTAATAATTTTGAAATGAATATTCGGCGTTAATTACATATAGTTAAAGTTAATTGAACATGCAGTTGCGGTAATTGCAAAACCGAGATTTTATAACCGAAAAATAGGAAAATCTGCACGAGACTGGTTGTGTGTACATAGTCCGTGAACTCTTGTGCGTAGATTTTAACTGGTCCCATTAGTGCATCGGCTTGATTCACTGAGCTTCAGTTATTTTGTAATGATTTTTTTTTACCTAAAAAATACCCCAAAACAACTCAAACATCGCTGCAAAAAGAGACAAAAAGGCGCAGCCCTACAATGCCCTGCTCACGCCACTGCTGGGAGAAGGTCCTCCACTCGAGGGATCTCCAGAGTGCCACTCTAGGGAGGGTGTTTTGGCCTACTCTTCCACACTGGCCAAACGTTTTGGAAGAAGTGGGAGTACCCACACTTTAAGCCACCGCGCGTGACCTGCCGATCGACTAACTGTAGTGAACCCAATCATGCCGCTGGGTGGACGGAGGTGGAGGAACTGGTTAAGAGACTCGTCCCATTGTTTCAACTGGACGCGGCAGGAGATGGAGTCGAACCGGCGACCTCTGGATCACAAGTCCGGCATGCGAACACTCAGATCGCTGTGAAGACAACCCCCCCCCCCCCACGCAATGCCGTTATTTTTAGAATTTCCGCACACTGTCCTTAGTCTAAATTGTTTAAAGTACTCCACAAAAATAAGAGTAATTATTTATATTTTGCAGCATAACTGTTTTTTTATATATAACAATGGAACTTTTTTTCAACAATTAAAACCTTGCATATCTGCGATGTTTTTTTATGCAGCGTAATAACATCTTATATCTAACAGTGCCTGAGAGCACATTGCATAAAACAAAACTGTGTGTGTAAAGGTCTGCTCTATAGCTTATTATAAAAGCAAATATTTGCCCGTGTTTGTACCATTAAGCCAATGTTTAAGCGATGAAATTTTCGCACAATGCGCGCTTGTGTTTATAACAATTCAATCTCTTGACGCCGTAAATTTGTTCGCGAGCGTAGAAGTAAATGGCTACACCACGGTTCGTCGCGTATGGTAAAACGTCGGTCATCGTGGAAGGTCTGGTCATCGTGGAAGAGTAGGTCAAATGCTTTCTGGTGGGGGGCCCTCCAGTGCACTTTGTAACGGAGGCCCTTCCACGACCAGTGGCGTGAGAGAGCAATCCGTAAAAATAACACTTTTAGACAGGCACTCTATGTTATGAATGCATTGACTGATTGACACGTGCTCGTACCACTCCTATAGCATGACTTTGTTTTAAAGGGGGTGGGGTGGGGGGCAATGAACAACTTAGGGGAGGGAGGGGAGCACGATATCATCAGTGTTGAACAACATTACAGAAACATGCTAAACCCTAACAGAGTGACGATACAATCTGCTTTTGTCCATCGTCGTGCATTCTGATCGAGCTCTCACCCCCCTCCCCCCTGCGGGCTTAGCCCCCCCCCCCCCCCAGACGGAGGCTGATCTGTAATCTTACCAAAGGCTGTAAGTTGTGAATTTCAAGTTTTTCAAATATGGTCCTGGATTAATAATCCACTTTTGAATATGCAATGTACTTTTTTTCTGATAAACGGCAATGATACCAAAGCATGACGTATGAAGGGGGGGGGGGCGATTGGCCGTTTTCTTGGATCTGCCACTTGCCCCCCACCCCCGCACCCCCGCAATGATACGGAACTTGGTGGTCTATTCTCTACAGATGGTGAGGATTGCCGTCTCGTGCTGTGTAGGAATGGCTGACTGAAATGGGCTCACCCAAGTGCAGCATTACAGGTTGCTCCGTTGGGCGCCGCTGTGGCTAGGAGATGTTAACTACCTCGCCCAGTATACAGGAGGTCGTGGCTTTGATCCCGACTCCGACGCCTGCTGTATATTTGGAGTTCGCATGTTCTCCCCGTGGTCGTGTAAATATTTCTGCGGGTCCTCCGGTTTTTCCCTCCCCATTTGTAAACATGCATTGAGAGTATGTGGCTGCTATAAATTTCCACGTGATAAGCCACTTCGTTGAGCTATCATTTGTGGCCAGGTCGCTTCTGATAAAGAGCTATATAGCTCAGTGGGCCTTACCTGGTCCAATAAAAAAACACAGTTTAGAGTTTACTGCAGAAGTTCCAGAAATAATTGCCTGCTCGCTCTCTCTCTCTCTTGGCATGATCGATTGGACAATGGTGAGATAACTGGTGATAAAATCCAAAGAGAAGAATATGTGAGTGGCCCATTACTGTGGAAATTACTAATTTATTACCTGATTGTGGGCAGTGGTTGGGGCTTCGCGCGATGAACGTGGAGATACTATTTCGATCACGGGCCATGGCAAACATCTTTGGCAGATGAAATCTGAACCGTTCCTGTATCTCACCTTCACACCATCCTGCACTAACCAGCGCGGTGAAGTATGGTCAGCAACAATAACCACCGTTTGTCACGAAGTTGCGGTGACGTCACCGCGGCACTTGTGTCAGGCTAGGTGCACTTTGAGGCCACGTGAAGGGTCGAAGTATCGTCAAACAGCCCCATGGGGGAGGCCTTCATCCAACTGTGGATTGACAACAGACGGAAAATTATAATAAAACAAAGTCTATTCTTCTGAAATTGTGTAGCTATTTTCCTTTACAAATCAAAGCACATTGCCAAAGGCTGTGTGTTTAACTACATGCACATGTCTATTAATAACAAAGTATAAAAAAAAATGCCAAGCTTTGGTAAATGCCTGAGTTAAATTAAGGGCACGTAACATAACGTGGGCCTGTGTTATTAAAACGTAAAAAATGTTTTTTTCCCCTTATCGTGTCTGGATACGAGTGAATGAAGCGGACATTGATAAACATTTATAAACCAGCAAATGTCTCCCCTCCAAAAAATGATTCCTTCTAAAGTGCTTTTATTGTCAATACAATGGACTAAGAAGTTGAGCCCAGCATAATGGAAAGCCATGCCTTCCGGCGAGAGTGGCAATTTACCGTCAATTTTTGTGTCCGACCTTATCAAAACTCATTAAATTCAATAATTATTTGGGGGGGGGGGGGAATATATATGTCATCAGTCTGGTGCATAATATACGTAAGGATTAATTCATTAACTTGAAATTACATTTACTCTCTCCTGCTTAATTCACATCGAAGTGCGTCACTTTCGTGGGCGCGCGCGGCACAATTGTGACGTCTGCCAGTGTGGTTCTTTTGAAGGTGTAAGATACACCGGCGGTGCGAAAGAAGTTACACGTACATACAGCAATAGACAACGCATCATGGGGCCTCTTGTATCTGGGGCGCCACGGTGGTGAGGCGTTAACTGCCTGGCCTGATGTACAGGATTTCGTGGGTTCGATCTCGACCCTGACGCCTGTGTATTTGGAGTCTGTGTGTTTATTTCTCCCCGTGGTTGTGTGGATTTCTTTCCAGGTCCTCCGGTGCTTCCCTCCACATGTAGAAACAACGTGCTGTTTAGAGTTTTTTGCAGCTATACATTTCCACGTGATAAGCCACTTCGTTGGACTTTCATTTGTGGCCAGGTCGAATCTGACAAAGAACCATATCGCTCAGTGGGGCTTTACCTGGTAAAATAAAAACATATAATGAAAATGTGTTCAAATGGAAAAGGAGATGACGTGCCCCTGTCAAGACGAGTGTGTTACACGATGCTCTTTTGCTTTACAGGGTGAGTTCAAGGCTGCCCTAGAGTTCTTAGGCTTCATATAACCATAATAATGAGCCTTTCAATCTTTAAAATGAATTCGTAGAACTAGCATAGGGCTGTCTTAAAGTTTGCAGGCTTCACAAAGGCAGATCAAGGCCCCCTTAAGGCTAAAAGATCCAGACAAAGGCTTCTTTAAAGTTTGCAATGTTCACAACGCCAGACTAAGGCTATCTTAAGACTCAGAAAGCCAGATTAGTGTTCCCTTGAGGTTCTTAGGATTCATAGACCCAAATAAATGCTCCATTAGGATTCTAATGGTTCGCAGAGTCAGACCTAGGCTCTCTTAGGATTCCATCAAATACACAAGCCTTTGACTACACACGTGTGTTATGACTACATTCTTACATCAACATACATACATACATGCATGCACATTGAGTACAGAATAAAGACCAAACATTCTGTTCTCTGGCTGTTTTGCTGCATAGACTCAGAATCATAATCAGAATATTTATTTATACTGGAGGAATCCGATGAGCTATAAAGCTTTTTTTGACAGATGTCCAGTTAAGGCAAGTGCTGTTAATGAGCACCTAAATTTCGATTTAAAGCTTTCGTGACTGCAGGGATTCATCTTCTTGGTTCTTTCGGTAAAGTCACGTAGAAGGGAAATAATAAAAGAATAAAAATAAAACATAATAATTTTATGTTTTATTTCATTACTTCCCTTCTACGTGACTTTACCGAAAGAACCAAGAAGACTTTGATCTTCGTACACAAAGATCCCGAGTGAGAGGAGACGCGCGGAGTGGAGGCGAATATCCACGCATCGTGTGCTTGTTTCTGCGTCGCGTCCAGCGCGTGTGTTCGTTGACCCATCGTGAGGAATTCACTTGCGCCGTACCCACTCCGCCCGCCTCTAGAGTTCGTGTTAAGTCCACCACCACCCCCGCTTTTCCTTTAGACGTCACGCACCTAGGGAGTGGGGGGGGGGGTCAGACATTTGTGACGATGTGTGACGAGGGGGGGGGGGGGAGTTTGAGAAATGTGACGTCACATCAAAATGCGCAACTTTAAATAAATATGGAATTGTTATAACAACACTAATTGTTGTTAACAACACTAATAAAATAATTCTCACGACGTTTCGGCCACAACGCAAGCAGCCGTCTGTCGAAAAGACAGTGTCTGAGAGACACTGTCTTTCCGACAGAACTATCTTTCCGACAGACCTGTTCTTCACCTGAGGACGGCTGCTTGCGTTGTGGCCGAAACGTCGTGAGAATAATTTTATGTTTTATTTGTATTATTTTATTATTTCCCTTCTACGTGACTTTACCGAAAGAACCAAGAAAATGAGCACCTATTCAGAGCAAGCACTGCGCATGGCGTGAAAATGTGGTCACTGCTCTGCCCAGCCTCCTTTGTCTCTCCAACATTGATATTAACCACACAATACTATTAGTAATAATATTTTCAGAATTTCCAAAATATCCACTATTTTCTTTCATTTGCATGCCTGCATTGTTATACGGCATTAAACACTGCTCCTAGCCCGCCATACCAAGTCAAATTTTAGGCCAAGTTGACCTAGTGGATGCCCAATCAAGGTTTCGATTTCATATCGCCACTGGCGTATGCATTTGCACGACGATTTATATTGTTCCCAAAGGCAGACTTTGCAGCAGTACTGTGCTGATGACACCACGTGGCGACGAATCTATGACTGCATCTCTGTTGTAGTCAGTCAGCCGGTCACATCTACTCACAATTATCTTGACGGTGACCTGAGACGAGATGGCCACAATGCACTTCACTTCACGATGATTGCGTTTGCATAACGCACAAAACGGCCGTGCATTCTTGACACATACCTGCGTGTTGTTTGAAACTTCTGGGTTTTTGTTTGTTTGTTTGGTTTTTATGTTGTGGGCCTGTGCTATTGTTCTGTCACGATCACGTGGACCGGGGGGAGGAGGGTTGCCGTCGTCTTACAGATTTGATTTTGGCCACCGACGCGTAACATTGGACGGTTAAAAAAAGAATCACGGCTGCTAACTGGAATCCGCTGGCACACACCCCACGAGGTTTCCCGCCCGCCCCCTCTATCTGCCTGCACTTCGGAGTAAACGATGGGAGTCAACGTGTAGGGAATGGTGCGTTCATCGGTGCAAGAGTTTAACCATGAAATATGCTTTGTGCTGTAACAATGTCCCGTTCTTTTGTGTTCGCAGGGAGTCGTGCAGGGCACTTCACCCCGTCACCCACAGCAAGGGGCCCTTTTATTGTTTGAAGGCATTTCAGCGGCGTGCCTTTTTCTGCATTTACATGTCCCGCTGCCTTCCCGTGTAAATCTGTCGTGCGATTCGCGCTGCCCGAGAAAATATTCAGCCGCTCCAATTATTCCATTCGTTCATTCATCGAATGCTGTCTGCGGCGGAGCGGCGCAGCTTCAGGTCACTCACAACGCCCGCTCATAACCACCCCCCCCCCTCCCCCGAGAAAGAAGATTCGCCGTCCCATCGGGTCGCGATGCTCTGGAGTGCGCGATTGTGCCGTGCAGAACCCCCTGGACGGTCGCGTGTGCAGCGGACTGGTTTGAAATTCCACTTGAAAAATACAAAAGTGTCTGGCGGTGATGGTGATGCTGCTGCTGCGTTGGCAGTGGTGCGCGAGCACAATTAACAAGAACAAAGAAACTAGGACGCGTTCGTCGTGTGTGGGGGATTAAAAGGAAGTTAATATGTAACAGGTGACGTTTCGGGCAATGGGCGTTCTTCATAGCACCTAACTGCATTATGAAGAAAGGCCATTGTCTGATATGTTACCTATTGTTTATAGTGTATCCATATAAAGCAGTGACGAATGTGTTGAATTTTTTCAGAAAAATACAAAGTCAGTCCTGTCGAACACCTTCATAGATTGTATCAGCTTTGTAGTGTCAGAGGCTAGGGGGGGAGGGGTAGAGGATCTGAGCCCTCTCCCTCCCATAAAGTCTCGGCGCGCCCCTTCTAAGCGCCTTGTTATGGAATGCACAACATCGTACGTGTTTGTTGAAGGGGGCCTGGACAACATTGAGTCGAGCGTAACACGGTGAGGCAGTGGGGTTCTTAACCTGGGGTGCACGCCCCAACCCCCTGGGGGTGCAAGATGCCCTTTCTGGGAGGGTGCGAGACATGGGCAGATTTTTTTTTCGAAGTTATAATCATCGAAAACACAAATTAATCTTCTTGGTTCTTTCGGTAAAGTCACGTAGAATGGAAATAATAAAATAATAAAATATGTTTTTATCATGTTTTCTTTTTTTCTTTTATTATTTCCATTCTACGTGACTTTACCGAAAGAACCAAGAAGATGAATCCCTGCAGTCACGAAAGCTTTAAATCGAAACACAAATTAAGTATGGGCACGTAAGCAACAACTTACGTTGTTTCATCAAACCCCGATGTGTTTATTATAACATTCTATCTTGAAGCTTTCGTGACTGCAGGAATCCATACTCTTTAGTTTATTCGGTAAAGTCACGTGGGTATAAAATAAAATCAATCACGACGTTTCGAGCTCGACACAAACGTCCGTCATCAACATTCTACTTTTTTATTTTTTTTAAGATTGAGAACAAAGGGGGTGCAAAGGCTGCAACGAAGGTTCAGAACCCGCTGCGGCAATGCGATGATGGTGCGTCGCGTACACTTTTATCCTCGATTTAAAGCTTTCGTGACTGCAGAGATTCATCTTCTTGGTTCTTTTGGTAAAGTCACGTAGAAGGGAAGTAATACAATAATAAAAATAAAACATTATAAATTGATTAAATTTCGATTTAAAGCTTTCGTGACTGCAGGGATTCATCTTCTTGGTTCTTTCGGTAAAGTCACGTAGAAGGGAAATAATAAAAGAATAAAAATAAAACATAATAATTTTATGTTTTATTTCATTACTTCCCTTCTACGTGACTTTACCGAAAGAACCAAGAAGACTTTGATCTTCGTACACAAAGATCCCGAGTGAGAGGAGACGCGCGGAGTGGAGGCGAATATCCACGCATCGTGTGCTTGTTTCTGCGTCGCGTCCAGCGCGTGTGTTCGTTGACCCATCGTGAGGAATTCACTTGCGCCGTACCCACTCCGCCCGCCTCTAGAGTTCGTGTTAAGTCCACCACCACCCCCGCTTTTCCTTTAGACGTCACGCACCTAGGGAGTGGGGGGGGTCAGACATTTGTGACGATGTGTGACGAGGGGGGGGGGGGAGTTTGAGAAATGTGACGTCACATCAAAATGCGCAACTTTAAATAAATATGGAATTGTTATAACAACACTAATTGTTGTTAACAACACTAATTGTTATAACAACACTCCTACAACATCAGAGTGCAGCGCCACATTAAATACGCACTACAATGACAATAGTTTAAAGCGATTTGAAGCATATTTTATATTAAAAATGGAAATATGGTTTGGGGGGAGGGGGGGGCAGAGCTTTGTGACGTCATATTTGAGGGGAGGGAGTCTGACTTTTTGTGACGCCGTGTGACGAGGGGGGGGGGATCAAAAATCGTCCAAAATCGCGTGACGTCATTTATGGACGGCCCCTAGGAGCCAGCTTTCTGTGCTGTAACTGAATCGTCGACTTCTGACGAGCAAGGTTCACGAGCCAGCCGGGAATTCCATGGGCCAAGTGTGAGAGCGTTTACCGCTCTCAACGCGCACCGACAATCAAGGCGAAGTATGTATGTTACAGTATGTTAAACTTACACCATTGGAACCTCATTTGCCAAAACGCGTCATCTGGTCCAACCCATGTGAGACTAGGCTCTAAGGAAAGCTGTCTCGGGTGTGGACCAATCAACTTCAAGGACAGTGCATATATTATCAGAGTTATGTTTTTTGTTTGCATTATGGCTGCAGGTATTGTGGTCTATGCAAACATGACTCCTTGTAAAAAGGTGTCAGTTTTGTTGCCAGATAGAAGGGTAAAAAAAACAATTATCATATGTTGAACTTCTTTCGCACCGTACGTATGGTGAAACAATCTGGGGGGGGGGCAAAGTGTGGCACATTATTAATGTGGTATCGTTGCTGTTATTATAATTAGTATGATTCATCCTGGCTGTCCGTACTCACCCCCGCAAGAGGATTGGGGGATTTCCCAGCACCAACTTGGGACCGCTAAGTAGAGAGGAGCACGACTCAGTGCTCAATTGAGCATGGAGATGCGTTGACACTTTGACGATGCAAAGACAAACTGGAGCGCGCCAATGCCTTCATCTTCTAGATTCTCCATGGATTCTTCCTTTGCTGAACTCCGCTCTCATCTCACTCTACTCCCCTCCACGCACTCTCCTACCTCTCCTACCTCTCATCTCACTCTACTCCCCTCCACGCACTCTCCTACCTCTCCCCTCTCATCTCACTCTACTCCCCTCCACGAACTCTCCTACCTCTCATCTCACTCTACTCCCCTCCACGCACTCTCCTACCTCTCATCTCACTCTACTCCCCTCCACGCACTCTCCTACCACTCATCTCACTCTACTCCCCTCCACGCACTCTCCTACCTCTCCCCTCTCATCTCACTCTACTCCCCTCCACGCACTCTCCTACCTCTCATCTCACTCTACTCCCCTCCACGCACTCTCCTACCTCTCCCCTCTCATCTCACTCTACTCCCCTCCACGCACTCTCCTACCTCTCCCCTCTCATCTCACTCTACTCCCCTCCGTGCGCTCTCTGCTCGAGTAACCACGGATTTATATTCGCTACGAACACACACGCACACAATGTCACTGACTGCAGGGTATTTGGCCCGAACAACCAAAGGCTGAAATATTACCTGCAAATTACTCAGTTGGGATTACACGTGGCAACATTGCACCACACCTGCGAAACCTTCCCAAGACTCTCCTAAAAATAAAGTTGAGACCCGGTGAGGCCTTGCTAGGTAAACAACTAAAATAATTTCGATTTAAAGCTTTCGTGACTGCAGGGATTCATATTCTTGGTTCTTTCGGTAAACTCAAGTAGAAGGGAAATAATACAATAATAAAAATAAAGCAATATAATTCTCACGACGTTTCGATTACTGTGATTTTCACACCTGATGATGATTGTTTGTGTTGCAATCGAAACGTCGTGAGAATTTTATTGTTTTGTTTTTATTATTGTATTATTTCCCTTCTACGTGACTTTACCGAAAGAACCAAGAAAACTAAAATAATGATAATAATACAATCAATCTTCGCTCAAAGGGAGGTCGCTCATTCTCCTCTGCTGTTCCCAAGGTCTGGGACTCCCTTCCACCAGGCATCAGTGCTGTTGCCTCCCTGTGTTTTGCATCTGATTTGGCTGACTGCCTCTCTCTAAATAAAATAAATATGCCCACTGTCTCTGTACAGCGGTTGGAGATACGGTTACATGCAGAGGCTATATAAATCTACACGGCATTGTTATCGGAATGGGCGCGCAATGTTCACATGACAGTACAGTGTATGTAACACTTTGGGAGTGCGTGTTCTGCAGATATTAACGATCAGCTAAGGCAATCGGAGATTTTTTTTTTTGCCCCGAGTGTAGTGGTGAATCCAGAGCTTCGCACGTTCGATTCGATCTTCCCGCGCGGCAGTTCTTACAACCTCCGCCGCCCGCCACGTCTGCCCACCCAGCGGGCCAGGTGAATGTGTGTAGAGCACCGTCGATTGCTGGCCCCTTCCGTCGGCAGTGGCGGCGTGCGAGTAAAATTGCAGGTCTGCGTCTTTGCCCTTCGTCGAGGCCACATCGAACTACCGAGTCGGCGCCAACACACACACAACAACAACAGCAACAACAAACTGACGATTAAATAGCCGCAGCCGCCGTCAACCACTCGATCGCGGCAGCAGGTAGTGAGTATCGTGCTAACGTTTCAGTTTCATGTATGAGGTGTAGCCAGAGGTGGGACAAAGTCATTGTTATGCAAGTCCAAGTCGAGTCTGAAGTCATCAAATTCATGACTCGAGTCTGACTCGAGTCCAAGTCACATGACTCGAGTCCACACCTCAGAGGTGGGACAAAGTCATTGTTATGCAAGTCCAAGTCGAGTCTGAAGTCATCAAATTCATGACTCGAGTCTGACTCGAGTCCAAGTCACGTGACTCGAGTCCACACCTCTGGGTGTAGCCCTGTGAGCCATTCGGCTCTTGAATCGGGTGCAACCGCAACAAACAAAAACATGAACAAGAAAACATCTTAAAGTGACTGTGTGTAAACAGAAAAATCCAGGAAAAAACATAAAAGTCTTCCAGAAAAAGCACCGTATTTCAATGCTGTGTGCAAGTGGGATGCACGTCAAAACAATAACAACCATAAGACAATTTAGATTAAAGTTATCAATCTAACTCTGTACTACAACAAACAAATATGGCTAAACCAAAACATTTTCGAAATCACCAAAATAAAGCTATAAAAGCAATGTAACAGTGATCATAGGAACTGTGCTTGAAATGTTACGATTAATTATATACACAACATGTACGTTGTGCATTTAACGAAGCTGCAACGTGATAACAGTGGCTTGACAATAAACACCGCACGCATTGTGCCAAAGTTAACCGCGATCACGCTACATTATTTGTCCGTGTGTTCGCCGCAACCTTTAGCAGAGAGAGACAGATAGAGAAGCAAGCTCACACAACTGTGTACTATCATTACCTGAATGTGTGGGGGGGAGGAGGCTTCCATGTGGTTATTTACTTAAGGGAAACAAAAACTAATTAAACGTCTGCATTTTTTTGTTCATAACACCATGTGTACTTTTTGGACACTATCTAAAAAATGTCGTTCCAAAACAAAAAAAAGCATGAAAAAAAAAACACGATGTTCTCTATTTTTCTATAGATATCAAATTCCATTTAAACATGTTGTGTGCTGGCAAGATAACACACGCACTGTGAACACCGCGGTCGTTTGTCCTACGATGTTCAGTCCGTTGTGTCATGTTTATGTATTTAGCGTCGTGAATTACAATGTTGTATGTGTTGGATATCTGTAAAGACATGTGGCGGGGCATCGGAAGGAAGGCATACCACCCAAATGTCTACACACAAAGTGCAGCTTTAAAAATTAACTCACCGTAATGGACACTTCTTTTTTTTTTAAAGCCAACATCACGTATCGTATAACAATACACTTTAAATGTACCACATGCACCGACTGTATGGTTTTTATAGAAATATTATATAGTGTATACAATCTAGTTTCCAGCGGTAGTGCCTAATGCAGTGGGGGGCCCGAGATAGAAATTATTTGGGGGGGCACTCCTAGCCCCCCTTTCGATTTATAAAATGCGAGTGATTTTATAAATCTAAAGAAGAGAAGAAGGCAACAGATCGAGATGTATTTGGACGAGAGAGAGAGAGAGAGCTGTAGAGAAACGTAGAGCATGTAGATCAATACAGAAAAAGGATCAGAGATGTCGTGAGATGAGAGGAGAGAGAGATTGTGACGAGGGCAGTGTTTGGAGTGACATGAGAGCGATGTGGACAAGAGGCAACGATTGGGTCCGATACAAAAGAAGAGCTAGGCAGACAGACGAGAGAACAATGAGAGAGTTTAATTATCTTTTCGCGTTCGTGAGATGGTTTATGTCTATTGCGATCTGAATTTAAGCTGCCATATGGCTCATCCCGAGTTGCCCATGAATCGGAGTTCCCGACCCGTGGGTTACTTAAGGCCCTGAGCGTTTGCTCACGTTTCTCCTGCGTGGCTTCACCGCAGCCAGCCCTCTGGGTTGGGAAAGACTGCCAGATGAAAGGCGACTGGAACACAATATCCCTTTTGCAAGAGAGACCTGGGTTTGAAAAGCAAAGCAGGAGCGTTATGAATGAGAGTAATACATATTAATGAATCTGACAATAGCGCCGTACAGTGTAACAATGCAGGCATGGAAATGGAATCAAACAGGGGATATATTAGAAGCGATGGCATTATTTTTTTAAATGATATTAAAAATGTGCACTAACACGGAAACGCATTTATATTTTAAGCCGCTGAGCACACGGCGCCACAAAGCTAAGTTGACCTGAGTTGAACTCCCAGCCCTGGCTAGCATTAGCGGCGAGCGACATCTGACCCGCTACTTGACCTTTCGCCACCCCCACACCCTTCACCAACGCACACTGCTGACCGACGTGGTGAAGTATGGTCGAACAACATCCAACGACTGACACGGCATTGAGAGGCTGTAATGCAGCAGTGAACCGACACACTGGCCGTGAATATTGTTGTATTGTGTGTCCACACTGTGGCCCGTCACATATGCAGGGATTAACAGACCAATCAGTAAGGACCGTCGCTGGGTGGCAGTGGGGGGGGGCATCATCATGAATAATGCGTCAGATTACGTGGGCATCAGGGGGTAGGTTGTGGTTGGTGGCAAGAGGGGGGTGGTGATGGGGTAGATGGAGAAAGGAAGACAATGAGAGCCTCTAGGGAGGATGCTTCTTAAGCGGCGAGACAAACGTCGGAGTTACAGTCGAAGGAGGGAAACACACCCCGGAACCCCGTGCGTATTGCCACACATTGCGGATGAGAAGTCAAAGCAAAAGGATACTTGGGAATCCATACTCTTTGGTTATTTCGGTAAAGTCACGTAGGTATACATAAAGTCACGTAGGTATACGTAGGTATACGTAGGTATACGTGACTTTACCGAAAGAACCTGCAGTCACGAAAGCTTCAAATCTAGATTGATACTTGGGAAATATTCCTGTTCCTGGCGCATCAGCTCGTAGATAAACATCATGTACTTTTCAACGATCGAAACGGGCAGCTTTATTCACTTTTTTCTTGTTTTGACGTTACAATTACGAAGGGATGTTGGCCTGTGGTCGAGAGTAGCGATGGAGTGCAGGCTAAATGAGTGAAGCACGCCCGAGAAGATGTCCTCTATGGAGATGTAGTGATGAGCCATGCTCGTGCGCAGGAGCTACACGGATCGTCACATCGCGAGGGATGGAGACGGCTTGGGGGGGAGGCCCTCATCCAGGAGGGGATTGAGCAAGGCCCCTGCCCGTGCTGCTGATGATGAATGAGTGACAGAGCTGGAGCCGAGTGGCTGGCAGATGGCCCTCGTGACGCCCACGTATAACGCGCCTCCCTCTATTTGACACCAGTTGCTGGAGAAGAGTAAGACAAAGAAACGGATCATTAATCAGTGACAATGAACTGCAAAAAAAAGAAATCGGCACGCATTTGATTTAGTACATCCAAAAACGTGTGCGCAATAGCGCTGCACAATACATGCCGTTGTCGAAATGATTATACCACGTTTCGTATGATACTTCAAAATTAAACAAATTGCGGTATTTGGTGATGCCGCTGTTGCTGTGTTGGAAGTTGTCGCACACCAGGGACGTGCTGCCTCGCCTGCCATACTCCAATGAAAATAGCTGTTACGAAAAAAAAAAAATTTCCACTGATCTGTTATAAATGTCATTTCTGTATGATTCAAATCATTACCGGGAGATAGTAACAAGCACGCGCTCATTTGCCCACGCTCCGTCCAGTGTCTGAGGGGTTGCACAATCAGAGTGGAGGCTGAGCTCGTCTTTCCCTGCATTTGCAGCGGAGCTCCGCAAATTTGGCGATTTTGACTATAAAAAACGATTGGAATCATACAGAAATGGCATAACACAGATCAGTGGGGGAAAAAAACAATCTTATTTTTTCTTTTATTCAATCTTGATATGAAGCTTTCGTGACCGCAGGAATCCATACTTTTTGATTCTTTCGGTAAAGTGATTTGTTTTATTTCTAACTACGTTTAATTTTCTTATTTTTTACTTTTCATTGCAGTATGACAGGCGAGGTTCTGCTTCCCCTGACCGCACGTGTCTGTTGCGCACGCATATTTACGCTCCTTATTCAAGGCAGTGTTGTCTACGAATGTGGCTCGTAAATATTGTATTACTACTGCGCTGCTCTGCCTGCCACTGACCACTCCGTACATGATTCCATCGCTTCCGCGGATTTCTAATGGCCAGGTTGTTGGCTCAGTTTAAGCCCATATATTGGCAATGATGGGGCCATAGAACCTAGGCAGCGGTCGGAGTGTAAGGGGCTTATCGGAATCGGGTCACAGGCTCGGCTAGGCTAATGAAATCCTCTTGACGTCACTGCGAGAGACACTTACGCACTAATCTATTTAACAGGGCGAACAACTCGCTTCCCAGAGTACTATTAAAACTATCGTGCGAGATACGCAGCGTCGAGTGACCGCGCCAAAACCCAGGCGCTCACTCTATTGCGCACTCACTCACTCGCACACTCACTCACAAACTCACTCACACACTCACTCACACGCTCATTCACACACACACACTCACACGCTCACACGCTCACTCACACGCTCATTCACACACTCACACGCTCACTCACACACTTAAGCAAACAAATATACAAATCCCCCGTATAGACAGCCTTTAACAGACTGATGGGGCAAGTGCTGTTAGCGAGCAGCTATGAAAGCCGTAACTGCACACGAGGGGGTGGGTGGCCAACACCACGACCGACCGCTTTTGTCTCCCCAGTGGTGATGTTTTTACCCAGGTACTCATTCGAGGCTGAGTCAACCTAGGGGAGGCCCAGGACCGGTTCAGATAATCGTCACCGGTGTTGGCCGTGAGCGGGAATCGAACCCGGGTCGCCGGGTTCGTATCATAGCGCGCTAACCGCTACACCACCGCTCCCCACTACACACTTATGCACGCACTCACACACGCAGATTGTAAATCTTGTGGCTTGACCCTCCAACACACCGGTGTGCTGTACTAGTGACGAATTGGCCACGTTCTGTTTACGTGACAACCCTTACTAGTTGGCTGTGTCGGGTGGTGGCGGGTTTTAAGGACACGTTTATATATTTACGCGATGTAACCCCCCAAAAATACCCCCTTCTATGGACGACACACACACGATAGTGATTCCGAATGGTACAATGTGTGGAGTTGGCGAGCGTTTAAGAGCCGCGATGATATATGAAGAATTAATACACACACACACACACTCACGTGTTCCATTCACTCTCGCGGCTTATCGTTTTCAATTCATGTCGGTTCCAAGCACTTGTTTAAAAATTACAGGGTAGTCTGTGAAGGTATCATCCATTATTCATCATCATCATCGGCCTTGGTCAATCCATTTCTGGATGAAGGAACCTCCTCTCGCTGTCGTCGTCACATCTCATGCCCCTGTGATGTCATAATCTATTTACTATTAACTTGTTTTCACCAGGCAAGGCCTACTTGGGCAATGCAGCTCTTTTGTAGAAGCGACCTGGCCACAAATGATAGCTCAACGAAGTGGCTTATCACGTGGAGGTAGAAACCGCAGGACCCGGCAAAAAAAATCCACGCGACCACGGGGGGGATGGGGGGGGGGAAAGAGAGAGAGATGCAAACTCGAATTATACATCAGGCGTCAGTGTCAGAATCGAACCTACGACCTCCTGTATACCAGGCGAGGTAGTCAACATCTCATAGCCACCGTGGCGACCCGTCTACCCAGGAGCCTGCACAGGGGCTGATATCATCAACGAGTCGTCATCGCCGTCGTGGACGTCGTCACGGACGGTGTAACTCCATCCCTCCCCATCGTTATTCTTTACCATCTGCCGTTTCATTGTTGGAGAGTAATAATTACACGGCACTCGAGAGTTGAGCTTTTGTTCGCGACTGATGATGCTGGATGTAACCCCCAGTGAATCGTCGCACACAAGTGTCAACACTTCGCTTTTTGCTTTGCAGCCTTGCTCCGGTGTTGCTGATTTTAAAACAACTCCACGAATCCATCGTCACGTTCGCCCCGCGACGTGACCACTTCATTCGTCTGGCTCTGTCGCTGGGTGGTGGAGGCTTCTAGTGAAAAAAAACAAATTGCCATTTTGTCGATTTAAAGCTTTCGTGATTGCAGGGATTCATCTTCTTGGTTCTTTCGGTAAAGTCACGTAGAAGGGAAATAATAAAATAATAAAAAGTTAACATAATAAAATACAATTCTCACGACGTTTCGGCCACAACGCAAGCAGCCGTCCTCAGGTGAAGAACAGGTCTGTCGGAAAGACAGCGTCTGAATGAACACCACCAAGCTTGGCAGCGTATATTTAAGCTGGGTTAGAGAAGGAAGGGCGCCTTGACTAAGGAATTATACCTCCACGATGATCTAAGCCAAAATAAAACAATTGCGAGTCGTAATGTTGGTTGTGAAACCGCGAGTAAAATATCCATGACACAGCAGTTTCAACGAGCGCGCATATCTATGATGAAAACACGTTCGATTCGTGCCTACGGCTGACATCACTGACGAGCGATGGCTGAAAAACCGGTCCTGACCACACCCGGGGCTGATTGAGGCGTGGGGCTTTAGGGGCTGCAGCCCAGAGGCCTTCGCCGGCTGGAAGGCCTCCAGAGATGAAGTGAAAAGTAGTTTCACTTGTGAATGCTGAATTTTATTTGTTGCTAGCCTTGTAACCGTTGTAACCGTTGCAGGAGACGCGGTCTGTACATTTCATCATGTCATTGATTGGCATCGTTGGCCCACCCCTAGTGGAGATTATCTTGAGATATAGATGACCTGCAACGATGGTGAGATTAAACGGAGGGGGGGGGGGTTGTTTGCGTGCGAGAAAAAGTGTAGGGAATGGCTAGAACCACCCTCGTAAGTTGGTTTGTCCACCTGGCACTGTGAACCAACAAAAAAAGTCAGAACAAGAACGTCAGATGCTTGAAATGAACAAATTCCTAATGTTATGACAATGCCATTTTGCACCTCCCAGCATCGCTGTGTGAAACCCGTGAGCGGATTAACATTTCTTCTTCGTCATTAACTACTTGGGTATCCTCTTTAGCTGACTATTCCCGTCTAGGGAATGAGATGATTTCTATAATAAAATAAACCCGAGCGGTGCCCACGTGGCTCAAAGGTCAGAAGCGCTGAGCTGGCGCCGTAGGGGAAATCCTGGGTTCCTGGGTTGGTGAAGCCATGTACTCCACTGCAGTGAGATGATGGTCTCATCCGGGTCACTAATGCCAAAAACAACTTTTCACATTAATTGGGTTCTGCAGTTAACCTGGCTAGATTTGTTTTTATATATATCGGATTGATTGGAATGCGACGAACATTGCTCTCATATAGAGAGTCGATTGGAGAGCGCTGTCCTCTGCTGTGTGGACCAGAGGTGACCTGTAGTACGGATCTCCGAACTAGTTCTGTGATATCCATTTCCGTGGGGCCGTTCTCTAGCAGGGAGGGCTGCGCTGCCCTGCGAGCCGTCAACATGGATTCGTCATCTCACGACATGACGCGGACAGCACAATCGGGATAACATCGGTTAAATTTTACGAAAAATAATTAGAATAATAATAAATCCGGGCGACGCATACTCTACGCAAGTGTGTCCCTGCACGCGTAAAATTTTTACTTATCAGCATTCCGTCGCGCTCGTTATATCCCGTCGCCAAAATGTACGCTAAACCTGTTTTTTTTATTCCTTGCCCTCCGGCAGAATCTGGGTCTTTTCTTGTTATATATAAATATATATTCCCCCCCTTCCTTTTCAAATAAAGTTCAAAATAATTTCCAGATGAATGGGTTTTTTGTGCGTTAAAATGCTCCACTGACCCGCTGTTCCCACTCCCCCTTAAATGAACGCACGTCAAAATTTCCTTTTCAGGCAACACTCCGACCCAGACTGTGCCACTTCGCAAACGTTAAACGCACACCGCTCATGGGTTTTTTTTTTACTTTAAGCAACGCTGAGCTGGAGAGGTTTTATGACCACACGACGCTAACCCACCGGATTGCTGCCGTGGTGTAAATGGCCCTCGCACTTGACCCACCAGTCGCGACCCGCTGGACTTACTCTAAACTATTTAAACTAAACTAAATCATTTTTCCTATTTTACCAACTAAGGCCCCACTGAGCTATGTAGTTTTATTTTTAGAAGCCACCTGGCGCAAGTGATAGGCCAATGCAGAGGCTTTTCACGTGGAAATGTTTAGCAGACAAATACTCTGAACGCGTGTTGACTTCTAAATGTGGAGGGAATAAACCGAAGGAGCCGGAGAAAAATCCACGCGACCACGGGGAGAGAGAGAGAGACATGCAATATACAGGCGTAAGAGTCGGGATTGAACCCACAACCTCCTGTATACCAGGCGAGGTAGTTAACATCTCGCTTAGGTGAACCCATCCACACTGCTGCAGGGTGGACAGAGGCGTTGAAGGGAGATTTAAGAAGCTTTCCCCATTGTATGTACTGCCTCGTGGGGAGATAAAATCGAACTGGTGACTTCTGGATTGAATGTTCAGTGTTGCTAACTGTTACAATAAAGCTAAATTAAAAAAAAATCCGAAAAAAATTGCGATGAGAAAACAAATTTTTCTCAGCCAAATTATTATATACGCCGTAACACAATGGAAAACTAATTTTAAACATTAAGCAAAACCTCTTAGTTATACATTTCACAACATTATTATCGCTATTGTTATGCTGGTTTACTCAGGAGAGCCTCCCTACGACTCAAGATATCTGTTTCAGGAGGGTCCTGCCAAGTTTTCGTAGTTGGGGGTGATGTTGCTACTGCTGTGCGTAAATCCAATTGAGTAATTTGCAGGTAATTCTTTCAGGATTGGGATGTTTGACTAACGTTCTTGACGCTGTTTTTATTAGCTCTGGGAGGAAACCAGAGTCGCCCGGAAAGAACCCATGCAGAACAGGGGGGAGACCAGACAGACAGATGACCGAATCAGGATTCGAACCCAGGCCCTTCTTGCTATGAGACACACAAAGTGTTACCACAGCTTCCGTCTTCAGGTGGAACCGTCACAGCACGATAGCTGTATCAACAGCTATCGTGCTGTGACGGTTCCACCTGAAGACGGAAGCTTGTGTTGCCTCCGAAACGTCGTGATTTTTATTTTATTTTTATTTTACTTTTATGAATTTATTTTTTTTACCTACGTGACTTTACCGAAAAAACCTAAGAATATGAATCCTTGCAGTCACGAAAGCTTCAAATCTAGAATGTTACCACAGCGCCCGCTGTGCCGCCCAACAGACAGGGCTGACGATGGAGCCATCGGAGGGCAGCACAGCAAGGAGGTCCCTGACCGATGCACACAGATCCCTTTCGCGTAATCACCCAGGGCGCGAGTTTCCTTCTGACGCTGCCATTACTCCGTTCCGCTTTACACAGGTCCTGAGCATCGCCTTCGCGGTTCATCCTCACTGGGGGTGGGATTGTACGGAGGAACGGCTTCGGTGCCCGTTTCTGACAATCGCCCTTACCAGCATTTGTGATGAAGCTGTTGACCTCGGCGTGACCTTGGCTAACTCGCGCACGCAATGACGGACGCGGATCACCGCCGCGTCTCTCTCCGACACCCGCCCGCTACATCGCACACACGCCTCACACACACACACGTGCGTGCGTAGAGCTGTGGGTTTGTGTTACCCAGACACGCGTACAAGAGTGCACATTTCACAGACGATCAACACGAGCTCACTTGCTTAATCCGCTCTCAAACAAACCGCGCTGAAACTGAGCACGCCCTCATCCAGCAGTGGATTGACCGTAGCTCCATGATGATGATGAATTTAAATATGATGTCATCTGCTTATGAATCAATAGAATGGCATGTTCCATACACACGCCTTTGCGTGTGTTCAGAAGCATGTGCGCCCATGTATTTATATTTTTTTGTAACAAAGACAAAGATCCCCCGTATAGCCTTAACAGACTTTTGGGGCAAGTGCTGTTAGTAAGCACCTATGAAAGCCGGCACGGTACACGAGGAGGTGAGTAGCCAGCACCACACCCGACCGCCTTTGTCTCCCCATTGTTGATGTTTACATACCGCACCAGGTACCTAATTTGAGGCTGAGGCGACCTAAACGAGGCCCAGGACTGGTTCAGATAATCGTCACCGATGTAGCGCATAACAAAGACACACACACACATGGACGTACGCACACGTATATGTAAAATGCACACACTCGAGAAACCGTCATATCCATTTCCTCCTCCAAGGACAACAACATAAATAATGCATTACATCACCGCACAATGTAGCCATGCGTTTTTTTCTCCCGGCTTTGCTAAATACATAACCTGTTCAAACAATGCTACACCGATGCACGACAGAGCAAAATGTTCCGCCTTTGCGCTTTATATGTATAAAGAGATTTTTTCTTTTTTTTTTAAACAAGACCGACCTACCGAGAACACGAATGTGTGTGCGCGTGTGCGCGGGATTTTACTCTGCCAGACACTGGGGAAAATTCATGCGTAATATCTGCGAATGCAACATCAGCACATTATTTAAGTAGTAGTGGTAGGAGCAATAATACTAATGGAGTCATTCCCGTCATCTCTATACCACGAGCAGTGCAGCAGGGGCATAGCACTTCAACAGATTTTTGGGCCAGACCAACAACAACAACTACATTGACGTCAAATATCGTTGTAACACAAATAATCGGTTGCGACGATCGCGAAGACGATGGAAGTTATTCAGTCAAGCTATAATAATTATACTTTAGTAATGTTTACAGTATGCGCCGTGCTTAAAGGAACGTTGGGGCAGTTTTTGTTTCAGCCAGATGTGTAAATGACACATTCCTTACGGCTAGAACGGTGGTAGTTCGCTAACTGTGCTATGAACCTGTAAGTATGAGTTCGGTTCCCGGCGATGGCTAATGGCGAGTGATATTTGAACTTTTTCTCGGTCTTCTCCCCCTTTCACCGACCTGCGATCACCAGCGTGGTGTTGTACGGTCAAACAAGATCCATCGTGCACCTCCGATTAGCACGGTTGGCTACGTACGGTGCGAAAGAAGTTCTACATACATCCATGAAACGCCCTGGAGAGGCCTTCATCCAACAGCAGATTGATTATGGCCGTGACTTATTGATTAGTTGTTTTTGTGGCTCGAACCATATTCTACCATCGACCTACTGTAACAGTTTTGCCAATTGGCAAATCCTCACCAGGTGATAACTTATTTTACCCACCGCAGACAGATGATGATTATGGCGATGATGATGATGATGATGACGGTGGTGGAGCTGGGACGAACCTGGCCAGAGATTGAACCCACAACCTGACAGAAGCTCGGCTGCTCTCATCACTGGTGATCTGTGTTCTGTATCGTAAACGCAGTACGGTAAGGCAGCATTCGATATGCACAGGCATCTGTTTTAGCACGTGGCGTTTACTGATGCTCCAGGTAACGGCCGATTCACCTGGGACTCGTAATCGATTGTTGCGCAACAGCAATGCGACTATCACTCTATACACATGCAGCTAAAACATGACCAATTAATGGAAGGCAAAGGCGCAGCCCTGCAATTGCTTCCTCACGTGACTGCTGTCGGAAGAGCCAACACAACGGACAGCTCGAGAGAGTCTCGATCGAGAATACCTTGGTCTACTTTTCCACGCTGCTGGATGGGGGAGGTTGTTGGGGGGGGGTAGAATTTAAGAAGTTTGCACCATCGTTTCAACTGATCGAACACACGACTTCCGTATAGTGCTGTGATCATTATGCTACGGATGCATGTTGCAAATGAATGAATATTAAATATAATAAGTACGTTACCCCTAGGAATCTTTATTTTAATAACTCGTACAAATACACAATTTCCAGAAAATCTCAGGGACTCAAGATTAAATTATGGCGCTTCCTTCGTGTGATAATAATTCAATTATATTTAAGCAAGGACCCAACAACAATATCCGGCTGCGCAGTGAATGGCCGTGGCAGTGTTGCAACTGAGATTTTATTTTCTATAGCACTGGGGTAGAATGTTTGGCCACAATATGGAACGACTTACAATGCAATCCCCCGCGAGTTACTTTAATAATGCGCTTGTTTTTCGGAAACACCAAAAATTTAAACAAAATAATGTTTACATGAATCACTTTATAATTCCAAACACTCCGCTCGCTAACATTTTCCAAACCTTGTGTGTGTGTGAGAGAGAGAGAGAGAAAAATATAAAGTTTTCTTTTACAAACCAGTCCGAGCGTAACTGGTGGCAGCTGATACACATTAGCCCGCCTTGGGTTTCTGAAACAAACAAATCCCTTACAGCAACGACACAGAAAAGAAAAAATTCGGCGAGGCGTGCCAAAAAAATTAAATCCACTTTTCCGACATTAAAATGTCAGCGCGCTGTATATATTTACTCGCGATTCGCATAAACACACGCGCCATTCATGCAACGCGTCGCGCGCACAAGGGGTCCCCGCGTACGATACAGTTGCTAACAATATTAGGAAAGTGTAACCCTCTCCAGTAATTTACCGCAGTATGTTCCGAGCGCGCACGCCGAGCGAGCGTGCGTGCGTCTTGCTCTGCCTGCGTGGATATGTCTTTTGGGCCTTTTTCAAACGCCCTCTTGTTTCTGTGTTACACGCATGCGATGTCCTAAAAGAGAGAGAGAGAAGAGAGAGAAAGTCAGCCCAATCCCGATAACGTTTCGGAGCGCCACCTCGGTTCAAGTTCAAGTTAATTTATTTGGTATAGCCCTGTGAGCCTTTCGGCTCTTGAATCGGGTGCAACCGCAACATATAAAAAACATGAACAAAAATCACCTTAAAGTGAATATGTGACTGAGTGCAAACAGAAAATCCAAGAAAAGACAGCAAAATATTGCAGAAAAAACACGATCGTACGCTGTGACGTGAAATCGCCCTCGATGTTAGCGAGCGATTACTACATTAAAATGTTTGTTTTTATTATCATTATTATTGTAATGCGTGGTGGATTCTGTGTGGCTTTTTTAATATCCGGTTCTCAAATATGTTTGGCTTGCCCATTGTGTGTGTGGTTGTGGTTTTATCAGAATATTTAATCGTCAAGTTTATTTATTTAACCAGGTGTAGCTCAAGCGACGTTATACGATGATGATGGTGGTGGTGGCGGTGGTCAAGAGACCATCAGCGTAATGTGAAATCAACGTTGTCAATCCACTGCTGGATGAAGGCCCCTTTGCGATTGCGTCACCGTACGTGAGTCATTTGCGGGTTGTTGAAGTGAGAGGGCCAAGTTTGTGTGGAGAACCCCAGGACCGGTTGAAATATCACCACCCGCACTGATGGTCGCCGCTGGCGTGCGCTAACCGCTGCGCCACCGCTCCACCTGGTGTGTATTATCCATGTCTGACGTGTCGTTGTGGTTGTTGTACGTGTGTACGTGTGGCTTTCACGGGGCTCAGTACACGTACCACGGAGGTGTCAGGTTACAGAGGTTCATTCATTAAAATCCCAGCTCTGCTCATCGATTAAAACAAATAATGATGACATCGGCCGTTTTTCAGTCCACTGCTCGACGAAGCCCTCCCGATCCCGTTTGGGTCATGGAGATTGTTTGACCATACTTCACCATGCTGGTCAGTGCGGGGTGATACAGGGCGAGGTGCCCAGAACCAGTTCAGAAATCATCGATGTTAGCCGTGGCAAGGAATCAAATTCAGACCATCGGGTTCACAATGCAGTGTGCTAACCACTCCGCCACCACTCCACCCCCTCTCATGTCCAATAGGGGCGGGGTTGAGCCAGTGCTGGGAATTCCACATTCTCATGGCCGTGGCTAGCGTGCCTCGACAGAATAACCACTAAATTTCCCTGAAGAGCGGTGGATGAGTGGTTCAGAGGTCAGGGTGCCGCTGGACGGGAGGTGATAGGCTTGATGACGTCATCAGCTGCGTGAGCCACTCAACGATTGCCATAGCTGGTTAGGGGCTGCCACCATTTTTAAAGGGGTCAGAAAAATCGACCACGAAAAAAATATAAGTGGATTAGAATACTTAGTCGATTGATTTGCTACATCGACCAAGGTCATACTCGTTACACACGAAGTGCTTGCTACAAACGAGCAAAAATACCTCGCTGACCTCGTAAAGGAGCATAAACCATCATCATGCGAACTCCGATAATGCTAACAGCGGCGGCTTTTGGCTCGGCCGTCTGGAACGCTCTTCCGTCCAATATTTTGAAGCCACTGGAGCTATGCACTTTAAAATCTAGATTGAAAACTAATTTCCTTAGAACTGCGTTTTTTGTTTTAGTTTTTTGTCCTTATCCCGCACCATCGATGAGCACGGTTGACTTTGTATGGTGCGAAACAAGTTCAACATACTCACGTTCCATCTCTACGATTATCGCAGTTTGTTATTAGAAAGGTTTATTCTGAGTTGGCTGAGTGGCTCAGGGAAGGGATCGGAGTGCTGTAGCAGGCTCATGGCCCCCCGAGCTTAAATCCTGAGTTCAAATCTATGCATCAGCCACCAGGGATTAAACCTCGTTCTTATCAGTGGCTGCTCTCAGCACAATCATTAACGACTGCACACACACACAAAAACGCCATCGCTTTAAATATGTTTCTGAAAAACGAGCGTAATTATTAATATTATTGTTAATGAACTAGCTATATTCGCAGACAACAGCGAAAACGGTCAGATGTATTTTGAAATGTGCGTGTGGACTCCGAACTGCAAGTATCATTAGATGCGTATGAATTTAAATGGTTACAACAACAACAACAAAACTTTGTTAAACAGACATTCTGCCTGAATAAGAAAAGTGTGACTTCTATTATTCAGAAAGCACGGGGAGTTTGGGGGGGGGGGAACAGAGAGAGAGAGAGCGAGAGGGAAAAATATATTGCATTTTGCGAGGGAGTGCATTGTTGAGCAGATAATGAGGGTTGATGCACGATGCGCCGTTTTGTAATTCACGCTCGGTTCGGATTGATGTCAGTCGCAGAAATGGCGCTCCGTTGAAACATGTCGGTCTCCTCCCTCCCAAAGATGCCCCCAGCCGTTCACCAAAAAAAACCAGGACGGATCACCGCATCCCGACCAGGGAGGCGAAAACTGTCCGAGAGTACAGGCGGTGCAACTGCACAGGGGTTCTATGGGCCAGAGGTTTCACGGAATCATTGACTGGATAGGGAGACCCTCACCCCACATTGCATTACTTACGGCAGGGTCGATTACAAAGGGGAGAGAGAAATAAGAACGCTGTGATTGGAGAGCATACGCAGGACAATCAACGAAGTCTCCTTGTTGACACGTGGAAGTTGGCAAAACGATCGCCAATGGTTTTGGATTCATGGCGCAGTGGCAGCAGAGGACTGGAACGCGTCCTAGGGGCAGGGACCGCCGAGGAGACGGAGCAACGAAAATCAAATCGTGTGCAGGTGCTGGGTGGATTATTACACCGTAGGACCCGTGGAACATGGGCCGCAGCTTGTGAAGGCCTTCATCCAGCAGTGGATCGATCATGGCCGATGATAATGAACAGGGACGATGCCGACCGTGCTATGCCACTACCCCAGTCCCCCATCGGGCGAGGTTTGATTTTAGCGCGCGCGATAGCAACGCTAGTCGTCGTCGGCTTTGTTTAATCTATCGGCGTTAACAAAATGGGTCGACCGATAAAGGATGTGCGAGTAATAAGATGACAATTGCGAATGGGCTCGCCAAAAAAAAAAAAAGCTGCAGCAAAGCGGCTTGCGTCGATGGGGCCGCTCGACGTTCGAGGCCGTGTCGGGTGTAAAAACGCCCCGCGATCAATTTGACAGCTTGCGGAAAGCATTTGTGATGTATCGAAGTGCGTTAATCACTGCGCCACGGCTCCCAGTGTGCGTATATACACGCAGTCACACACACACACACACGTGAACATGCGGCACCATGACGGCAATTTGTATCACATCCTTAATTCAACTTGCAGTCCACACAAGGGGAATTAAACTAATGCCAACACAATTAATTTGTTGTATTTAATTATTATCGGGCCTCATGATATGGAGTACGTTGCGCCAGCACCTTGCCTCTCGAAGTGCCGTTAAGTAGGGCCATTGCGCAAAATATCGCAAGATAATATCTCTTTGTTTATCCGCGTATTTTGTTATATCAACACAACGGGTTTTTGCGTCTTTGGCAAACCCTATCCGATGGTTGGAATTCGGACAAAGTAAAACATCGAGATTGAAAACTAATTTCTTTCGAACTGATATTTGTGTGTTAGTTTGTAGTCCTTACCCCGCACCTCCGATTAGCACGGTTGGTTACGTACGGTGGGAAAGACGTTCAACATACATACAAAAGGCAGCGATATAGATTATAAAGAATCCCAGTGTAGCTGTCCCATTTACAAGAATAGGCCTTGGCTCGTAAGAGCTTGAATAACTGCATCAATTTCCAACCAATATAAATACCTTTCATAGTTTACAAAAGCCAAGCACAATGGTTTTTATCATTCAGTCGTATTTATCCAGATTCCGATTCATAGTACGAACATGATTAATGGTAGTAAAAAAAAACCTTTCTCACACTCTGCTTGCCTACCTGGTTGATTGCCTTCAAAGTTTACATTATTGTGTTGCCCATTCACCACGTGAATAGTTTATATACATACTGCTAAGTGACGATGTTGTACGCATGGATGTTGAACTTCTTTCGCACCGCACGTAGCCAATCGTGCTAACCGGAGGTGCAGGATGGATGTTGTTTGACCGTACAACACCACGCTGGTGATTGCAGGTTGATGAAAGGGGGATAAGACTGAGAAAAAGTGTCAAATATCACTCGCCATTAGCCATCGCCGGGAATCGAACTCGTACTTACAGGTTCATAGCGCAGTTAGCAAACTTCCACCGTTCTAGCCATAAGGAATGTGTCATTTCCTCATCTGGCTTAAAAAAGACTCGTGATTGGAGGCAGTGTTTCCAATCACGAGAATATGAGTCTTAATCCCAGTCAGGCTCAACCATCGTCGTAATCGTTATCATCATCATGCTCCCACCAAGGTTGATTTTAAAAAAATACGTCTTACAAAGTCAGCATCCACAGCGGTGGTAATGGAACCAGCACTGGCTGTCAGCATGAATGGGCACTGTCCGATGTCGTGTGTTTGAGAAACGGCAAGTGTTTGATGATGAAGGCTAAATGCATGCCGCGTTAAAGTAACGAGCGTGGAAAGCTCATACGGTTACCACGTGCGTTTGTCCACAGGTTTTCGACTGGATATTTCCCGAATAATTCCCCTGGAATGAACCGGAAAGAGAGGAAGACCCAACAGAGGATGGCTTGACGGCGACAATTAAGAGATTTGGTGCCAGCAAGATGTGGCCACGACTTGAGCGTATTGGCACAAGACGGAGGAAAGTGAAAACAAATTACGAAATTCGCAGTGGACACCAACGGGCTATCTGCCCATCGATCATGATGATGATGAATTCCCTAATAACAACACACATCTGCATTAACGTTTCATTCTCATTGGATCATCGTTACAGGGGTTATAATAATAATGATGATGCAATTTGTAACGCGCGCAAATTTTGCGGACAAAACGGCCGCAACTGGGAGGCGCGGAGCCAAGCTCAGAGTCACTCGAAAGCACGTGGTCGCAGAGGTGAGTTTTTTTAAGTGTCCCTTGAAGATTCTAGATTTGAAGATTTCGTGACTGCAAGGATTCATATTCTTAGGTTTTTTTCGGTAAAGTCACGTAGGTCAAAAATTAAAATTAATAAAAGTAAAATACAAAATAAAATAAAAATCACGACGTTTCGGAGGCAACACAAGCTTCCGTCTTCAGGTGGAACCGTCACAGCACGATAGCTGTATCAAACACCTAGTTTACACAACAAAGGCTCATTCCTAACAGCGTGCTTCAGCCGCACCGAACCTCACAAAAATAATATTCAGGGCCTACCTTGGCTCCTCCCACCCTCAACCAAGTCCCTTGAAGGTCGAGACGAGGCAGGTGATGCCACGAATGTGCAGAGGGGGTGGCGTTCCAGACTGTGTGGGCAGCCACCGAGAAGTGGCCTGGATCTTGGTTTCATGCCTCCCCGTTTACAGGGCGGAGGGATGGACCGATGGTGGCACGCACGCACGGACGGATGGCAGGACGGAGCTCATGCATAAACACTTTCAATTTTAGTTGGAAAGCGGAAAAATATATATTTATCTCGCTTTGCTAAAAGGCGTCAAACCCCAGTGCCGGCGTTGAGGCTGAACGATGAGACGAGGAGGCAACTATTCACGATGTCCCGTTCGCAACGCTCAGTCTGGCAGATGGGATGGCATATTTCACTGATTGACGATTCCCGGGCCAGGAGATGACACATCACTAAAGCAAGCGATCAAACGACCCCACGTTTGGCCGGGGACAGCCCTGGTTTCAGAAAGGCTGCTCCCGGTGTCTTAAAGAGTTTGTCGTGAAAATCTCGATTTCGTCTAAAACAGGGGTGTCCAAACTTTTTGCAAAGAGGGCCACATTTGATAAAGTGAAGATGCCTGGGGGCCAATAGTTGCTTTTGACATTGTTTTAACCACAAAAGTTACGTGGAAATACACACCGTTTTAAAACAATTTCCATTGTCACAATTATCTTCATTTTTCAAATGACAATGTAACCAAATATAAGCCACTCAGGCAGACGGGAACAACTCTAAAAACGCAATTCTGCCTTTCATTCAGTCAGATAACATTGAACAAACTGTATAGAATACCTTACATTTCCATGAGTTTTATGATGTATTTATTCTGACAGAGCTAGCGAGCCATAAATAACACGTTATAAGACCGAAGCTACGGGCCGTATGAAATCTGCCCGCGGGCCGTGATTGGCCCGCGGGCCGGACTTTGGACATGCCTGGCTCTAAAACGTTCTTAGCTTCTCGCTCGACTCGGAACGTGGACAAAGGGCGGAGCTACGTCAACAGTGGGTGGGGGCTACTCGTGTAGTGGGATGGGCCACCGTGATAGCGGGCGGGGCTGCCAGAATAGTGGGCGGAGCTAACAGAGAAGTGGGCGGGGCTATGTGGATTGCGGGCGGGGCTTATGTAAGGGTGGGTGGGGTCTATGAGCAGTGGGTGGGGGCTGTGAGCAGTGGGTGAGGCTATGGGCAGGAAGAGCAAATGGGGCCCTTCACTGTGCGTCGCGGGCTAGTGGCTGAGTGGGTGTGGCTATGTGAAAGTAGGCGGGGCGGAAGCAGGGGCTCTGTCAGCTCACCACAATCACCACGTGTCCACATTGAGCGGCCCAGAAATGTTGTAGCTTTACGCATCACCTGAATTTGTGCAGAATATGCTACATCTATCCAGTGGCGGCTCCTGCAAAATCTCTCAGGGGGGGCAAATGTCTGGATGATTGATAAGGATAAGGTCCACCCATGCAATGAATAAATTAACAGCTTAAGCATGTAAAGGCAACTTCACTTCTTTAATATTAATGAAAAATAAAGTGACTCTTACAATACATCTTGTTTGTTTATATACTCACTATTAAAACAAACCACTCAAGTTTATTTTATTAAAGATTCCACTAGGTAGCGATAAATTATATTGTTGGATGAAACGTGCTTACGTATGATGACGTTAGCACGTATGCTGACGTAAGCACGTTACGGGCATGCCCTCCCGGAAGCCATAGAGAATGCATTGGAGCGCCCCCGTTCGAAAAAAAACATCTTAAAATGTAAGTCTATGGGGCCACTCGGGGCGATTCTCAGCCAGAGTGAAATCGCCCAAAAAGAGGCGGTACTCCACAGAACGTGACATGACGCTGATTGGACTATATCCAGAGGCTGCAGTGACGGCTAGCGTGACTCTGTGGTTGAATGACATTGGTGGTGCGTCGCCCAATCGCCCTAATGAAGAAACCGCCCCTGCATCTATCCAATTGGGGGTTGTTTTTCTGACAAATGACCACATTTCACAAACTCTTACAAGTGAAAAATAAGCAGTCATCTGTTGCTCGTAACTAGGTCGCAGCCTACCAAGATAAATTCCTGTTTCGTTATATTTTAAACCAAATGAAATACACTCGGTATATTTTAGACGAGCATAGTATTATACATATTGTTAATTATAATCATAATATGTAATTTTTATACTGGTAGGAACCCACTGGTTCCACCAACCCACAGGGGATTACTGTGTCCGTCCGTCGTGCAGTTAGGGGCTGGGTGGGGAGGGAGGGGCTGGGTGGGGAGGGAGGGTGGGGCTGGGTGGGGAGGGGCTGGGTGGGCAGGGTGGGGAGGGGATGAGTGGGGAGGGTGGGGCTGGGTGGAGGGTGAGAGGGGTGGGGCTGAGTGGGGAGGACTGGTCACCCCGTGGTGCCCTAATAAAACTCAACGTTTAACCTACTCACGCCGGCTTGTGCCCGCCCTCACAGTCGGCAATATTTGCGGAATACACCACGCCGCCGTTGACCCTGGGCCATTGACCGAGCAACCCAACGTTCCTACCAACTCCCTCCACAGGAATGTGTTACAGCCATTGAGTAAAATACTGGACGAAAGCCTCCCCACGCCGTGTTAGCAATTAGTGTTGTTGACCACAAACAGGAGGCCAAATATCCTCTGCAGGGGCTATTTAGAGAGCTCCGTACAGCAGAGGCCCTTCCACCAGCAGTGACGTGAGCGAGCACATGCAGGACTGCGAGTTTACCCTTTAACTCAACATTGGTGAATGGCAGAGAAGATTCCCCATCAGCATTTGATCGCAACTCTAACATGAAATCTGGATTCAAACTGAGCATCCACGCGCTGCGAAACAGTCAGTTCGAGCCACCTCAAAATGTATTAAGCATCACAGCACCATCATCATCATCAAGAGCCTTGATCTATTCACTGCTGGATGTAGGCCTTCGAACGGCGCTTCCATCCAACAATCCGGTGCCACAATCATGTTTTGCATAGAGCTGGCATTGACACTAAATAGAAAACAAGATAAAATGGAGAGCGAGGCTGTCAATTATTCTCTCAAATTTTCACGAGTTTCAAAACTATTACCGCTAAATTCTCCAGCTAGTTTATGCACATGACTTCCGGCACCAGTGTGACGAGACCTCATTAAGATTGGCCCGCGCACCTGCTCGTTAACACCCCTGTTTATATCACCCTCCAATTAACAGCCAGGCAGCCCCGTGGCTACATTTAGACCCAGTACAGCGAACTGCCACTAAGTATTATTCTCCCCCACAGCCCCCACCACACCTTTGTTATTTAGTGCGCACAACACGGCACAGCTACAATAATAACATTTTATATCGCGTCCTCGTCGTCGTTCATGCAAATTGCATCTCACAATTGGAGAGGAACCACAGACAAGTTGGAAGGTAAGTAGCAGGCAGGCGGTGAGCCGGCGCCGCGCCAACGATTGCCCAAGCTCTGGTATCCTCTATATATTAAACATGGTATCGGCCATTTAATCAGTGATAACACACTGTGGAGGCAAGCCAGAGCTCTCGGAGAGTGCGAGGGGACAACGCTCTATCTCATACATGTGGGACAGATGGAGATGGGGCGCCACAGTGGAAAGATGTTAACTATCTCGCCTAGTAGTGCAGTAGGTCGTGGGTTCGATCCCGACCCTGATACTTGCATATTTGGAGTTTGCAATGTTCTCCTCGTGGTCGCGTGGATTTTCTCCGGGTTTTTCCTCCACATTTAGAATCAACGTGCGTTTAGAATATTTGGCTGCTTTATATTTCCACGTGATAAGCCACTTCGTTGAGCTTTCATTCGTGTGGCCAGGTGGCTTCTGAAAAAGAGCAATATTAACAGCTTCAGCGGGCCCTACCTGGTAAAATAAAAAAACAAAAACATTGTTTACTTTATAATCCACACTTCCTGTACCGCATTCTCCTGGCAAGCCAGGGTATGGCACCTCAACGGCCGCAGGGAATGAAGTTTCACACCATCTGTACGGGCCGTCAACCCTCGGCTCCACAGCGGGTGGGTGACAGGCGTGTGCCGGCACTAATGATGACAAATCCCAACGTGAGCGACCACGACAATCCTCCAACCAGGATCTGACCTACCGAGGAAGATCCTGGTCCTTCTTAAATTGGAATCCATGGACGATGTGGACACTTTCTCAATGAGTGGAAAATTAACGAGAGTCCGGTTTCTGAATGCGTTTTGCGACATCTGAGACCGTGCAAACATAGCGTGAACGGACCGCCCAATCGGATCATTCAACAGCGATCTGAAACAAATACACGCGGCTACTCCTGAAGCAGTCGAAACGGGATATCAAATCTCGACATCAATTTGTAATCTGTGGCAATCACCAACAATGCTAGACGGAAGAATAAGAAGAATGGTAATAACGAGAAATGTCAAGGTTTTTTTTACATTAGAGAGCGACTATTGATTGCGATGCACATGTCATAACAGAGTAATTCGCGGATAACTTTTCAAATTTGTAAAAATTTTACCATGACGCTGGCACACAAATTTGATAAAACCGCCACTTTTTTAAAATTTTCTTGCTGTGGTTTTCACACCTGATGATAATTGCTTGTGTTGCAATCGAAACGTCGTGAGAATGTTATTGTTTTATTTGTATTATTTTATTATTTTCCTTCTACGTGACTTACCGAAAGAACCAAGAATATTAATCCCTGCAGTCACAAAAGTTTTAAATCGAAATACAACTAACGACGTAAAATGGAACAAAAGATGACAAATGCAGAACCCAGGCAGCGTTGAGAGGCGAATTCTGGGAATTAAAGACAGAATGAGAAAAATAAAAAAAAAAAACATTTCTTTTTTGGGAACATAACGCAGCAGTTTGTGGTCTAGGCTTCACACTAGGGGGTGATGACGGTGCCTTGGCAATTGTGACAACACCTAAAGTCTGCCACTCGTCGCACTTCGAGGTCTTTGCATCTCGACGAAAAACGTATCCGTTTAAAATGTCCTTCTCTCTCGATGGTTATTTTTCAACCGTCTTTCTCACTTTTTCGTTACTAGGTTGTTGTTGTTGTTGTTTACTTTTTTTTCCACCTTTCAATGCATAGCGCCACTGAGAACGATTGTTTAAGGGCGCTTTATATTTTTAAATTATTATTATTACCATGACTGCCAAGATAAGTACGTAGCGTAACCTCAGCAGTGTGGGTCAGAGGAAGGCACGATGGGCGGTGGTCGAGGCTATGAAAGGAGCAGCAGCCAAACGAGGGTGTCCGTGCCGGAGACAGAAGTTTATAGATACACAGGGTGGTCCAAAATTCAGGACACATCGGGTTATTATCTTTATTTTAGCAACTCAGACGGGGTTATTTCATTTGCTTGAACGCTGGCATTAAATATTAAATGTGTTTCTTTTTTAAGTTTATATTTTGTTTATTATCAAGATGAATATTTTAGTTTTTTTTTCAGCTTCAGACGGCGTTCAAAAGTGGAAAGAAAATTGCCGAAAGATGTACGCGTTCAATGTAGTGTTTCTGTATGCTGGAGATGAAGAAGGCAGCCGTAAGTTATTTTTTTAAGTCCTAAATTAATTTAATTCCTGTTAATGGAAGTCAGTTTGAACATTTGTGAAAATAATGAAATAACCTTTTGTGATTTCTGAAAGTTAAAATAATAAGCCTACGTGTCCTGGCTTTGGGCGTCACGGGCACTAGAGTCATTGACGAAGGCTTTGGGGGGAAAAACCTCTCATCCAGCAGTAGATAGACAATAGCTACCACAATATATACATACATGTATGTGTGTGTGTCCGCACCAGCACAATACACGCGATTGAATTACAACTCAGACGAGTAGAACGTTAATACATTTAATGTACATTTGTGATGAATGCCATTAATAAATGAAATCGCTGCCGCTTTTACAATTAGGCAAGGGTTCATTAAATATAAATAATAGCCGCATTTTCACTTCCCCCCCCCCCCCTTTCACCCTGATTGGCAACAACGCAGCGGAGGACGTGGGATTATTATCATCATCATCACCCTGGCGCGACTCTCTTCGGTGACAAGATGTCGTTCCGTTACCCGAGAAGCACCAAAGAAGCCGCCCCTCGTGTTTCAGAAAGGTCAACCACTGGAGTCGTTTAAACCCAGAAGTCGCCCCGCGTGTTTCAGAAAGGTCAACCACTGGAGTCGTTTAAACCCAGAAGTCGCCCCACGTGTTTCAGAAAGGTCAATCACTGGAGTCGTTTAAACCCACAGGCCGCCCCTCGTGTATCAGAAGGGTCAACCACTGGAGTTGTTTAAACCCAGAAGTCGCCCCACGTGTTTTAGAAAGGTCAATCACCGGAGTCGTTGAAACCCAGAGGCCGCCCACGTGTTTCAGAAAGGTCAATCACTAGAGTCGTTTAAACCCAGAAGTCGCCCCACGTGTTTCAGAAAGGTCAACCACTGGAGTGGTTTAAACCCAGAAGTCGCCCCACGTGTTTCAGAAAGGTCAATAACTGAAGTCGTTTAAACCCAGAAGTCGCCCCACGTGTTTCCGAAGGGTCAACCACTGGAGTCGTTTAAAGCCAGAAGCTGCGGCGGAGGGTGGAAATATTTAACTTTCAAACTGCGGAGGTGTCATTGAGACTAAAATGTCAGGTGCTGCGGTTATTTATATTTATTTTTGATGGGTGGGGCGGGGGAAGAGGCACTGTACCTGTTAAAAATTTCATGCACAGCTCGCTTTCCATTTAGGCCATCCGATCGTGTAATATTACGCGCCTTGTTGTGTGCGTGTGGGGGGGTTTTTTTTCGTGCGTGTGTTGCTGCAGCCTCGCGCGCTTTGCTTTGCCTGATCAGCTACGCAGGGCCAAATTGAATGATGCTATCGGACTGATTTATGTCGTCTAATAGTGTAATTGGGCCCCCTTCTCAGCGTTCGCCTCCCTCCCTGGGATTTGTGTTTTCTGAGATATTTCAATTGAAAACATTTACTCCATGAGCGTAATTTTTGTTGTTATATTCACATATATATTTATATATTTTTTTAAAATAGCAAGCGAACGGAATAACCGTAAACCACGCTACCACTACCTAAGTGACCATAGTTATTACGGGTTATTTATTTAGTTATTTACAAATGTAATTCATCTGCAATTGCCTTTGCTCAAGGTTATTAAGTGCGCGGTATTGTGCACATCACGTGCGCACGCGTCCTTGGCTGCAGTTAAATCATCGCTGAATGGTAATTTGGACTAATTAATGCAAATTAAGGTTTGTTTTTGCTAAAAAATATATCAGAAGTAACTCAAACGACTGCTCCACTCAGTTGGGTGTAAATGCCTTCACGTCTAAACAATACATTCTTGATGTGGCTTTTCTTCTCTGCCTCCGTTGGCCATATGCTATTGGCCCATTGGGCGTTATTTTGTAAATAAACTATAACTATTAAAATAAATAAAATCATTGAAACAATAATTCAGCTATTGTGTATTTATATCCCCCTCCCCACCCTCACACCTCCCACCACAAACAATTCAATTCCCGGTTCATCATCGTCATCACCACTTCATATTTATACCGCACCGTATGTATGAACATTATGTTGAACTTCTTTGCACCGTACGTCGGCCAACGAGCGCTAATCGAAGGTGCGTCGACCATGAAGCACACGTTGAGATGCCCCGTGGCAGGGAACCCCTCCCAGTCCGGCACAAATGTTGAACGTGCCACCGGCATGCACGTGGAGATTCATCGGCCAGTCGGGAAATGACGTTGCTAAAGTGGTCTTTTCCCCCCAATTGCGGTTTGATCGTCGATTATCCGACACCGCGCGATTATCCGGCTGCTTCCAAAGTTATCCGATCCGGCGAAACCGCTATTGAGGCTGTAACCCAGTCCGGCGGTTGGCACCGTTTGCGTGGCAAAAAAAAAGTAGCTATGCTTGATTTCAGTGTCAAATATTATATGCAGTACATTATACACTACGTACAACTTATATAATGAAAACACTGCGCGTATACAAATCACCCCATGCAGAGTACTTGGGATTGGAGTGGTCAGTACGGTCGAATAAAAAGTAAGTAGGGTACAGTAACTTCTTCTTGGTTCTTTCGGTAAAGTCACGTAGAAGGGAAATAATAAAATAATAGAAATAAAACAATAAAATAATTCTCACGACGTTTCGGCCACAACGCAAGCAGCCGTCCTCAGGTGAAGAACAGGTCTGTCGGAAAGACAGCGTCATTCAGACGCTGTCTTTCCGACAGACCTGTTCCGACAGACCTGTTCTTCACCTGAGTACGGCTGCTTGCGTTGTGGCCGGAACGTCGTGAGAATTATTTTAATATGTTTTATTTTTATTATTTTATTATTTCCCTTCTACGTGACTTTACCAAAAGAACCAAGAAGATGAATCCCTGTAGTCACGAAAGCTTTAAATCGGTACAGTAACGTTTAAAAATCGGATACTTTATGGTCTATTTGTATGTTTATTTATGCGAATGTCACATATTAAACACATTTTAAAACACAAAAAAGATATGACAACACCTACGACCATAACGTCGTGATTATCCGGCGTTTTGAAATTCCGGCGCCGCCTCCTCCACCCCCGAAGCAGCCGGATAATCGACGATCAACTCGAAGTGAATTGAGAGCAAGAGATTAAATCTGACACATTTGAACCGTGATGCCAGCTCGCAACGTGACCACCTCTTGTTTTTCTATTTATATAAAACTTCACGGGATCTTTAACGTCCACTGGGAAGCAGACGTGAGTGTATTTGTACGGTTAGTACAGAGCAGTGGTTCTTTGCCTTCACTGCAGCCTTGCACCCCTTTGGTTCTCAATCGCTTAAATGCGTGCGATGTTAATACGTACGTAGGATTTGATGAAACAAAGTAAGTTGTTACTCACGTGCCCCTGCTTAATTTTGATTTTCGGTTATTTATCTTCGAAAAAAATCTTCCCATGTCTCGCACCCCCACGGGGTGCAGCGTGCAACCTAGGTTAAGAACCACTGATACAGAGTATTAACCAGAGGGGGGGGGGGGCATTGATACAGAGTATTAACCAGGGGGGCCCACCCAGGCTCAAACAGCAAGTCTCTGCAACGAGTGGCACGCGCGCAACCACTGGGCCACGTCACCGTCCGATGAGATGAAGATTCCTCATTCGGAACTCTTCCGGAATATCGCACCACCGTGTGTTGGAAGAACGGCCCGCGGAAGATGATATCGCAGAACTACCGTCTGAGAGGTAGTGCTTTTCCACACCGCCCTGCTAAAGGGAGTGACGCACATGGCGTGATAATTAAAGCGATATATTTGAATCTCAGTTGGAATTTTGCAAAACCAAAGTGCAGAACCAAATTTTATTGTGATGGTTAGGGCGTTCCGTAATCGCTGAGTGAGCTGAGACCATCAACTCACTACGCTTGACAGTCACGCTTTTTGTTCGGGGGGTGGGGCGGGGGGGAATGTAGCTTGCTTAATTGTTTATTTATCAAATTTGCGTAATCAAATTCACAATTTCAGCTTTCAGCGAGGCTCAAGGCGTGCGATCTAAGCACAGGAGAGGAGTAGAACAGAGGGAGAGGAAGACACGGGCAGTCCGATTTTATTGCACGCGCAGGAGCCAATGTTGACCTCGCGAAGCTTTCGCCGCCACGGGTTCTGCAGGAGAGATTCGCAGATGGCGCGCGCACGTGAACCGCTAGGACGCTGCGCTGCAATGCCACTTAAATCTATTGAGAAGCGGCCGAGAGAGAGAGCGATGGACCGCGAGGCACCCCACGGGATGGGGGATGCGATGGCCCATCTTCGGCCATTCCTAACCTCCAGGGGCATTTACAACAACACACAGAAAATAAATTCGTTTTTTTTTGTAGGCGCCCGCAGCGGTAAGAGCGATCTCATTCGACAAGTCGGGCGATGTTTATTCTCTCTCTCTCTCTGTGTCTATTCTAAAAGAAGAGGTGTTGTCTGAAATTGTAGCCAATTAGATTGGGGTGTTTTCGATCAGAAGGCAGTAACACAGATGAAGGTGAGCCATAGCGCAACAGGTTTTGCTAAGCGCAATACAATCTTTGTTGGCGGGGCGCAGCTGGACAGCACAGCAGGATGCGTGTGTTCTGAGTTCAGGTTCGTGGTTCGAGCACAGCGGCCGCCCTGGTCAATACCGTTAGTGTAAATGAACACAACTGTACGTGCCGTCTGCTTCACAGTAAAAGTTAAAGATTCCGTTACGTTCACAGTGGACGTTAAAACAATCCCGTGACGTCATGCAAAAAGCAACAGGCATTTTTTGTGCCGAAGTCACCATTCGAATTTGGCAAAAATGTTCCATTCATTGAGTTGTGCCATTGCAAAGCCATGAGGGATGACGATCGGCATAGGAATGAATTCGTCCAGCAGTGAATAAATCACGGCTGCTGATGCTGATGCTGACGATTATGATGATGATGATGGTGACGGCAGTGTTATTGATGAATGTGGTGAGCCTCATTGGGTTTTTTCTGTGCTTGTGCACCGCTTTCCGTGCGTGCAGTCCCTTAATGTAAAAAAAAACTCACGTTAAATTACGTTTTTAACACCACCCAGGATAGATGCAACCGCGGTGGTTGTAACGGTTAGGCCACTGGAGTTCAGCCTCCCCGGCTAAAACATTGTTTTTTACACCCCCCCCCCCCACTACATCAGCCCCCATCCAGCAGCATAAATGGGTAGGCCAGAGTTGAGCGGCAGGTCGTGTGGAGTGGGGTCACGTGTGGATACCCCCACCTCGTCAACAACATTTGGCCAGCGTGGAAGAGTAGGCCAAAATCCTCTCCATTGGGGGGGGGGGTCTTTACAGCGGCATTATTACGCAATTGCAGGGCTGCACCTTTGCCATCTACCACCCAGGATGAACTTTGCAAGCACCTTCGTAAAAAAAATGGTGCGTTGCTCAGCTAATGGGAGCGAACCATTATTTGTCACAATTACAGTGTCACTGCCGTTAAGTGGAGGGGCTCACTTTGCTCTGTACGGGTGTTTGCGGAAAGTGTCCCTAGGGGCTGGCATTCCTAAAAATACAATCTTACCCCCCCCCCCCCTCCAAAAAAAACTGCCCCATTTAACATGTTTCATGGCTACGGTCTCAAAGCCTTTTTTACTCTAATAACCAGCACCATAACATGCTGTTATTTTGATACACGCACGCCTATTTTGCTTCGTAAATACAAATACAGGTTCATATTCTTTGGGTCTTTCGGTAAAGTCACGTAGACGGGTTCAAGGAAAATTACAAAAAATAGCAAAAAACGACGACGTTTCGATCGCAACGCAACTAGCTCTTTTTTTCTTCTTGATGACGAACGCTCGTGTTGAGATCGAAACGTCGTAGCTTTTTTGTTCTTTTCTTTGAATCAATGTACGTGACTTTTCAAGTTCAAGTTCATTTATTAGGTATAGCCCTGTGAGCCATTCGGCTCTTAAATCGGGTGCAACCGCAACAAACAAAAAACAAAAACATGAACAAAAAACATCTTAAAGTGAATATGTGACTAAGTGCAAACAAAAAATCCAAGAAAAGACAGCAAAATATTGCAGAAAAAACACCGTACACCAACGCTGTGTGCAAAAATCCCAGTGGGATGCAAGTCAAACAACCAACAACAACAAGACAACTTAGATTACCGAAAGACCCAAATAATATGAATTCCTGCAGTCACGAAAGCTTCAAGTCGAGACAAATCCAGGTTGAGGATATATCCTCCGCGGCGGTGGGGCTGGGGCGGCAGTGGTACCACGGCAATTACCGCGCCACTCAACGACACTCGGCCCACCGACAATTTCGACGTTGAGGAGGTTAATTGGGTTTCACCCGTAGGGCAGGGTCAGCCCCAAAGTTCCACGTCGCTTCACGTCTGACGCTTGAACACAGTCCGTGAACCGAGTAACGTTCCTGCAGTAGAGTGTTGACGCCAACGGCTCTCGGAAGGTGTGCAGATCGGCCTCTTGTCGTGGATACTGGTGACTTTATATGCAGTTGGGTGCAATGGGTTTTTTTCTGCTTGCCACTACACTGTGGACGCGCCGGGTCGCTGAGTTCGATCCCCGGCCACGGCTGACATCGGTGGGGGAAGTGCGATGTGAACATGGTCATGGGCCATCCACCTCACCGAACAGGCAGTCGCCCATCGTGGTGAAGTATGTGGTCAGACAACTCCAATGCCCAATAAAATGTGTTGGGGGGAGGCCTTCATCCAGCAGTCGACCGACAAAGGCCTGTAAATGTACGGCCCACACCACCCCAGCACTCACAGTCGTCTTCTTTGACTTTCGCCAATGTTTACACATTTTACAACCCACCATTATCTGTCCTCCAATCATTACTCGACACGTTGTTGCCGAATGGATGGCAGCTATAGTTGATCAAGCAGCCAGCTCATAGACATCCGAGCGTTATCCCAGATACCTAATTATTTTGTGTTGCTACATTATTATTATTTTAGCGTTAATGGCTGCGTTAGTGGCATCTGGCCAATTTGAAATTCAGCAAATGTGTATAATTCATTAGTGGCATTTGCAATTAAAAATGAGTTCTCAAATGCATCATATCTGGCAGCGTTGCTGAACATTAAAAATGAATGTAATAACTAAACGAGTTTTAAGACGCGTTATCACTCATCAGGTGTCGCCCACGGGCCCTGCAACAATCAATAACGGCTAACAATAGTCAAATTTGGCTATCTTTAAGGACATTTAATTACTTAAACAAGCCAATAAAAACCTCTACTCGTTGCTGGCAGACGCGCAATGCAATATGTGAATGGATGAGGGGGACAGATTATTTTTTCTACCTCATGCGCTAATGTAATCAAATCATGAAATCGAATTTTATTCCATCCTATCTCTGTTTGCATTAATATAGAGGAAATTAATTTCTAAAAAATTGTTGTTTAACAAAGCAATAAATACGTCTGCAACGAAAATCAAAGTGGGGGCGGGATATCTGTAAAGAGACATCGTCTCCTCTCCCTTGCAGCAACATCATGGGCCGGGCTCGTGATGTGAACCCGTGTGGTTCCAACCCATCACCCTCACTGGCCATGATCTTTCCACAGCTGGATTTAAGGCCTTCCCACACCAAGTTTCAAGTTTATTTATTAGGTCTAGCCCTGTGAGCCATTCGGCTCTTGAATCGGGTGCAACCGCAACAAACAAAAAACATGAACAAGAATACATCTTAAAGTGACTATGTGCAAACAGAAAATCCAAGAAAAGACAGCAAAATATTGCAGAAAAAGCACCGTACACCAACACTGCGTGCAAAAATCCCAACGCAAAGTCATCGCAAATCTCGCGATGCAACGAACGGTCCGTCTCGCTCCTGCACGCGGGCCGACCTCGTCGCTCCATCTCTCAGGTTGGATGGAACTCCCCCTCGGCTGTATGTGGGGGGGGGCGGGTGGACCTCCCTCCCCCGTTGTGCAGACACCCCCCCATCGGATCGTTCCGTTCGCCGGCCACCGTCGCGGTCCTGCCCCCAAACAAATCCGACCCCCCCCCCCCCACCTTTGAAATGAAAGCTCTGAAGAAATTCGACTCTCTCAGGTGGTGATGTAACCTGACCCCCCACCCCACATTCACCAAACCCTTGGGCAAATGAGGCCCGGAGGACGACGCTTGATCTGAACTCTCCATGGTTCGCGTCGAAATGCAATAAAACAGCGTAATTTAATTACGGTTTATATCCATCCATATATAAATATAACGCTGCAATAACGTGGACGACGGCTTGTCCATCCATCAACAGGATTTGCGTAAGCGAATGCCAACATTCGCAGAAGAAGACGAAAAACAGAGGAGGGACACATGTCCCTTGACTAAGATTTCTAGAGAGCACGTGCTGTTTGGGAGCACCTATGCAATGTGGCCAGAACAATGCCCCATTGTTGATGTTCACGCCACAAAGTTGAGCTGCTTGGGGATGTCAGCGATGGCGGCTGGAGGCGAAACAACGCTGCTGTGCTACCAACCGGCGTGGTGAAATTGTGGCCAACTAACCCTCAATATGACCGCGACGGCGTGGGGAGACCTCCATCTAGCTGTGCTTTGGTGTTAATATTATTTACGTGCTTGGGACCCAGCCCGGTTGATTTAACGAACGGTTCAAACGTCGCTCCTAGAAATTCGGTAAGCTCACAGTCAAACTTTCTAATCACCCGTGCCATACGTATGGGGTGTCATTTTGAAGGTACATTCTACTTACAAACTTTCAGAGATACGAACAAACCTTGTCCGTAGGTCCAGTTGCCTGTTCGGATCGAGAGTCGTAAGTTCAATCTACATCTGCAGAACGCGAAGAACCAGTGGAATCTACATCTACAGGAGATTATACAACTTTTGAAGCCATTCCCCTTGTTTAGTATACACGCCGTACAGCATGTTTGGAATCGACGGGAGTAAAGTTGGACTTACGGGCAAATCGACTTACGAACAGACCTCTGGAACCGAACTCGTTGTACCATAGTTTCAGAAAATATTCTTCAAATATGGATAAGGTTAATAATGGTGTGACACACACACGCGAATGCCCAGTCGCCACAATCCCCAAACGATGGATCAAACAAGTCGGGGTCGTCTTTGAAGTCGGTCCGACCAAAACGTGGGCAGATTTTACGAGAGAAGTTTTTCCTCCGTCATCGAGAACAAAAAGGCGGCGACGTTGTTTCTGAATTGGCAACTTTAAATTCGTCGTTCAGATACTAAAGCCACTTTGCAACAACGCAAATGGGTGACTCGCATCGTTGAAGTGTCTGCAACGTGTAAGATTCGCGGTGGCGGTGGGATTTCAGGGGGTGTACCGACCCCCGTGCCACCCCACGTCTACGTAAAACTTAACCTCTGACACTCCTCACAACCGATTTCTTTTTCACCACAGGCGTAACGAAAAAAAACCCACCACGTAGTAATTATCAACAGAGGCAGATTTCCACTTTTATGCCGGGCGCGTTATCGGCATTCAACCTGACCTTCAAGGAAACAGTTTGCCTCTCGGAGTCAAACAGTAAATAAACAGCCGTAATACGTAACAAAAATACTTTCCGGCAGATTGTATTAAGCCTAATTGGGCCAGTGCCGCAGAAGCCCATGCACTTAATTGAGGTCAAAGCGACGCGCGTATGATTAGCACCTCGCTCGCTGCCCAAAACGCCTACCCACTGACGCCCTGTGATCATGATTATAGTTAACATCTCTTAGCCACCACAGCGGTGGCCATGAGATATTAACTACCTCACCTGGTATACGGGAGATCGTGGGTTCGATCCCGACCCTGACGCCTGCTGTATATTTGGAGTTCGCGTGTCTCTCTCTTTCCCTCTCTTCCCGTGATCGTGTGGATTTTTCTCCGGGTCCTTCGGTTTAGAATCAACGTCACGCGTTTTGAGTATTTGGCTGCTATGGATTTCCACGTGACAACCCACTTCGTTGAGCTATCATTCGTGTGGCCAGGTCGCTTTTGAAAAAGAGCTACATTGCTCAGTGGGCCTGAACTTATAAAATAAAATTAAATAGTTCAAAAGTTTCAAGATTTGTTTGCTTCCCCCGTGTAAACCTTCGCACGCCCACACTTCGGACAGGGATCGATGGAACTAAGCGCGGACCAATGTCCCTGCAGACCCGACTGATCTGTCATACGACTGTGGTTTATACTCGACTACGCTCTTCAGAGCAGTACCCACCACCACCACTCTCCTAGCCTCGGCACTTGCACTCGACGCTGGGGGTGTTGGGCATTCTTAAGCGTGGCCTCAAGCATCTGGGCATGCCTTGCAGGCGATGAGCCGGCACGCTACGCGCCTCTGTGTGTTTAGGAGGGGAGTGCAAGAACTCAACTATTTTCTAACGGCTTTTACTTAAACGTCATTTCATTGTCTTTGCATTTTATTTTAGTGGACAATGTTTTGATACCCCCCCCCCCACCCCCTTCGGTGGAGGTGCTATTCCATTTCAAAAAGCTACGGTTGTGTACTATGTTGAACTTCTTTCGCACCGTACGTTCGTTAAATCAACGTTTCGGGCTGTGAGACGTCGCGTTGCCAGCCCCGCTCCACCTGCGGCTGCATCGTCTCCGTGGGCAGCGCCGTCTGCGCGTCGCTCGACGCCGCCGCCGCCGGAGAGCGAAGGGGTTCGATCCCCACCACGCGGCTCGCCAAGAGCGTCAAAAGTGCTCGAAGGTAAAGGCGCGGCCCTGCAATTGCCCTCCCCGCGCCTCACCGCTTGCGGAAGGGGCCTCCGCTAGAGGGTGGGGTGGCTCTGGAGAACTCCTCGAGAGGGACATCTTTGGCTTGCTCCAGACACCTTTAAGGGGTGGGAAGGTACCCACACTTGACCCCACCACGCACACGCGAACTGTCGTTAGAACTGTGCTGGATGGACGGGGGTAGTGAGGAGAGGGTTTAATAAACTTACACCATTCCACCGTTGTTTCGACTGTGCTCTAACGGATACATCACGGCAGCATCTCACTCATGTAAAGCGTTTCACTGTCATGAGAAGGGATAGAGTGGTGGTTAGCAGACTGGACTGTGCACCTGGTGATCCGAGCAGTTCGGTCCCCTGCAGCGAGTGATACATGAACTGGTCTTGGGCACGCGGGCCCAACCTTTCCCAACTCGCACTCGCCAGTTGCGGTGAAGTATGGTCAAAGAAACCGAGCATGGGGGAGCCTTGATCCAGCAGTGAATTGGCGAAAGGGCTGCAGCATAATCTCTGAAGAAAACGACTACATCCTTCAACTGCAAGTGTAGAACATTTCGCGCTGATACCAAATCGCAAATGCCCAAAATTAAATGCACTTATAAATATTTCAAATGTCTCGTGGCTCCTCTGAGCTTTGGGTAAGTGCTCGTTTTATGGCAGTGGTAGAAATCCCCTGCTCCTGTGGAAGGCAGCGGGAGACCCGCTACTCAATTAACAACAGCAACCAGAATGTCCAGCCCGTTGTCAATCCACTGCTGGATGAAGGCCTCCCCATGGTGTCGTGGGGGCTTCTCTGAGACTGTTTCGCCACACTGTGGACCCGTATCAGATACGAGTCGCCAATCACCGCCCGTCCAGCGGCACACGTGGACACAGAGGTGAGAACAGAGGTCAGACTTCGTCTTTTTTTTCTTCCCCCAGCTCTCCCGCAGAGATCTCCACGCTCTCCGAACGGTCGAGCAACGGGATCGATAATGTGTAGAGTAATCGATCACTTAAATAATCCGATTATGCAGCCCAGCTAAAGCTGATGGTGAGCCAACAGATTCGGTGACGTGGCTGCCTTTGGACGGTGCAGGCGGTGGAAACTGCAACTGGGACCAAGGGCCGTCTGGAACGCTCTTCCTTCCAATATTAGGAAGCCGCTGGAGCTTTTTTCGGTAAAGTCACGTAGATAAAAATTGTAAATTAAAAGAAATAAGAAATGTATTTAATTAATTATTACTTTTTTTCCTACGTGACTTTACCGGAAAAACCTAAGAATATGAATCCTTGCAGTCACGAAAGCTTCAAATCTAGAATTAATTTCTTTAAGATTGCTTTTTGTGGTCAGTTTGTTGTCTTTCCCCCCCCCCCCACCCCCGCGCACCTCCGATTAGCACGGCTGGCTACGTACGGTGCGAAAGAAGTTCAACATACGTAATATGTGTAACTCCGTTCAAGCGATTGTCTGTACGGCCCTGGAGAGTTCAAGGTAGAAGACAGCCGTAGCCACGAGGTGTGGTAGCGTGTTGACGGCGAAACGCGAGAGGGCTCCGTTGTTGTTGTTGTTCTGCCGCGACTGGAAGTTTGACTTGCAGAGCGCGAGTGCGATTGCAACTTTTGACGACAAAATGAGATGCCACTGCGGGAGGTGGGTGGGTTGTGGTAGCGAGGTAGGGAAACTCGTTGCTTGTTTATTTAAAGATTAACACCTGGTAGGGCTTTCGTGACCATTATTATCCATAATTCAGGCTTTTTTTGGGGTGGGCAGAGGGGGGTTAAATCGCGTAAATATGTGTCGTTAAACCCGCCACCACCAGACACAGCCAATTAGTCAGGTTTGTCACGTAAACAGAACATGCTCTCCAACACACCGCTGTGCTGAACTAGTAACGCATTGGCATATATTTGTTTACGAGACAAACTCTACTAATTGGCTGTATTGACGCGATCTAAACCACAAACCGCTAATATAGATGTTTATTTAAAGTTCGCGAAAGGCTTTAATTGCACATTTACTTACCGCAGTTTCCTTTCCTCGTGTTGTCGACGCATTTTTGTAATTTTCACATTCAATCTGTCGTTATGCCTCTGACAATGTGGTAACGCTGACGCTCATTTAAATGCGGGTGGAAATCCACGGATGGGCTCGGACACTGTCCACCAAATGATTAAGTCGTTCACACCGTGTGATCATTCTTACAACTGGTGATAATGTTTTCGTGTTCGTACGTAGGCGTCGCCGCTGATTTATTTGTTATTTTTTAGCGGTCATAGTTTCTGCACGGAGGGCGCCAGAAATAGTGTCAACAATCACGGAAGTCCTGTGATGCTGTATGTAGGTGGTGTTCTAGCCCAACTCCATCATTGAGTGTTTGTCCACGTGGGAGGGAAACCAGCGTGCGAGTCGGGCAGCACACGGTCCGCCTGTGTGCCCACGGGTGGAGAGTGAGCTTCGTGAATTTGTGTGATCCACCGGCCCCCACCACCAGAGCGTGCGGATTACAGGGGTGTTTCCATCAATAATATAGCGGCGTACTTAACCACTGAAGGAAATCGTGGAGTGGAGGAGGAGGAGGAAGTTCGTCGTGCAATAATTGCTATACTGCCGAGAGGAACATTTCGTTTTAAGAGTAATGGGCAAATGAATATATTACATTATTAATTTATTCATGTTCTATTATAGAAGAACCATCGTTCTGCTAAGTAACCCGTCCATGCCGCATCTGTTTTTTTTTTTTCATTAATTTATACAGTGCGCCTGCTTTCCTGAAGCCAGTTATTCAAGCATCGATTCAGGCATTTATTTATTCATACAAACAATGTGTTATAGTCATCCGTCCATCTATAAACTCATTCATTTAGTCATTCATGATTCATATTTTCATTCGCATCATTGCCTTCCCTGCGACAATTTTTTATCCCAAGAAAAAGGGCCGCTCGACAAAAATATATATAATAATAAAGAGACGTGGAAACTCCCACGGGAATACTTTGCTCACACGCTGGGCAGTCACTGCATGCTAAACAGTACGCAGATAAGTGCATTGGGGTCGCATACAAAAAACATCATTATCGGCCGTGGTCAATCCACTGCTGGATGAAGGTCGCCCCAGGGCATCGCCATCCCACCATCCTGCGATGTAACATCTGCACACGAACTGATTTCATCGCTCCATCTCCCCATCAGTTCCATTCCTTGGCTGCCACTCTGTTATTGTCCTTGGCCATTGCCCATCATCTCTTCTAGCCATCACGTGTCCTGCTCAAGGCCGTTTACTTTTAGTAATAGTTTCCGATACGTTTATTCACCTGTGAATGTTCTGTAACCAATGTGTTCCTCTCTCAATGTCAGTCCAAGCATGCGTCTCCCTGTGCGTCTTCGGGCACACATTTGTACCTTGTTAAATCCTTTATATTAAGTTCACGTGCTTGCTTGCTTGCTTGCGTGCTTGCTTGCTTGCTTAGGACCGTGCAAATCTTTCAGTCGTTTTTTAACCCACTTCCCGTGATCCAATCGAGCTAATATTTTCCACACAGACTCGTTGTGCCAGACAATTATTGTTCGTGAAAAAAAATTCCCAAAATGTTACACTTTTTAGGCAAAAAAATGTATTTTACATATATTCAAATATAACTCATTCATGGCTTTGGCTGAACGTCAGAGTGTAAGAGCCCAGCGCGTAACCCCTCCACCAGGCCGTGGCGGAGTAGCGCAGTTGGTAGCGCCCTCGCTTCCCATGCCAAAGGTCGTGGGATCGATCCCCGCGTCCTCCACAGGCGAATATATTTTTTAATCCTTTATATTAAGTTCGCTTGCTTGCTTAGGACCGTGCAAATCTTTCGCTCGTTTTTTAACCCACTTCCCGTGATCCAATCGAGCTGACATTTTCCACAGACTCGTTGTGTGTGACAATTAATTTTCGTGAAAAAAAAAATCCAAAATTTTACACTGTTTAGGGAAAACAAATTAAATATTTAATTACCAATTGCTTAATACTGGCAGACAATCATCTGACGCATAGGTGGCAGCCATCTCAAGCCAGAGGACGAGAGGACTCTAGCCGCCACGCATATAAAGGATTTATAGTGAAAAACTTTGTTTTTACTGGTTATACTTATAACCTATGTCTATCTGCGGGGTCGTCTCACACTGTGGGATGTTGTCAATTGAAAGGAGTGGCCCCACAAAAATGACCGCACTCACGACGCACAATTTCTCACGAGACGCACAATCGTGTTTGGAAGTCGTTCAGAACGAAGCCGTTCAGCCATTCACTGAGAGCGTCGATCCACGCAGTGGATGTTGACCGATATAGGGGGGCCGTACATAGAAAATATATTTGTCCCCCCACATCACCCACTTGAAATATGTAAACTCCTCGTGAAATGACAGTAGAGATATAGACATGAAATATTGGTGAAGCAAGGTAAGATAAATGTAGACCGTAATAGAGAGATGTGGACAAGATATTGATTAAGGTGGCTTTTTGTTGGAATGTTAATACGCTCGTTGGGTTGGTCTGAATTTGAGCTGATATATTTTGATGCATCCCTCCATTCTGCATTAATCAAAGGGTGGACCCCCTTGAGCCACCTGGGTCACCCCACGCCTTTGCTCTGTTTGCTTTACACCCATCGCGACCGCCTCCGCCGCCACTTGATCCGTGCAAATCGAGTCCGATTGGCGATGGCACGCAACGCATCGCCTGTCGCGATGTCCGGCGATCGTGACCCCTGGAGGTCAACCAGCGCGCGCGCCGCTCCCGTGGTGCGCGCGCACGCACGCCCCCTCGCTCGGAAGAGCCCCGCGCGCGCGCCCGTGTGTGTGCGCGTGCACGTGACTGTCTCTCACGAGAGAGAAGGTGGGGGGGGGAAATGCTGTGCATTAATAATAAAATTATAGTGGCTCTTGCGTGTGTGACAGCTTTAACGAAGATTAATAGGCACGAGCAGCCAGGATAGCTTCACACAGTATAGACCCTGCGTTTGGGGCGCAGCTGAGAATGCTCTTAATGCGGTAACAATTTCAATGTCATTTGTTTTATCGCAGTGAAAGGCAAACGCACAATATAGGTGGCGAATATGCGATGTTTATATCCTTACGATGGCATAAATTATATATTCCAAAAAAAATTTGTCGTGCACGCCGACGCTGATTGGTTAAGTCTGCGTGTTTATACAGTGCCCTTTTTACAAACAAGACAAGCGAATATGAATATCAATCAAATTTTTAATTTAAATGAGACGTTGGGTCTTCGACAGGCCGTGCTCTTTCTGGAAATCCATACGCACTTAAGTTAAATAATTTGCAGAAGGACAATAAGATACAGTGTAGATATATAGGGATGCAATACATACATAAATGTAAATACGGTACCATTATGTGGGGCAATATATATAGGACAAATTAAAACATGTTACGTGATTGTGTTTATACCCAGATGGCACCATCTAAATATTACATATCATGCGGCAAATATATTTACAATATTACATATCGTACAGCAAATGTGTTTACAAAAACATTTGAAATTATAAACACGTTTGAATTCTTGAATTTGGGCATCAGCATGCTTATTACGTGGATTGGTTTTCGCCGCCCTGTTTATGACATTCGCCTATTGTGCAGAGGCGAAAATAAAAGCGTGGAATTCAATCATAATTTATATTCGCGTAAGGTCTCGTGGTTTGTAATATACACACGCGAAATGAGCCCAGGCTCGCAGAACCAGGCACACACAGCTTTACACAATCAGACGTGGCCCGCCAACAACAAGCACGCGTTTCTATCCCGTGTCTGGAATGTGGAATGGGCGGACTGAATTCGTCAAATTGACTCCCGATAAAGAGATGCGCTAAAGTGGCAGGAGGTCGTGGGTTCGATCCCGACCACGGCAATTCCTGTATATTTGGAGTTTGCGTGTCTCTTCTGTAAATGAAAATTCATATTTCTGTGTCTTGCGAGGTGGACAGAATAAAGTGTAATGCATCGACCAAAGGCATATCTTGACGAATACTGTATTGTAGGTGTGTTATATACATTACTGTATATTGATTTTTTTCCAGAGCGGGTCTATGCAAAATAAATAATGAATTTCAATGAGCTCTCATCTCAAATAAAGGATTGAATCAAATTTCATGCAGTATAATAATAAGAACATATGCCAACAGAAGCAGGTGTGCCTCCATGCATATGCATACGTGCTACACATATACACAGACCTCATATACTCTGCTGTGATATATGTGTGTGTCTATATAACAAAAGTGGGGATAAGTGGCACAGTGGTTGGCGCACTGCCCCACGATCCTGGCCACCCGCTCACGGCAAATAACAGTAGAGAATATTTAACCGGCTCGGGGCCTCCCCTAGGTCGACTCAGCCGTTAATGACTACCTGGGGATACAAAGGCGGCCAGACGTGGTGTTGGCACACCCAGCCCTCTCGTGCGCCATGCCAGCCTTAATAGGTGGCCCTGTCAGTCGCTGTTAACCTAACCCTACCGAAAACCTAATCCTACCCAAACCTAACCCTACCCAAACCCTAACCAAACCTTGTCCACCCCAACCCTCACCCAACCCTAACCCTACCTAACCCAAACCCTACGCTAACTTTACTGAACCCTTACCCTATCCAGCCCTACACTAACCCTACCAAACCCTACCCAACCCTTACACTAACCCTATCCTAAATGCTCCTCTTTGTATTTAGTTTGGTGTCCTTCCCACGCACCTCCGATCAGCACGATTGATTACCTACGGTGCAAAAGGGGTTCAACATACACACACACACTCACCAGCCGAAGGCGAGGCTCTCTCCTCCCATCTCACTCAGCCCTCGCCTCCAATCCTGATGGAGACCGCCCGCCAAAGCCGTATCCCATCCGCAAAGTGAAAGCTAAAAATCCCCATGGTGACATTGGGGCTCAAATGATTAAGCCCGCAACGACTGCGATGTGATGGCTATTGAATGGATTGCGTGTGTCGCCATTGTCGTTTAAACACTTAAACAATCTACACTATGGGGACCTCATTTGCCAGTAAAAATATGATAATTGGTTCTTTACCCTTCTATCTGGCAACAAAACTGACACATTTTTGCAAGGAGTCATGTTTGCATAGACCGCAATACCTGCAGTCATAATACAAACAAAAGAACATAACTCTGATAATGTGCACTGTCCTTGAAGTTGATTGGTCCACACCCGAGACAGCTTTCCTTCGAGCCTAGTCATCTGGTCCAACCCATATGAGACTAGGCTCGAAGGAAAGCTGTCTCGGGTGTGGACCAATCAACTTCAAGGACAGTGCACATTATCAGAGTTATGTTCTTTTGTTTGTATTATGACTGCAGGTATTGCGGTCTATGCAAACATGACTCCTTGCAAAAAGGTGTCAGTTTTGTTGCCAGATAGAAGGGTAAAGAACCAATTATCACTTAAACAATTTTTTTGTTTTTTCCAGTGTAAGGCCCACTGAGCTATGTAGCTCTTTTTCAGAAGCGACCTGGCCACAAATGATAACTCGACGTAAAGTGGCTTATCATCACGTGGAAATGTATCGCATCCAAATTACTCAAAACGTGTGACGTTGATTCTAAATGTGGAGGGAAACCCCGGAAGGACCCGGAGAAAAATCCACGCGACCACGGGGAGAGAGAGACACGCAAACTCCAAATATACAGCAGCAGCAGGCGTCAGAGTTGGGATTAAACCCACGACCTCCTGCATACCAGGCGAGGCAGTTAACATCTCCTAGCCACCACTGCGTCACAGCTGCCAAGTGGAGTGACGATGTCGATGATAGTTATGTCAATGATGACCATGTTGACAATGATGAAGAGGACAATGATGGTGTGATGATCATGACAATGGTGACGACGACGACGACGATGATGATGATGGTGACGATGATAATGACGGCACATCCAGGGCGCGGACCACGACACCACGGCAGCGTCTCCTTCAATCAGAATCTTTATTTACACGACTGGAGGAAATCCGATGAGCTATAGAGCTTTTCGGATTGCCGTCGCCCGTAAAGTTGGAACGAAAATTAGCTAAGCAAACAAGTGTGTCCCTGCTGCGTGGAGGAGGCACACAGCATGCAACGCGAAATTTCACAGTCAAGTTTGAGAAAGCATACAACCATCAACTAGTGCGATTGTGACCATATTATCCGAATAATAACATCTCCCCCCCATACTAATAGGGTTTTTTCCCTTTGCTCTGGCAACAAAACTGACACCTTTTGCAAGGAATCATGCTTACATTAACCACAATACCTGCAGTCAAATGCAAACAACAAAAAACAATACTCTGATAATTTATGCATTGTCTTTGAAACTGATTGGTCCACACCAGAGACAGCTTTCTTTGGAGCCTAGTCTCATGGTGTTCGACCAGATGATGCCAAAAGGCGCACAGTAGTTTAAATTAAAAGTTTGACGGATTTATGTTATAACCTGGTTGATGTGATGTGTGAGTGTGAGAGTGAGTGAGCGAACACATATGTTTCATTTCATCGATGCCGCCAGGGCTACGTATTTGGGGTGCGTTGTACTCGTCCCGAGTGTCCCATCGTAAATCTGGAGAATACGGTAAGCGTCAAACTTCGAACAAGTGGCATTTGGAAGCGGCAACTCTTAATTCCCGGGCTGTCCCTGTGCAAACATGCCCAGATCTTGAATTCTGTCGTAAACAGGCGGCATCTTCGCAGACACTGGCGGTTAATTTACACTTGTTTAATTGGACACAGGGAGATGACTACTTGTTTTTTTCCCACGTCAACAGCGGCTCCTGTGGGGAGATTTTTTTTGTTTTTAAAATAGAAAATCTACTTTGAAACGTGAGCAAAGTTTGGAGATGAAATAATAGCCTGTAGACATAATTTGTTTTTTTTTCAATGGACGTGTTGAAAGAAATACATTAAAGGTGCTGCGAAAATAATGTGTTAAGTATACATATACCAGATGTGGCAACCCTTTCTCACTTTAAACGTGCGTCTTTGTATAATTCGGAAAACCCTTAATCTTGAGTTGAATAAGTCTATTTTATTTCTTGGCATTTTTTTTATTTTACAAGGTAAATGTATAGCTGCCGACTATTCTAAACGCGTGATGTTGATTTTGATTGTGGAGGGGAAAACCGGAGGACCCGGAGAAAAATCCACACGACCACGGAAAGAGAGAGAGACGCAAACTCCAAATGTACAGGCGTCAGGGTCGGGATCGAACGCACGACCTCCTGCGTACCAGGCGAGGTAGTTAACATCTCCTAGCCACCGTAATTGCCTGTTCCACGCCACTGCCGACAAAGGGGCCTCCACTAACTCCAGGGCAGCTCTAAAACAGCCTCATCTAGAGGCTATATGCTTACCTGTCAACCCCTTATTAGTGCCTACCTTAATACAGGCCAATTCAATATTACTCTTTGGTTCTGTCGGTAAAGTCACGGAGTTAGAAATAAAATAAAACAAATCACGACGTTTCGATCGCAACACAAGCGGTCGTCATAGGGGAAAGGAGTCGGCCTCTAAAGGCAAACTGTTTATAAGGGTTTGGGGATGGACACTTGTGCTACGCCCATCGAAACGTCGTGATTTGTTTTATTTTATTTCTACCTACGTGACTTTACCGAAAGAACCAAAGAGTATGGATTCCTGCAGTCACGAAAGCTTCAAATCAAGATTCAATTCAATATTGGTCACGCCGTGCCCTTATAAATCTCAACGTTCATCCTAAAAAGTATCATCACTTGGGAGGAACAAAAACAAATAGACATCTGTTTTTTGCCCGTATTGAAACGGCTCTCTTGCCTGCCGTATGGACCTGAAAACTCAATTTCCCTGCACAAGAATACGAGTAAACCGTACGGGTCGGCAGCTGTGTCTGTTATATTCTTAGTTCTTTCGGTAAAGTCACGTAGGTAAAAAATGAAATTAATTTTTATTTATAAAAATAAAATAAAAATCACGACGTTACGGAGGCAACACAAGTCTCCGTCATCAGGTGGGACCGTCACAGCCAGATTTGCTGTATCAAGTGCTGTGTCTGTGACCATGCCAGATATCTTGCAAGTGGTTGGGATGTCGCCACACTTTCGCCCCGATCGGATTACAAGCGCAGTCCGGAATCACCGATCTTGCTGATATTTAACCATTCAAATGAAGGGGGGGGGGGGGGTCACATCATTACTCGATCCATGGATCGATCGGAAATGTAATCGACACAGCGATTTAACCCGCAAATTACGATCAACCCGGGTGTTTGGTGATGGTTGTTTATCATGGATCGACTGAGTGGTAATCGATACAGTTAATTCTCGATTAACGATCTGCAAGGCCATATATGGGCAAATCTGTGATCGGTGATATTGCAGGGTGTACGATTTTGTTGTTCTATTCCGGCGCCGCGATGTCCACCGGTCTGCCTCCTATAATCCTGTGCGTGACCCAAACAAATCTGGACGCATCTGTTTATTTAATTTGTTTTTAACACTGCCGTTAAAACATTTTGTCATTGTGTATTCCTTAAGTTAATGTTTTGTATTTATTTTCATGAATACCGCTCATAGTCTTCATTTTTCGGATGACATTTAAAATGGAAAACAAAATGTATCGGACTATAAACGCGTCCAATGTAGTTGTTGTGTATGTGTGCTAAAGAAGGCAGCGGTAATCCGTCGAAGGAGAACAACAACAACAGAAAGGTCATAAATTTCACGAGATAATTCATGCGCGCGTTCGTGTTAATAGGAAGTCAGTTTGAACATTTGTTAAAATGAATGGGTGGGGAAAAACCTCCCTTTGTTTTAATATGTGCAATAACCCTATCATTGTTGTATATTACGGGGGGAGTGGCAGAGCAGTGTACAGCGAACTATGCCACAATCCTCCTGACCTAAGTTCAATTCCCGGCTATGCACACCATTGGCGATTGTATCTGTCTTCTTGGTTCTATCGGTAAAGTCACGTAGAAGGGAAATGATAAAATAATAAAAATAAAACAATAATAAAATAATTCTCACGACGTTTCGGCCACAACGCAAGCAGCCATCCTCATTCAGACTCTGTCTTCTCGACGGACCTGTTCTTCACCTGAGGACGGCTGCTTGCATTGTGGCCAAAACGTCGTGAGAATTATTTTATTGTTTTATTCATATTATTTTATAATTTCCCTTCTACGTGACTTTACCGAAAGAACCAAGAAGATGAATCCATGCAGTCACGAAAGCTTTAAATCGAGATTTGTATCTGGGCAAGGGAGGCGGCAGTGTGGGCAGTGCGGGGCAGCAAACCCCCATTGTTGGGCTGTACATCTATGCTCCTATGCCTATGCTGCCTGACTTCCCCCTTTCCCTGCACTGACCAGTGTGGAGAAGTGTAGTCTCATTCGGCAGTGGATTGACAATCGACTGAACCTAGTCTGGGTCCATATTCTTGGTTCTTTCGGTAAAGTCACGTAGAAGAGAAATAATGATGATTGCTTGTGTTGCAATCGAAACGTCGTGAGAATTTAATTGTTTTATTTTTATCATTTTATTATTTCCCTTCTGGTCTGGGTCCCTCCGACATTCATCGACTCTTCTTGACATGGGCATCTAAGAGGCGCTCGCTCGCAAAAAACAATGCTGCAAGGCAGTCGTCGATGGCTTAACAAGAGATGAAGAGAGTTACACGAGTCATGGAGCACAGCACCTGGCTGATCTCATCAAGGAGCGTAAACCATCATCACGCGAACTAACCAGTGTCATCCTCGCACCCGCAGTAGCTTCTGGCTGCTAGCCGTGGAACAGAGACGGCGGTCATCGCGAGGCGCTTTCAGATACGCTTCTGCGGCCGTCTGGAACGCTCCTTCCTTCCGATATTAAGAAGCCACTGGAGCTATGCACTTTGAAATCATCCGGATTGACAAACTCATTTATGTGGAATTCCTTTTAGTGTTTACTTTTTTAATATACCTTCCCCCGCACCTCCGATTAGTGCGGTTGGTTACGTACGGTGCGAAAGAAGTCTAACGTACACACGCGCGCGTGCTTACACACAGAGAGCGTTCGCTCAATGACTCCTCCCAAAGCATCGCGTTGCACGACACACCATCTTCAAGCAGCGTGCTGAGACGTCGGCTGAAACGTGGCCAAGAGGGACTCATTTTACCTACTTAGTCACCACCAAGCGCTCCCTGGCAGTGACCTGATTTAACTCGGTCTCAGCATCGCAACAGAGGAGGGGAAGCCGTTTTTGGCGTCCTCCCGACTCATCGTCTGCGCTCCAATTTGCGCTCGCCTTGTAGCGGCGACACCAGCGCGACAAGCTGCGACGCGGGACATTGGGAATTAAGGGAGCCAGTTAACGGACGACATTTCACGACGCACAAGTGTGGAAAAGGACGCTGCGGCGCATCGCATGGGCACACTGAACCACGCGCGCATCTAATTACGCAAGCGAACTGTAGCTTCTAAAAAATTAACCCGTAAAAACAAAGTTTTTCAACTATAAATCCTTTATATGCGTGGCGGCTAGAGTCCTCTCGTCCTCTGGCTTGAGATGGCTGCCACCTATGGGTCAGATGATTGTCTGCCACTATTAAGCAATTGGTAATAAAATATTGTAAAAAAAATTCCATAAACAGTGTAAAATTTTCGAAAAAAAATTTCACGAAAATAAATTGTCACGCACAACGAGTCTGTGTGCAAAATGTCAGCTCGATTGGATCACGGGAAGTGGGTTAAAAAACGACCGAAAGATTTGCACGGTCGTAAGCAAGCAAGCAAGCACGCAAGCAAGCAAGCACGCAAGCACGCAAGCAAGCAAGCAAGCGAACTTAATATAAAGGATTTAAAAACTCTGCGTGGGACGCACGTTGGAATACTGCCAGAGTGGTGGGGTGGTCAGAGCACTGGGCTTGCAACCCCAGAGGTCACCGGTTCGATTCAATCTCCCGGTTGTTTCTCATTTCTTTCTTGAGAACGGCCTTTGGGGCCGTCCATAAATGACGTCACGCACCTAGGGGGGGGGGGGATGTCAGACATTTGTGACGATGTGTGACGAGGGGGGGGGGGGTGAGGAATGTGACGTCACATCAAAATGTTATAACAACACTAATTGTTTTAACACCACTAATTGTTAAAACAACACTCCTACAACATCAGAGTGCAGCGCCACTTTAAATACGCACTACAATGACAATAGTTTAAAGCGATTGGAAGCATGTTTTATTTTCAAAATGGAAATATGGTTTTGGGTGGGGGGGGGCAGAGCTTTGTGACGTCATATTTGAGGGGGGGGTCTAACTTTTTGTGACGCCGTGTGACGCGGGGGGGGGGGGGTCAAAAACCGTCCAAAATCGCGTGACGTCATTTATGGACTGCCCCTTTTCTGTTTAGCTGCCCCCCCCCACACACCTCCGGTTAGCACGGTTGGCTAAGTACGGTGTGAAAGAAAGTCGACATATACACACACACGTCGTTATATTAGTTGTTTTTAGCAAGCTGGTCAGGATTGGGCAACGCTTAGCCTAGCAGCTGCGACAACTTTCCACGCGATAAAATATCATCTTGCTTGTCTGTTCCCTCGACGTCGACACGAGTAAGCGTTATCTTCGCGTGTTTCCTTTTTTTTGTTATCGTCGATTTTATTTGGCAAAAAAACCGACGCGCTGGGTTTGACCCCCTTCGCGCGTTTGGGATTTTCTCTGCGTGCTCCGGTTTTCCGATTTGGCCTCGGCGCAAACGCACGGCGTCTTCTCGTTGGACGCGGCAGGAGATGCGTTCCTCAAAGGTTCCACGTGAAGCGCAGAAACGAATTTACGTGGAGATAATGTGCTGATATCTTCTTGGTTCTTTCGGTAAAGTCACGTAAAGTCACGTAGAATGGGAATAATAAAATAATAAAAGTAAACCATAACTAAATATTTATATTATTATATAGTTTTCTTATGTTTTATTAATAATAAAATAATAATAATAAAACTTTATAAACTATTTATATTATTATACTATTTTATTATGTTTTCTTTTTATTATTTTATTATTTCCATTCTACGTGACTTTACCGAAAAAACCAAGAAGATGAATCCCTGAAGTCACGAAAGCTTTAAATCAAAATATTTTATACTGTTTATTTATTTTGTGTTTTATTTTTTTATTATGACTTTCGCTTTAATAATCGACAAACCTTGACGAGTTGTAACACATCTAACAAGAGTACGGTCTTTTGGCTTTAATCAAATAGCATGCATTCCATCTCTATCTGTACGTATTCGCGTGTTTAATTATGAAAGCGAATCAATAGTTATTGTCTATTTATAGATAGCTCCGGGGTGCTAAATGTCCCACCCTAATGTTTTTGAGTCTCCATTGCCAAGCTGGTACAAGGCAGCATGATGTTGGATGTAATTAGCAGCCAAACGTCGTACTACTTAAATCGTAAATGTTGTGGATTTACTCTCCAACACACCGGTGGGCTGAAGCAGTAACTAATTACCTAGTTACCCACGTGACTTTACCGAAAGAACCAAAGAGTATGGACTCCTGCAGTCACGAACAGCTTCAATCAAGATTAGTAACCAATTGGCGCATCGTTTACGCGACAACCCTCACTGGCTGTGTCGGGTGGTGGATGGTTACCACACAACATTTACACTTACGCGATCTAAGCCAAAAACCTTGATTGTGAATAATATCGGTCGCGAAAGCCTCCTTACGTGTGTCTGGCCTTTTGTCAATTACACCGTTGGATGAGGGCCTCCCCTGTAACGCGTCGGTGTTTCTGGGGTTAGATCGACCATACTTCACCACGCTGGTGGCACGCAGATTGGTGAAGGTTCGCGGAGAGCACAACCAGTTGCCACGTTACTTTTTTGTCACCAATACCAGCCCGCACCGGGAATGGAACTTGGTCCGTCGGGTTCGTAGATCAGCGCGCTAACCACTGCGACGTCGTTCCCACCCTCCGATACGCCAACACACATACACGATGCACACTTACGCACGAATGCAAAAGACAAAGATCCCCCGTATAGCCTTAACAGACTGTAGGGGCAAGTGCTGTTAGCGAGCACCTGTGAAGGCCTGGAACGGCACACGAGCGGGTGGATGGCCAGCACCACACCCGGCTGCCATTGTCTCCCTCGTGACAATGTTTTTATACATCACACCAGGTACCCAATTGATGCTGAGTCGACCTAGGGGAGGCCCACGACCGGTTCAGATAATCGTCACTGGTGTTGGCCGTGAGCGGGAATCGAACTTGGGTGCACCGGGTTCGAAGCGAAGCGGAGCGCTAACCGCTCCCCCACACACCCGTGCGTACACGCACTTCAATTTGTTGATCTGCGAGGACATCCAACCGAGATTCTGCATCTCATTTACAGTGCTGTCCTGGAGGTGGCATAGGCTCAAATAAGGGCTGTCATCAGGATTAAGGAGGGAGGCTTCAATTTGCACACCATAGGGTTGTTGTTTTTTTTGTTGTTGTTGTTGTGTGCCAAACGCGGAGCAGAGTCAATATCCAGGGAGCGGGAGAAATGAGACGGAGAATTGAGATTTTGGGGTTGGGGAGGCAGTGAAGGGCGATGATCGTGCATTGTCCGATATCGCAAAAAGGTTCGTGCGAGGATGAACTCCACGTGGACTCCGCTTGGGGACCGTTGTGGTTTTTACGTTGTCCACGGTGGACTGCCACCAGGGTGGACTACCCCAGATCGATTCACTCAAGCCAGATACAGTGGCGGGCGGAATAGTAGCCACCACGTACCCGACGTTACAATGCGGGCACTTGGGAATGTATTTCAATAATTAAAAATGTGTTCTAAACCGCAGAAAAAAAGCGAACGAAATTTTGGGGGTACATTTTTTTGTCAGTTAATTAGCTGGACAAATGTCTCCGCCTGCCCTGTCGATCGCAAGGATTTGTTGGGCGATACTTTTCGACCCCGGTCAGCGTTTGGTTTGTGACAGCGGGGGGTTGGTGGCACAGGGTCCGGTTCTCATGTCACTCACCGCTGACGTTAACCGTGACCGTGCAATCAGTCAGGCCACTGGGTTCGTAACGGAGCATGCTATATCCACCGTGCGACCACTACATTACACATTATTGCAGTGCACATCCTGAATTGAACAATATTAATAATAATACGAATCGTATTGGATTTACAGGTGCACAGTGCTGTGCGCGACATTCTGGATTCGTACAGCGTGTACGAACCCCCCAATGCACGCCCGATGTGCTGGGAAGCTTAATTAATTCGCATTGAAGCCGGGTAAATACGCGAGGCCATTATCAGCTGGGCTAATTAATGCAAAATGTCCACAAATTACATGTTGTGCGCGAGTGTTTGATCCAGTTCTGTGCAGATGAAAAAAAAAATCTAAAGGTTATTTTTTTTTCTAAAATAGCGTCTGTCAATAAAATCACATTACCGCCATCATCATCGTCGTCGTCATCGTCACTGTCATCATTATAGACACATTATTTATAAGCCACAACTAAACATCTGAAGATCATTATCACCACCACCACCATCATCATCAAACCACCCGAGGCATGATATTGATCGTCAGCATTAAATATTCTCATGCCCGTTGGTGCGTGCAAAGCAATAGACAAAGGTAGCAGCAGCGGCGGTGAAAAGGAATGAATGCCACCTGCGCCAGCGCCAGGATCCCAAGCAATGCAGAGCACATCGCGAGCATACAGCCGGGCAGCGGTGGCTACGCACGACAGAAATCCAGCGCTGTTGGGGGGCGAGGGTTGGCGGATCACCAGAGGTCGCAACCGGGTACCCGATACCCATACCCTACCCGATACCCGGCTACCCGTACCCGGCCGGGTACGGATACGGGTACCCGTTTGCGACCCTGGTGCGGCCGGGTACGGGTAGACCGTGAGTCACTGGCGATTAAACTGTTTGTCACTCATTTCCCAACGTCTTGTCCTCTTTTCACAATTCAAGTTCCTAGAATCAACCCACCCGCGCCTGCAACATGGCTTCATCACAGAGGTCGCAATCAGGTACCCGATACCCGTACCCTACCCGTACCCAGCCGGGTATGGGTAGGTTACGGGTACGGCCGGGTACGGGTACCCGTTTGCGACCCTGGTGCGGCCGGGTACGGGTAAGGAATCAAAACCCGTTTGCGACCTCTGCGGATCACACAACATGTCCCAAAACTCCCTTCCCCGTGGGCGTCCCGATGCCATACCGCGGCTCGCCAGGAGAAGGCGGTGCGGCAAATGTGGACTGATGTCATCTGTCCCTGTCTGTATGGGATAGAGCGTTGCTCCCTCGCACGATTGGGTTTTTCTCTAAGCGCTCCGTCCGGTTTCTTCCCATACGTATACACGCTCATCGGTTTGCTGAAAACGTCTTAATCCATGTGCTCCCCGTGTGAGCTGATTGTACAGAATTTACACAAATTAAGCAATAAAAAGAAACTCAATATTACGTAATAAAATTATTCGTACATTTGGTATGTGCGCAATCCTCATAATGCAAGGGCTATATCGTGCAGTTTCACGGACCCAGTCTAGTCTGTAGTCGTTTCATGGCAGAGGGCGATGTTGCAATCTGGCTTTACCCAAAGAGGACATTTTTGAAAATGTCTCAATTTGTATCGTGACACCGGCACACGTGGACCTACTATTTTGGGAATATCATCGCTGGATCTTAAAACATTCAACTCTGAAGCACGTGTGTTTGTTTTTGTAGAGAGTCAAACGGAACTGAACACCGATTTTTTTTAATCCTTCATTTTTTAGAACCGAAACGGAAAACCGAAGACAAATAAAACATCGATTGGAAACCAGTAACACGATTCGGTTTCCGGTTAAAAAATAAATCGACATCGTACTTTAGTAGCTGGGGGTGTTAAAGTGTGAACAGTCTGCGATCCCTGGGCAATTTTTCACGGTTAAAACCTATCATGTAAGAGGGATTGTGCGTCGTGGTCCGTCGATGACTCGGTGAGACGTCCCGTGCACAGAGTACTTGGCAGTGAGTCTGCACAAGACCACAAAGTGAGAACTGAGCACACTCACCGAGGCTCAGAGAGCGACATTTTTGTTACATATGTAGTGACATATAATGGGTCACTACGGCGCCTAGCGCCATCTACCGACAGAGAGAGGAGTTGCATGTGTAGTAGCCCTCTGCCAGCAGAGTACACGATGTCATGGAAGAGGTCTCTAGGGGAGCATGGTTCTGGGGGCTGGCAGAGTAGGGGGCATTTGAGGACGTAGTAACCCGATTGGCTGGCAAGGGCACGTGATAGGGCAAGGTGAGGATGTAGGCCAAAGGTGACAGAGAGGACACGTGTTGTAGAGCCCAGAACCTTCTAGTGAGTTCCAGAAGGGGGTGTGGCCGAGGGCGGAGCCAGGCAGGGGACACGTGGAAGGTGACCCAAAACCTTCTAGTAGGTTCCAGAAGGGGGCGTGCCTGGAGCCAGGCCACGCTGGGGGGGCATAAAAGGGGAGTCCCGGGGCTGCATCGGGGCTGTCTGCTGGAATGGAACCCGCCATGCTCCTCGGTCTCCGGTCTTCGTGCTCGGCATCGTGGGTCAGGCAGTGTGCCGACTGACCTGACCCGGTTATGTAGTTACCCCATTGTGGTCGTGGGTTAAACGTGTTACCTCCTGAGTCAAGTGTGTCTCTCAAGTGAACCCACAACACATACATAGATTCCCCCGTATAGCCTGAACAGACTGTTGGGGCAAGGGCTGTTCGCGAGCACCACCTATGAAGGGTGGAACGACGACACACCATGAGGTTGGGTGGCCAGCACCACGCCCGGCCGCCTTTGTCTCCCAAGTGGCGATGTTTACACATCGTTTGAGGCTGAGTCGACTTTGGGAAGGCACAGGACCGGTTCAGAAAATCGTCACCAGTGGTGGCCGTGAGCGGGAATCGAACTCGGGTGCCCGGGGTTCGTAGCGCAGTGAGCTTCACCACTACACTACCGCACACGCAGATGGACAGCTACAGGGCTAGATCACAGGTGCAAATTCTGCAATATTTCTCTCCATATTTCACAGGAGATTGACATTTCAAGTGGCTAATTCTATCCTGTTCTACAACTGTAATATTTCAATTAGAGATTAAAATACATTTGATAAATTCAGTGCAATGTTTATTGCTTTATTTCCTTGCTCATGAGTGTACGCATTCTCATGTGTGCTATACTGTAGCACTTGCAATAATGCGTACACCATGAGCAACACAAAATAATGTCATGAAACACTCCGCAGCATTTATCAAATATTCTTTAAATCCCTACTATATTGATCATTGTGTTGGAAATGCTACAGCCCGCCCCTTAATACACGTTTACATATTGATATATTGATTTAATCTAATCGGCAAAAATTGGCGGGATATAAAATTAAGGCTTCATGAATGCTGTTTCAATGTTTATCCGTGCCTCCGTTTGTCTCTCTGTATCAACATTTGTCTCTGTAGCTCTGTCTCTGTGTTCTTTGCAACAGATAAAGAGAGAGGCGTGTTTGAAGCAATTCAAATATGTCTCTCTGCTTTGAAATAGCAAAAAAAAAGACAGCTTTACATTTTGGGAATGAATACAGATTTCAATCGTTTGAAACACATTGTTAGCAAAACGGTTGTCCAGAACCGAACCTTCTGAGAAAGCACTTTGAAATAAACCATAGTTAATCCGAACCATACCCAAAAACAATCAGTTTCACTCTCCGTTTTTTTATTTGTTGCTTAATATATTTACAGTTATTAGCCAGGGCTGCCACTGGGCTCCAACCGCGCATTTATTTGCAACAAAAATCAAACGCCCTGCAGCTCGGCCGTATCATCACTCCGCAAAGTAAACCAGCTCCACATTCATTCTCCGCTGTTTGACGGCTGCCACGCAGCCGATGGGCCGGAGCGAGTTATGTTGTTGCAAATTGGTCTGGCGCAAAGCAAGAGGGGGGGAGGAATGGCATGTGATGGAACTTTCACACTGTACGCAATTTTTTTGCCCCGGTACGCGGATACGAAGCGGCCGAACGGCCCCACAGCGGAGTCCGAGGCGCTGGGAAATCGTCCCTTGTTGAAACAAACAAACAAAAACCCCGATGCCTTCATCTGCCGGCGTACTCACGAAAAGGGGGTGTCCTGGCGTGCAGAATTGTCTTCGTGTTTCTGCAGCAACTCAGCTGTGGTTTTTTTTTGGGGGGGGGGGGCGGTATTGCGTTAGGATGAATTTGAGCACGTACAGGGAATATTTTTTTTCTCTCTCTCTCTCTCTAGCTTCGACAACTATCAAACGGGCACTAAATTTGAATGTTTTGCCGTTAGATGGATGTGATAGCTCGTGCGCTAATATTGTTGCCCTCGGATGACCTGACACCCCCAACCCCTCAACTATATGCTACGGGGAAATTACGGTAGACTAAATTTGTACGAAATGCTGTAATATTAAACACACGGCAATCCCTCCTCTCTCTAACCCCCCCTCCTCCTCCTTTTCTGCGAGGAATAATAAATGATGTAGATAGTTTAATGGAGAATATGAAAAAAAATGTGGGTGAAAGGGATTTTTTTTAACCTTAATCTGACAGAGTAGGTTGTGCTAATATTATTTCACTCGGGAAGAAAAATGATAGAATAAAAAAATGCGTAGATTATAATATCAACAACTGTAAACTGTATTGTATAAACAAAGCTCTTAAATTCTCCCAACCGGAGGACCCCATGTGGAGTCTGAATTTTTTTTAATGCTTTGGGTTAGAAAGGTTAACGTCATTACAGCAGCAAGGAATTGTTTATGCTCAGAAGTATTTTGTGAGCAGGCAAGCTGTGATTAAATATTAATGCCGCAGAATGTGGATTGCTAAGATTATTTCTCACATACAAATCTATATTGCTGCCAGTTTTGACATTTATAATATTGCAATAAACCAACACTTTGGAAAATGCCACACATTGTATATGCAAGATTTCTTTTAATATTATTACTGTTTTTCGTTTTCTAATCTCAATTGGTATTTTTATGTCTTTGACTTTTTATTTTTTTCCTGCCACGTATATACATTTTTACATTAACCTTTTATGTAACCTTATATAAATTTATGGCTGATATATGACGTCCTTCTTTGACTCCGCCAATCCACTCGCAGATTGACGGCACGCGCCGTTTCGTACAATTATAAAGAGAAAGCACGAACAAGATAAAGTGTAACATTTATTTTGACTCCTTGAGTTACCGAATGTCACCATTATTATTGTGTACTGTATTGTAATTAATTCTACGTTTGCTATGCGGTGACTGTCCGAATGCGTGCATGCGTGCGTGCCGTTTTAATTCAAAATATTTTATAGGTTTGTAAAAAAAAACAATATTTATACCACACTAGTGAAACCACATGACTAAGACATAAGCCGTATTTTAACAATGATATTTTCCAATTTCAATGGAATTCATACATAAAGGATTTTTTTTTAATATGTGCAAAAATAAATAATATTTTGAAAATGATGACGCTGCAGCAAAATACAGCATGTCAATAAGCAATTACCAAGACTCGACACGTACACACGCGCGCGTGTGTGTGTGTGCGTGCATGTACGTATCGCATATAAAATTTATATTAGTCTATGCATATATATAATTATATATACGCAGTACATGTATGCATCCAATCAAAGATAATGTACACGCGCACTTAAATGCACGTACAAGCAAAGCATATGCTCGCTTGCGTGTGCAATATTGCACGCGCCAGGTATGCTCGTGTGTTGCGGACACATTTACGATGCATTGTTTGCAGCGAGAGAAATCGGCTGTACACATGCCCTGCATGTTTCCTTGACTTCCACCGTTATATCTGCCACTTTTATGAAATGGCCCAGTAGATGTGTCACCCATGTAACAGAGCCAGCTGCGATGCCAACAAAGATAAAGATGAGCGTTTGAATTATCAGATAGGCACACTTAACAATAAATGATTTATGAGCCCAGCTTCGGTGTTAATTATGCGCTTGTGTGTTTAATAAGACACATTTGCATAATGTATGCAAATTGCAGAAAAAATGCTTTGCATGTGCGTGCGTGTAGTTTTGGTGCACCGCGCGCGCGTGTGTGTGTGAGCGAGAGCGTGCTCCTTTGTGTCCCTGCAGATGCGTTTCTGCGTGCGTCTTTGCTTTGTGTACTTACGCATTTTACAACAGCGGTTGCTCTCTTACCCCGAGGCTGAGAAGGCAGAGTCCTTTGATTTGTTAGAAATAACATGGCCTAAACACACACACGCACGCACATGCCACGAATATACACCATACACACACACATACGCGCGGTGTACATATGCACCATATCAACAGGCATTGGCTGGCCATTATGAATCAAGAATCTTGGCCAGAAGTCAAGAGGGCCCTGCCTTTTGTTTACGAGCCTCAATAGGAGCCCAATCGAGATTTCTAAATTAACGTGGCCCATCTTGGTGTAGACTGCTCCCAGGTTCCAATAATTTAAGCCCAACACTCTACAAACTGCCACACTGTTATGGTTAGCACACTGGACTTGCAATCCCAGAGGTTTGCCGGTTCGATCTCCTGGCAGCATGGCAGTTGGAATAATGGTGTCGTGGTAGAATGGTCAGCACCCGGCCACAATTCATAACCACCGGTTCTATTTCCCGGCGCGGCAGTTCAAGCAATGAGTAAAGTTATTTTTTTAATCGCCTACCTCCGCATGCTGTCTACCCAGCGGTGCAATTGGATACAACCACGGTTAGGTTGATTGGCCGGGCAGTGTGTGGTGGGGTAAAGTGTGAGTACTCCGACCTCCTACGAGACGTTTGGTCGGCGTGAAAGTTGAAGACTAAATATCATCGAGAGCTCAATCTAGTGTGGGTCTCTTCACCTTTCACTTTACATTTCACTGTCAACAAAAAAACATTTTAGCGACATCACCTCACATGTCTGAGGCTCAGGATTACGGGTAGTCCGTGTAAAATAGAACTCGACATTTAAAATCCAGGCAGTTGCCACCCAGACTGTCTGTAAATTCGCGCGGTAGAGTAAGCCGAAGTTTTGTTGACTTTGTCACTCGACTCTCTGACATTAATTAGATTGTATATAATTAAACGTACGGGTTTATATAGACGTAGTAATTTCTGAATAACTTGCACCACCTCCAAACCTTCAAAGACATGATATACCTAAAGCACGTGGGATCTCAATCTGACACGCCCCGAGGTACAAACAAAAGATACAGATCCCCCCTGTAGCCATACAGACTTTTGGGGGCAAGTGCTGTGGGATGAGCATCTATTAAGGCCGACATTGCACACGAGGAGATATTGTGGCAACAACTACGCACAGCCACCTTTGTCTCCCCAGTGCTGACGTTTTACACACCGTAGCAGATGCTCATTTAAGTCTGAGTCGATCTAGGGGAGGCCCAGAACTGGTTTAGGCAATAAAATACTTCGCAAATGACATATATTTCAAGGGACATAATATATCCGTTCATAATAGATACACACTGTACAAATGCATATTTGGAAACTTTTTGAGTACGGATATTGTCTTGTTCCTTTATTGTTTTATTTTTTTATTAAATATTGCGTACACACAACCCTCCTTTTGATGTTCCCACTGTATTCTGGGTTCTTGAAAAACTCATTTTTTTTAATGCTTCTAAAAATACTGCACACACAAATATAAAACACACACGGTGAACCAGGCGCATGTCTGCACACACGTATACGAGTCTGTGAGATCTTCAACAACAAAAGAGTATTGTATTACCCACCTCAATGTAGGCAAGGCCAGAACAATGTAAATTACCTTAACCATTAACATGGAAAACTTACCACATTATACAGTAGCCTTTGACATAATAGTACAATCAAGGAATTCAAAATAATTTTCATCTCTTTGTCAATCCACTACCGCATTGAAGACCTATCGGTACCATATCCAGTCATGGGAGTTTTTATTTTACCATACCTTACCACTACGGTCAGGGTATGATTACTCAGCACAATAATCTAAACCATGTTTTTTTTTATTTTGGCAGGTAAGGCCCACTGAGCAGCTACATATCTCTTTTTTAGAAGCGACCTGGCCACGAATGATAGCTCAACGAAGTGGCTTGTCATGTGGAAATTAATAACAGCCAAATAACTCTAAACGCGTGTTTCTAAATGTGGAGGGAAAACCCGGCGAAAAATCCACACGACCACGTGGAGAGGAGACCTACAAACTTCAAATATACAGCAGGTGTCAAGGTTGGGATCGAACCCACGACCTCCTGTATACCAGATGAGGTAGTTAACATCTCGCCACCGCGGCAATTTGTAGTGATCAAATTCACTCCAGTGAACAAACCACTGCCACCACCCCCACATTTACCAAGCAGGGCAGGATTTTGATTGCATCCCCTTGTTTGGGAGCTCTATCAACGAATCTTGGATTCAAGATCAGAACCCAGGTGCCAAGCCGGGGCGAAGGCCAGCAGCCATTGATGTGAAGGCGTGTATCAAGTCCTGTCAAATCCGGGTCCGCCAAGTCGAAGACAGTGTTAAGGCTGGGATTGTCACCTGTCCTGGTTGTCCCAGAATCGTCCTCTGTTTGAGGTAGCTGTCCTTGATAAAGCTGGGAGTCTTCCCAGGACACGCATAGTCCCGGTGTTAGTCAGTTGCTTTGTAAATTCAACCATCAGCAGCTATAAACTCGATGACACATGATAATTGTTTTTTTACCCTTCTATCTGGCAACATAACTGACACCTTTTTTACAAGAAGTCATGTTTGCATAGACCACAATACCTGCAGTCATAATGCAAACAAATAACACAACTCTGATAATGTATGCACTGTCCTTGAAGTTGATTGGTCCACACTCGAGAAAACTTTCCTTAGAGCCTAGTCTCACATGGGTTGGACCAGATGACGCCAAAAGGCGCACATGTGAGACTAGGCTCTAAGGAAAGCTGTCTCGGGTGTGGACCAATCACCTTCAAGGACAGTGCATACATTATTAGAGTTATGTTTTTTGTTTGCATTATGGCTGCAGGTATTGTGGTCTATACAAACATGACTCCTTGTAAAAAAGGTGTCAGTTTTGTTGCCAGATAGAAGGGTAAAAAAACAATTTCATATTTTTTACTGGCAAATAAGGTTCCAATGGTGTCGATGACACATGTTCCTCTTGATCAAGACAACGCATTTACATGCGGTTCTCCGCTCTTCCGGTATTTTGAGATATTCTCTTTGCCACGATTTGTCTCGGTTACTTGTACCTCAGGGGTGGTGACCTTCGTCAAAGCTGGTGCCTCTATAAGCCAAGTCCTCGGACTGAGTTCTAAAAAAAGTGAGAGCTGAGAAAACGTCCTGAAGTTGACCTTGAGGTTGATGCAAGCTGTCAAGGATCCAAGACTTCTACCAACTGAGACACAGCTGAGAGGTAGTCACCTCTGTGGTACAAAGCACGGGGGCATATCATGGGGGGGGGGGATAAGAAGGGTGGACTTGTCATGTAAAATATTCTGGGAAGATTGCCCAGGACAAATACCTCAAAGAGTATGACCTTGGGGGGGGAAACACCAGACAGGTGGCAACCATATATAAAGCCGAACTATTTTTACACTACAGTATAGAGTTTCAATATATTTCTCAAGGCTGATAATCCGTTATTTAAAGTATAACTTGTAGGTCAGCTGCATACGTGGCGTTGGAGCATGCATACAAACCTTACTGGTCGATTTCCATTGAAAGTAATTTATAATTGCCCAGAGACACACACAAATAATCAGGAAAACAATCAATGGCAATCTCTAGAAGCAGAAATATAATTCACACAAAGTGCCGTTTGTAAATTGGAGAAATTATGCAACCTACCCAAAAAAACGTATGTGCATTTACCGGGACTTAAATGATCCGGTGAAAATAATGTTTCATGACAATGTTTGAATTATACATGACATTCTGTAAAATGAAGTAATTCTTCAGACATGTATGTATTTAGCTTCTTAGTTATTTATTAACGGGATACATAGTGGTACAGTACAGTTCCACAAGGCATTAATAGCACTTATTCTCAAAGACTCTTCTAATAGAGGCCTATTTATCGCACAATACACTTGCTGTTCTGCAGCCAGTATAGGGATTTCTTATATTGTAAAAAACTTAACAGCTCGCTCGTCTACAGAGATACTACACTGGCTGTTCACAGGAAGCTCAGACTTAACACCTCTATCATCAAATCAAAGCAATTAGTTCACAACATCCCATTTTTAAAGCTCTGAAACAATACACTATCCCATCAAAACTACATACAGTACATGCGTACATTCGATAAACAAAGTTTTCGCTGTCACAAACTTTGGATTTTTTTACACAGAAAGCTGAAAATAACGGTAAATAATAAATACATATACTGAAATGGACAAAACAATAAAACATTAATCGATCGACAGGACTATGGAAATTAAAAGTAAATTATGTTTCTTCACTATCTTTCGAATACTTGGGTCAGTTTGTTTTCATTTTAATACTGTACAGTATAACGTATACTATTCATTTATATTTTTAAATGGCTTTGTTTACAAAATGAATGGTAAGCAATGAAGTGTTTATGGTATGAAATGGTAAGTTAGGAAGGCTGGGAAGGCATCCTCATAGTACTAATGTTATAAGTTATTCACGATACGAAGCTTCAACATCCGAGGCTCCAGGAACGCATCTTACTCTGTATATCGAGTTATTATTGTATTTATGTTCTAGTTAGAATTTTTTTTATTTTAATGCTTCCCAAATAATGCTGAAAATGTTTTTGGATTAGCTCTATCCGTCTCTCGTGTCGATAATCCAATATATATGAACCAACATCGAACTATAAGGTTCGTCGCTGTTGGAATATCACTGCATTGAAAACCAACCAACTCGATTGGAGGCTTTTGCCCACAACTTTGAAGTCCCAGACAAGCTTCTCAGACGGCCACGCCGTTGGCTTCCCAGCCCTGCTAGATGGGGCATCATCCTCGCAAGGCCCTAGCGTCTCCACTGCCACTCCACATCCCCCATTCAGGTGCTCTATGCTTCAGCAATACCATGGACGTTCTGTTGAAGCCCCTCTTTCAATGTTCACGATGCTGGAGGTCGCTCCTGCTCTGCTGTTGCCACCGTGTTTTGCAATTTGTACTTATATACAGGGAAGCCTCTATCTTCTTGGTTCTTTCAGTAAAGTCACGTAGAAGGGAATAATAAAATAATAAAAATAAAACATAATAAAATAAAATAATTTTATTTTATTCTACGTGACTTTACCGAAAGAACCAAGAAGTCACGAAAGCTTTAAGTCGAAAGGGAAGCCTCTACTTACGAACATTTGACTTACGAACTTACAGAGATACGAACAACCCTGGTCCGTATGTCCAGTTGCCCGTTTTGATCGAGAGTCGTAAGTTTTACCACCCCGCAATAGATGACGGTGGTGGCATCTGCATCTGAAAATCGTGAAGAACCAGTGGCATCTACATCTACAAAAGATGATGCAACTTTTAAAGCCATTCCCCCGTGTTTAGTGTACATGCCGTACAACATGTTTGGAATCGACAGGAGTAAAGTTGGACTTACGAACAAATCCACTTACGAACAAACCTCTGGAACCGAATTCATTCGTAAGTACAGCAGTCCCTGTACTTTATTTCTTTTAGTGACTAGCTTACTTTGCACTCAACTATCGGCTGTTGTATTGTTGTTGTGACTTTCTGCCCGTTCCTGCTGGACAGCTGTGAAAAAGATCTTCATAGCTCATCGTATTTCTCCCGCCGTCTAAATCAGGATTCTGATTTCTCACTCTGGGACTCCATCCTACGGCCATCCATATTGCTGAATCAACTCCAAGCTCAGAGCTTTCCTGTTCTCCTACATTATAATAAATTTACCCATGCTGCTCATGTTTGCACGCAGGCCTATTGAGATGCGGTTGCATTTAAATATTGTGTAAATACAAATTGTATTGTATTGCGAGACCTCGCAGTCCACACACGAATCCATCTTTCCACGTCAGCTTTCTCAATTCACCTGCGATAACGAGACACTTGGCGAATGCTTAACACGAACGATTGCATCAGTCCCACTCTTGTTGCAACGTCGCAACCAAATAAGTCAGATGAATGTTTCACTTTTGGTGTGGGAGAAAGCTAAGCAGACCGACAGAAACCCTTGAAACCTTGCCCGCGACCTGCGTGTGTTTGTCTTGCAACTAAAATTATCTATGGCATTAATAACCAGGTAGCAACAACGGTCCCCTTTATTTTGGGCACAAATGAATTACGATTCACTGCACCAAGAATTTAGGAAGCCAGACTTGGGTGGAGTTGCCCTCTGTTGGATTTTTCACGTTCGTGCCAGAGGAAAGGGTTATATTTGTACGTATTGTGGATGAATTGCAATTACAGAGACTCGATCATAGATAGACCTATGCTAAAAATGTTATAAGCTAAGGCTTGTCATAACTGAAATGCCATGAAGGTGCAAAGGCAGTAAAATAATTATAAAGTTACCAGAGAGTTGAGGAGTGTTAAGGACCAATCGTCAGTCAATTGTGAAAGTCAGAAAAATGTCCTTTTGCAGTTTTTTTTTTACAATCTTCAACTTTGTCCTGCTGTTCATTGCTTGTGTCACTAATATCTGCACTGCAGAACATCTGTACCGTCGCAGAACACCTATGAAATCGAGCTCATTTTGGCCCTTCTTGCTGAAATAAATATAATCTAAAATCGAACAATAATGAATTTTCCTTCAGAAAATACAATAAAATGTATCCTTAGTTTTACTAGAAAATTTGGGGCCCACATCTCCTCGGTCCTGCAGAGGACTTGGGAGCATTTGGGCCTCAATTAGAGCCTATGAAGCCTCACCTAAGGGATTTATATGCGATAGTAAAATCTAAACTACTCTAAGCAAGAAATGAATCGACAATAACGTTCAGGATGATTATTTTAGTTACTTAAAAAATGTAATAATTTTACAAAATCTTTTGATAGACCACATTCATCCAAGCATTAGCCATCCTTGTCCTGAGCCAGAATCTTGATGGCTTTGCTGGGTACAACCGTGGGTGGAAAAAACCCGATTTTTCCAACGGCAGGCATCGGGTTTTTTCTTTAAAACAATTAAACCCGATTTCGGGTAATTAAAACCTGGTTTAATGAATACGAAACTCTGATCCAAGGCTTAGGCTGCTTCTTCGTCGGTGCTACTATCGTACTCGGGGCCGTCGGGCACAGGGTAGTCGTAGAATGCGGCGGGCAGGTTGGTCTTAATGAACACGAGCTTCTCCACAAACGTGGGCACCAGTGAGTTCCTTAGCTTGGAATGGATGAAGCCCATCGTTGAGAAGTTGGCGAATTGCGGTTCTGCAATTAGAACCAATTAAACCGGATTTCTCCCAATCTCAGATGATCGGATTTAATATAAAAAAGACAATTAAACCCGATTGTAAAAAAACCCGACTGTGCCACCCTTGGGTACAACACGCGTGGTCCGTCACGTGTAATAATGTGCGTTGACTAAACACGCCAGAAGGGAGGAAGATGCCCATTGTGGCTGCGATGTTTGTCCTTGGCTCGTGTTGTCGGTGACTCCAAAAGCGTGCTGGCTACGTTGCCGAACACGGGCTAGAAACCAAAATTTTCATACAAAAAAGGTTAGAAATATGGGATATAGTAAAAATATATATGAAACATTCACCACTATTCATGCTATATGTTAGAAAACAGTCCCTCACTGCTGTAAACTCAGAGGGCAAGAGTATTAAGTGCACAGTACAGGACTGAATATACAATTTTTTACGAAAATCTACACAAAGCAATTTTCAAAATGAAAATTTTTAATTACATTCTGATGCTAAGGTGACTTGACCTTTTGAAGAAGAAGAAGGAAAAAAATACTCACTGACTTTCGATTCCGTTTCACATTAGAAACATCACTGTTCAAATGTGTTAGAGGAGTAAAGTGGGAAGTAGCGTCGCAAATTAAGCTTCTGCGTCTTAAATCGAACCACGGCAACGTTCTATAAGCGTCGCAAACGTGGGTCGTAAATCGGACCGACGTAATGCTTCTCACATTTTTTGTTAACCGACGCAATTTTTTTGCTGACATTTCAAAATGCTTACAGATCAATATTTGATTGATCATCAATGTCTAACGCCCTAGCCGCAATCGTCTCCCAGGTGGCCCGATGTTTACTCCACACCGCACCAGGTAAACCATTTGAGGCCGAGTCTACCTAGGGGAGGCCCAGCACAACGGTGCGGAAATGATCGTCACCGGTGAGCGGGAATCGAACTCGGGGTGGCCAGTATAGCAGCGCACCGCTGCGCATATCCCAGTGGCATAGGAACTTTACATTGTCACATCAGAGAGCTGGGTGGGTTTGGGTGGTGGTGGTGCGGCAATCGGTCAGGGTGGGGCCCCAGTTGCCCCCCCCCCCAACTTCGTGCCCCCCCCCCCCCAACTTTGTGGGCCTCCGTCTTCGCAAACAACGCAGCCTCGACTAAATTGAAAGCATTTTCATTAAAACATGTTTCTAATGTAAACCGGGTTTTAAATGAGCTGATGTTCTTTTACACTGTCAAGGGGTGGGGGGGGGGGTGGAGGCCCTCCAACTTCAAGTTCAAGTTCATTTATTAGGTATAGCCCTGTGAGCAATTCGGCTCTTGAATCGGGTGCAACCGCAACAAACAAAAAACATGAACAAAAAACATCTTAAAGTGAATATGTGACTAAGTGCAAACAGAAATCCAAGAAAAGACAGCAAAACATTGCAGAAAAAAAAATTAACCCGTAAAAACAAAGTTTTTCACTATAAATCCTTTATATGCGTGGCGGCTAGAGTCCTCTCGTCCTCTGGCTTGAGATGGCTGCCACCTATGGGTCATATGATTGCCTGCCACCATTAAGCAATTGGTAATTAAATCTAATTTATTTTTTCCTAAAAAGTGTAACATTTTGGGAAAAAAAATGTTCACGAAAATAAATTGTCACGCACAACGAGTCTGTGTGCAAAATGTCAGCTCGATTGGATCACGGGAAGTGGGTTAAAAAACGACCGAAATTTTGCACGGTCGTAAGCGCGCAAGCAAGCAAGCAAGTGAACTTAATATAAAGGATTTAAAAATCACCGTACACCAACGATGTGTGCAAAAATCCCAGTGGGATGCAAGTCAAACTCGTAGCTTTGGCCACCAGGGGGACTTTGTGGGGGTGCTCCCCTTGCATTCTGCATGCAGCATGCCCCAGGAGTGGGGGGGGGGGGCATCACAGCTCCCCACGATCGCAATCAAGCCCGACACTGCCACCTGCGGGGAGGAATGTGACACGTGTGAGCTGTGTGGGAGGGCGGCAGGGACACGCGGCCCAGGGCTTTGCGGGAATCTACGTCGCAGCCTACGCGGTACAGTGAACTACCACCGACTGTGTCTACAGCACGAGGCCTGCGTGTGTAGTGTGTGTGGTGTGTGTAGTGTGTGTGTGCTGTGTGTGTAGTGTGTGTGTAGTGTGTGCAGTGTGTGTGTGCTGTGTAGTGTGTGTGTGGTGCGTGTGTGCTGTGTAGTGTGTGTGTGTAGTGTGTGTACTGTAGTGTGTGTGTAGTGTAGTGTGTGTGATGTGTGTGTGCTGTGTAGTGTGTGTGTAGTGTGTGTGTAGAGTGTGTGTAGTGTGTGTGGTGTGTGTGTAGTGTGTGGTGTGTAGTGTGTGTGGTGTGTATACTGCAGTGTGCGTGTGTAGTGTGTGTGTAGTGTGTGGTGTGTAGTGCGTGGTGTGTGTGCGGGGTGTGGTTAGTGTGTGTGTAGTGTATGTGTGGTGTGTGTAGTGTGTGCAGTGTGTGGCGTGTGCAGTGTGTGTTTACTGCGTGTGTGTAGTGTGTGTGGTGTGTGTACTGTAGTGTGCGTGTGTGGTGTAGTGTGTGCAGTGTGTGTGTAGTGTGTGTAGTGTGTGCAGTGTGTGGTGTGTGTGTGTGTTTACTGCGTGTGTGTGTAGTGTAGTGTGTTTGGTGTGTTTGGTGTGTGTGTACTGTAGTGTGCGTGTGTAGTGTGCTGTGTAGTGTGTGTGTAGTGTGTGTGTAGTGTGTGTGTAGTGTGTGTAGTGTGTGTGTAGTGTGTGTGTAGTGTGTGCAGTGTGTGGTGTGTGTTTACTGCGTGTGTGTAGTGTAGTGTGTTTGGTGTGTGTGTACTGTAGTGTGCGTGTGTAGTGTGTGGTGGGTAGTGTGTGCTGTGTAGTGCGTGTAGTGTGTGTGAGCAGTGTGTGTGTGGTGCGTGTGTGCGGTGTGTGTAATGTGCGGTGTGTAGTGCGTGTGTGTGCGGTGTGTGTGGTCGACTCAGCCTCAACTGAGTACCTGGTGCGATGCCGAGTCAACATCGCCACTGGGGAGACAAAGGCGGCCGGGCGTGGTGGCTGGCCACCCCCCTAACCCCCTCGTGTGCCGTGCCGGCCTTCACAAGGCGCCGCTCTTGAACATCACACGGCCCCAGCAGGACCGTGGCTGCCACGGGGGGCACCTGTTGTTGTTGTCTTTGTCGTCTGCCTCTGCGACTCCACGTTACTTGGCCGAGGCCTTTCCCGTGCCTCTCGATGCCAGAGGGCCGCGCCTCGTGCAGATACAGAGGAGGTTGACATTCATCGTGAGAGGCGTCGGCCCACAAGCAATGTACTACCCCCCCCCCCCCGCTGTTTGTAAATTGAGAGGTCATCGGGTGAGGTCATCGGGTAAGGTCATCGGGTGAGGTCATTGGGTAAGGTCATTGGGTGAGGTCATCGGGTGAGGTCATTGGGTAAGGTCATCGGGTGAGGTCATTGGGTGAGGTCATTGGGTGAGGTCATTGGGTGAGGTCATCGGGTGAGGTCATCAGGTGAGGTCATCGGGTGAGGTCATTGGCTAAGGCCATTGGGTAGGGTCATCAGGTAAGGTCATCGGGTGAGGTCATCGGGCGAGGTCATTGGGTGAGGTCATCGGGTGAGGTCATCGGGTGAGGTCATTGGGTAAGGTCATCGGGTGAGGTCATCGGGTAAGGTCATCGGGTCATCATCGGTGGCCTGTGGAAGCGCAGTCTGGGTAGTTGACCACCGTGCATTGGGCAGGCGTCATCGGCTAAGTTGGAGGAGAATCAATGGTTGTGACCTTTCAGTATGTAGACTGTAGAGCATATCGTGTGTATATACAGGGCGCTTCAAAAAAATGTTAACACTCCCTATAATTTGCAACACTCCCACCTGGAGAAGATTCCAGGCAATGCGTTGACAATGGTGGCGAACAAGTAGAGACTCGTACTTTTGGAAGCTTTAACATTACATTTGTTATCCTGTTACAGCGTATTATCCGTTCTTTTTCCATTAAAAACGATAGTCCCATATTAAGTATGAAAACATTTTTTCGAAGCACCCTGAATATATCCTCGGCTTCAACCCGCACAGACCAGCGTGGTGAAGTATGGTCAAACTCACACCCCCACCCCTCCCCTGGCATGACCGACACAGCGTGGGGAAGGCCTGTCATCATCCAGCAGTGGATTGACAACAAAGGGTAGTAGATTGTTATGATTTAAACCAGCACTGTGTTGCTGTGATAACAAGGGCTGTATAATCCTCACGCTTGTCAGAGAACATACGCTGCCGGGTGGATTATTTTCATGGATTAGTTTACATCCAGCAGCGGATTGACCATGGCTCATTATAATGAAGACAGTATTCGTGATGGTGTCGAAATGTTCAAATGAGTAATACAAAGCACATGGGAAGTAGAACACAAAGGCAAATATCCCCCGTATAGCCTGCACAGACTGTAGGGCAAGTGCTGTTAACGAGCCCCTATGAAGGCCGGCACGGCACACGAGGGGGTGGGTGGCCAGCACCACGCCCGGCCGCCTTTGTCTCCCCAGTGGCGATGTTTACACACCGCATCAGGTACTCATTTGAGGCTGAATCGACCTAGGGGAAGCCCAGTACAGGTTCAGCTAATCGTCACTGGTGTTCGCCGTGAGCGGGAATCGAACTCGGGTCGCCGGGTTCATAGCGCAGTGTGCTAACCGCTACCCCACCGCTCTCCACAGAGTATAGTACGACTACTACCAATAACCTTTATAGAGGGAAACCTCATGATAAGGTTTGATGAAACAAAGTAAGTTGTACCTTACGTGCCCGTGCTTAATTTGTGTTTTCGATGATTCACCTTCTAAAAAAATCTGGCCATGTCTCAGCTACCCCCAGAAAGGGCATCTCGCACTCCCAGGGGGTGCGTGCACCCCAGGTGAAGGACCACTGCTTTAAGTGGATGACACAAAGGTTCAACAATTTACCGTTTTCTCTGCTGACATCCTCCGGCCACCTCGTGAGCCCAGCGGGTTTGGATGGTTAATCACGCGCGTGTTCCACCAACCCTCGCCTATAGGGTGGAATTTTAGTGTAAAGTCTTTAAAGTCAAGAGGATGCCGTTTTAGTGTTACTCCTAGTCTAGTCGACTAACGCAGTCAAATATTAGTCCACTCTTTTATCATGTAAATATTATCAGGTCAGCCAATTAATGCATTCCGTAAATCATTTAATACACTACATACCGTATCAATTGCCATGCAGTCCACTGCAGCCTCATATGATGTTACTTGATTACGTTACTGATTTGTATTATATTATATTTGTATTAGTAGTCCACATCCTCATTCGTACATTCTGACTCCTCAAAGTCAGGAACGCTGTTGTGTTCAGTGTTAGTGGTAGGCATTGCCACGCTTGATGGTTTTCGTCCGCGCACAGTCAATCGCCGACTGAAATAAACATAAAAACACTTGACGACAAATATTTCCAGCACTGATGAAATGAGCAGAGCGAACACTGGTTACCCATTGCGATTCTGTGCGTACCACAGTCCACAGGTTCAAGCCCCGGAGCACTGAAGGATTTCCCAACTTGCCAAAAGGCAAACACGAGAAGAGCGTGGCGTGGGACTTTGAGCCCTCGGTCCCCAGAGCGGACCGCGCGCGATGCTTGGACCTGGCGCTCCCCGGCTGGTGACACTGCTGCTGCCGCCGCGACGCCTCCTGCGCCTTCCATCTCGCGGCATCATCGACATGTCGTACACGCAGCACTTCGTGGAGGGCGGACGGCCGCTTCCGCGCTCGCACTCTAAGCTCGTGGTGACGGCGCTCAGCACCGACTTCCGCGAAGCCGTTCAGCTGCAGGAGGCGCCCGTGCCGAGCCCGGACAGCGACCAGGTGCTGGTGCGCAACAGGTAATGGTGGCCCAATGTCACCGCCAGCGACTCGTTTTGTACGTACGTACGTACGTGTGCACGTTGAACTTCTTTCGTACCACCGTACGTAGCCAACCGTGCTACTCGGAAGTGCGGGGAAAGGACAACACTAACTGCAAGAAGCAGTTGAAGTTGTCCTTCCCCGCATCTCCGATTAGCACGGTTGGCTATGTACGGTGCGAAAGAAATTAAACATACGTACATACGAGGCAGTGCCCTATTGGGCTCTCACCTCTATGCTTGCCGCCTCCACAAAGCAGCGCTGACAGCGTGGTGAAGTATGGTCATATAACAGCCGTGACTGACGTGGCATGGGAGGTCAACATCCTTACTTCACCAAACTGGTCTGTGCGGGTTGGTAAAGGTCAGGAGAGACCCAGTAACCTGCTCAGATATCACTCGCTACTAACTTTAACCATGGCCAGGAATCAAACTCATAGCGTTGGGTTTGTAGAGCAATGCTGTAACCACTGCACCACCGCTCCAACCCCATCCTATATACAGTACCAATTATTTCTGGTATTGGCTCATGTTCATAATCCTAAATTATTGCCCAGAGACCCAGGTGTAGTTGATGAAGTCTGTGTAATCTGCACCTCTAAGGCACTGGATTACAGATGTGCACCCCTAACAATTATGCATATCCAGTTTCCAAATACAGTGCAGCAGCTGGGATTCTCACATTTTAAACCTGAAACCTCTGGTGCTGGCTTGTGAAGGCGGCGAGCATAGAGGTGGGAGCACAATAAGACAGTTCAACAATGGCTTTTGCTCCACTTCGTTATATGTATGTATGCTGAACTTCTTTCACACCGTACGTATCCAACCGTGCTAATCGGAGGTGCGGGGAAAGGACAACAAACGAAACACATAAAGTCTCCTGCTACCCACCATTCATACAGTACGATGTAATATAAAAATAATAACGTACAGCCTTTTTTCAATACACTGCCGGATGAAGGTGTCTCGATTCTATTTGAGTCATGGGAGTTTTTTCACTATACCTCGCCGTGCCGGCCAGCCAGTGCGGGTTGACGGAAAGACGGGTGCGAGAACCTGGTTGCCGGGTTGGTAGCGGCATTGCGGTTACCGCTCCTTCGCGCAGGTTTGTGGGCATCAACGCGTCGGACATCAACTTCTCGGCGGGGCGCTACAACCCGCGCGTGCGCCCGCCGTTCGACGCGGGGCTGGAGGCGGTGGGCACGGTGGTGGCGCGAGGGCTGGCGGCGAGCGCGCGCTTCTCGCTGGGGCAGCCCGTCGCCTACGCCGCCGAGGGGGCCTTCGCCGAGTACAAGGTCGTCCCGGCCGCAAGCATCTTCCCGCTGCCGGAGGTGCGTCGATCGCGTGCGCAGTGCGACGTCGCGACATCCGACCGTCGCTTATCTGCAGTGGCCGATTGACTGCCAACACCCAGTACGGTGCTTGTGCGTGGTGCAGCTGTCATTTCTACAGATATTTACGCGCGCAGCCGTTTCGAATATCCGCCTGTAACTTAGTCCACCGAATGTTGGATATGCGGCGTTGTGCTCGACTATGTTATTAGAATTCAGTGGTGGGGAACTTATGGCTCATGGGCCACATCCAGCCCGCGACTATAATTTAGCACATGGGCACATGAGGCCTACCGCTTCAAAATGGCCTGCAAGCGATTTGTATCCTTCACTGCCAGTATCGACGGCGCACTAATCGGGTACTGGAGGTGAATGTTTTTGACTTGGCACAGTAGCTGGCCCGTATCAGTTGCGCATATTACATAATCCTGTGGCTGTACCTGCTTGGCAAACCGTTACGCAGAAAAGCCACGATCACCATTACAAATAATTAATGAAATTATAATATATCCCTTTGTCATTTGTCTCACCGCCTAGAAATGTCATGTGGAACTCAAGGGGATTGCATATCACAGGTTAATTATCGTGGAACAAAGTGGCCAAATAATAATTTTTAATACTTGCTGCACCACTCCCCCAATGCCCACAAATGCAGACACTACATCAACACAACTTTCGTCGCGTTTCACCTTGAAGGCGCCGCCAAGCAATCTCAACACGACCCAGACCATGTCCCCATAACCCCTCCCCCCCCAACTCTCTGAATGGCTCCTGTCACCAGCTGAAGGCCGAGTACCTGACGCTGCCGGTGAGCGCCCTCACCGCGCTGCTCAGCCTGGAGCGTTCCGCGGAGCTGCGGGCCGGCGAGTCGGTGCTGGTGACGGCCGCGGCCGGCGGCACGGGCCAGTTCGCCGTGCAGCTGGCGGCGCGCGCCGGGTGCCGCGTGCTCGGCACGTGCTCGTCCGACGAGAAGGCCGCCTTCCTCGCCACGCTCGGGTGCCACCGGCCCATCAACGTGCGCAAGGAGAGCCTCGCCAAAGTGCTCAAGGAGGTGCGAGGGGTTTTCGACGGGGCGTGGGATGCGGGTCCCCACGCATCTTGGGCTGCGTGGAGATTTTTCGACGTTCTGGTCTTGCGGCTGACCATCGAAAACGACGGACGCTCGGCCGCCTTTGTCTCCCACATGGCGATGTTTTAAACGTCGCGCTAGGCACTTCGCGCGAGGTACACATTTGAGGCTGAGTCTGCATAGGGGAGGCCCAGGACCGGTTTAAATAATCGTCACCGGTGTTGGCCACGAGCAGCAATCGAACTTGGGTCGCCAGGTTTGTAGCGCAGCGCACTGATTACGACACCGCCGCTTCACACACACACGGACATTAAGCTGCAGAAGGTGTACATTAGTGACAACACCAGGAATCTGAGCGATTGCGTATGCCTATTCCCACGTCATTAAAAATGAACGTACAATTACAGCTCTTCACTTAATGAATTCTGTGTGCTCTTCAAAGCCCTTGCAGGTGAGATCTTAAATGGATAATTATCCCAGTTTAAAAGACGGTGACGCCGTATGCATTTCATGTATGTCTTGACTACTAACACTGAATCGGAAAACAATGTATGCACTGTAGGTGCGTGGCATTCATGTTTTTGGTGAACTGCTTTCCTTTGTAAATTATGTCGATTTTAAAATGTTTAATTAATGTCAGCTGAGATGTTATCAATATCTCATTTGTAAAGGATGATTCTGGGTCAAACAAAGAGAACATTTATATTGCATTTCTGCTCATAATTCTGATAATTAAAATACATATCACCCATTCTCAAGACACCAATGGGTGATGGTTTCCCCAAGAAAAGTTTTGACCATAAGTTTTGACCATACTTCACCACCATGGTCACTGCAGATCGGCGAGTTTTGGTCAGTAGGGGTTGGCGAGTTTGGAGGTAGCCAGGACAGGTTTCTGATTCTAGATTTGAAGGTTTCTGATGTCACTTCCTGCTGATGTTAGCCATGGCCGGAAATTGAACCAAGGTCAAAAGGCTCATAGTGCAATACACTAACCACAGTGCCACCACTCGACCACGATTGGTATATACTCTTAGGTTTTTTCCACGATTGGTATACAGTACTCAAAACAAAGTTGGTTGGCTGCAGGGAAGTGGGGGTGACATCATCAATGCCCAGCTGTGTGGTGACGTCACCCACAACGCTGAGAAGGGTTCGTCTCTCACCCCTCCACCCACCCTGGACCCCAGCCGTGCATCCCACCCGAATGTGCGGGCAGTGCTCACAAAAAACACATCAACAGAGGACAGTGCAGCGTAATCTAAAATTTTACTGTTCAGGATAGTCCAGATGTCTTGTGACCCAAATTTAATTCTGTAACATTTATATACTTTACTTAAGTAAGATTAATTTAAAACATAAATGAATATCTACATCCTTTGCCAGTACCAAAATATGATCATATGTTTTCCCCTTTATTTTCTGGCAACAAAACAGGTGTTAAGATGTTAAAACACCAAACTGAAACATTTTACAAGGCATCATGTCTGCATTAACCACAATGCTTGTGGTCAGAATGCAAACAAAAAACATACTCTGATAATATATGCATTGTCCTTGAAACTGATTGGTCCACACCAGAGACAGCCAAAAGGCGTCCTCTGGTCTAACACCGTTTGAGACGAGGCTCAAAAGAAAGCTGTCTCTGGTGTGAACCAATCAGTTTCAAAGACAATGCATATATTATCAGAGTATGTTGTTTGTTTTCATTTTGACCACAAGCATCGTGGTTAATGCAGGCATAATTCCTTGTAAATAGGTTTCAGTGTGGTTTTATAACATCTTTAATTTGTTTTGTTGCCAGAAAAGAAGTGGAAACCCCATATTATCGTAAACCAATATGTAAATAAAGTTGTAAATAAATATGTAAATGAATATGTAAATAAAAAAAAATGTGGAGTAAAACAATTGGAGGGTGGTCACAAGACATGGACCACCCTGTACTGTACCACCATGTCTATGCTTGCTGCCTTCACAACTTGCACTGACCAGCGTGGTGAAGTATGGTCAAACTAGCCCCATCATCATCTAGCAGTGAATTGACAAAGGGCTGCACGTGTAAATATGTCATGCTTCCTTTCTTTTTTAAATCCTTTATATTAAGTTCACTTGCTTGCTTGCTTGCGCGCTTACGACCGTTCAAATCTTTCGGTCGTTTTTTAACCCACTTCCCGTGATCCAATCGAGCTGACATTTTGCACACAGACTCGTTGTGTGTGACAATTTATTTTCGTGAAAAAAAAATTCCAAAATTTTCCACTTTTTAGGAAAAAAAAATTTCATATTTAATTAAAAATACCAATGTGATTAAAATGAAACTCTTACTCAAGAATAACAGAAAAAGAATAATAAAATAAAACCGATGCCACGCATATAAAGGATTTATAGTGAAAAACTTTGTTTTTACGGGTTAATTTTTTACCCAGGATAGTCTCACTATCATTTTCCTGGAGGGGCCCGGATTGAGGTGGTTTCCATTTCGCTATGATATGTTTTTTTCAGGATACGAAACAATTATTTAGCAGACAATCATTGCTGCATCGCTTTCCCCTGCACTGTTTTAATTTTATTTGACATTTTTACGTAATTGTTTTTTTTCTTCCCATTGCCATACTTCCAGTATGAATAATGGTTACTTGAAAGCTCTCTAACAGCAGAATACTCAACGTGGCATAAATCTTTCAATAATGTAAACTTTACAGCCTGTAACGTGCACGACGCACACGCTTTCTATTACACGAATAATTATATAATTACGCGCATCTCAAATATAATCTCGTCTTACAACTACCACACCATAAATTACTACAAACGCCTTTTTTGGAAAGTACTCATTTAATGGTTAATAACTATTTCGTAATGTACAATACAAGCCGAGATATGATATTTTGCAAAACGAACAATCCGATTGCACTGTTCAACACACTTTTTCTGGCATAAGGTATTCCAACGGTAATTTTAGGGTGCTGATTCCAAATCTGGCATCAGTTTTTGTCCATCACATCAGGTTTTTGAGATATCAAATATTGCATTTTCAATAAGAACTGCAGAAGAAAAATATTAAATAAATGTGGATATCTACATAAAATGATATTATAAACACACTATCCTAAAAATACAGCACCATATTTTAACACTAAAGCAGTCACTGACTCGCAAAAACTTGCAATCATAAGTGACAGAGTTAATTTTGGGTAAAATCAATGAAAATGGGGTATGCCGATAGCATAAAATGAGATGTGATAGAGCAAATCTGAGATCAGATTTGGAATCAGCACCCTGAAATTAGTCTAAAACAGCTGCAAAAGTCCAGGCCAGAAAAAAATGTTTTTTTTGTTGACCAGTGAATTATCATGTACCTTACATCGTGCTCTATATCACAGTGTTGCCAAATCACGAAAACCCTCGTGCCAAATCACACACGTCGGTGCACCAGCACCATTGGCGAAATAAGTGACGTTTGGGGTGCTGTCTAAACAATTTTTACTGGGAGGAACAACAGTACCACACTGCCCATCAGGGAGTATTTGTCTGTCGTGCATAGCCCCTCCCAAACATGTACGCTCCCGGATTGGTTGAAGTGCGTCACGTGACCGCGAGCTTTCTGTCGTGCACGAATGCGCTGTCCAACCAAGTTCCTACCTGCCCACTCCGAAGGAACGTGTTTATTTTACCAGGTAAGGCCCGCTGAGCTATACAGCTCTTTTTCAGAAGCGACCTGGCCACAAATTATTGCCAAATGAAGTGGCTTATCATGTGGGAATTTATCGGAGCCAAATACTCTTATACGCACGTTGATTCTAAATGTTTCAGGAAAAAACGGAGGATCTGGAGAAAAATCCACGCAACCACGGGGAGAGAGACATGCAAACTCCAAATATACAGCAGCAGGCGTCAGGGTCGGGATCCAATCCATGACCGCCTGCATACCAGGCGAGGTCGTTAACATCTCCTAGCCACCGTGGCACCCTACTGTCGCTCGTTACCTTCAGTGCGACGTGTGTTACCGTTTCTCCCATCCCCAGGAGTGCCCCAAGGGCGTGAACGTGGTGTACGAATCGGTGGGCGGCGACACGTTCGAGACGGCCGTCAACAGCCTGGCGGTGTGCGGCCGCCTCATAATCATCGGCTACATCGAGGGCTACCGGGCAGAAGCGGGCAGCGCCGGCGGTGACAAAAAAACCAAATCCGCCAGGGTCCTGCCGAGCGTCCAGGCGCACCTGCTGGTGAAGTCGGCGAGCGTGCGCGGGTTCTTCCTGCCGCACTTCGTGGCGGAGCACGGGGCCGGCGTGGAGCGGCTGGCGGGGATGGTGCGACGCGGCGAGCTGCTGGCGGCGGTCGACGGAGGCGCCGCCACGGACGGCGGGCCGTTCCGCGGGCTGGACGACGTGCACCGTGCCGTCGAGCACCTGTACTCGCGCCGGAGCCTCGGCAAGGTCGTGGTGGAGCTGCCGGAGTCACCCGCGGCCAAGCTGTAGTGGCAGTTAGTCGACGGGCAGGGTCGCGTGCGGTGTGGTCGGTCCAGTGCGGGTACTCTCCCTTGCCTCTTCGAAAGACTTTGCAAGACGTGAAACAGTACGTCTAAGTACCCTCTAGAGAAGTACTGTCTGCCAGCAGTGGTGTGGGCAAGTCTTTACAGGGCTACAACTTTAAGTAAGTCTTTGCAGGGCTACAACGTCTAAGTACCCTCTAGAGAAGTACTGTCTGCCAGCAGTGGTGTGGGCAAGTCTTTGCAGGGCTACAACTTTACCTTCAACAAGCTGTAGCTTACGTTGGTTCTGACTGGAACTCGGGAGGGCTTCAGAGTTTTTGGCAAAGTAAGCTTTGAGGGATGGCGTGTTAGCGGGCGCCCCGAGCATCGGCGGACGGCAGTAAGAACACAATGTGAGGTGGGCAAGTGGTGAAGGAGGAGGTCGATGGTGCAGAGTTAGAGGTTCTCGATGCTTGAGAATGTTGTGTGTGGATGTGAGCATGACCAGATGTGTGGTGAGCGCGAGCGTAAGTGGGTATTGTGGGTGGTTGGTGGTGGAGAGTTATGGCTGTGTGTGCCAGTTATGTGTGTTATAACGTGATCATCTAGGAGGGCTTGGAGTGCGTGCTGGAGATTTGACGGACGTGATGCAACAAAATGGATATCTAGGTTGGTCCGACGTGTTTGCAGTGCTGTTATGGCCAATTATTTGCAGAAATGACTTAATGATTCGGCTACAGGAATCGAACTCAACTCAATGTAGTGGAGTGAACACTGACTACTAGCTGACGAAACTAACAATACAGCTGCAGAATATTTTTTAACTGTGTATGCCAAGCATGCCGTGATGGTAATTGGCTCATTACTCAGTATGTAATTGCCTGTGTCTTAATGTCAAACTTGCCTACTGTTTGATTTAGCCAGGGTCTGCCAGTGATTGCAAGCCGAACGCAATTACCAGCGTGTATACAATTAACTAGATAAGGGTGAATAAGCGTTGTGATATAATGTTTGAAGAGTTATTTGCCAAAGCGTGTTTGACACCTGCTTTTTGAATGCACACCCACAAACGCACGCGAAACATTGGGATGCAATGTCTAAAAAAATTAACCCGTAAAAACAAAGTTTTTCACTATAAATCCTTTATATGCGTGGCATCGGTTTTATTTTATTATTCATTTCTGTTTTTCTTGAGTAAGAGTTTCATTTTTATCACATTGGTATTTTAAATTAAATATGAATGTTTTTTTTCCTAAAAAGTGGAAAATTTTTGAAAAAAATTTTTCACGAAAATAAATTGTCACGCACAACGAGTCTGTGTGCAAAATGTCAGCTCGATTGGATCACGGGAAGTGGGTTAAAAACGACCGAAAGATTTGCACGGTCGTAAGCGCGCAAGCAAGCAAGTGAACTTAATATAAAGGATTTAAAAAGAAAAGATGGTCTGTAATTGGGAACCACACCGACAGGATGAGCTCGCAAGAGACGAACACATTCTTAGTTCACTCACGAGAGGGCCAACGCCCCTGTTGGCATCGCTTAGGAAAGAATTCAAGACCTCATGGTATGTAAATGTCAAAAATAAAAGTTGTAGTAATTAGATAAGGGACCAGGTGTTCTATTCATGTCGGTAATTTGGCCATCAGTCCATTTTTTGGAGGAGTGTTATGGAAATGAAGGATTATTTTGCAAATTGCTGTTGATGCTGATAGAACCACCATCGTCGTCATTTCCAACATCGTCATTATTCTTCTTGGTTCTTTCGGTAAAGTCACGTAGAAGGGAAATAATAAAAGAATAAAAATAAAACATAATAAAATACATTTTATTATTTCCCTTCTACGTGACTTTACCGAAAGAACCAAGAAGATGAATCCCTGCAGTCACGAAAGCTTTACATCGAAAATTAAAATCGTCATTATTGTTTTTAAGTGGCGCTTAGCTGCCTTTGCGCTACTGTAGGGGTGTCAGGGGAAGGATTCCCACCAATAGGAGGGTTAGTGGGAGGGGTGATCGAGGGGATATAAGGGGAGAACAGGCGGGAAGAGGGGACCTTTGGCGGGAACGTGATTGGGACGGCTGGGGGACAGGTGTGGATGGGAGAAAAGGATTAAAGGACGAGACCCCTGCAATCTTGTGTCGGCTCTCCTTTACACTACTATTCTCCAGCTCGCTGGGAGGGCAGCACAAGTTACTCCTGCACACTACAAACGACAACCCAGATCTGCGCAGCACGACTAGTAGCTTCGTTCAATCGGCACCAACTTTTCAGAGACATTTAAAGGCCCCCACCTCTTTCGCCCGGCTTTCAAATAAGACTTGAGCCTGGCTCCGTGCCTCAAGTCAAGCATCATTTACGTCTGAAATATTGGGCACGTTATCATTTGCATAATTATAAATGCGTTTTTTTGTGTGTGTGAGACGTAGTCTGATTGGTTTAGCTCGTTCCGTCCACGGGATTTCGCGTGCCGACATCAGAAAGTACGTCCCTCGGTGGCTGTGGGGAATTCAGCCAACGCCAAAATGCCACAAAAGGGTGACAAATATAATGTGAATGGGGCCACAGAAGCCTCTTGCAAGAGTAAAACACGGAGATCCCAAATTGTGTACAGAATTAGGAAATTAAAAAAAATCGCTATTTGAAAAGGTAGTTTTCAAAATTAACAAACTTACTGAATAAAACGTTAAAAATAAAACTTGACAAAGAAACGTGGTCTCCGCATTGTTTGAATGTCCAAATTCGTGCTCGCCAATAAATGAACGAGAGCCTATTGAAACTTTTGGTGAGATGTAATGGATTTGCAAAGTGGTGTAGTGCGTGGTATCTGTTTTTAAATCCTTTATATTAAGTTCACTTGCTTGCTTGCTTGCGCGCTTACGACTGCAAATCTTTCGGTCGTTTTCTAACCCACTTCCCGTGATCCAATCGAGCTGACATTTTGCACACAGACTCGTTGTGCGTGACAATTAATTTTCGTGAATTTTTTTTTACAAATTTTTACACTTTTAGGAATATTTTTTTATATTTAATTACCAATTGCTTAATGGTGGCAGGCAATCATCTGACCCATAGGTGGCAGCCATCTCAAGCCAGAGGACGAGAGGACTCGAGCCACCACGCATATAAAGGATTTATAGTGAAAAACTTTGTTTTTACGGGTTAATTTTTTTTTCCCGAACCGCGAAGACGATGAGCAGCCCAGCACGGGGCGTGCGTGGCGTTGACCACCCCAACACCGCCGTCGCACTGTGGGCTATAGTCCTCATTGGCCACGGGTGGAGTGGGAGATGGCCACATCTGCCGTGCGATGTTCTGATGTCGCTCAGTGCAGTTGGTGGGGTGAGTTGAAATGGGGGATGTTCTTTTGTTGGGGTGGGCGATGAAGTTCCCGTTGGGGTTGTTAGCATTTTCACAGGGTGCTCTGCACCGTGCCTCCTGGTGAACTCAAGCCCAAATTAAAATATTTACATCTGTGCGTGGCCCCATTATGCCAAAAGCAGAGCCCTATTCCATGTTATTAATAGCTGCGTGACTCTCGCCCAAATTCTTTATTTAGAACTCCGTGAAAACCCCATGACAATATGCAAGGGTGGTCTCATAACGCTGCTCGGTGAAGTATTATTATGCCAGATTACATTTCCCGCATTGGAGTTGATGGTAATTTTCAAAGCGGAAAGGGGCAGACGTGATATTTGTACGGACATTGTCAATCCACTGCTGGATGGGTGTTGTATGTGTTGGGATTATGAAATTTGATGAAAATAATAAAAATTAATAATTTTCCGAAAAATGCGCAAATCGCATTAATTATGATAGTGTGTGTATCAACATGCATAAATTATGATAATGTGTGTAATTATATGCATAAATTATGATAATCGTAGAGATAATCGTAGTAATTTATGCGGGTGCTTGCGATTATGTTAATGTGAGCAGTTGTGATAATTAGGCTCAGCTTCGTTTATCCAGAGTTATCTCAATCAGGATAACACGATTATCATCGATTAAACGTTTACCGATTATCTTAGTGTGTGTTATGATATTTTAGGTCACCAGTTTCAGATCTCATCACAGGCAACAGCTCTTATGAATAAGATAGTTTTGCATGGACTTGGAAAGAAGCACTCGAACAGTTGGTGTTAAGCAATTTATTCTAACAAGCATGTGATATTCTATCATGCAGGTCAAACATGCGTCAATAATTCATGAATAACCAAACTCTTATGCATTTGCGATATTATGCATTCGATTAATATGAATAACTAAAATTCTTATGCAATTACGAGATTATGCATTTGACTAAAATGAATGAATAAACCCTTTTGCATTTGCGAGACTATGCATTTGACTAAAATGAATGAATAAACACTTATGCATTTACGATATTATGCGATTACCTAATATGAATGAATAAACATTTTTTATTCATGTAACTCGACGGCAGCAACTGCTTTGCACGATCAGTTGATATTGAACGCACCACCTCGAAATGGCAACCCTTTTTGAAATGCAAAGATCACTTTTTGAAAGTCTTATTCGTGTGCGTGCTGTGTGTGCGTTGTCCCCTCGTAATATTAATTGTGTCGTTAGCTTGTGTGGTGTAGGAGGATACAAACAGCGGCCAGCTTTCTCTGGGTGGGGCGTGGCCGCATCGAGTCGTGCTGCTCCCTCGCTCGGCGCGTCTCTGCTTGTGCGCTCTCTTTTCTCCACTGCTGGATGACGAGTTGGCACGACGCTCGGTGACGCCCGGTGACGTCCGAGTCGTGCTGCTCTTGCGCTCTTTCTCTCTCCACTGCTGGATGACGAGTTGGCACGACGCTCGGTGACGTCCGAGTCGTGCTGCTCTGTGGCGCTCGTTGTCGCTCGTTCGGAAGACTTTGACTCTCTGCTTTGCTCGCTTGGCGAACTCCGCCTTTCCTGCGGGTTGTTCGCTGGTCGTCACTCTGACGAGGAGCGATGCTTCGTTCGTGGCAGGGTGGACGTTGGCGTCTTTGTTGGCTTCACTCGCACTTAACTTCGTTCTGCGAGAAGCGACTCCGGCTATCGGCATCGGTGTTTCGTGTCCTCACGACGCTCCACCGGCCGGAGCACGGCTGAAACCCAGCCCCGACCCAGGTTGAACTCATATTTCTGCGACTCGAACGACTCCTCCTCGTTCCATCACTTCTCGAGGCACAACCGCCCCAGCTCTCTTGCGAGCCCCCGTCGCAACGCTGCGTCGCAAGCCGAGTTGCGAGACTGAGCGCGACTCGAACAGACTGCTCTCAGACTGTCACTTTAACGATGTCTCGTCGTTCCATCTCTCCTCGAGGCACGACGCGCCTCCGCTCTCTTGCGAGCCCCGTCGCAACACCGCGTCGCACGCCGAGTTGCGAGACTGAGCACGACTCAACCCAGACTGCTCGTTCGCTGTGTGCCTGTCCGTGCCTAACTCAACGTGACTCCCTTCTCTCTGCATTCCTTGCGAGCGGGCAACAAAAAAAACACAAACAGAGCGAGAAGAAGCAGACACCGGCGCGATCCCTCCTCGCGACCTTTTCCTAACCCTCCAAGCATTCCTGGGCCATCTGTTTGTGCTGCGGGGAGACAAAGGCGGCCGTGCTTAACTCAAACACGCGAGCACCCACTCCTCTCTCCGCGTCTCTTGCGAGAGAAAACAACCAATGTCAGCACAAACCCCCCCCTTTGTGACCTTTTTGCTCCCTCCTTGCTTACCCTGGGTGGGTCATTCTGAGGTCAGACCCCGCTGGAAGACAAAGGTGGTCGAGGAGATGTTTGCAATACATTTATGTGGTCCTGTGTGTTACATTTATTCTTGAATTATATTTTATGAGTTCCTTCGGTCTTAGTATCGTGGTTATCATTCGTCTATGTTTAATGAATATTCGTAATGCTCCTCGTCACATTATTACCTTGGGGCTTCGCCCAGTTTAGTTCTCCAGAGATTGGTGTTTATTCCGAGTTATTTTTTTAAGCCCTCTGGAATTCGCACTCTTTAGCTTTTTTGGAAGGTCGTGTAGGTAGGAAACATATAATAATAGTAAAAATATTATTGTTTGTTGGTTAATTATCTTTGTTAAGTTTCTACTTTTCGGTGAGGAAAACGCCAAGAAAACGCGAAGCTTCAACCGTCATTCACTCTGCACCTTATCTGTACATCTCCAGATGTCTCGGGAGGTTTAGTCCATACATCTTTTTGTCCGTCTGGATGTCTATGACCTTTTTGTGACCGAATTCCTATCATTTCAACCGCCCTCCATGTCTCATGGACTCCCGGTGTGCCCGTGAGTTGTTTTCATTATTTAATTTTTTAAAAAAGGTAGATATTAAAAAAAAAAATTCTTAATTATTCTTAATATTAATAACGGAAAACAGGGCATAGATACAACATGGGGCATCCCTCCATACCATGGGAGTTATTTCACCATACTTCACGCTGGCAAGTGCAGGATGAATACAGGGAGCATATAAGTACAGGACAACAAGAATGTTTTGCTGTTGCACTGTCCTATGCTCACCCACCACGTAGCTTTGTTTGCATGGTCACCCATCGAACCATTATCCAGGCTCAGACATGCTTAGCTTCGGATATCCGACAAGATCGGGCACATTCCAGGTGACTTGGTTGTAGGACGCAACGTTAACGCTGTTTCAATGTGAACTTCACCACTAATGATGAGCCTCAGTAATGACCCATAGCATCACTTTGTCTTGGTGGGATGCGAACTGTAGATTCTATGCAAACTGCCCGAGACAGAAGTACATTTCTTTCTAGGGCAGTGGGGGGTGCGACACGTGGCTAGATGTTTTTCGAAGGTAAATAATCGAAAAAAAAAATGTTTTGGTTCTTTCGGTAAAGGGGCCGTCCATAAATGACGTCACGCGATTTTTGACGATTTTTGACCCCCCCCCCCCCCTCGTCACACGGCGTCACAAAAAGTCAGACCCCCCCCCCTCAAATATGACGTCACAAAGCTCTGCCCCCCCCCCCCAAACCATATTTACATTTTGAAAATAAAACATGCTTCAAATCGCTTTAAACTATTGTCATTGTAGTGCGTATTTAATGTGGCGCTGCACTCTGATGTTGTAGGAGAAAACATTTATTAAACAAGTCTATTTAATTAAGTAGAACGTGTTGTCTATATTTATTTAAAGTTGCGTATTTTGATGTGATGTCACATTTTTCAAACCCCCCCCCCCTCGTCACACATCGTCACAAACGTCTGACCCCCCCCCCTAGGTGGGTGACGTCATTTATGGACGGCCAAAAAGTCACGTAGGTAGAAAAAATTATAGATCACGACGTTTCGATCGCAACACAAGCAACCGTCATCAGATGTGAAACAAACACAGCAGGAAGACTGCTGACGTAGGGAGAAAGAGCTGCTGCAACAAGAGTTTATATAGGATGTATGGTGGGCCCAACCCAAGGGTAAGTGGGCGGAGCTAGAGAAGGAATTTGTATGTAAATCTATATATATAAAATCGTTCATGTCTGTCTGTCTGTGTGTGTGTGGACTTTGGCCCATACGCACTTTCATTGGACGGCGGTTGCCCCTGGCAACGGCTAGCCACGCCTTCGCCGCTTTCATTGGACCTGGCAACGGCTAGCCACGCCTTCGCCAAGGGCTGCAGTTTCATTGGACGGCGGTTGCCCCTGCCAACGGCTAGCCACGCCTTCGCCACTTTCATAAGCTCCGTATTTAATTAAATAATAGCCATTACACAGTATTGTTGGAGCGCTAGGGGGGGGGGGGGGAAGGAACGCCACCCGTACCCTGCCTTTTCCAAGCCGACAATTTTAGGCGAGGCCGCAGGCTTTGCACGCTACTAGGCCTCGACACCCACCACGCCACTCTGAGGTAAATTCATCAAAGTTTTTCCTACTCTTCACTACACCCCCACCACAATGTGTGCTATTAATATTACTTTTAAACCCAACGCGCCAACAATCGATTACTTTAATGTTCACTGTACAAATACTCATTAAGCTGGGTGAGCGTACTGCCAGTCTATCATGTACACTGTAGCCTGCTTATTAAGCTCGGTGAGCGTACTGCCACTCTATCATGTACACTCTAGCCTGCTTATGAAGCTGAGTGCGTGTACTGGCAGTCTATAATGTGGACTCTTGCCTGGTTATTATAATCGATTCTTTATATGTTCTTTGTACAAACAGTCATTAAGCTGCTTGCGCGACCCCAGTTCGATTCCAACTCACGCCCACCACCGCTGACGATTATTTGAAACGGACCTGGCCCTCCCCTAGGTCCACTCAGCCTCAAAAGCGTAACTGCTGTCGTGTGTGAACATCGTCACTGGGGAGACAAAGGCGGCGGGGCATCGTGGATCCAAGTCCCGGGCGAAGCCGGGTCATGTGTATGTGTGTTTGTGTTTATGTGTATGTCTGTGTGTCTCTATGTATGTGTGTATGTATGTGTATGTATGTGTTTGTGTGTATGTGTGTGTATGTATGTGGGTTTTTTTTATGTCTTTATGTGTATGTCTGCGTGTCTCTATGTATGTGTGTATGTACGTGTGTGCATGTGTTTGTGTGTATGTATGTGTGTGTCTATGTATGTGTGTGTATGTGTTTCTGTGTATGTATGTGTGTGTATGTATGTGTGTTACGTGTCTGTCTGTGTGTCTGCATGTATGTGTGTGTGTATTGTGTATGTGTTTGTGTGCATGTATGTGTGTGTTTGTGTGTATGTGTATGTCTGTGTGTTTGTATGTGTGTGTATGTGTTTGTATGTGTTTGTGTGTATGTGTGTGTATGTATGTGTGTGTATGTGTTTGTATGTGTTTGTGTGTTTACGCTCGCATTACACAAATGTGTTGCTGGTCTAAGGCGTTCCTCGCACAGCATTGCCGCTTTATTATTTCAGTCGTTTACTGCCTTACGCACCCTGAAAGTCGTGTGTGTCTGCAGCAAGCGCGTGTATGTGTACCTATGGACGCGCGCGCGTGTGTTGTGTAGGGGGAACGGTAGTGTAGTGCTTAGCGTGCTGTCTGTGTCTGTGTGTGTGTCTGTGTGTGTGTCTGTGTGTGTGCGTGTGTGGTGTGTGGGGAGCGGTAGTGTAGTGCTTAGCGTGCTGTCTGTGTGTCTGTGTGTGTGTGTGTCTGTCTGTGTCTGTCTGTGTGTGTCTGCGTGTGTCTGTGTGTGTGTCTGTGCGTGTGTGGTGTGTGAGGAGCGGTGGGTGTAGTGCTTAACGCTACGCTGCGCTACCAACCCGGCGAACCGAGTTCGATTCCCGCTCACGGCCACCACCGGTGACGATTATTTGAACCTCCCCTAGGTCGACTCAGCCTCAAACGAGTAACTGGTGTGGCGTATTAACATCGGCACTTGGGAGACAAAGGCGGCCGGGCGTGGTGGATCCAAGTCCCGGGCGAAGCCGGGTAGTACAGCTAGTCTTGATGTAAAGCTGTAAGTGTGAGAGATTAGCATGTTAATGTGAAACGGCCCAGCCACCGGAGGTGTGCCAATGAGAAGATTTGCATGTCAATGTCAGAGAGCCGGGCAACAGGAATAAAAAAAATTAAGCACGGGCATCTTCTTGGTTCTTTCGATAAAGTCACGTAGAAGGGAAAAAATAAAATAATAAAAATAAATCAGAATAAAATAATTCTCACGACGTTTCGGCCACAACGCAAGCAGCCGTCCTCAGGTGAAGAACAGGTCTGTCGGAAAGACAGCATCTGAATGAAATTTAAGCACGGGCATTTAAGTACAACTACATTGTTTCATCACACATATATGTATTCATCAATATGCATTTTTTTACGATTGAGAGTACAGGTTGCAGTAGAAAGTTAAGAACCACTGCTTTATAGCAGCAGTCCAGCAACATTTTTAGCACCAGGGACCGGTTTCGTTGAAGACAATTTTTTTCACGGACCGGGGGGGGGTTCATCATTGGGTCTTTCCCCCTTTTCAAGGAAGCTCTCAAGCGACGTTTGTTTTTTAATCATTGTGGCTACTAGGGGTTAGCAGCAACACTGTGACTGAGACAAGAGGCGCGGACGGAAGTGGTCTATAACACTGGTCAACAAAATTGACCAGTGTTATAGACCACTTCCGTCCGCGCCTCATTTTTTTCTGGCCTGGACTTTTGCAGCTGTTCTAGACTAATTTCAGGGTGCTGATTCCAAATCTGATCTCAGATTTGCTCTATCACATCTCATTTTTATGCTATCGGCATACCCCATTTTCATTGATTTTACCCGAAATTAACTCTGTCACTTATGATTGCAAGTTGTTGCGAGTCAGTGACTGCTTTAGTGTTAAAATATGGTGCTGTATTTTTAGGATAGTGTGTTTATAATATAATTTTATGTAGATATCCACATTTATTAAATATTTTTCTTCTGCAGTTTTTATTGAAAATGCAACATTTGATATCTCAAAAACCTGATATGATAGAAAAAACTGATGCCAGATTTGGAATCAGCACCCCAAAATTACCTTAAAACCGTTAGAATACCTTATGCCAGAAAAAGTGTGTTGACCAGTGTTATAAAACAATGGGGGCGGGCCACGCACGGACTCACCGCTCTCACCTCCTGCTGCTGTGTAGCCTGGTTCCTAACAGGCCGCGGACCGGTACTGGTCCGCGGCCCGGGGGTTGGGGACCCCAGCTTTAGGGTATTCAGCTGACAAAATAAACCATTAACCAAAACTGTTGTGTTAACGCTGTAAATGTGATGCAAGATCATGTGACGGTGAATCGGGTTTCAAAGGTTTCCATGGATTTATTTACCAAAAGGCCAGAATCATTCACTTCGAAGCAACTTTATTGTGTGAAAAATAAATATGCCGTAGTGTGCCATAACACGCAACCGAAACACAACAAACAACGTAACTATGCATGTAGCTTCTAGGATATTTAGCATTATAAACTAAGGCTATTTTTATGACTATGGTTACTTTTATAAGTGTGATTTTTTTTTACATGTACAATGTTCGCTACAATACGTAGCGTAATCTCCCACTGTAACATATCCACCCAGAGCATGGGAACCATCCACACCCAGTTGACTTTGTGTAAAAGCGTAGCTCTCATTTTGTCGAGACGTTCACAAATTCCAAAAGAAAGCTGTCTCTGGTGTTGACCAATCAGTTTCAAAGACAATGCATATATTATCAGAGTATGTTTTTGTTTGCATTCTGACCACAAGTATTGTGGTTAATGCAGACATGATTCCTTTTAAAAGGTGTTTTTTGTTGCCAGAAAAAAAGGGGAAAAAATAAACCAAAGAGTATGGATTCCTGCAGTCACGAAAGGTTCAAATCAAGATTGAACCGCCTCTACGGGAAGGGTTTTCACACATCTGTTAGAGCTTTTAACAGACTTCGAGACAAGAAGGCTCACCTGATCGAGTCGCTCGCCTTTCTCAAGAGATGCCGAAAACAGTCTGCCTCAGCAGCAGGCCATGCTTACCCACCTGATGACGGACGCTTGTGTTGCGCCCGAAACGTCGTGATTTATTTTATTTTATACATACGTGACTTTACCGAAAGAACCAAAGAGTAGGGAAAAGACCTATTCTCAAATTCCACCTTTTCACGCAGTGCAGTCCTCTGTGTCCTTAATATTTCACATATCCGCCCGTACCTGAGTCCCCAGCGAGTATGCGACGTAACAACGCGTAATTGTTTTAAAAGGTGCGAATACGAAACCAAAACTGTAATGTTCAGTATTTTTAAAAAATACTATTTAGATCTCCCCCCCCCCCCCCCCCCCACGACAATTTTAGTCATGAAAATTGTCAGCGATTTTTCTTAACTACCAAAATAACTACGTGCCCAAATTCCTAAAGGTTCATTTGGATTGATATATTGTTCAAACTTTCTCATTTTCAGTGGCAGGTAACCAGCGCAATTTGACCGAATATTCTCAGGAATTTTTTTAATACTTTTAATTTGTACACTTCACCGAAATTTTTTTTAAATAATTTTTACGTTTTTTTATTTAGTCGCTTGCTTATCATTCTCTCCATTCTACACTGCTAAAGTTGCTTTTGTATTGTTCGCTGTCGTAACTTGCTGACCCCGTGCCCATACCGGACATCCGTGAAAAAAGAGCTTCATAGCTCATCGGATTCCTCCTCCTGCGGTCTTAACAAAGATTCTGATTCTGAGCAAGTGGAAATCTCGCCATGGTAGATGCAAGCAGCGATGATGTTGGTGTTTATGCTCACATGCTCACAGCATCGCCTTTCTTGTGGACTCTCCCCTCCGACCCAGATCCAAGAGAGGTGTTTTACATCTTCGTTTATTATTTTCATTTCCAGGACTGCTCTTGCAAATTATTGCTGCTCTTTAACATTTCGAGTGAGACTCAGGCAAGAAAAAAATATAAATGGCTTTGGAGATATCTTTATTTGCTGTCGCCTGGGCTATCCGATGTATTTGACGCTTCGTTAATGAGAATCCTAAAGGTACTGGGTGAAGTGTCATTACGCCACCCAGGTGGTGTGTATATGCATTAACATTTTAACAACGTATCGGAGTAATGCCACGCGTGCCAAAATTGCATTTATAACGGCAGTCATTTTCCATTAACAAAGCGTTTAATCTGTGTGGATCAAGCCCCAACACACACAGCTTAGCAGTGGGGCTGCAAGCGTGGAGCTGTGTTTTTTCGTTGTTTTAATGGGAAATCACTGTTTGTGTCGACAACCCCTGGTACTGCAAGTCTAAGATCCACTCACACTGTGTAAAGCTTTGGCCTTCAACAGAGTGCAGGGTACTTGTGAACGGGCTAAGAACTTCACTTGAAACGACAGTTCGGGATGGAAACTGGTAGGGATTTTATCTTGAGCTGATCAGCAAGTACAGCAAGTAATGAATTAAATTAATTACGACATTTTCAACATTGTTCTGTGAATTGGTACATGGCCTTGTACTAAACAGTTACAGGTTGTCTCTTTCATTAGCGTGCAAACAGTGTTCCGGCTGGAGTTTTTTCGGGGTTAGTTTTAAATGTTTGTTTCTGGTAACCCGATGGCTTGCCAGAAATTGCAGCTTACTCAAGTCTGGCGTCGAGAGATGCTATTGTGTATTTTTGTGCAAAATGCCGAAACACATTGGGGAACATTCTAATGAAAAGAAATGTGTTTAGGGATTTTATCAGTACGGAATTTTAAATACCAAAGCACGCCCGTGCCTGTAGGCACGCTATAAGAGGCTCATGCAAATTGCATCTCACAATCGCTGGATAGGAACCACAGACCAAATTATAAAGCTTCCAGATAATGAGCTAGCGCCAACAATTGCTCTGCAGTTCTCTATATATTAAGATGTTTTCAGCCAATTATAGAGTGTACATACATGTGGGAAGAGTCCGGAGCACCTGGAGAACACCCGAGCATGCGAGGGAGCAACACTCCATCCCATACAGATGATCATTAGTCGCAAGCCAGGGTATGGCACAACATGTGTGAGATCTACCAACCCTCGATCCACAGGGTTGGATTAGTGGCGTGCGTCGCCACCACGACCCGGCTGAACTTTCGTTCATAACAGCTTGGGTGGCTGCTTAAGTTTCCACTGAATTAAAATGTCTTTTCCTGAGAATACTGTAATCACAAAAACCAGACATCTGTAAAACAATGAGGGAAATATTACAACGTTAATCGGAGAACAACACTAAAGCAATAGCGGATGTTCTCATAAACAATGGGAGCATGCAAAAAGGAAATTGATGATAAGTAAAGCTTAAACGCAATGCTTTAGAGAGCAATATGTAACAATAATTATATATGATAAGAGACTGAATTGTAAAACTAGTGAAAACAAAGTACCCAGATGACGATAGACATTAAGAAATAGAGAATCATTATTGTTCAATCTGTGGGCAAGCGATGGTGCAGTGGCAAACATCCTTCACTTTGATTCTGGAAACCCACGTTTGTTCCCCACTATAACCAACATCAGTGGTGAGTGTTATCTGGACCGGTCTTGGGCCCTCCATCTTCACCAACCCACACTGACCAACATGGCTACGAAAGCTCAACTCCCCATGACAACGGACCCTAAATGTGGCAAAAACATACGTTAGAGTGTTGTGCCCGCTATGGATGTCCACGTGATTTGCATCCCCGTATTCAACGTCACCCGCCAAGTCACACATCCTGAAGCAAGTATGACAACTTTAAGGGTGTCACAATGACGAGATGTGAACTACATCGCCTGGTATGAAGGGGCCGTCCATAAATGACGTCACGCACCTATGGGGGGGGGGTCAGACATTTGTGACGATGTGTGACGAGGGGAGGGGGGTTGAGAAATGTGACGTCACATCAAAATGCGCTACTTTAAATACATATAAACACGTTCTACTTAATTAAATAGACTTTTTAATAAATGTTTTCTCCTGCAACATCAGAGTGCAGTGCGACATTAAATACGCACTACAATGACAATAGTTTAAAGCCATTTGAAGCATGTTTTATTTTTTTGGGGGGGTGGGCAGAGCTTTGTGACGTCATATTTGAGGGGGGGGGTCTGCGTGTGACAAAGGGGGGGGGGTAAAAATCGTCCAAAATCGTGTGACGTCATTTATGGACGGCCCCGAAGGAGGTGGGTCCGATCCCGACCACTGCCTCCTGCTGTATATTTTAAGTTTGCCTCTCCCCCCGCACACATTTAGAAGCATGCGTTTAGAGTATTTGGCTGCTATAAATGTCCACATCAAGCGCCACTTCGTTGAGCTATCATTTGTGGCCAAGTCGCTTCTAAAAAAAAGCTGTACATATATAGCCACGGTGGGCTTTAACTGGTGAAATAAAACGTTTAGTTTGAAATTATATTATTTTTATGAACGTCTTACCACATGTACGTCCATTGATATCGATGTTACCAGCTAATAATTAGGGGCCAATCAACCACGTGAGCGAGCTGCATTTAGGAAACAAGGATTAACGCCATTGTGGAGAATATCTACGTCACAACATAGATAAGCAGACGAACTTTTGTTTACGTGGAACAAAAACAGATTTACCCTTTGAAGGAGACAGTCCTACACGATTATTGTCTGTTTTGTTACGAATTCTCAGCTTTGATGAATCAAATGCTGCTGAATTGCCACGAGCTGCACATATCGTCGCAGAGAGAGATGCCTGAGTATTTAATTCCACCAGAGGGCAGTGTTCCACCACAAGCCTGCGGGATGTGGGTGGTGGTGAGTGGGTTGGCGGGTGGATGGATGAGTGGTGAGTGGGTGGGTGGGTGGTGAGTGGGTGGATGAGTGGTGGGTGGATGAGTGGGTGGGTGGATGAGTGGTTAGTGGGTGGATGAGTGGTGAGTGGGTGGGCGGATGATTGGTGAGTGGGTGGATGATTGGTGAGTGGGTGGGGTCATCGGTGGATGAATGGTGAGTGGGTGGGCGGATGATTGGTGAGTGGGTGGATGAGTGGTGAGTGGGTGGATGAGTGGTGAGTGGATGGGGTGGACGGGTGGATGAATGGTGAGTGGGTGAGGGGTGGGTGGTTGAGTGGTGAGTGGGTGGATGAGTGATGAGTGGATGGGGTGGATGGGTGGATGAGTGGGTGAATGAGTAGTGAGTGGATGGGGTCATCGGTGGATGAATGGTGAGTGGGTGATGGGTGGTTGAGTGGGTGATGGGTGGGTGGTTGAGTGGTGAGTGGGTGGATGAGTGGTGAGTGGGTGGGTGGATGAGTGGTGAGTGGGTGGGTGGATGAGTGATGAGTGGTGAGTGGGTGGGTGGATGAATGGTGAGTGGGTAATGGGTGGGTGGATAAGTGATGAGTGGGTGGGTGGATGAGTGGTGAGTGGATGTGTAGATGAATGGTGGATGTGTGGATGAATGGTGAGTGGGTGATGAGTGGGTGATGAGTGGGTGATGGGTGGGTGGATGAGTGATGAGTGTGTGGATGAGTGGTGAGTGGATGGGTGGGTGGATGAGTGGTGAGTGGGTGATGGGTGGATGAGTGGTGAGTGGGTGGATGAGTGATGAGTGGGTGGGTGGATGAGTGGTGAGTGGGTGGGTGGGTGGATGAGTGGTGAGTGGGTGGGTGAGTGGTGAGTGGCTGGGTAAGTGGATGAGTGGTGAGTGGGTGGATGAGTGGTGAGTGGGTGAGTGGTGAGTGGGTGAATGAGTGATGAGTGGATGGGGTGGATGGGTGGATAAATGGTGAGTGGGTGGATGAGTGGTGAGTGGGTGGGTGGATGAGTGGGTGGATGAGTGGTGAGTGGCTGGGTGAGTGGATGAGTGGTGAGTGGGTGGATGAGTGGTGAGTGGATAGGGTGGATGAGTGGTGAGTGGGTGGGTGGATGAGTGGCTGGGTGGGTGGATGAGTGGTGAGTGGGTGGATAAGTGGTGAGTGGGTGGGTGGATGAGTGGTGAGTGGATGAGTGGTGAGTGGGTGGATGTGTGGTCAGTGGCTGGGTGGGTGGATGAGTGGTGAGTGGCTGGGTGAGTGGATGAGTGGTGAGTGAGTGGTAAGTGGGTGGGTGGATGAGTGGTGAGTGGATGGGGTGCATGAGTGATGAATGGTGAGTGGAAGAGTGGTGAGTGGGTGGCTGAGGGGTAGGTGATTGAGTGGTGACTGGGTGGAAACTCAAAACCCAACTATGTAAATATTCACAATTCTCCACCCCTTTCGAGCGTTCCTTTCCGGACATTTGAGGCAGCAGGCCAGGCCTACTCATGCCCGTGCTGAAGGCGTGGCAATGAGTGATCTCATTCTTACAACTGTTTAACGCACTTTTACACACCGCACAGGAGAGAGTGTGTGTGTAGATGTGCTTTGTGTCTTTGTGCGTGAGCTTCAAGGTGTGTCGTTGTGTGTTGGGGCGTCCCCGTTCAGCTGTTCAGTGACGGAGAACAATTTGGAAACTTGGATCTTAACCAGAAAACAATAAGGTGAGCTGCTGCTGTTGTTGCTGCTGCTGCTACAGCGCGTGTGTGTGTGTGAACGATCCAGTACAGTATGAGCATTGCTTCGGTGCTGTTGTGAGATCGCAGACTGATGGACAGTGGTTTGTTGAGCAAGCAAAGGCTTGCCTGGCTGGCTCTGTTGAAGACTCGCCTGCCAACTGAAACTTTTTTGTGTTTCTATTGAAGTTTCGGTGGTCGTGATGGCGGTGGGGAAGCGGTAGTGATGGTTGGGGAAAGGTGGTGGTTGGTGGTGGTGGTGGTGAAAGAAGTGGTGGTGGTGATGGAGCAGTGGTGAAGGTAGTGGGGAGCGGTGGCGCAGTGGTTAGCGCTACGCCGCGCTACGAACCCGGCGACCCGGGTTCGATTCCCGCTCACGACCAACACCAGTGACGATTATCTGAACCGGTCCTGGGCCTCCCCTAGGTCGACTCAGCCTCAAATGAGTACCTGGTACGATGTCTAGTCAACGTCGCGACGAGGGAGACAAAGGCGGCCGGGCGTGGTTGCTGGCCACCCCACCCCCCTCGTGTGCCGTGCCGGCCTTCATAGGTGCTCGCTAACAGCACTTGCCCCAACAGTCTGTCACAGGCTACACGGGGGATCTTTGTCTTTGGTGTGGGGGGGGGGGTGGCGCTGTGGTGAACGCATCGCGCTGACGAAGCCGGCGAAGCTCCAACGCCTGAATTCGATCCCCGCTCACGGGCGAATACCCGGACCGAGGGGGAGGCTGGGGCTGCCCCTAGGTCGACTCGGCCTCAAATGAGTGACGTAACCGGGGATGTTCGCAGAGGGGAGACAAAGGCGGCCGGGCGTGGCGTAGCGTTGCCATTCGGCACTTTAAACCCGCCAGCGTTGCGTTTAATTGGCGACACGAGCAGACTTTGTTTGGGACTAGCCGCCCAGGGCACGCGTTTCGATCACGATGAAGTTGCCGGCGTTCTTGGGAGTAACTGCGCGAGTCGTGACGTCACATCAAAATGCGCAACTTTAAATAAATATAGAATTGTTTAAACAACACTAATTGTCATAACACTCCTACGACATCAGAGTGCAGCGCCACATTAAACACGCACTACAATGACAATAGTTTAAAGCGATTTGAAGCATGTTTTATTTTCAAAATGGAAATATGGTTTTGGGGGGAGGGGGGGGGCAGAGCTTTGTGACGTCATATCGGAGGGGGGTGGGGGTCTGACTTTTTGTGACGCCGTGTGACTGGGGGGAGGGGCGGTCAAAAATCGTCCGCGTGACGTCATTTATGGACGGCCCCTTAGGCGCGAGACGTTGAAGGGTTATCCATCTGTCGTGGCCGTTGTGCTGTACCGACGTTTCAGACCGGGGGCATCGCCAGAGTGAAGTCGGAACGACCTGTCCGCCAGGCAGGGTTGGAGTTCGCTGGGAATTACCTCCCAACAACAATTGCATCGTAATAATGTTTGTTTTTTTCGGTAAAGTCACGTAGGTATCAAATAGAATCAATCACGACGTTTCGGGCGCACACACACACACAAGCGTCCTTCGTCATGCTTTCCCACCTGATGATGATTGCTTGTGTTGCAATCGAAACGTCGTGATTTATTTTATTTGTCTACCCACGTGACTTTAGCGAAAGAACCAAAGAGTATGGAATTCCTGCAGTCACGAAAGCTTCGAATCGAGATTGCATCGTGACACATTTAGTGCAGAAACGCCGGTGCCTCGCGAGGTTAAACGAAGTCCTCCGTGGAAACGCGTCGTGTTGGTTTTGGGTTCGGGTTGTGAGACCCATGAGCTTCGCCACAGGCCAGAGACAGAGAGCCCGTCCCTACAGCAGAGATGTCAACCCCTTATCAGTGCCCCGACCTTATTAAAGACCAATTTAGACCTGATTTGGTCACCCCGTGCCTCTTATAAATCTCAGCGTTCATCCTGCAAGGTCCCATCACAAGGAGAGAAACACAAATGGACAATGAATCTTGACTTAAAGCTTTCGTGACTGCAGGAATTCATACTCTTTGGTTTAGTTTTTTCCCTTTTTTCTGGCAACAAAAAAACACCTTTTGCAAGGAATCATGTCTGTATTAACCACAATACTTGTGGTCAGAATGCAAACAAAAAACATACTCTGATAATATATGCATTGTCTTGAAACTGATTGGTCCACTCCAGAGACAGCTTTCTTTTGGAATTTGTGAACATCTCGAGAAAATGAGAGCTACACTTTACACAAAATCAACTGGGTGTGGATGGTGTTCATGCTTTGGGTGGATATGTTACAGTGGGAGATTACGCTATGTATTGTAGCGAACATTGTATATGTTTAAAAAAATCACACTTATAAAAGTAACCATAGTCATAAAAATAGCCTTAGTTTGGGTCTTTCGGTAAAGTCACGTAGATGAGTTCAAAGAAAATATAAAAAGTAACTACGACGTTTCGATCGCAACGCAAGCAATCGTCATCAGGAGGAAAGAAAAAGAGAGGAAAGCTGCTGAGGCAGACTGTTTTAAAGGTTTGAAATGTGTGTAGCCCAAGGGTCAAAAACGAAGTGGGCGGGGCTATTGATGTTAATGTGAGAAATTAGCATGTTAGTGTGAGATCTGAGAGCGACCTCCACAACGAGCGCGCGGAGGTGACTATGTTAATGTGAGAGAAATTAGCATGTTAATGGGAGATCACAGAACCACAGCCACCTCGTGTGCCGACCTCATGCGCCAACTTTACTATACAAACTCTTAGTTTTTTCGGTAAAGTCACGTAGGTAAAAAATGAAATTAAAATAAATACAAAATTTAATTTAATTTTTTACCTACGTGACTTTACCGAAAGAACTAAGCATACGAATCCTTGCAGTCACGAAAGCTTCAAATCTAGAATTTACTATACAAGTAAAAAATGTATGTTTTTAATGTGTTTATTTTATTTTATTTAGGGCCCCTTTATAACATATGCTACAGGCCCTGCTCCTAGCTTAATCCAGCACTGGTGGTGGGGAAACGTTTTACCTACTGAGAGTCAAATATGAATGTAGGACACCATTGGACGGACCACGCATGAGCACGCAACTTTATCGTCATCAAAATAATGACACAAAAAATAATGACGGCTCACCTTTAACTTCGACGGCGGTGATCGAGCGTGCTAAAATTAGACACGCGTTGTTGTCAGGTCAACAATATTCCTCTCGAGTACTCGATCAGATGATTCATAACTTATTTTTGGGTTGGGCCCCGTAATAATCTGACCAAATGTGTGCCATTTAGAACCCTCGGCCCCCTCTCGGCCGAGCTAAACAATTTTAAGTTTCACGTTTCCAAGCGCTTAAAGATGCGCCAGTTATTATTCTTTCAGCCTAAGAGCAATCCTGACAACCACCTTTAGCATACGAATGATGTTTAAGCTACAATTTCAGTATGTCAAACATCATCTGGACCCGATCTATAAAAGCAAGAGTAACAATACAGAATCAGGTTATTCCGACTTTCCCGGATTATTAACAGAAAATTACATTGGCGCATTGAACACTTGTACACGTGGACATTAAGTCGTGAGGTTTTGTCTGGTGGTCGAGGATTCCCAATGACACAGAGCTGGTGAGATCATCACGTGGCCTGACCCAAAAACCCGTCATGAATTATAATATTGGCTGCGAAAATGCACGCGCTAACATTACATCCTCGCTTGCAGTGACGGATAAACATCGTTTTGTGTGGCCATTTTAAGGTGGCAGGCCTCACCTGGCCACAGTGAGTGCTGTCTGGCCTATGGGCCACAGGTTTCCCCACCACTGGCCTACGCTGTTAGGGGATGGGGAAAATGACGAGAAGGTCTGTGGATAATAATAGTAGCGCAAAGATTTAATAACTCCCAACTGTGGGGGCACCATGGTGGCGAGATGTTAACTACCTCGCCTGGTGTGCAGGAGGTCGTGGGTTTGACCCCCACCCCTGACGCCTGCTGCTGTATATTTGGAGTTTGCACGTTCTCCCTGTGGTCGCGTGGATTTTTCTCCAGGTCCTCTGATTTTTTTTCTCCACATTTAGAATCAACGTGCGTTTAGAGTACTGTATTTGGCTGCTGCTTTAAATTTGCCACTTTATTGAGCCATCAAAAGCCACTTCATTTAAGTCATCATTTGTGGTCGGATCACCTCTGAAAAAAGAGCTTTATAGGTCAGTGGGCCTTACCTGGTAAAATAAAAATTTATTAAATATTCTCCACCCAGATAATAGGGTCACGGATGAGAAAAGCTTTCCTGAATTTCTCGGCCAAGGCTCGGGCAGAGTTACTCTTCGTCACGCATAACTGCGATTCACGCACGCTCGTGTTTTATTACCGGCTGTTGATTCGGAGAGAACCGCTGGTAACACTTGGAGGGGTTATCCCAAATTCCCTGTGGGTCCTCGCTAAATGCGTGAATGTGATCAGCCCAGTGCTACACAACAAAAGATCGAGACTCCTGGCGGTGATAGGTTTTTGCCCTTTCAACTGGTACAAAAACTGACACTTTTATACAAGGCATCATGTTTGCAATAACCACAACACAAGCAGTCAAAATGCAAACAAAAATAAACAACTCTGATAATGATATGCACTGTCCTTGAAGTTGATTGGTCCACACCCGAGACAGCTTTTCTTATAGCCTAGTCTCCATTGGTATTGGACCAGATGACGCCAAAAGGCGTATATTTTGCCACTGGTAAAGGAGGTCTCATAGTGTAAACTCCTGGCGGTGTTCCCGCACCGCCGTGGATTTATCCGTACAACTTTGCGACTGATGTATAATGGTACCGTCAGCAGTTTGGTTCTGTTCAATCGCGACTTCTAGAGCTTGGTGTCATCCCAAATCGATTCGAACCACCTGTGTTGTGACCCTTTTATTTCCATTGTTTCCCAAACTGCACGTCTCATGCCCCCACCGCAACGCTGGTTTCCAAATTTCAACTCTCCTAATGCCTGCCGAATATGGAATGCTGCCATTGTATAATTAATGGTTAGTAACAATGAGCTATCAATCCAGAGGTGGTCACTGGTTCGTTCTCTCGATGCGGCAGCTAAAACAGCGGTCAAGTTTCCTTAAATGTCCCCCCGCCTCTGTCCGCCCAGCAGTATAAATGGGTACAGCGCAGTCTGTCGATCGGAAGGGCGCGCGTGGTGGGGTAAAGTGTGGGTACTCTCACCTCTTCCAAAACGTGTGGCCAGTGGGATAATTTACCCTCCAGTGCTCAGGCCCCTTTCGCCGTGCATGTACAAGTATGTATGTTGAACTTTTTTCGCACCGTACGTAGCCAACCGTGCCAATCGGAGGTGCGGAGGTGCAGCTTCGTGCAGGGCCTCACCTTAACTTTTTGCTACCTTTACAGCGATATCTGTAAATCGTATAAGGTTTTTAGCCTCGGGCACACATCGTCACTTTTGAACCTCGTGCGCTGGTTTGCCCTCCTCTGTGAGGAAGCGGCGGTGGCGGTCTGCTCGTGGGGTGCGGGGGTAGATGAGCGAGCGGTCCGTTTGTGGCGTGCGGTCATTTCTCCGAGTCTCCCAATTCCGGCGGCCGCTCCGCTCAACTTTTCATCCGTCCGCTCCCCTCCGCCGTGACAGCGCTTGACGGTGGCGGTAACGGCAGCAGCAGCCGCAGCAGCCGCTTCGGTGCGAGCGGCTTTTCTTTTGATTGATGAATCCGCATGAGAGATTGCGCTCGTTATTTCCATTTTATCAGACGCACCCCGAGACCTTTTCATGAATCAGATGGATTATCTGGGGGGGGGGGGGGGGGGTGGTTTTTTTTTTCTCATCCAGTGTTGTTAATGCACTTCTACGCGATCGACGCAGCCCGCGATAATTATATTGCCTTGATTCATTCTCTCGCCTGAAAAAGATAATCCGAAGCGAATTTGTGGTTTTGTCGTTTTTAGTTAGCGACTTGTTTTTTTTTTCAAATGGAAAGTTGCATATGGATGTGGTTTAAAAAAAAAAGCTGAAAGGTTAGTTTCAGCATTTGCTACCTCGTGCCGTTGATGGTTGTGAAGGTCCTCCACTATAGCCTACAGAGGGCATTATTGCCTTCTCGTCAACGTTGGCCAGACGTCTTGGAAGACTATCCAGACTCCACCACACAAAACCTATAAATAGACCAACTGATATACTCGTTTATACTCCTGCATGGACAGAGGCAGAGGGGGGGGGGGGTTGATTTAAAGAAAAAAACCTTGCACGTTGTTTATCCTGCCATCCTGGGAGATTGGATTAAACCGGTGACTTGTACATTGCAAGTCCAGCGTGCTAAACATCATGCTGCGGCCACATCCCCTGTTGATGTTGGCGCTCCAGGCTCGATATTCGTTTGCAACCTCGAGTAAACAAAACCCTGAATTCAGAGATCCTTACAAGCGGTTGCATAAATCTTCCCGAAAAATAAACACCGCCGCTGTGACGCTGGCCCTTGGAATAACTTAATGTACGCGCATTTACTCTAGCCCTTCCGGTGACTATGAAAAATGAGAGTTTCCCATTTTATTTCTTGAGTCACCTTAAAGTCGGGGGGCGGGGGGAATGCAATCTTGGTAAATGGCTTTCATTCTTAATTGATTGCCACGCAGACTCCATCCATTTAGTGGCGCAGCGCATTGAACCAACCCGATACAACGAGAAAGGTCCGCTGTGGTGTCTCGTAACGAAACAGGAACACAAAAAGTGCCCGACTTCTTGTTTTCCTGTTTCGTTATGTTCACGCATTTGCCAGTGCATTGTTGAGCGAAAGACAAAGTTGTAAGCGTTTTGTATGTCGTATATGAACCGCTTGTAAGGTCCGGTGAGAAAATTGCTCCCGTATTCTCTCGTTTAAGAGACGCACCTTTTCCCCCCATGTATTTTAGATACAATTTTGGGGTTGCGTCATATAATCCAGTCAATGCGTGTGTGTGTGTGTTCTCGTGACAATAATGCATGACTTTATTGACACCGGCCAATAAGGCCGAGGTGCGTCTTACTCTCCGTCATCTTCATCTTTCTCTTCTTCGGAGACTGTTGTGAGATAAAGTCAGGATACCCCCCCCCCACCTCTTCCATGATATCTGGCCAGCATTGAAACGTCGGACAAAAATACTCTCTGCGTGTGTGTTGAGGTTAAAGCTACCCTTCTATCGGAAGCCCTTCCGTCGGCAGTGGCACCGATCAAACAATTACTGGGCTGCACATTCATTCCCCTTGTTAAGCATTGTGTACTGTGCGTTGGATATCTTAAGGGATTATGGCCGGGAGGGAGGGAGGGTTGTGGGGGGTTAACTTCTCTCATTATAAATGTGGTGGACGGTTGCGCTTCGCGTAACTCCAATTAGGGGAAAGCGTTTGCCCGGGCCGAAATATTCCGTCGTCAGCGCCGTGCGCCGCTCTGATGTTTGTCGCGTTCTATGCGTCGATTCGTGACCACGTCTATTTTGGTGCTGACACTGGACGGGGGTCCACTGAGAGTTCTAGATTTGAAGCTTTCGTGACTGCAAGGATTCATACTCTTAGTTCTTTCGGTAAAGTCACGTGACTTTACCGAAAGAACTAAGAGTATGTCCACTGAGAGCATGGAGGCTTGTTTAGATTCAGGGCCCCCTTCATCATAGGTGTGTCCCCTCTTGCATTATCACACCCCATGACGCCTCATGTGTGTGGACCCCCCCTTAGCTCCCCTGACACCCTGCTAAGTCATCCAGAGGGGATAATAGGTCCCGAGGAAATAAGTGTTGGCTCATTGATGCTGTTCTTTCCAATTACTCTACTTAAAAATTTAAAATAATGGTTCGTCATCATCATCATCATCATCAGCCATGATCAATGCACTGCTGAATAAAGGCTTTTCAAAGATGCCAACATCTCTCGCCGATATAATAATCCATCTGGCACCCGCATATGAGCTGATTTAGTCGCTCCATCTCCTCGATAGGCCTCCTCTCTGACGCGTTCCATTGCTTGGCTGCTGCCACTCTGTCGTTAATTTTCATCCGTGGCCATCATCCCTTGGAGCGGCGTGTCCTGACGAGCCCACTTAATTTTCAAAACACTTCAGATTGTCAGTCCACTGCTGGATGAAATCCCTCCCCCCGCCCCCCCTCCTCACTGTTGGCCGTGGAGGTTGCTTGAAAATAGTTCAGCCTGCTCGTCGGTGTAAAAAACACAAGCAGGCAAGAATGCCACCTCCATACAATCTGTCTCTACATGTAGAATGTGAAGTATTTCTTGCACAACCCATCGCCCCAAAGGCCTTGTGGGGGCGTGAAATCATTTCGGCAGCATTGATTCGGTACGGTACAAGCAAACTCTGGACTGGATCTGACGTAGTGTCTCATCAGCAGAGTCAGGCTTGCTTGAATCAATGGCGGTGAACGCCCAGATGTTTATCGGCAACTACTCTCTCCTTAAGATACTAGCCCTCGTTCAGTGCAAAAGTATCGTCAACGTGTAAATCGTTGGCGTTGTTGTGGCGAATATTAAATAACAAAGTCGACGAGCGGTTAATACGACGCCTATCGCGCAGACGCGGACTCGTGAAGGGGGAAGAATCCTCCGGACGAGATCGGATGTCTCCCGTCACCTATTGTTGTTACGGCTTCTCACCTCTTGTTAGCTGCAGTCCGGTTCATCGCCGGGGTCAAAGATCGTTGCCCAAATGATTGTCGCCGCTTCGTGCGATGACCATGAATGCTGCGAAAACACCGCCGCCTGCTCTGCTCGCAACGGACGTTAAAGGTTAAAGGTCGCCCCCCACGTCATTCGCCAGTGGCGGCAGCTATCGTGTGACGGCGTCGGGGTACAAATTTGCTAAATAATTGTATTTTTTACCGAATTGGGGTTACACACACAGCAGCGGCAGACCAGAGGTCGCAACCGGGTACCCGATACCCGTACCCGGGTACGGGTACCCGTTTGCGACCCTGGTGCGGCCGGGTACGGGTACGGGTAGGCCGTGAGTCACTGGTGAGTAACCGTTTGTCACTCATTTCCCAACGTCTTGTCTCTTCTCACAATTCAAGTTCCTAGAATCAACCCACCCGCGCCTGCAACATGGCTTCATCCCAGAGGTCGCAATCAGATACCCGATATCCGTACCCTACCCTACCCGGCCGGGCCGGGTACCCGATACCCGCACCCTACCTGTACCCGGCCGGGTAGGGTACGGGTACGGCCGAGTACGGGTACAGCCGGGTACGGGTACGGCCGGGTACGAGTGCGGCCGGGTACGGGTACGACCGGGTACGGGTACGGCCGGGTACGGGTACGGCCGGGTACGGATACGGGCGGGTACGGGTGCGGGTACGGGTACGGCCGGGTACGGGTGCGGGTACGGCCGGGTACGGGTGCGGGTACGGGTGCGGGTACGGGTACGGGTGCGGGTACGGGTGCGGGTACGGGTACGGGAGGTAAGGAATGAAAACCCGTTTGCGACCTCTGCGGCAGACTAATGCCCCAGGTTGCGCTTGCATCCAATTGAGACCATCCTCTCGCCCCTTGAGCTTCTCGCCTGCTCGAACTGGATCGACTAAATTCACTTAGTTGCAGTGCAGCACTAACCGCTGTGCCACCACGCCACCCCTGTTATCTTGTGACGGATTTGTTGTTGTTGTTGTTCGTATCGTGCGCAGCTGTGGCTTTGAAGCAGAGGTGTGGACTCGAGTCATGTGACTTGGACTCGAGTCAGACTCGAGTCATGAATTTGATGACTTGAGACTCGACTTGGACTTGCATAACAATGACTTTGTCCCACCTCTGCTTTGAAGGCTGAGTGCCTCATGGCCCCGGAGCTCTTGTCAGACGCGTTCAACTGCGGACAATTGCTGTTTTATGTTTTTTTTGTATTATAGTCGGCGCAGTGCAGGATTATGACTGCGTTGCAATAACGGCTGCGGATAAGCGTGCTCGGACGGGCACATGAGTAACAAATGGAGGAACAGAAAGGCCTCGGGCGTAAACAGCTCCGGAGCAATGGAGATGCGGTTAACACTCGGGCATTGCAGCGATGCCTCGGTGTTTCGTTGGTGTACAACACTATGAATGCCCCGTGACCATATCACCCAGAATACGAGTTATTTATTGATTGCCACTTGCTTACCCCCCAGGAAAGCTCTCGCCGAGTCTCAAGACTTCTTGCCAGGGGCCGTCCTGCCAAGTAATTGTGCTACGGGGCGACAATCGCTGCGTGTTTTCCCCATTCCCGTTATACACGATTACACTTTTTTTTTTAAATTTGGACCGCGATGCCGACACGCAATTAACCAACTCTTCCCCGAACAAAATCACGCGGTCTTTAATGGTCCAGCGTGCAGCAGATGGCGTGTGTTTATTTTATGGTTCTCAATTCAATCCGGCGGTATGAACGAGGGCGAGTTTAACACGCCACATCGTACTCGGATTGTAAATATGAAAAATAACAACAGATTTTACCCTCTCTGGCCATAAAACAGGAGGTGTTCAGATGTTTATCCACCAAATAGAAACATTTTGCAAGGAAACAAGTCTGCATTAACCACACGTACCTGTGAGCATGCCAAAAAAACATGCTCTGATAAAATATGCATTGTCGTTGAAACCGATTGGCCTACACGAAGAGAGAGCCTTCTTTACACAATAAGTGTCAAAGCCAATTAGTCTCAAAGACAATGCAGATATTATCAGAGCATATTTATTTGCATGTTCACCACAAGTATGTGGTTAATGCGGACATGATTCCTTGCAGAAGGTTTATATTTGGTTTAACACATAGGCTTTCGCCACCAGTATTATCTCCATCTCCATATATATAAACGTCAAAGTTGTGATTATGTGTGTCTGTTCAAAATGTTTAGCGTACTTCCCGACATGCAACAAACTTGAAATATGCCATGTGGGTACTTTCCAGACTGTATACCATGCACAAATTTTAAAAATACACTTTTGTGTTTTTTTTGGTGGGGGGGAGCTCAAGAATGCAGAGATTTTTTGCACGGCAAGTGAGCTGTGACGTCACATCTGTAACGTGACCCGCGCACGTGGAAGCCTAACGCATTGTAGTGTAGCGGGTAGCGCGCTGCGCTACGAACCTGGCGACCCGAGATCGATTCCCGTTCATGGCCACCACTGGTGACGATTATTTCCAACCTCTCCTGGGACTCCCCTAGGTCGACTCAGCCTCAAACGAGTGACTGCTGTGGTGTGTGAACATCGCCACTGGGGAGACAAAAGCGGTCGGGCGTGGTGCTGTCACCCACCCCCTCGTTAATAAATAAAGGTTTTTGGGTTAGATCGCATTATTAATAAATGTGTCACAACCCTCCACCACCCGACACAGCTAATCAGTAAAAAATGTGTCACGTTGACAAAAGACAAATAGTTCACTACTTTAGCGCACCTGTGTGTTGAAGAGTGGATCCACAACATTTACAATTTGAGTAGTACGACGTTTCGCTGAACATTACATCCTGCATCTTCGGGCGATTTGGCAGAATAGTGAAGCCATCCACCTGCTTCCGGTCTTAAATAGAGCAGGATGACGTCATCACTGTTGAACCCAATCATGATTCGAGATGAGAGGCGGAGGTGGGGGTGGGGGGAGACAAAGGCGGTCGGGCGTGGTGCTGGCCACCCACCCCCTCGTGTACCGTTCCAGCCTTCATAGGTGCTCGCTAACAGCACTTGCCCCAACAGTCTGTCAAGGCTATACGGGGGATCTTTTTCTTTGTATGCAATTATGTAACATATCAGTAATCAGCCACTTAGCATGTGACTCACCTATAAGGAATTGCAATATGTGTTGTGTATTACTTAATAATACGCTTCCAGGCTGCGCTGAGTTTATCGCTATCACAGCGATTAAAATTATTTTAATTCTTCTCAATTTCAATTGATTCTCTTAACTAATCTTGGCCAGTCATATATAGTTCTGCATAACACTTCAACGTTATCAAAATACTTTTTATTTGGTGTTTGAACATCTTAACACCTGTTTTATTGGCAGGAAGGGTAAAACCATGATACCCATTGTTAATGTGTTGGTTTACTTTCCAACACACCGGTGTGCTGAACTAGTGACTAATTCATCTTCTTGGTTCTTTCGGTAAAGTCACGTAGAAGGGAAATAATAAAATAATAATAATAAAACATCATAAAATAATTCTCACGACGTTTCGGCCACAACGCAAGCAGCCGTCCTCAGGTGAAGAACAGGTCTGTCGGAAAGACAGCGTCTGAATGAGTCTTTCCGACAGACCTGTTCTTCACCTGAGGACGGCTGCTTGCGTTGTGGCCGAAACGTCGTGAGAATTATTTTATTATGTTTTATTTTTATTATTTCCCTTCTACGTGACTTTACCGAAAGAACCAAGAAGATGAATCCCTGCAGTCACGAAAGCTTTAAATCGAAATTTAGTGACTAATTGGCACGTTTTGGTAACGTAACAAACCTTACTAATCGCCTGTGTCGGGTGGTGGCGGTTTAACGACACATTTTAGATTTACGTTACCTAATCCACATTTTTGAATATATTGATTATTAACAAGGGTGGACTGCGGGGTTTTAATCGCACGCCCCAAACAACAAGTGACAAATGCGCTTCCACCACTAGGCCATGTCACCGCCACAAGTGAATGAATGCCCTCATCTCGTAAGGTCTCAGCAGGGTTGATCCGAGGCAGCGCTTTCGATGGACGACAAGTGTTATAGACTGCTCGGCAACGTGGTGGACAGCAGGGGACATTGCTTGCAAGATCCGTTATTGTACTGTACCGCGTTGACCGGTGTGGTGGAGTGTGGTCAGATAGCCCCCCCCCCCCCCGCGGTGACTGGTGGAGGTCCTCAATGAGCTGCGGTGACGGAGTGCCGTGCACGTGCGTGCACACGCGCGTACTCTCAACACTCGTGGAATAGGACCGCTGGCACGGTGTCATAGTTGGTGGGCGCACGTGGCTCGCAATCCAAGCCAGCGTGGAAGAGGAGTCCAAAATAGCCTCGAGTGCAGTGGTCCTTGAACTTTACTGCAGCCTTGCACGCCTTTGGTTCTCAATCGTTAAAAAGTGTTTAATGTTAATAAATACATCGAAACGTCGTGATTTTTATTTTACTTTTATTAATTTTAATTTTTAACCTACGTGACTTTACCGAAAAAAACTAGGAATATGAATCCTTGCAGTCACGAAAGCTTCAAATCTAGAATAAATACATCGGGGTTTTGTGATACAAAGTAGTTGTACTTGAGTGCCCGCGCTCAATTTGTGTTTTCGGTTATTTACCTTCTAAAACAATCTGGCCCGTGTCCCACACCCCCGGAAAGGGCATCTCGCCTCTCCAAGGGGTGCGTGCACCCCAGGTTAAGAACCACTGATCTAGAGGAGCTCGCTAGAGCGTCCTAAATTGGAGGACCTTCCACCAGCAGTGGTGTGGGCAAGCAATTGCAGAGCTGCGCCTTTGACCTTTTTTTACGCACCATTGGAATAGGTGACCTGCAGCAGACGTGATGCGGTTAATTTTTTTCTTTAGTTCGCCTCATGTCTGTGTTTAACGCCCCTGCCTCTGTTTATTGCAGATGTGATTGGAGCAGTGCCTCTGGACGAAGGGTGAAGCGTCTCCTCACGGGAGAGACAGGTGGCAATTTGAACCGTTATCTGCGAGCGCTAATCAATGCTTTCTTCGCGCCCAAATGGAAAAAAAAGGATGAACGTGACGAACGACGCCGCTTTGAAAACGCAACGATAGAATAACCACAAGAAGAACAAGAAGAAAACAACCATAGCACCCCCATGCCAATTTAATGCACACATTTAGTTAGCATTGGATGTGATTTAATCACAGCAGGGAATTGCAGGGCTGCACCTTTATATATCTTTAAAAAACGATTGCAGTCACGCGCCTTGGTGCGGTGACCCGTCGCACCGCATGGGCGGCTCATCACACCTCTGAAAGATTTTACAACGGCCCCGTTTTAAGAGCTACGCAACAGTGTCGCTCACAGTCTCCAGGGATCGTTAACAATTTGCCATCCATTAAAATAGAAAAAATAGTTGTTCCGTTCAAAAGCCCATCGTGCTAGTAAATGGTTAATTAAATCGCCGCCGGCTAGCAGTGATTTTTTTCCTCTCTCTCTCCTCCTCGCTATTGAATTGGATGGGCTTGGTGCAGTGGGGAGGCCGACGGGAATAGGGCACTCCAGCAGTTGAGCGCTACATCGTGGTTGGCACGTTCGCAAAGAGTGGGGGGGACAGGGTGATTATGGACGGTGGGATGTGGGCGCAGTGCCCAGCTCTGTTCGAACAATGACAGCCAAAGCAAGAATCCTGGCACAAGGACGCATACAATAATCACAGCAGCGACAACAAAAACCGCGCGACGTTAACGAACCGTACCGGCGACGGCGGCAACGGCCAACAACCGGGGGAGTGGGTGACGTAAAGAGCGACGAAAGAAGAAGAATTCGGAAAAAAAAACTCCACGGGGGGAGGCGGAGTTGAATTTCGAGGCGGGGATTTGAACGCACGAGAAAAAAAAAACGCCCCTCGTATAAAGCCATGATTTCGGCAAGCGAGGTTGGGGAGGCTGCAGCTGCGATGCCACGCGGCTCGGGGCAGGAGAGAGCGCGCGCCGCACAGCGCGAGAGGGTCCAGCAGGTGCGACGCTGGATGCAGTACGACAAGGAGGAGCAGAGCAAGGGCACCAAGAAAAAGTCCAGGCGGCTCGGCCAAGAAGGCGAAGAAGGGCGGCAAAAAAGGGCAGGGACGGAGGGCAGCAGCTCGGCCTGCGCTTCACGCCCAGCGTCACCCTCCTGGAGGCGGCCGCCCGGAACGACGTCGAGGAAGGTGAGGCTTCAATTTAACCTGCGCCCCGTTTGCTGCCGGCGTCAGCGCCACCACCCGCCGCCGCCGCTGCCGCCGGTGATTAAGAATTAACGGGGTTATAGATCGATCGCTTTGGGCATGCAGCGTGTTTTCGTGAACGCTTTCCAAAGAAGGGTTGAAGGTGGCGAATGCGTTTGCTCGTCCGTCCATGCGTCTGTCCACCTGTAGCGGAAGGGGGCCTCGGTGACTCGAGCGCTAAAGGACAATTCCATTACGAGTTAAACTTTCGTGAAACAAATAAAGGTTGTGTTGCTATTTTGGACTCACCCTGTCGTATAAAAAACTGCCCAAATTGATCGAAGGGTTGCCGAATACAAACCAGACCAAACAGGACTACCGAGTAAACATGGCAACAACATTCGGCTAATGTTGGCATTTGGTTGGAACCGTTGGACCAACATTGCCAAAATGTTCCATGTCTTCTGCGTATTTTCAATTATGAAAGCGTGGTTTTTTTTTCCCGCCCTGACGGCTCTGCCGCCAGCTTCTATTCTGCTAATTAAATGTATCTGAACACTGAAAAGAGCATGTTGGGAATCATTACTTAATCCACGGCGTGTGCGCGACTTATTCTTAATCGGTTTTCAACATTTTTACTTGCCCGATGTGCGATACTGTGAGCGGTAAAGTTTGGTGCCGTCTTTAACTTGAGCTGCAGGGTATACCACCACTCCGAGTATGAAGGGGCATTGCTTGCGATGTTAACTCCTTATATATACACGTATTCTTTTTCTCATTGGGCATTACAGTAAAACCTTAGATTGCGAGTAACTTGGTCTGCGAGTGTTTTGCAAGACGAGCAAATTTTTTAATAAATATTCATTTGATAAAGGAGCGAGGTCTTGCAATACGAGTAGTGCGTGTATACGCTTTGTCTGCCGAGCGTCACGTGATCGCAACTGATATGCGAGTGCTTTGGATTACAACACGTTTCCGGAACGAATTATGCTCGCAATCCAAGGTTTTACTGTGTTTGTTAAAGAATAATGGCAGTAATATATGTTACGGGCTCTGCACTCAGAAGCCTAAAATAGTCCAGTAGATGTATACGTTTTTACACCAGGGAAATTCCGCAATTCCGGATGTACATTTCACACACTTGTGTGCAATCATTAGTGTAATAATGGAGTACCTGTTTACTTGGGCATAGCGTGTCAATCATTTAGGACTATAATTTGCATCTAAATCACGTTTTCCTGCTTTCTTGATGAGGGAGAAAATGCTCGTAAAGTAGCCACGTTGTCGGATGTACTCGGACGCACTGGCTTTTTCTTTTGTATCCACACTTGGGATGGCGATGGGTGAAGTTCGTACCGTGCACATTGTCACAGCGTATTCTAAAACGTCTGATAATTATTCCCTCCTGTGTATCATTACGAACGTGGATTTTCTTTTTTTTTATTCTCTGTCTGAGGTTGCATTTTGAAGTCTGCGGCGCTGTCCCCAGCCAGTCGCTCAAATCTGCTGCGCGGGTTTTCGCGGTTCTGCCACGCTGCGTCGCTCCGTCCGCGCGTTGTTTGGGTTGCACCGCGGGCGTGTAGCGTGCCACGCTGCCACTCTCTCGGAGATTTCTTCGAGACGTGGCACAACCCTGTGAGTCACATCCAAGAGAGATATGGTCGCCAAATGCCCGAGACCTCCTTTGCCAGTACCAAAATATAATATTTCAATAATAAACTGACACATATGTAATAATAGGTTTCGGTTTTGTTGCCAGAAAAAAAGGGGAAAAACCTCTATTGTAATTTTTTGGTACTGGCAAAGGAGGTCTAATGATGTAGATGGTTGGTCACCACGAGCCCTCATTACTTTGATAGTGGCATTGTCTTTGTGCTGGACGCCTTTTGGCGTCATCTGGTCTAACACCGTTTGAGACGAGGCTCAAAAGAAAGCTGTCTCTGGTGTGGACCATTCAGTTTCAAGGACAATGCACATATTATCATAGTGTGTTTTTTTCTGCATTTTGACTGCAAGTATTGTGGTTAATGCAGACATGAATCCTTGTAAAAAGGTTTCAGTTTTGTTGCCAGAAAAAATGGAAAAAACCCTTTTTCGATTTGAAGCTTTCGTGACTGCAGGGATTAATCTTCTTGGTTCTTTCGGTAAAGTCACGTAGAAGGTCCTTCTACGTGACTTTACCTAAAGAACCAAGAAGAAGGGGAAAAGCCCTATTATTAAATGCTCGAGACTTCCCCGCCGCATGGATGTTCACGCGACTGCTGTATGTGGTAGTTGACAGTTCATACGCATCTCTTCCGGCCCACCTACCCACGCTGTTTGTCTTTTCTTAGCGTGCTTTCTGCCCCCCCCCCCCCCCCCCACCGTGTTAACTTTACCAGCTGTCCGTTGTTTTATCAGCCTCGGGTAGAGAAACTTTTTGGCGAAATAACTAACAGGACACTGCTACGTAGTTTTTTGCGGTTATGTTATATTATACGCATCTCGCCCAGTGTGTGTCCTTGCGATATGGCGCGTGGCTGGGTAATCACAATAATTAAGATACAGCGGCCTATTTGTTCTGCGTGGAGTATTGTCAACCGAATTAGGAATGTAACTCTTCAGCTCCTAAACAAGCGCCCGGCACGGGGAAGCAGGCAAGCCGTTGCCAAATTTAGTTATCTGTGCCTCCAGGACATCGGGGCAAAACCATCCCACCGTCCACTGCCACCCCTGGGGAAACGGTTAATCTATGTCACAGGGGGAAAATTGGAGGATTGAGTTAAAACAACCGTGCAACATCCATGAAGCTGTTATTCACGTGAGTGCGACAGTACGACATTTTTTAATTATTTTATTATTTCCCTTCTACGTGACTTTACCGATAGAACCAAGAATAGGCGTGCTCTTCTCGATGCCAAACTGGCATCGCACGTCTCTGCGATGTGTGCGTTCGGGCTGCGTGCCGGCCGTGCCGTGGTGCTGCCTTGCAACAATAATGTCTTGATGTTTCCCTCCTCGTGCCCCGAGAGTTTTCTCCGGAAAACTGAAATTCAGTTCCTGTAGGCCGTCGCTGTCGTACGCGAAAATTTCGGTTGCCGGAGGAGCTCACGGCGGTTTGTAGCGAAGCGGTAAACTGCACGCGGCACAACCAGAAAGCGCACGGGGAGATGTCGCGTAACAAATCGACTTTTGAGTCACTGCCCTCGATTTGACAAGGGGGGCTGTCAAGATTCATCTCAAACTTCTATTGCCGAAAGCTCGCCAGCCAATTTATATTGCCCTGCGGCAAACCCGACTCGGAGACAATAACTCTCCCCCTTGTTGGCGTCAGGCCAGCTTGTCTCGATAACTGATTGGCATAATCCTCTTAGCTTCGAAAGGGTGCTTTGCCAGCCTCCGCTAATAGATTCTATGCAAATATGCTTGGGAGACCTGTAAATCATTCAATTAACTCTGATAATTATAATTGTACCTGAAGGCTCAGGCCAGCAATAAAACAACGACCCCACTGGGGTGGCAGGCTCCGGAATAATGTGGGCAGTTTCAGGGTTTACGTTCAAATGTACTTAAAACTCTTTGGTTCTTTTGGTAAAGATGATAATAATAATAATGGATCACGACGTTGCAAATGTACTTTCTTGCGGATCAGCTTTTCCATAAAAAAATGGGTTGAGAAAGTGCAATGATGATGATGACGCTGCTGCTGCTGCTCTTACCGAATCCAATGGAGTAAATCCAGATTAAGACCACAGTGTTTCGGCTTCAGCTAGCCTCGTTAGGATGGTGATGCTACCCTCGTTAGGATGGTGATGCTACCCTCGTTAGGATGGTGATGCTACCCTCGTTAGAATTGTGATGCTACCCTCGTTAGGATGGTGATGCCACCCTCGTTAGGATGGTGATGCTACCCTCGTTAGAATTGTGATGCTAGCCTCGTTAGGGTGGTGATGTTTATGGAGATACCGTAATTATGTGATTTCAGTTGCGACGGTGCTAACATGGTAATTGATGGCGAGGAGGAAAACAAGAAATCGCTTTTCATTATTGCACGTAAATGTTCCTAAACGTGGCACACAACAAATGCTCCCAATTATGTGAACGGTGAACGGAGAAAAGTATTTCTTATTGCTTCCCTGTTTTTTTCCCGCGGAAAATGTAATTACTGAAGCAAGGCAGCGTTTTTGTTGACGACTCTAAAGGTTATATATGATTTTCCACTGAAACAAAAATGTCAATCCACGAGTACATCAGCTGCGGTGGGTTTAAGGCGTAGTACGGTTAGTGGCACAATAGGCCATCGTGCAGCGTCCGCTTTGATCGGCATCACTTGTACGAAATATTCTCTCTAAATTCTGGAAAATATTAAATATCACAGCAGAACACATCGATACGTTATTTAACATCGTCGGCCGTTATCTATCCACTGCTGAATGCACTCCCAAATGCGTGACCGTATCCCACGCGGTCCTGCGGAACGACGACCCGTCTGGCTCCTCGCCGCAGCTACGCCCGTGGACACAGATACTGCGCTGGGGTGGAGGAGGGCGCACAATTGGATCGGGGCAGAAATATGTGTGTCCGTCGGGGTGTATTTGATGTTGTGCTGAAAAATAACAAGACAAGAATCTTTCGATTTAAAGCTTTCGTGACTGCAGGGATTCATCTTCTTGGTTCTTTCGGTAAAGTCACGTAGAAGGGAAATAATAAAATAATAAAAATTAAACATAATTAAATAATCGCCGCTTTCAATGAGCTAATTGCTCTTCGAAGGGCTCCGTGAAGATTTTCACGCCGGCGTCCGCCGTGGTTCCCGAGTCAGGGCGATGAATGGGGGCCAGGGGGAGGCCTTGGGGCAAATTTTTTTGGCGTCACCTTGAAGGGGGTCGGGGGGGGGGGGCACGGGTGTAATTATTGCATGCCATTAGGCAGGCGAGGTGTTTAATGTTGCGCGACGAATGTGCGCGTGGGTTTATTTTTGTCCGTGCGTTGTTGCCCCAAACCCCAAACGCGGCAGACGTCAGAAGGGCCGGAGGAGCGGGGCCGGGGGGGTGGGGGCCGCTGACCCAACGTGGTGACCCCCGAGATTAAAAGACGACGGGGCAACGTAATTAAAACGAAATCTTTAGTCGCCACTCTGCGGAATGTGCGAGTGTGTAGCAGCTTCTGCCCGGTTTTCCTCTCGTCGATAACCCTTTGCCATCATCCCGCACCTCCCCTGTGGCATTGTCGCCTCCTTCCTCGCACTCAGGGCTCCTGTTTGCTGCCTGGGTTCGGCTGCACGAAGGGCCCCTATTAATGTTCTTGTGGGCCCAAGGCACCTTGTGTTTCGTAGGTCTTCGGCGATAACTTCCTAGAGTCGGTTCTGCTGCCCCATGTTACTACTACCACTGTCGCTGTCACTCGCTCGATTGGGCGAAAAACACAATTTGAAGATGTTACACATTGACATGACTCTGCCTTCTTTGTATGTACAGTGTGCCTATCCTTATAAATGTATTTATCCAAGAAGATATTTTGGTGAAATGTTTTATCATACATATACAACATTTTAAAAAACATGGTCACATGTTTTTGGAGGCCCTTTTAGTGTTTCGTAGGCCCTAGGCACAGTGCGTACTGCGGCCTGTTGGATCATACTGCCCTGGCTGCACGGCGTGTCTTTTCCGCGTTGACGTAACCGTTGTTTTTTTCAAATGCATTGCCTTAATGTGACTTTAGCTGGTCAGTCTGCATGTTCGTGTGTAAGCCTCGTGGTCCCGCTGTCAATCCGCTGCTGGATGAGGGCCTCTGCCTCAAATCGTGCAGGCCATGGCGGGGGGTGGGGGGGTTATTTGAACATACTTCATGCCGGTCAGTGCGGTGTCGTTCACTTTAAGATACACCTTGGAGCGTAGCACATTAAAGTATTGGGTTGATGTAGACTGCTCTCTGCTAACGAAGCACAGCCACCGGTTTTACGCCTGGTGGACCACCCATCCAAGCGTTGTCCAGGCCCCAACCGCAGCTTAGCTTTCCGTGATCGGTCAACTGGGAAAAAATGTATCTGTGAAAGGGGAAAAAAACTACTACTTTGCCAGATCGCAATGCACGCTTGGAGCACGATAGCGGACCGGCAGTGCAGAACTAGGTAGGATTAGAGCGGAGAGATTTGGGGATTATTTTTTTTTCGAAGGAGGATATATCTCGCACTCTCTTCAGTCGGATACCACAAACACAGGAGGGCGTGGGTTCAATCCTGATCCTGACGCTTCTATATTTGGAGTTGGCATGGTCGCGTGGATTTTTCTCCGGGTCCTCGAGTTTTCACATTAAAAAAAAAAAAACGCGCGTGTCAAGTATTTGACTGCTATAAATGTCCACATGCCAGGCTGCTTCTTTGAGCCACGTCGCTTCTGAATGATAAGTTAATACCTCAGTGGACTTTGTCTGGCAGGATGTGATTACTCTAATTTGTATGTGTTTGGATGATTTGGTTACCTTTCTTGTACTTTGCACTCATATCGTGTTTTTATACTGTTGTTGTTGTATTGTTCTTACCCCCCCCCCCCCCCCCCCCGACTGGACGTCTGGGAAAAACAGCTCTTTAGCTCTTCGGATTCCTCCTCCAGTACAAATAAATATTCTGATTCTGAAAAAAAATGTACCCGTAAAAAAAGTTTTTCACTATAAATCCTTTATATGCGTGGCGGCTAGAGTCCTCTCGTCCTCTGGCTTGAGATGGCTGCCACCTATGGGTCAGATGATTGCCTGCCACCATTAAGCAATTGGTAATTAAATATAAAAAAAAATTCCTAAAAGGTGTAAAATTTTGGAAAACATTTTTCACGAAAATAAATTGTCACGCACAACGAGTCTGTGTGCAAAATTTCAGCTCGATTGGATCACGGGAAGTGGGTTAAAAAACGACCGAAAGATTTGCACGGTCGCAAGCGCGCAAGTGAACTTAATATAAAGGATTTAAAAACACTCAAACCGGAGAGCCACACGGCCCATCCTCGAACACCTCCGCAGTTGTACTGCGAGTACCACTTTGTGGAAATTGCTCGTCCCGTTGATATGCTGAGCCACCACTGTCAATAACTGTGGGATGTCCACCGTTGGACAAGTGCCGCCAGCGTAGCACTTGTCCGCGCGCTTGTGGCGCACGCAGGCACTTTCACCGTTTGCCGCTGTTCGCGCTCAATCCGTGTTATTTTTGTTCCCAATTGATGATGCTCGTCGCGTACTTTTATTTGCACGCAGCTCCCAAATGCAATTGCAGCAGCACTGGCTTTAGAAGAAGAATCTAATTAATCGCACGCGGAGTGGTTAATGCCCCTCGGTGTGAACCCGGTGACCTGGGTGCGGCTCCTGGCCACGGCTAACGTCGGTGGCGAGTAATATCCAGACCAATCCTGGAACATCCCCCCTCCCCGCCTCTCACTCGTTAACTTAGTCCAGCAGTGGATTGACACACGCGCAGCTCTCTGTCAATGCCTCGTGCCGTGTGGAGACGGGATTCGTTTGGCCATACTTCACCACGTCAGCCAGTACAGATTGGTGATGGTGGTGGGAGGGGGAGAACATAGAAGAACAGTACAAACACTGGCTGATGCTACGCTGGCTTTTGCTACCCGCAGCGTAGCCTCGCAAGTCTGTAACACCTGTTATCGAGGGTCGGCGGGCGAATTTAATATCTTTAGCATTTACAATTCCTCCACTTAGCGTTGTTATTCGGCCGCAGTTGCTTTCCACCCTCCTGCCCCCCCCCCCCCCCTCCGTCAACTGAACTGCGAAATTCCAGCATCCGTTGTGGGCAGCGCTTGAGATGTTCACCCTTTCCCAGCGAGGCTCCTCATGAAAACCGGTCCCCCCCCCTCCATGGACTTGCTCGCCAGCCAGCGCACGGAATAATGCGAAGAAGGAGAAGGTCGCTCCGCAAGTACCAGAATGGGGAATCTTTTATTTATCCTGGAGAAACAAAAGCAGGCGCCGGTTGGGGTGATTAACTCAGATGCGCAGACACGCTCAGAGGGGCCTCTCGCACGCTGTCCGGTACCCCCCCCCCCGCCACCGCTCGTCCCCCACTCCGTCGAGTGATCCGTGACGGGTTTCCAAAAAAACATTCGTCCGCACCAGCTGTGCCCGTCAGAATATCGGCGAAATGTGCTGGCATGAGGTTAAGAGTCCAGCGACGACGGGGGGAGGTTGTGACTCTCTCCCTCTCTCTCGCCCTCACTCTTTCTCCCTCTCTCTCTCATTATCTTGCTCTCTCATTCTGTCGCTGTCTCTCGTTCTCTCTCTACCGCTCTCGCTCTCTCTCGCTGTCTCTGTCCCCGCTTATCATGACTCTGTGTTTTGGTCCAAGCTCGGCCGCAGGTGGACGACGCACGTGGCTTTAACGGCTAATTTGGTCAGCTCTTTTTATTTGATTGTATTCATTCTCTTAGCTCGGCGTTCTTCACTAATTTGCAGAGGGGTGGGACACTTTCGTCGATAAGACATCAGTGTGAGAGCCGCCACACATTTGAAATCATTGGGGTTTGACAGCAATATGGGGTCATTTCACATTTGTGTATTGTCGAGGGTCGCGCATTAGGGGCCAGGGGCCGCCAGTGGCCCAAAGGCCTTGCAATGAAGAACGCTTTCTTGGCTTGTTCGGCGAATGCAGTCAAAACGTTTAGTCCACTCTCGGTTATTAAACGGCGGTATGGGGGCCATGCAATTTTTTCCACCCCAGCCTAATATTATCAGGTCCACCAATCGGTGAACTTTGCATTGGCTATATAGCTAAACATATGGAACCAATGACCATGAATGGTCTTCCTCGGGACCTCTGCTGTCTCTGATAACGTTGCAACAGACTCGTTCATCTCGTCACAATTGGTCGCACATTGGTGTTTAAAAATAAACTGGCCACAAATGATAGCTCAATGAAGTTGCTTATCACGTAGGAATTCATAGCAGCCAAATACTCTAAACGCATGTTAATTCTAAATGTGGAGGGAAAAACCAGATGACCTGGAGAAAAATCCATGTGACCACGGGGAGAGAGACGTGAAACATATGCAGGCATCAGGGTTAGGATAAAACCCACGAACTCCTATATACCAGGCGAGGCAGATAACATCTCGCCACCGCGCGATGAGGCTGAGTCGACCTAGGGGAGGCTCAGCACCAGTTCAGGTAATCTCCACTGGTGTTGGCCATGAATGGGAATTTTAATTCGGGTCACCGGGTTCATAGCGCAGAGCACAAACCACTGCGACTTCCCACACACACACGTACACACACGTGTACGCACGCACACACACACACGGGCTGATATTTGCACACAATTTAAATGTAAACTGATGAGCCAGTACCAGTTACCAGTGATGTTGAGTCATGTGCGTGCACAGCAAACAGAAAGCACAGTGCCGTCTTGAATTATAACGTGAAAAAAATCTGCACGGGCGTACGTTGGCTGGGAGAAAAAATAAACAAAGATGATCATCTGCAGCCACTATCTCAGCCCGCTGCTGAATGAATGCCTCGCCGCGCCATGTCAGGCGTGGTGGTTGTTCGACCATATTTCACCACGCTGGACAGTGTGGTTTGGGCTGGAAGGGAGAGGGCCCAGGACTGGTTGAGGTGCCGCTCCCTCCGAATGTTTTCTCTGGCCGGGAATCAAACCTAGGTTTACAGTCTCGTAGAGTAGTGCGCTAACTACTGTGTCACGGCTGCCTCCAGGGTGCTTTGTAATCGCTCGACAGGTTTTCGTACCGACGTGTTTGCTGCTGTTCGAGTGAGCCTTGATGATGCGTGAAGAAATTAGGGTCACGTACAAAATTTGTTTTTTTGCCAAACGGGAAATGAATTCTGTGCTGGGTTCATAGTTCAATGCGTCAACCACGGCGCTGCCGCTCAACCTCGACGCTTGAGTGAGTGACATTATAGATAATTAAACGAGTGATCTGGCGGCGCTGCGTTGGCAGCAGTGGTGCACAAGCAAAATTAACAACGAGAAAAAAAACCCTCAACACATTTGTCAGTCTCACACTGTTGCCTTCAAAGAACAGAAAATACATATGGAACACGCCACGTTTGCAGCTAATGGCCCCTCTGCGCGCAGCACACTAGATACTATTTTGCACACTTATTGCTGCTGTGCCAACATTGTTCATTGACCTGCTGACCCATAAAAGGCGATGAACGTTGCCGCCACCCTCCGTTTACACGACTCTAACCGAAGCCAAACGCATTTCACAAGCCAACGGTGGCCGCGTCGAACCAAAAACAACAAACGCAGAACGGTGAGTTCCAGCGTTTCTGACTGTGGCGCCGTTTGTGCGCGAATGATAAATCGGCGCCGTTAGAAAACCCGAGCCAAGGGCTATCACAATCTTGAGTTTCAGACGTAACACTTCAAACAGAAGTAGCCGTGTGCACGCGGCACGAAGCATCGTCGTCCTCTTTCCGTACAGGCTCGCTCTTTCAGGCGCGCTGGGTTTTTACGGGTTTTTTTTTTTACGTTGAAGACCTTGCAAAATAAACCCGTCCTAAACACGCGTGCGTGTGTGTGTGTATGTGCGGTGGTGTAGTGGTTAGCGTACGGTGGTGTAGCGGTTGGTTTGCAGCGCTATGAACCCGGCGGCCCGAGTTCGATTCCCGCTCACGACCAGTAACGATATGTCACACAATTTTTGTTCCTGGGTACTATTTTTTAATTGCTTGTGCCTAAAAAGTATAGAAAATGGCTATTCCCCACAAACTTTGCTTTTGTGACGAAACACGGCCATGGCGTGGCCACCGTCCAGCAGTGGATTGCTGGATGGTGTTGTTATTTACACGTCTGCTATGTGTATGCAGGTTGAACTTCTTTCGCACCGTACGTAGCCAACCCCGCTGATCGGAGGCACAACCTTGCTCATCAGAGGTGTATGAGATGTTGATGTGACTAGGTTGAGAAGCAGTGCGATTCTGTGCATAGGACAATCATCGTCACCATCATAGGCTATCCCGCGCAATCAAGGATGATTGTCTTCCATAGAAAAGTTGGATTATCTGTGGGTCCGAAGATTGCCGAAGAGACCGCGTCCGGGATTGACGGATTCTGCCGCAGCTCGGGCACACGCGTGTCCAGAACGAGCGCGTGGGTTGGAACTGGATTTGTCAGTCGGGCTTGCAGCATAGGACAATAGCTGGCAGGTGTGCACTCTGACACCTTTAACTCTCTGCGCTCCCTTCCGGAGCAATTAACGTTGACGGCCAATTTGGCGCGCAGTGACCCCCGCGCACCGAACATGTTGGCGAAACGCGATATCCCGTGGGCCCGTGGCCCTTTTGACGTGTTCCCCTGCGCGCTTTAAATGAGCGTTTTCTAAAATCCGCAACGTCGCGCGCGAATTTGATTAACGGATGAAGCGCTTTGTTCCGCATAAATTTTGCACGTGTGTTAATTGCTAAACGTGCCGTGCGCAATTTCGTTCGGCGTTGTGTACCCAAAAATAAAACCATTAACGATTTGAATAGGAGGGAGGGGGAGGGGGAGCGGCGAGCGGCGGTGAGCGACAGTGTGCAACGTTCCTGCGAAGCCGGCGTGCACTTTGGCTGAGATGAGGTTTTTTTCTGGGCTCGGCTATAAAATATAACGGGTGAGAAACCCAGCAGATAATTTTATTTATGAATTATTATTTTTTTATAATAATAATAAGAAGAAGAAATTGTGCGCAGCCAAACGCCTTGTGGCATGGGCAAAATGCAATGACGTGCGCAATTACTCGCCTGTCAATTAAAGTGTCTCGATCTTAAATAAGCCTTCGGCGAAAATAAATATTCTATAACTTATCTCGTGCGCTTCGCGGTGAGCGTTTAATGCAAGCGAAGCTGATTTTTATTTGCTCAACATTTCTTCTGTGCCTTGTAAAAGGGGCAAAAGGCGCAACCCTGCAACTTCATTGCTCACACCACTGCTGTTGGAAGGGTCTCCACTCGAGGGAGCTTTCGAGACCCGCTCTTGGAGGGTATATATGGCCTGCCCTTCCACGCTGCTCGAGCATCTTGGGAGAGGTGGTGGAAATACCCACTCTTTACCCCACCACACACTACCTGCAGATTGATAACGCGGGGTCGACAGAGGCGGAAATGGGGGTGGGTATTTTACAAAACTGGCACCGTTGTTTCAATTGCCGTGCCCGGAGATGGAAACCCACGACTTCCGGATCGCAAGACCAGTGCACTCATCGTTTCACCACGGCAGCCTCGTACCTCCTTGTGCATGTTACACATTCGTAAATAAAAACTAAAAGCAACTATTTTCAATTGACCAGTTGAGGCTCACTGAGCTGCTATACAGCTCTTTTTCAGAAGCAACCAGGTCACCATAAATGATAGCTCAACGAAGTGGCTTATCACGCGGAAATCTATAGCGGTCAAATGCTCACGTGGATTCTAAACGTGGAGGGAAGAACTCGCGCACCCGGAGAAAAATCCGCGTGACCACGGGCGTCGGCGGATCGGGATCGAACCCACGACCACCCGCATACCAGGCGAGGGAGTTAACATCTCATCATCCTGGGCCATCCTCATTAGTTGACACGTTTGCTTTCGGATGTGAGACTTGGTGGGTGACGTTGAATCCGGGGGTGCGTGTCGATATTCTTCTGCACCAAATGCAGCGCTCTGTGCGGAGAGGCGGCGGCGCTGCTCCGCTTGCGCTAGTGTCCTGCGAGCACGTCCAATGCTCGTGGACGACCGCTCCCTGCGTCATCATTAAGGAATAGCAGCCATCAATCTCCAACTTAAAAAAAAATCCCTTCTGTCTTCTCCACCCCCCCTTGTTCTTCTCCCCATTGCTCTCTTGGCACACCGCAGAGGACCGTACGATTTCCGGGGGTCTTAAAATGCGCCCGATTTTTCTGAATTATTTTGAGAAACACTCTGCGACGATGTCGGTCGTTGTAATTGAGCGGCGCTGCACGTGAAATACAGGTCAACTCAAAGCAGACGAAATATTATCCTGAGCTAGATGTCAAGCCCTGAGTCATTGGGGGAATTACACATTTCTCTGGCTAGAGGCTGGTATCTCCACGCCTTGACCACTGTTGATCTGCCCGGATAATATTGGTGTGAAAAGCCAGGATGCCGGTGCACTAAGATGTATTTGTAGTTATCGGTGAGGACAGAACAGAGTTCTGATCGTAAACATTTTACCCACAGTGTTCTGCAGCAACGCAAAATGAGTTTGTTGCAATGGCTCTCTCACCAAATTAACCCGTGACGAGCCGAATTATTCTATCCTCCAGGATTTGAACGTGCATGCTTCCGACGGTGAATTGAGGGTCCTGACCAGAGCGCTAGTTCTACACGGCTCAAGGGAATGACCCTCACATTTGCATCATCATCAATAGCCATGATCTCTCCACTGCTAGATGCCACAACGCATTTTTCATCTCATCGCGCCCTTCCATCTTTCGACTGCAATTCTGTGACCAGTCTCATCCGTCGGCCGTGGTCCTTTCTAGCGACGTATCGTGCTCAAGCCCACTTGCTTTTCTTCACCCCTCGAATGAGGTCTTTAACCTGCTTGTGTTTTCTATTGCATGTGTCCCTCCGGCAATTAAAACGGAATGTGAATTTGCCGGCGGCGGTTGGCAAGTGGTCGCATAGTTGTGGTGTCTTGGCGACATCCGTTCTCCGATCCCCGTGTCCCCCCCTCTCCGTCTCTCAGCGTAGTTCTCAACACGCAACTCTTTGTGTGTTTCTCAGTTTTCGGTTAGCTTCCATTGTCAAGCGTCCGCCTTTCACACCGATACGTCATGGCGGGCAATATGCACCTGATTTAAAACTAGCACTTGAACACCTAGGAGGCTTTCGCCACCAATTTTATCCATAATAGAGGTTTTTGGGTGAGACAGCCTATTCGAATTGTAAATGTTGTGGGTTTACTCTCCAACACACTGGTGTGCTGTGCTCGTAACGAATTGGCCACGTTCTGTTTACGTGACAAACCTTGCTCATTGGCTGTGTTGGATGATGGCGGGTTCACCGACATATTTATATTTACACGATCTGACCCAAAAACCTCTATTATGGGAAAACTTTCATCTATAGGCACATTTGTATATTCTTTTTTATTATTATCATGAAATGAGCATCGGGCATTTTTCTTTTCCAATATAAAAATAACAAAAGGCATCGTCGTACGACTGAGCTCACGGTAGAAAGTTTCCAGTCGATACATATTGGCCGCTATGAGAAATGGATCGAAAGCATGACTCACTTTAACTGCCGCCCACTCACGTCTGCACGTATTCCCGACTCGGCGTTGTGTCCTTGCTGGTGCGGAGTGAACCCTGCAGGAGCGCGACATTGGTTTAAACAGGGGGGGGGGTAGGGGTAGGGGTAGGCGAGTGTTTAAAAACTTTGGGGGGTGGGCCACTACACGACCTTCTTCTTCACCAAAGCCACATCGATCGGCGTGGTGAAGTATCGTAAAACCAGCGTTGGTGTCCTTGGTCCACTTGGTTCATCGCTGCTTGGAGGAGTGGCGGCGCAATGGTTAGCGCACTGCATTACGAACCGTTCGGCCTGACCGCATTTCACGGACGCGGTTAGCCCCAGGTGAAAGATGTAATTTTTGATTCGTTATCCACGCAATTGTTTGTTCTAGAATCGGAGCGGATCTCGTCCATTCCTACTTTAAAGCAGTGGAGACTGCAGCAGCAGCAGCGGCAGCAGCGGAGGGTTTACGACGTGGTGGATGGCTTGGGATTCGTGGCTAATGTTAATCAAACTTTGAACGAATGTTAAACGAGAAGCAGGGACGAGTAGCGACGCCATCCGCTTGTGTCTGAGCAAGCGCTCTCTCACCCCCCCCACCCACCCCGTGTGTGTCTGAGTAAAGTATGAACTTCGATTTAAAGCTTTCGTGACTGCAGAGATTCATCTTCTTGGTTCTTTCGGTAAAGTCACGTAGAATGGAAATAATAAAATAATAAAAATAAAACATAATAAAATAATTCTCATTATTTTATTGCTGCTTACGTTGTGGCCGAAACGTCGTGAGAATTATTTTATTAAGTTTTATTTTTATTATTTCCATTCTACGTGACTTTACCGAAAGAACCAAGAAGATAAAGTATGAACGTTGAACTTAAAGGGCGCGCGACCCCCACCGCTTAATCTCCGCCGGTGATCAACATTGTACCAATGTTTTATTTTTTTACTCGACCTAACGGTTGTGGACGCTGCCACGGCGGTGCAATGTACGTGTGTACGTTGAACTTCTTTCGCACGGTGCGTGTGCCAACCACGCCAATCGGGAGGCGCGGGGGAAGGACAACAATCCAACACGCAGCAAGCCTTTCCACTGTTGCGTGAAGCCACGGCTGCAAAGGCGACGTCACGCGACGTCGCACGCACGCGTGCGTCTTGAGCCGCTTCGAAGTCCTGGTGGGGCGAGCGCGCGACTTTTGAGATGAGCAACGCGTCCACGGTGCGGGTGGGCGGGGTGGGGCAGCGACGGACAGCGACGAGATCGACCGCTCGTGCTCAGGCGCCAGGGGTGGGTTGTCACGGCCCCGCGTCGCGGGATCGCGAGAGACGGCGATGGCTTGGGGCGGGCAGAAGGAAGGAGGAGGCCTTCACCCAGTGGTGGATTGATCCTGGCAGATGTTGGCGATGAATGTTGAGGTCGTAGCCGCGCTGCTATTGACCCACTTTGCTCGGTCGCGGTCGGGCGATGATGAGGCGCGTGCTGCTGGAGACGAGAAATGAAATTGAAAATGATCTCTCTCTCTCCCCACTCGCGTCCTTTTCATCTTCCCCCCCTCATGCTGCCGTTTTAAAAGGCGGTTTGGTAAAAGGCGGCGTTACACCTTCCGTAAGTGCCAGCAGGGCCTGGCGTTCATTACAGCGGCACTTTCTGCCCTGGGAAGCATTACAACCCCATTTCTGATGGAATATTGAATACGGCTCTCGCTTGATTCCATTAATACGGTAAACCTGCCACAAGCAACGCGACGGTGCACTTTCAGTTCGTGGCCGTTCCCGCTCCCCCAGCGTTCACGAGCGTTCAGATTCGGTTTGGATGATTTACGTGTTGCCATAGCGGCTTCGGGGGAGCGTCGTAAGGGGCCAATTTCCACTTTGTCACAAATTTTATTTGTTTATAACAAAATAAAGTATGCGAGCGAGAGCGGTTGTCGTTGATGTATTGACGATGTCGCAGCAGGGCTGGACAAGTGGCAATCGGAGGCTGCGGCCGCTCGCGTTAAGAGTGAAGGTGGATGGAGGAGGCCTTTCTGCTGCTGCTGCTGGTTGAAGGATCTGCACACGGCAATTCCTTTAGAAGGATCTACTCTCCCACGCCAGCCAGATGCTTTACAAGAGTTGAGCTTACCCATACTTCTACCCCACCGCACGCGACCCGACGACTGACTTCACTACGGCTGTACCCACTTTTACACAGCTGGATGGACGGAGGCAGCAGGGCTGGGCACCGCGGTGGCGAGATGTTAACCACCTCGCCTGATATACAAGAGGTCGTGGGTTCGATCCCGACCCTGACGCGTGTATATTGAGAGTTTGCGAGGTCTCTCTCTCCCCGGGGTCGCGTGGATTTTTCTCCGGGTCCTACGGTTTTTCCCTCCACATTTTAGAAACGTGCGTTTAGAGTATTAGGCCGCTAAACATTTCCACGTGTAGAGGCACTCTGTTGGGCTATCATTTGTGATAGCCAGGTGACTTCTGGAAGAAAAAAAAAAGCTGTACAGCTAAGTGGGGGTCTTACCCTGGTAAAATAAAAATAGTAGAAGTCGGATTGAATAAAAAACCCGCACCGTCGTTTCAACTACCACGACCGCCGGGAGATCGAATCGAGCCGTCGGTTATTGGCATGCCGGCCATCACACCACGGCGGCATCGTAAAACCCTTGCCGCTGGCACGGTACCGAAATGCCGAGCCGTCGTTTTTCGCGTTGGTACTCTCTGCCCCCCCGTCTCCTGCCCAGTCGCCGTCGGCTAGCAGAGCGACCGAGCGTGGCGATGCGCTGGCGCCGTTCGCTGTCACATTTGCAGTGTAACAAAAATTACAAGACAGTGGAAGTTGGATATGAGTACACCTCATATAAGCACTGCTATGAAGAAGGCCCATTACCCAAAACATCACCTATTTATGTACATATATAGATTTTATATTTTCTGTTTAGGGCAGTGTTATTGACAACACCATTGCTAGCAACTTGTTTTTTTGCTCATGCCTTCATCCCCTCCTTGGACTTTATCCTCTTATATATGACTTATTTCTGAGCCCCATCGGCATGCCTGCCATACGTAGACCGGCAGTGTACTAGTAGTAACGTTGAAATATCCCACATTGTTTTTATAATAATGCCCCGGTGACGGTTATTAATTGTGGGGGGGGGGGGGGGGTGGCACGGCCACGTGACTTGCATTCCCACATTCCCACTGTCCTCCCACGCCCGCAGGAAGGAACATTCTACAAACAAAAAATAGCCCAAAAAGTAATTCCCGTAAAATGTGCGCGGCAATCAAATCCAGTGGTCAGGAGGTGGTGGACGGGGCGGAGAGGGGGGTGGGGGAAGCCCCGCAACGTTTTTTTCTTTTTACAAAGGAAAATCACTCACTCCAAATACTGTTATATGAAGAGAGAAAAAAATAAGGGAAAAAATGTGTGTGATGGGTAATTCCACGAGTGGCGTGAATTGTGCGTATTGTGTGACCACGCTGCTCCGGGTGTGGTGCGCCGGCCAGATGATGGATGGTCCATAATAGCGGGGAGGCTGGTAAGCCCGCGTTTGTTTGTGTTATTTGTTGGGAGCGGCGGTGTCGTGGTTGTAGATGCCACTACACTGCGACGAAGATGGTGACCTGAGTTTTATTCCTGTTTATAAAATGTTACGCTGGCACTTTATTATTTTATTGTGATCGTTCGGCAGTCGAAACAAAGATTGTGCAGGTTTCATAAATCCCCCCCCCGCCGCCTGTCCACACAGCAGAGTTAGAAAAAAAAACGGGTTCACAGCAGTTAGTCGATGGGCAGGTCACGTGTTGTGGTTGGGCAAAACGTGGGTACTTCGACCTCCTCCGAGATGTCCGGTCGGTGTGGAAGATGAGGGCAAAATACCCTCCAGACGGGGCTTTGTCAGAGTCGGCAGCGGTGGTGGACCTTCAACCAGCGGGTGGTGTGAACAAGTCATTGGCAGGATGCACCTTCAGCTTCTTACCTAATTTCTATTTTGGGCTTATTGACCTTTTTTTATTTTTTACAAATCTACAAGTTGTGGGATTCCATTGGCAGTAGCGCTTAAGCCAAGCACACAAACAAATACGTGCTCTCCGGGCGTGACTCATTCATGCGCTGGCATTTTAACTGGATCATAAACTCGACACATTCATCAACAGCCCTGCCTTGCCACAGAGAAGGGGAAAAAAAGGCCCTGTCCAATATGCTGATAGTTTGGGCAATTTGCTCCCAGCCCCAGAACGAACAGGGCAGAGAGGCTGACTAGCTCATGTGGTTATTCAATCAGCCCAGCCCAGCCCGAGCCTCACAAGCCCCCGGCATTAATTTCTCTCTGGAGTGCCCAGTACATGAGCAGCACACGCGTTCCTGGTAAACGCTCTGCGGCGTGTGGTGCAAGGTGGAGCCTTCGTGCAGAACTCCAGTGCGCGATGCCAAAGCCTCTCTCTCCCTCCCGTCTTCCATGTCTCCCTGCTTCTCTATTCCTCTCCTGCCTCTACTGTATCTTTCCCACTTCCCCATCCCCCCCCTATCTCTCTCCATATTTTTCTCTCTCCCTCTCACCCTCACTCTCCTCATTCCCATCTCCCCCTTTCCGCTCTCACTCTCTCTTGCCTCTCCCTAATTCTCCTCCCCACCACTTGCCCGCTTTCCCTCGCTCTCCTCTTTCCATTTTGCTCTCTCGCTCTCTTTCCTCTCCGTTTCAAGCCCTTTCACTCTCTCCCCACCCTTCTCCTCCCTGTTCCTATCCGTCTCTTCACTCCCTCCTCCATCTCCCACCTCCTCCATCCCCGTGACGGGGGCACGACGCACGAACCCGGTTGAAGCAAACCCACGCCACGGTGCTGTCGGACCTTCGTCCGGCAGCGGATTGCCAACGTGACGATACGTGTATGGGATATATATTTTAAATAATGTTTTGAATTAAAACTTTCGTGACTGCAGGAATTCATGTTCTTGGTTCTTTTGGTAAAGGCACGTAAATAGAAAACAACAAATCTAAAAATAAAATAGAAATTTTATAATAATAATAAAAACATTTTTTATTGAAAATAAAAGCTCAATTATTTTTTATAACTGTACATATTTTTAGCCATTTAACTTAGAATCTCATGAGCAAAAAGGCCACGAGACACAGCCCAGCCCCGCGCGTCTGCCTTGTCTGCAGCCGCCCACGCCGCGTGTGTGGGTGGCTGAGTGCTTTGCGTGTCCTGCTGCATCCAGTTGACTCCCACAACGCAACCTCTCACTCGTAGCTGGTGCGGAGAGACACAAAATCTCTTAACGCCATTAGCGCCTCTATCCGCGATGGTCCGCTGTTGACATTGATGCTTGTCTCTGACCTTGGGGGGGGGGGGGGGAGAGGTTGACGTGCTTCGGGAAAGAAGAGCTTTTCTAGGTTCTCAACTTGAAACTTTCATAATTGGTGATACCGCATTGGCGGCGGTGCCACAAGCACACCAACTCGATAGCGCTGGCCCAAAAGAGTGACATTTTTTATTTATTTACCAGCTAAAGCAAGTGGCCTGGAGGAACACGTGCCGACCTACTGCTTCGGAAGGTCCCAAGGTCGCGGCGTGGTGGAGGTTAATGACGGCCGAGTCACCCCGAAGGGGGCGCCCTGACTTTTGAATGGGTCACCGGGAATAGTCGGGAGGAGTGGTCCCATAATCTGGAGAATACGGTACAGCGGAGGAGGGCCCTCTTCCACGAGACGATTGTGAACGCGCCAATTTAACACGGGATGAGATGTCCTCGGGGAGATGATTGTGAATAATTAGATTAAAGCACGTGCTCCCGAAGGCGATGCATTTGCCGGATTGTAGGATGCGTTGCCCACATTTGTTTGCTTTCAAACACGGTGGGGGGGAAAAAGTGCACCTTAAAATCGGCAATGTGTAATTTATGCGGAGTAGCGCTTCATCGAATACCTCTCTGTGAAGAAGATGATCCATTGCCCTAAACATCACCCGTTATATAAATGTCTTTCTCTCTTTAGGGCAGCGTTATTGACGAACCTCTTTTCATTGTTGTTTACTTTTCCGGTCGGTATAAATGTTGTTGCCTTGGGATGCAAAGCCGTGGGGGTTATTCTTATTGATGGAGCGGCACCTCCACCTGGCACCCCGCCCCCCTGGACCCCCAACCCCCCAGCTCCCCAGCCCCCCAGCCCCCCGAGCCCCCCAGCTCCCCCGCTCACCAGCCCCCCGGCCATCGGCTCCCTAATTGCCCATGTTCGTACATTTGGCAGCAAATTGAGATAAAGTATGGTGCCAGCGTGAGTGATTTTATGCTCTGGCTATAACCAAATCAAAGCCACTCTCCCTCCGTGTTACATTTCAGAAACTCTCTCCGCCACGCTGTTATCACATCGATGGCGCTAAATTATTCACTTCTGAAAGCATTTTCACGGAATGTTTTTTTGCTAAGTGCTCGTTATTTTTCGTTACTTAATATTTGTGACACTTTTTTTTCAATCATGATGATCGTTCGCCAACAATAATTACCGAATTGTTGGTAGGTTAGGAATGGATTTTTTTTACATTACAGCGCCTTGGAGGAAGTGGTCGCTGAGTCGTCAGCCGCGCTGCGTGATGAACCCCGTGACCCGAGTTAGACTCCCGGCCGCAGCTCCACGTCAGTAACGAGTGACATGAGCCAATCCACACGGACTGGTGTTTTCGAGGCATCGGCGAACGAAGCCCCATTGACTGACACGCCGTTCGGAGGCCCTCATCCATCACCGCATTGACAAAGATCTGTAAATTATGTGTCCACGCTCTCGGCGATTTCACAGTAGCATAACGTAATCTACGAGGGTAACGGTGACGGTGAACCATTGCTTGTGAGAGCTGTCAGATGGTCACAACTGGGCAATGTCTGCGCAAGTCACCTCGACCTCCCGTGTGTCTCGTTGATGCGGAGCACTTGACCGTTTGACCTTATGGTAATCTCACCTCGTATCTGCGTACCTTGAGCACGACTGTTTATTTTTATTCGGCCAGACATTTGTTTAGTCTCAATACTATTATCCATTTATTTCGTCAACCTGCGAGAGACTCTGCCTCCGTGGTCGTACGGTCGGCGTGCCGGCCTCGGCATTTCGGCGGTCACCGTTTCGTTACGATCTCCCGGTGAGGCGGTTGACACAACGGTGCGCGTCTAGGCCCATCGCCGAGGCCCACCCGGCCGTGATAGAAAGCGGTGCGCTGCGACGAGTGGATTGGCAGGTCGCGCGTGTGGCACGAGTGAAGCGCGGGTTTCGCCCTACCTCTTTTGCGAGTGTCGTTTAAGGCGGCGTGTAAAGAGTAGGGCCGAAATCCCCTCTTTAGCGGGGTTCCCTGGAGAAATCCGATGAGGTATGAAGCTATTTGTTCGTCACAGATGTCCAGCACCGGACGATCCGGAGGAGGTCGCCCGTTCGATCCCCCAGCGGCGCGACGGTTGAAGCGACGCTGCAAGTTTATTAAAGTTCCCTAAAAGAGTTCTCTCCGTCAGAGCACAAATCCTCCAGCAGTGGCGTGTGAGCAAGTCACTGCAAGGGGCTCTGTGCCTTCACCTTTACCGACTGTGTACCCTTTGAAACGTGGGGCATCGCCCAGTGGGCAATGGTATAACAACAAGAACGGGCGACGCGGCAAATGTCTCGCCCCAAAAAACAACCGAGGAATTTAATTTCGATCTGACTCGATCACTCTGTGTGTTCTCGGATATAACAACGATGTTAAATTATTATTTTTTTCTCCCCATCTGCGTGGGTGGGATCCCGATGGATGCTCCGAGCGTCGGACCATATTGCGCGAGAGCCTCATTACGGAGCGAGCGGACAGCCCCCCCCCCCCCCCCCCCACGTGACTTGCCCACGTTTGTGTTTGCAGCCCGATCGTTTTCCCCATAACATGTATGTTGTATGTACGTACGTATGTTGTACTTCTTTAGTACGATTCGTAAGCCAACCGCACTAATTGGAGATGCGGGGGGGGGGGACAGACAACGAACGAAAACACAAAAAACAGTTTGGAAGAAATGAGTTTGTCAATGTAGATGATTTAAAAGTGCATAGCTACCAGTGGCTTCCAAATATTGGAAGGAAGAGCGTTCCAGACTGCCGCAGACTTGCATCTGAAAGTGCGCGATGCTGTTGACCATCTTTGTTCCTTGAGGAGATCAGCAAGGTATTGTGATTCCATTTGTGGCAAGTGCTAGAATGCGTGTTTGTAATGCGTGTTTGTAATGCGTGTTTGCGAGGCCAGGCATTGTGTTATAACTGTCCCCCAGTGCAAGTTACGCGTCGTCGCCGCCGCGGTGTGATGGCTGCAGTGGCACCGAATTACAGTCGGAATCTTTATCCTGGAGAAATCCGATGAGCTATGAAGCTATTTTATCACAGATGTCCAGCACCGGACGATCCAGAGGAGGCGGCCCGTTCAATCTCCCCGCAGCGCGACGGTTGAAACGATGCTGCAAGTGTATTACATTCCTCCCCACCCCCCCCGCCTCTTCTTCCGCAGCAAGACACTCCGCAGTCAGTTGATCGACGGGTCACGTGCGGTGCGGCAAAGTGCGGGTACTCCCACCTGCTGCAAAACATTTTGCCAGCGTAATAAAGTGGCTGACGGCGGTTTGTTGCCTGCCACGATTACGCTGCCTTGTACATGTCAATAAATAATTGATTATAATCAAACGATGCCGTGGAGTGCGATGTGACCCTTGTCAACCGGAGTTCAACCTAAATAATACATTAATTGGCTTATTGCACCAGGCTGGTCAGCGTGGGTTGGTGAAGGGAAGTGATTCGAGGGGCAGGGGGCACCCAGGACCAGGAATGGAACGCAGGTTTGCCAACTTCAAAGTGAAAGCGTGACAACTGCTGCTCCACCCCTCACTCGCTGCATTCATTAAACCATCGAATATTTAAATGCACCCACTGATGATCACGAAATCACATAAAATATAAAGTTTACCGAGTAGTGCACTGTTTTCCAACACTTTTTTTGTTGGCACCAATGCCATGGAGGTGGTGGTATTTGAGAATGTAATAATGCCGCTATAAAAAATGTAATAATGCTAACTCCCATAAAAAATTTAATAACGCCACGACTGTGAAAAAATTCAATAATTTCAGACGGAAATACAAAATACACTCGAGTGAGTACTGCGCAACCTGTGTCCTGGTGATCCTTTACACCGAGAAAAAAAAAAAGGTGAAAGCAAGTGAAAGTCTTAACCTGAATTAAAGATGGAATTTATCGCACGTGCGCTGTAGACAACGATGGCTGCCATGGTCTGACACTGCGGACTTACAGTCTGGAGGTCGCCGCTTTAATCTCCCGGGCTGGCATTTAAAACAACGGGAAATTTTGATTCAGCACGCGGTGTAAGTTCGATCGCGTACTTGTAAAATTGTGTTGTAAGCCCACCGCCACCCGACACGGCCACAGTGAGTAAGGTTTGTCACGTGAACAAAACGGGCAAGTTTGTTCTTACTCCAACACTCCGGTGGGGTTGCTCTCTTTAACACCACCGCTGCTGTCCTGTCAAATAATTGGTAAATAATTATAATAATTATTTCAAATTTTGCCACATTTGCATTTATGTCCGACATGCAAAACATCACTGTTCCACGCTTTTATTGCGTCGTCGTTATTTATTACGAGGTACAGTAGACTTTTCTTTTTTTGCGGTGGATAGAGCATTGCCTGCAGATTCACCGCATCGGCCTAAATCAAGCCCGCGGCATTCAATAAGCAATCGCCAGTTAATGGAGTTCATTGCCGGATTGTAAACATGGGGGACGTGGGCACAAGGTTATCGGGGCCACTGCAAGCTCGCACACAATGTGGACGCTATCGATTTGAACGGCGGGTCACCCGTAATATATTCCGTTTAAATTGACGCATCAAAAATCCTTTTGTCTTGAGAGACGCCGCGGCACCGGCGCGAACGAGACGAGAGTTTCATTTCACGTAAGTTCACTCGCCACTGATGTTCGCCGTGGCTGGGAATCGAACTCAAAGTGGCAGCAAACATTTTAACGACAATTGTCTTCTGTAAAGGAGTACCTCATTTAGCAGTGGATTTATAGAATGGCTTGTACTTACGGTGTGCATGTTATTCAATATTGAAAGCGGTTTGGGAGAGAAAAAAAATCTTTAGGATTTGTAATGTTTGATAACAAAAAACAACTATAAAGTTGATGTTCTTTCCTACCTGCTTGTCAGGATGTTGTTGAATCTAATTAATTCCTTTTTATCACTTTTCAGTTTGCATTTTAATCCAACAATCCACGAACATCAATAAAGTTGTTCTTTCTTTTTTTTTATGGAAAATTGGCAGCAAGCATTGAACACGAATCAATTAAAATGTCACCATCCCACGGTCCGAGTCAATTGATTTACATTGTAGTTTTGTTCTTTAGCCTATGGTGTCGTCAGATATTTTCCTAATACGCCACAGTGCCGAGATGGTAACTACTGTGCCTGGTATGTAGGACGTTGTGGTTTCAAACCTGACCCTGACGCCTGCTGTATATTTGGAGTTTGCGTGTCTCTCTCCCCATGGTTGTGTGCATTTTTCTCCGGGTCCTCCGGTTTTTACCCGCACATTTAGAATCAACATGCGTTTGGAGTATTTGGCTGCTATATTTTTCCACACGATGATAACCCACTTCGTTGAGCTTGTGGCCAGGTCGCTTCTGAAAAAGAGTTATGTAGCTCAGCGGGGCCTTACCTGGTAAAAAAAAATATAAAGGTTTTTTAAGTTTAGTTGAATACCATTGTCTTTTGATCTCCGTCAGCGGACAACTTTCATGGGATGTAGACGGGGGCAGTGAGTGTACAGGCGCTGCAGCTGCCGTGGTGGAGGCCCAGGCTCTGGGCTATGAAGAGGTGGAGGCTCAGGTAGGACAGGAGGAGGTGAGCTCCTCTTTCGCTCCTTGCACCAGTGGCCCTTGCCACTGGTTCCACCGTTGATCGTTGCTGCGTCTCGTAGAAGACTCACCAACTTGATTATTCAAGAGGCTTGTAGATCCGGACTAAGACTCCCCTGAGGTACCGTTCGGTCCGTGGCACAGCTACCAGATTTGCGGGCAGAGCCACTGCACCTGGGACTCGTGGACTGGAGGGTGGGCCAGGTGCAGGACTACGAAGAGGGGTGGGTGGAGGGCATTTCATGTCTAGATTCAGGGTCCATGCCAACCATGCTCCGAGCTGCTAGCTGGAGGCGCTTTTATGTTGCGATCGTTGGCTTGTTTTAGGGGAAGCACTTGATGAATGCGTGGTGCTATCTCGGCCTCTGTGAACCCGTTCAAAGGGTGGGCGAGATAAAAACAGGGAGCGGGGGGGGGGGGCGTTGGGGGAGGTCGAGTCCGGGGACTGTGTGTGCTGGCACAGTCCGGCGCGAGCAATTTCCAGGGTCGCTTGAGGTCAAGGCAGCCTCTCGACCTGGGTTTCGTTTTCTCAAGCCCGCAGCTTTTCTTCCGCGTACTGTAAATAGTGGCACGATGGCCGCACCTTTACCTTTTTGCATTATTTTGGGCGCCACGGTGGCGAGATGTTAACCACCTCGCCTGGTATACCTTTTTATTAATTTTTTACCTACGTGACTTTACCGAAAAAACCTGAGAATGTGGTATACCAGACTGCGTGGGTTCGATCCCGACCCTGACGCGTGTATGTTGAGAGTTTGCGATGTGTCTCTCTCCCCGGGGTCGCGTGGATTTTTCTCCGGGTCCTCCGGTTTTTCCCTTCACATTTATGATCAGCATTTGTTTAGAGTATTTGCCTGCTCTAAATTTCCACGTGATAAGCCAATTGATTGAGCTTGCATTTGTCATTGGCAGTTCGCTTCTGAAAAAGAGCTACAGAGCTCAGCGGGCCTTACTTTGTAAAATAAAATAAAAGTTTTAGTTTGTATTAACTCAATCCCAGTGTGCCCTTGGGGATGAGCTCGCAGATTAAAGCATTCGTTACTTAGTCTTCACTTGTGTCTGCTGTCGCCTCAAACCACAAGCAGCGCTTCTCTCAAAGCTAAAATGCAGGAGGAGGTCTTTGTCGGACGCATTTTGTTCAATACGTTGGTCCTTTAAAGAAAAACAACTCGTATTGAAGGTGCAGCCTCAGGCAATACTCTGAAATTGTTGCATATTGTTACATATTCGCAAAAAAAAAGTTACACATTAGCAAGCAACAATTGGGGCCGAGAAAATAAATAAATGCACGGGCGATGCGTGGACGTTATTGAATTGCCCTTAAGGTTGGTGACGAACCCGGTAAAGTCTGGAGAGCGCTGTGCGTATACAGAATCAGAATCTTTATCTAGACTGCAGGAGGAATCTTGATGAGCTATGACGCTTTTTTCACAGATGTCCAGGATGTGCGGGTTTCATAACCGTTCCCTAACGGCATCTGTCGTCGGATCTGCTTGGCTTTCGTTTGAATGCGTTGGTTATCGCGGTGGTAGGAAGAGGCGTTTTACCCTTTCTGGCAATAAAACGGGAGGTGTTAGGATGTCCAAACACCAAATAGAAACCTTTTGCAAGGCTTCAATTCCGCACTAGCCACACAGTACTTGTGGTGAACGTGCAATCAAACGCGTGGCTCTGATAATGTGTGATGCATTTTCTTTGAAACTGATTGGCCTACACCAGAGACAGCCTCTTTATGGCCTTGTCTCTCACCTGTGTAAGACGAGAGAACGGCAAAAGACGAACAGTGCAAATACAATGCTGGCTTAAAGGTCCCATAGATATCGGGGTGGTGGTGTTTGTGGGTTGGAAGCTTTGGTTCTTGAAGAGGCTCCCAATGCTTGGGTGTGTGGGGAGGGGGGGGTTTGAGACGTCGGACAACGTGGTGAGCAAACATTATTTTAGCACAATTTGAGATCCATGCTTGGAACTGCACGCTCGGAGTGAGCATGAAAGAGACGAGAGGAGTTTCGGAGAAGGCAGGACAAGCAAGGTGGACAGGGGTTTGAGTCGGCTCTTTCATATCAAAGCAATGCCATTCATATACCATTATATAACGACAAAGATCCCCCTTGTAGCTCACACAGGCTGTTGGGGCAAGTGCTGTTAGCGAGCAGCGCCTATGAAGGCCGACACGGCGCACGAGGGGGGTGGGTGGCCAGCACCACGCCCGGCCGCCTTTGTCTCCCCAGTGCTGACGTTTTACACGCCGCACCAGGTGCTCATTTGAGGCTGAATCGACCTAGCGGAGGCCCAGGACCAGTCCAAATAATCGTCACTGGTGTTGGCCGTGAGCGGGAACCAAACTCTAATTTGCTGGGTCCGTAGTGCAGCGCGCTATAACCGCTACACTGCCGTATATACTCACACACACATACATCACATGTCACAAAACTCAGTACATTCGTCAATAATGCTGCCCTAAAAAGGAAAACACATACTGCACCCGGTGACATTTCTCGCAATGGGCCCTCATTTGTAGTGGAGACAGAGAGAGGCCACAGAAGGCGTGGTGAATCATCGCTGGGGATACCGCAAGTGTACACCGTGGGGCCCTGACAGGAAAGTAATTAAGAATGTTTGTAGATGAATAGTCTTGAATTGGCGGCTGAACTGTTTCCCATTCGGAGACTTTTAGTCACGAGAAGAAAAAACAAACATTTTGTAAAACTGCGTCAAGCACCTTCCGATTTCCCCCGGTGCCTTCGAGGTAAATTACAGCCCCCATCTTAATTTGAGTGCTGGATGAAGGCCTCCCTTTGGCTTTCCGGTTGTGGGTTTGTTTGTTTTTGTACTTCACCGCACACTGGTCACCGCGGGTTGGTGAAACGGGGCGCGGTGGAGGGCCAAGGACCGGTTAATCTATCACTTCGCCACTGATGTCAGCCTCTCGCGGACATCGATCTCAGGTCGCCGAGTTCACAGCGCTCACGTGATAAACCGCTTTACGCCGATACACCGCCGTTTTCCAGGTGCCACGCTTTAAAAAAAAAAACGTGTGCCTGCCACTGTGAAGCTCTTTTATGTGTGTAGCCTGCTCCGTCTCCCTCGCCCTACGTACTGCGGTGGGGTCGCCGCTCTCTTGAGTTTGTTCGCCTACGAAGTCTTTCTCTGCTAAGCGGTGTGGCAACTGCTGTGGCGTGATGCTTCACCGTTATTTCTGTTCGAATTATCATTCCTCCCGTCTGTTCACACCCCCACCCCCTCCTCTCTCGCCTCTCCTCCCCACTCCCTCTCCACCGACCCGTACCCTCCGGATGACCTCGACGTTTGTCAAAGTTTTATAGCCGCACGCGCACGAAAAAGGGGCTACCGCGGTGCACGCACGCAAACTCGGCAACGATGCACGGTCACACTCGCCAACACGCGCACAAAGACACAGATCCCCCCTGTAGCCTTAACACACTGTTGGGGCAAGTGCTGTCAGCGAGCAGCACCTGCGAACACCGACGTGGGGACGGTGTTGTCGGCACGACGTGCATCTCCCGTGGCGATGTTTACACACGACCCGCCGACCGACTAATCGCATCGCCACTAGGTGCTCGTTTAGAGCCGAGTCGACCTAGGGGAGGCCCAGGACCCATGCAAATAATCGTCGCTGGTGTTGGCTGTGAGCTGGAATCGAACTCGGATCACCGGGTTCGTAGTGCAGCGCGCTAACAGCTACACTACCGCTCCCCACCTTGCATACATACACACGGACACACACAAACACGCGCACCACTTGCACCCGAATATTTACCGCGTGCGTAAAGGTTGCCTAAAGCTTGCCGGTAACCGTGCATAACATGTGCAGAAAAACACGAAATGCATTTTTAACAAGCACCCAAGAGCCTCGGTGTATACGGCTGTCTAGCGGACTGACGCTCATTGCCAAATCCTTTCACACCCCTCCCCCGCCCCCCCCCCCAAAAATACAATTTGATGACATTTAACAAAAATGGGCTGAATATAAAGACGGCACCATTAAAGCACATTGGCTTTATGTGCTGCATTTCACAAAAAGCCTAGACTCCGTTTGTCATCGCCCTTTATTTACTGTGTCCCGCCCCCTTTTGATGTTGTCTTCGTGTGTTTTACAACCGTAATAATAATTATGCCCAATCTATTCCCACCCGATGGTTGAACCTTTGACCCCCGGGCTTGAAATGGCTCTCGAGCGACGGGAGATTTGGCACGTCTGAGATAATAAATAACGAGCGGGCGCCAGGACCCTAAAAAGTGTCGTGGGCATCGACGTCATCGAATTGATCTTCTTTGTTTTATCTTCTTTGCGTCGGAAGAATTTAGTAGATGCAGCGGCAAAGGCGCAGCTCTGCAATTGCTCGCTTGCGCCTCTGCTGGCGGAAGGGGCCTCTGCTGGCGAAAGGGGCCTCTGCTGTTGAATTTTGGCCTACTCTTCTAACGCTGGCCAGACTTTTTTGAAGGTGGGGGGGGGGGGACACGCGACCTGCCGATCGACTAACTGTGCTGTGCCAATTGACACCGCGGGGGGCTGCGTGGAGGCACGGGTGTGAGAGGGGAGGTTTAAGCTTCCCATCCAAGGCAATATCCAGCTACAGCCCCGCTCAGCCGCTGAGATCTGATGAGCTCGTCATCTGATCATAGGCGCATATACATTGTGTAGAATTCTTAGTTTTAATGTACTGTGTGCAGAGAGATGCTGATGTGTGTTCAGTGGTTGAGTGGAGCGGTCGGTAGGCTCCTCTCGGAAAGCTGTTTGGCTTTGGCCAGAAAACCCAAAATAGAACGCGTAATAAACTTGATTCCATCCTTCTGATTGCAAGTAAGTGGGATTGTAGAATTATTGCGAGTGCCCATACATTCCCCCCCGCCCGTGCCCCTAAACAAAACAACAACCACGCCAGCAACTTGTTTTAGTCTCAATAGGCTCTGCAGCAGGATGCTTGATTTACAATGGGCAGCGGGCCGTGACAGCTGACCAAGCTAAACTCGTGATGACTACGAGATAAGTGTCATTTATCTGTCCCGTGTGAAGCATCGCGCAGTCACGCTGCCGTGCCTTCGGTGGCGGTCTGGGAAAAATGACCAGCGAGTGAACGAGTGATGGTTGAATTTTTTTTTTTGCGGATCGAGTATTACCCAAGTGGGTTTAGAGAGTTTTCATTTCACACGGCCGGTCGTGCGCTGTTATTGTTTTGCGAGGGAAATTATCCCTCCGTGGCGTAATGGTCGGCACACTGCGGGCACCCGAGGTTCGCCGGTTCTATCTCCCGGCGCGGCATTTGAAACAACGGTGCAAGTTTCTCAACAAGCCCTCCCCCCATCACCCCCCGCAGCCTTCGTTCACCTGGCAGCAGAGGTCGCAACCGGGTACCCGATACCCGTACCCTACCCGATACCCGGCTACCCGTACCCGGCCGGGTACGGGTAGCCGTTTGCGACCCTGGTGCGGCCGGGTACGGGTAGACCGTGAGTCACTGGTGAGTAACTGTTTGTCACTCATTTCCCAACGTCTTGTCTCTTCTCACAATTCAAGTTCCTAGAATCAACCCACCCGCGCCTGCAACATGGCTTCATCCCAAAGGTCGCAATCAGGTACCCGATACCCGTACCCTACCCGTACCCGTTTGGGTACCCGTTTGCGACCCTGGTGCGGCCCGGGTACGGGTAAGCAATCTAAACCCGTTTGCGACCTCTGCCTGGCAGTATAAATGGGTGCTCGCCGCACCGAGTCGATTTGCAGGTTGCTTGCGGTGGGGTAAAGTGTGGGGACTCCCAACCTCTTCCTAGACATCTGGCCAGCATGGAAGAGTAGGCCATACTCTAGATTTGAAGCTTTCGTGACTGCAAGGATTCATACTCTTAGGTTTTTCGGTAAAGTCACGTAGGTAAAAATTTAAATTAATAAAAGTAAAATAAAATATCAGCAATTGCTGTATCAGCAATCGTGCTGTAACGGTTCCACCTGAAGACGGAAGCTTGTGTTGCCTCCGAAACGTCGTGATTTTTATTTTACTTTTATTAATTTTTACCTACGTGACTTTACCGAAAAAACCTAAGAGTATAGGCCATACTCCCCACTTGAGGGACTTTCTAGACCACCCCCCTCCGCCCCACCCCGCCCCATCTCGTAGAGAACCTTCTGTTATCATTGCCGTGATGGAGATAGATATATATACACATATAAAATGTGAATGGCAGATTTTTGGTCTCTATTTAGAGCCTTACAATCAAAAGAAAAACCTTGAAAGATTTTGAAGATGGCCTTTTGCCAAAAGTGTCAACCATTTTCTATTTAAAGCGATGTCTTTCTCTCAAACTTATACACAGCACTGTGCGGTAATTGAAGCGGCAACAATAAATTAATGTTTCGATATCTCGAGGTAAGATAAAGAGGTGGGGGGGGGGGGGTGGGCGAGATGTATGGCCGTTCGTTTGGTTGAAGGGACGGATGAAGGTGGCGGATGAATGATTGGATAGCGGGGGTGCATTGAAGTGCCTTCCGCACAGATTCCACCTTCAGATAGAGCCAAGAACGGGTACATAATCTCAGGCCGGGGAGGCCCCGTTGAAGTAAATAAACACGTAATTACCTCTATCGCCTGGCTGCTCACACGACCACGGCGGCAGTGTGAAAACGCCGCAGGAATGTCGACAGTGGGCCACGATTCTGATGTGTAAACAAAAAAAAACCATTCCCGTTTATCGATACGCACGGTTGTCCTTGCCCGCCGGAGATTACCTGCACATTCTCCTAACTTTTTTTTATCGCGCTTCTTGCTCTCTCGTGTTTATATTTGCGCCGGTTTTTTTTTGTCATTTCGCGCACCTCTTAAATACCGTGCCTCGTTTTGCGGGTTGTGCGGCGTTCCTCGAGGACCCAGTGAGCGTGTCCTCGCTCTCCGCAACGTTGACGTCTTTTGCATTTTGTTTTGCTGTTGCCGCGCTCGCACGCGCTCGCCACGGATCCACGTCGTAAAAAAAAGCGTCCAGGCAGCAGTTGGCCAAACGGGATCATCCGTGCGACGACGTCGAAAGAAACTTCAACTCTAACGCAGCAAGGCTCTCGATCATCCGCGCTCGTGACGGGGAGGACGGCGGCGGATGATTCAAAATTGCGGGTAATTGAAAAAAATAGCCATTTTCCGCGGATCTCTGTGCCAAAGACCACATTTGCCCGCGCAGAAGACTCCGCTCACTAAGTGGATAGCAAGTCACGCCAATCAACATCAACCAAACTCTGCCACCCGCTGTTGTAAAGAATGCAACTCCTGTACTGTAGTGGCGATCACTTGGATTTGGCTTAACCGGAACAACATTTGTTCGGTTGAAGTACATGACTTGTAATAAACATTTCCAAGAATAACAATGTAGAACTCTTTTTAGGTGATTAATCTGGGCTTAGGGGAAATCTACGAGTTGTTAATTTACGTTGAAATCTCAGGTGCGCGGTCAGTCCGCAAATCGGACAAACCGCACGTGGATAATCGAGAGTTTACTGCACTCCGAACTTGCATGTTTGCTTAAGCGAACACGCAACTTGTGTGTCGGCGATGGAGGGGCGCTGGTTTGCGGTGCGGACGATCGTCGATTGCGTGGCGATCCCCTGCTTGTGAGCGCGCTACGGATTGACGTCATCCCACGTGGATGGCTTCCATGGTGTATAATCTCAGCCCGTACGGGCCCCTGTTGAAATAAATAAATAAATTCAATCTCACCATTACAGTTAGCCGAGGTATATTTTCTTTGCTGTTTTTTTTTATACAGCTGACATAATGAGTCTGTAAGGGTTTGCTTGCCGTACTATCTTGCTTTCACACCTGGTTTAATTAACACGATTTGAGCACCCTGTCCTATTGAGAGTGCCATGTTTAAGCGCACGGATGGACGGACGGATGTTAAATCCTCCACTGAGCAACTTTCCAGCAATTCGGCAATATTTCGTAACAATTCCTCGCACGGTTAATTCAAACAATTCGTCTACAGCCCCTTTGTTAATCCACGAAGGCCTCCCTAGGCCATCGCCACCTCTCGTCGTGCTCCTGCGGTGTGTCGATGCGGCAGGGTACACCCGCGCGCACGAGCTGATTTCGTCGCCGCCCTCCCCTCCCGGTGGATGTCCGCTCGGACGCATCCCATTACCTTGGCTGCCTCTCCGCTGTCAGTCTTTGGCCATTGGTCACCGTCTCTTCTGGGCCGTGACGCATCCAGTCCGAGCCCATGCACGCCCTTCTCAACGGCCTTGAAGTGATTTCTTTAACCCCGCCCGCGTTCTCTCGTCCGCGTTGTTCCTCGTTCTTGACTCTCGGTGCAATTCCAAGCGTGCATATCTCCTAGGGCACATTGCTTCATTAAGTAAAATGATAATAGGCTTATAGCTCTTTGTCATTACACTTGCCGACGAAGGGACAACCGTGTCGGTCGTAGGGCTCGTTTGACCGTCATACTTCACCGCGCTCATCGATGTGGGTTTGGTGAAGGAGACGACGAAGATGAAGACGACGAGGAAGAACGTTCAGATACCACTCGTCGCTGGGGCCAAACCGTGTCCGTAAAATGCAGTCGAGCCGAGCGGTTCGTAATGCGGTGCGCTAACCGCTGCACCGCCACTCCACTAAGCGGCTATTAAACAAAAAATAAAATTACGTTTAGTTTTTTGGCTTGGTTGGCGACGTACGGTGTGAAAAAAGTTCACCATAGATACGTACAAATGCATACAATGATTACAACATCATATACAGGAATATGGACTGTACACTGAATATTACATCGAGTTATTTGGCACGAAATTTATGTTAAATCGGCAAACTTCAGTCATCGCTAGCGACAATATGAAAAGGATACAATACAACTGTAATCATGGAATACCTCTAACATACCTCTAACATAGTTTATATATATAGACACAATACATTCTGTAGACTCGTTTTTTATTATTTCGTGGGATAATTCTTAGCGGGTTTATGGGTTTCATGGCGTGTCCGTGTGCGTCATTTTTATCTTGTCCCACCGTATCTCTCCCTTCTCACCCTCTACCTTCTCAATCTGTGTTGTCTCTCTCTCTCTCTCGCCGTTCGTCTTCCTCCTTGTGCTCAATCCACGCTTTCACTCTTTCTCTCTCTCTCTTCTAGCCCCACCACCCGTCACTGGAACGAACTTCCACCTTTTACACCTTCGCTCACCAAGTTTCCGCTCCTCACTCAAAACCAGAGGTCGCAAACGGGTTTTGATTACTTACCCGTACCCGTACCCGGCCGCACCAGGGTCGCAAACGGCTACCCGTACCTGGCCGGGTACGGGTAGCCGGGTATCGGGTAGGGTACGGGTATCGGGTACCCGGTTGCGACCTCTGCTCAAAACTCACACTCGTTGTTGCCTTGCTCCCCCCCATGACCCCCCCTTAATGTCCCCCTCATAACCACCGCCACCGTTACTGTCCCCTCTTCCTATTCTCATTACTTGGCTATCACTCAATAACCCCGTTAATTCATTCATTCCATTCATCATCATTCACTGTCATCAATTTCGCTTTTATGAAATTCACGCATCATCACAGAATTGCCCCCCATGGCGTCCTCTCATCGATTTCATTCGCCTCACCTCCACCATTGCATCCATATGTACAGGGGCTCCTGTACTTACGAACGAGTTCGGTTCGTAATTCGATTTGTTTGCAAGTCCAACTTTTCTCCTGTCAATTCCAACATGTTGTTCGTTAATTCTGCGTGAAGCGCCTTATTCAAGGCGCTATGTAAATTATTGTTAAGTTAAGGTTTAAGAGAAGATTTTCATCCACGATTAAATGATTACGAGGAGAGGGTGGCCTGAGCCGTAATCTTGTTGAGATGTTCGCGGTTCAGTGAGCGATAATAATAATAATGAATAATAATGAATAATAATTAATAATAATTTATATTTGTTTGTAAGGCGAATTTCACTAACGTCTCAAGACGGCGTCGGTACCCGAAAATCTTCGGCGATTCTTCAACGGCAGCACGGAGCACATTCGGCACAGTCGCACTCGAGATGTGGGTCGAACACCTGGGAGGTCATCATTAATTATAATAATTAAGAATTTAGATGACAAATAGTTCACTACTTTAGTGTGGATCCACAGCATTTACAATTTGAGTTAGCACGACGTTTCGCTGAACATTACATCCAGCATCTTCGGGCGATTTGGCAGAATAGTGAAGCCATCCACCTGCTCCCGGTTTTAAATAGTGCAGGATGACGTCATCACTGTTGAACCCCATCAGGATTCGAGATCAGAGATCGGAGGTTGGGGGTGTATGCAATTATGTCATCGTTTAATAATCGGCCACTTAGCATGTGACTCACCTGTAAGGAATTGCAATATTTGTCTTGTATTACTTCATAATACGCTTCCAGGCTGCGCTGAGTTTATCGCTATCACAGCGATTAAAATTATTTGAAATCTTCTCAATTTCAATTGATTCTCTTAACTAATCTTGGCCAGTCATATATAGTTCTGCATAACACTTCAACGTTATCAAAATACTTTTTATTTGGTGTTTGAACATCTTAACACCTGTTTTATTGGCAGGAAGGGTAAAACCATGATACCCATTGTAAATGTGTTGGTTTACTTTCCAACACACCGGTGTGCTGAACTAGTGACTAATTGGCACGTTTTGGTAACGTAACAAACCTTACTAATCGCCTGTGTCGAGTGGTGGCGGTTTAACGACACATTTATAAATAACGCGATCTAACCCAAAAACCTTTACAGTTAATAATACTGGTCGCGAAAGCCTACGTGTTAAAATGACATTTAGATGACTCTGTTCCATGGGCCATTTCTTCTCGGTGAACGAGTTGGGTTGTTGCTCTGGTGGCTGGGAGACCGTTGATCGATGTTCGGTCGCCGGGTTAATGGAATTTGTGGTGATTTCTCACTTAACGGAAGGCTGCCTTCTCCAGCTTCCCCAGCAACACCCCCCTCCACGCCGCTGACGCAATTATCCGGCTCGGCCACCTCAACGTGAAGTCGGAGTTGTTGTTGCTCCGCGTCGACAGCGTCGGCCGCTGCGAGCACACGGACTGGATTGTCTTCCCGCGTCGCGGTGGTTTTTAGGCTTTGGAAATGAACGAGTCGGCGCCACTCATCTTGACCCATCGCTGCCAACGGCCCCTTGACGTGGGCCGCGCCCGCCCCGCGCGGCGCTCTGCCGTAGGCGACCCGTCGGCCCCCAACCACCCCCCCCCTCCTTTTTTTTCTCCCCGTTATTTTCTTTCTCCCTTATTTTTTTTTCGCTGTTATTTTTTTTCTCCGTTTTTTTTCCCCCCGTTATTTTTTTCCCCCGTTATTTTTGTTTTCCCCGTTATTTTTTTTCCCCCCGTTATTTTTTTTTCCCCTGTTATTTTTTTCCCCCCGTTATTTTTTTATTTTTTCCCGTCGCCGGCAAACAGGCGAAATGCCCCCCCCCCCCCCCTCGTGAGTTCCCCGCTCCGTTCCGACCGGTTTCATCTTGCACGACCGGCGTCCGAAAATCGTCGCGCACAGCCAATCGTTTCCTCTCGGCCCTGGCGCTGGGACCCTGCCCATCAATCTGAGGACGGAGAAGGAACGGGACGTAGGGGAAGTCGGGCGGCGAGGGACTAGGCAGACGGGACAGATTGATTTATGATTGTTGTTGTTGTTGGGTTTATTGTTTTACCCACCGCTCTGCCGACAGTGAGCGAGAGGACCCGCAAGCCGCGGTGACGCTCGGGAAGCCGCGCTTCACGTTAACGATGAACTTCGGTTCTGAGTAGATCACTAACGTGGGGCGGGCTCAAGACTCCGCGCTTCTTATAACGACTCCCGTGGCCGCCTCCGCGATTTATCTTCCTCCGTCGTTGTCACGGCAACGTCGCCACGATGCCGCCACCGTGTTGTGACGATCGACGCGCTGGACTTTCATAGCTCACCGGAGCTTCATAGCCAATCGGATTGCTCCAGTCTGGTCTGCCAGCAGAGTGACACGGTTAGTCGATCGGCAGGTCATGTGTGGTCGCAGTAAAGTTGCGTTTCTTCCAAGACGTCTGGCCCAGCGTGGAAGAATTTTGGAGGCCAAAATAACCCTTCTTGAAATAGTTCGCTCTCATGGAGGCCCTTCCGCCACCAGTGTCGTGAGCAGGTAATTGCAAGGCTGCGCCTTTACCTGTGACGGACAGCTCTATCCTGCCAGGTGTTGCTGTGGTTAAACCGCTCCACTACCAGCCAGACGTTCCCTTTACACAGTCGTGAGACGCGGTCGCATTTCGACACTTTGTTAACCTACGTTTTATTCCGCGCGGATGTTGAATATCAACCCCTCGCTGTTGGCCACCAGCAGAGATAGGCGTTGCTCCATTGCTCGATTTTGTATTAAACACCCCGCTTTCACCGTTCTTAGAAAGCGTCGTCATAAGCGCACGAATTTTCGATTTGTCTAATAAGTGAACGTGCTCGTCAATAACGCCCCTGTGTGTGTGTGTGTGGCCTTGAAAGGAAAAAAATATATAAGAGGCTGACGTTCTGGGCAAAGGCCCATTCTTCATAGCACAGAAATCATCGCACGTGAACGATTTATTGGCTACGAGGATGGGCTATTGTTTGAAAAGTTGCCTAAAATATATACTTACACTTTAACGCCACAGTGCTGTTGATGAATGTGTGGAGTGTTTTAGACCGGGTGGGCGCGAAATCCCAAGTGAGAACTAAACTATTAAACTAAACTCTTTTTTATTTGACCAGGCAAGGCCCACTGAACTATGTAGCACCTCCGATTGGCACGGTTGGCTACGTATGGTGCGAAAGAAGTTCTTCATACATATGTAGCTCTTTTTCAGAAGCGACCTGGCCACAAATGATAGCTCAACCAAGTGGCTTATCGCGTGGAAATTTACGTCAGACAAATACTCTAAACGCACGTTGATTCTAAATGTGGAGGGGGAAAACCAGAGGACCCAGGGAAAAATCCACGTGACCACGGGGAGAGTGAACACGCAGCCTCCGAATATGCAGGAGGCGTCAGGGTCGAGATCGAGCCCGCGACCTCCTGCACCCCAGGCGAGGGAGTTAACATCTCCTAGCCACCGTGGCGAGACGTTTGTTGAAGTGCAGCAGGGGTCTTGCGACAGCAGCGGTCGCTTGACACCTCATCCGCAACCTCCCACACGTTGCCCCCTTCTCAACGTCATGCAGGGGGGGGGGGGGGGGCTTCTGTCGCGGGCTTTCGCGATACATTAAATCGGCGCTTCCTTGAATAGCTGGAAATGTGTCAGCCGGCGCTGCTTAATAAGGCCTCGAACAAGCCTGGGATTGCGTAACGCGACACGGTTCGGCAAATTGGCAGACGTGATGAGGCGGTTGGCGGGGTCGGAAGGCGAGAGGGCAGAATCTCGTTTGAAATCCTTAAAGGCGAATGTGCCAGCTACATAGAATAATTACTCTTTTAAAGTATTTAAAATAGCTCTTTTTCAGAACCTTGGCCACAAATGATAGCCCAATGAAGTGGCTTATCACGTGGAAATGTGTAGCAGCCAAATGGCCGAAACGCACTTTGATTCTAAATGTCGAGGGGAAAAACGGGAGGGCCCAGAGAAAAATCCACATGGCCACAGGGAGAGAGAGAGACACCGCAAACTCCAAATATAGAGGCGTCATGGTCGGGATAAAACCCACGACCTCCTGCATATCAAGCGAGGGAGTTAACATCTGGTCACCGCGGCACCATTACAGTCAGTACGCCGTATGGACCTGAAAACTCAATTTCCCTGTACAAGAAACCGTAAACCGTATGGGTTGACAGGTAAGAGAATCGTATTTGTTTAACCAGGTGCGAACTCAAGAGACGAGGACGAATCTAACTTTCGCGAGAGTGGCGCGTGACATCAGCCTGCCAGTAGGGGCGCGATGGCCGCCGATGTACACGCGCAGTAAACTCCCCCAGTCGAGTCGCTTGCGGTGTAAAATGTTGACCCACGTGACGCCGGCCCACGCGACGGCCGCCCCGGTCTAGCGAACGACGCCGCTGGATCACCTTGACGTCCGCCGTGAAGCAGGGCGCCGCGTAGCAGCGTTCTCGTCACGGTTAATACGCACGCACACACACACACACACACCGCTACCATTGTATTAACCGGGGCGCCCACTGGGTTTCGAACCGCAAGCCTCTGCGACGACGAGCGGCGCTGCGGCGTTTGCGGCTGGGGGTCGCGTCACCGCCCGCTCGCAGGAAGCTTTGATTGAACGAGTTAATTTGCTTTAATAAGGTGCAGGTATGCATTTATATTTTTGAATAAATGTGCCCCCGCTAACCTTCGTGTTCGTTTTACTCGGTTGTAGCGCCAATAATGGCGGTTATGTAATCAATTATCACGTGACAATGGTAATGGTGATGATAATGCGAGTATGGGTTATGCATGACTGAAAATATTCAAATGTTTCCATTTAACCGTGGCGCACAGGCCAAGACGGAGTGAGACATGCATTATGATTGTATGATTAAAAAGATAATCTCAGATTCTCTGATCTCTCGGTTTAACTTTAAAAAGTCAATGCTGAGCTAACATTGGCCAATGGCATTTACCGTATTCTCTCAATTATAGAACCCCACTGGTTTTTTCCTTTTTTCTCGTATTTTAAAGCAAAGAGTTAGTGTGTGAATGATTATAATTTGTGTGACTTTGTTGGCACCAGGTACAGCGAACAAACAAACATTATTGCCACAACACAGATATTCCCAACCGAACATCAGTTCGAAAGTGCAGAACTGCATTGTGGGAGCGAGCGGTTATCGTTTTCTCCAGATTATAAGAGGCACATTTTTTGCTCCATTGTCGACCCTCTATTTTGTGACTTTCATATTTTTGAAACCCTAGTTTCTCACTTTGCCAGGACATCATGTTTTCCGGACAATCCTTTTTATTATGTGACCCCGTTGTTTGGTTGTCTTTACTTTTCCGGAGCATCTCACAATCCACAGTGCTGTCAAAATCGTGAATGTTGGTGCAACACCGAATTTTAATGTGGTGGTGGTGGGCGGTGTTTTCATTGATGTCCAGGCTCATCCCGTCAGCTCGCTGTACCGGAGGGTCAATCCTGTTTCAATCACAGGTGAATCAAAACCTGGATTCGCAACCAAGATTTCTTTGCATTGTAAATGGTAAAGGAGTAAAGGCGCAGTCCTGCAATTTCTTGCTCACGGCACTGCTGGCAGAAGGGCCTCTACGCAAGGGAGCTATAGAGAGCCCCTCGAGATGGTACTTTGGCCTACTATAAAAACGAAACTGTTAAGCTATGTTTAATTTACCGAGTAAGGCTCACTAGGCTATGTAGTTCGTTTTTCAGAAGTGACCTGGCAAAAAAAATATAGCTCACTAAAGTGGCTTATCACGTGTTCATTTCTAACAGCAGCCAATTACTCTAGACGCAGTGTGAATTCCAAATGTGTGGGGAAAAACCGAAGGTCCCAGAGAAAAAGACACGGGACCAAGGGGAGAGAGGCATGCAAACTCCCTGGGAGATCGAATCGACGACCTCTGGATTGTATGTCCGGTGTGATGATCATTACAAAGACAAAGATCCCCCGTATAGCCTTCGACAGACTGTTGGGAGGCAAGTACTGTTAGCGAGCACCGATGAAAGCCTCCACGATTAGCACTCACCCACCCCTCCGGTATTGAACGAATGCCCAACAAGAGGGGGCTGCCAAATGCATTACGATATAGATGCAACCAATCCACTGCTGCAATTATACCATGCTTAGCTAAAAGGCCCTTCCTCACATTCTAAAGCAGTGCGGCGACAGCATTAGAAATTAACGATAATTGTGAGTGCATGTACCTTCACTATCTGCTGCTGACAACATTTCCTCCCCCCCCACCCTGAGTCATCACGTGTATCAATGTCCCATCTGGCTCCTAGGCACGAGTTGATTTCATCGCTCCATCTCCGCGGTGTACGTCAGCTCGGGTGTGTGCGTGTGTGTGTGTTTGTGCATATCTGTGTGTCCTTGTGTGCGTGCGTGCGTTTGTGTGTGTCTGTGTGAGGGGGATATGTCTAGGTTAGCAGTGCTGCGCTACGAACCTGGTGACCCGGGTTCGATTCCCGCTCACGGCCAACACCGGTGACGATTATCTGAACCGGTGCTGGGCCTCCTCTAGGTCGACTCAGCCTCAAATGAGTACCTGCTGCGATGTGTAAACATCGCCACTAAGGAGACAAAGGTGGCCGGGCGTGGTGTTGGCCACCCACCCCCTCGTGTGCCGTGTCGGCCTTCATAGGTGCTCGCTAACAGCACTTGCCCCAGCATGTCTGTTAAGGCTACACGGGGGATTTTTGTCTTTGTGCTCTCCTTTGTCTGCCACTATTCGTCAGGAGTTTAGATGACAGCGCCCTCCTAGGGGGAAGCCGTGTGGAGCTCCCTCTAGCGTAGGCCGTTCCGCCAGCAGGGGCGTAAGGAAGCAATTGCAGGGCTGCGCCTTTAGCGCCTTCTTACCTTTTAAATAAAAACACACCGCCTGATTTAGTTTACTCGGCGTGACAACGCCTTTCAAGCACAATGAGATTACAATGATTTATATGTCAACGCTGTGAATTATTACCGCCCGCGCAAAGGGAGATTTATTTATATTTTTTTCCGGCAAAACAGAAGTTCCACTGAGCCAAATCGCATTATGCACAGTCGTGGAGGATTGCGATGAATAATGCACATTTTAATTCTGCAGATTAATTGAACGTAATAATACGTCGCAGCGTTTGGTCAGTCCCGAGTCTTGGATGAAGGACTCCCCATACCGCGTTGTTCTGGGAGGTTGTTTGTATGTATGTGTGTATGTGTGTGTATGTGTGTATGTATGTGTGTATGTGTGTATGTATGTGTGTGTGTATGGTGCTTATGGGTGAGCGGTAGTGTAGTGGTCAGTGCGCTGCGCTACGAACCCGGCGTACCGAGTTCGATTCCCGTTCACGGCCACCATATTATCTGAACCGTTCCTGGGCCTCCCCTAGGTCAACTGAGCCTCCACGGAGTACCTGGTGCAGTGCGTATGCATCGCCACTGGGGAGGCAAAGGCGGTCAGGCAGGGTGCTGGCCACCCACCCCATTGTGTGCCACTGCAGGGGCCAATGCTCGTTAACAGCACTTGCCCCTGCAGTCTGTTTAGGCTATTCGAGGGGTATGGTGAACTTCTTTCGCACCGTACATAGCCTACCTTGTTAATTGGAGGTTTTGTGAAGACAGTGACGTCACCTATCTCGGGGCTGGGAATCAAACTAGGGTCTGCCGGGCTTAGAGAGCAGTGCAGGAATCCCTGCGGCAGAACCTCTTCTGCCTTCCAAAGTACCCTTTTGGTTGATTTAGTCAAGTTGACGAAAGCGGTCACACGTTCAGTTTGACGCCCTTAGTTTGTTAAACGTCGGTGTGAGTGGCACGCAATGTCCCGCCCCCCCACCCCATATTATTACATCACCCAATCGGTGAACTCGGAAATTATTATTTTTGGAGTCTTCTCCGACGCACCACATTCTATTACAACGCGTCTCCGTCAGCTCGATGCATCCGACGTCGAATTCTGCTTCTGAAGGAGGCCTCCAGCAAGTTGGCACGAAACGTCGGACATCGTGCCCGAGCGACACGCAGCACTCGATGAGGTCCGGGTTACTGAGGTGGCGGGCGGACGGGTGGGTGGGTGGGTAGGTGGCACATTTTAGGCCTGCTAGGGACTTTTTTTTTTAATACGTTGAACATTTCGGCAGAGTTAATCATTTCCGTCGACTTATAATTTTGTTGTTTTCGAGCTCGGGCGTAGAATCTGATTTCCGTGATTAGTCGTTAATGCGCCCCCACCCGTGCCAGCGCGCCTTCGGCGAGAAGCCGGAGGAGCCTGGCTCCTCCGCTCGTGTCGCTCGCTGGCGCGTGCGTAATTGCGAGCGCGTGTGCGCCTGCAATCACCTCCGCGTTTACGTTTCTCCGACGGACAGGGAGTGGATTTTTTTTTTGTGGGGCCTGCGGAAGTTTTGGGGAAATGTCGGCTCGCATCGATTAGTAAATTTTGGCCTTTCATCTTCGGCACGCCGAATTTTTGTACGATAGCTGCGTTTGTTCGCTTGTTTATTTATTTATTTTCACCCTTGGCTGGTTCATTTGCAGCGAGCATCTCGCTGCGCACGATGCACTTGCAGTAGACGTTTATTTGACGTGATAGAGTTTCATCTTGTTTCAGTTCAAGTTCAATTTTGTTTCACCGGTTGAGAACTCAAGAGACACCAGGATGATCGTCTCAAATGTGCAAGAGAGTGGCCCAGGCCATGTATACTTTACTATAGGACTGGATGTAACAGACTGTTGCCGCAGTCTACGCGGTGCTGGATACTCCCCACGTGTTCGAAGACGCCTGGCCAGCGTCGAAGAGTAAACCAAAATATCCTGGAGATGAGACCTCTAGAGTTACCGTTCGTGGAGGCCCGTCGGACAGCAGTGGGCGTGAGCCCGGACATTTCAGGGCAGCGCCTTTACCCGCCTCTTTCCCACCGCCTCTACAAAGGTCGCTCAAAGCCACCAGAGAGCCCGTTGCATTGCTATCCCCGGGAGAAGTGTTAAATCCTGTGCAAGGTCTCTGTGTGTGTCTGTGCATTGTCTGTAAACATGGACAGCCCAGACAAAGATCCCTCAATTATCCTCGCAGACCGCCGCCGGTGCAAATATCGTTATCGGAGCACCTCTCGCGGCCTGGTTAAAACCCATGGCTTGCCGTTGCCAACAAAGACAAAGGTCCCCCTTGTAACCTCGAGGGACACGGGCTGTTCGCGAGCACCGATGAGTTGGATACCTAGCCACAGCTGGCCGGTCTTTGGCGCTCGCTTTGCCAACCCTGTACTGACCAGTGTGGTGAGATATGGCCCAACAGCCCCATTGCCAACAGAGTGAGTTGATGAAAGGTTAGAAACTTTTGCTATGTATTATTTTAAAAAAGTGTTTTTTTATCACTCGCTGAATAAGTTCTCCCGGGATGCATTCACTGAGTCTCAGGATTCTTTTTTCGGGAGGGCCCTTGCATGCTTTGGGATGTTTGGCAAATTCAGTGACAGAGCGGTTTGACAGCGGGACCTCGGGTTTATGCTTTCTGCCGTTTATCCAGGCCCCGGCTCCAGCTTTTCTCTCAGATTTGGGGACGGGTGGCGGTGGCTAGTAGAGCTGGCGTGGTTGTTTGGGGGGCCACCATGACGGAGATTCAGGAGAGTTAACTTGGGTGGCGGGGGGGGCACAGGGATGACATTCGGTGGTGCGGGGCCCACCCCCCCACCCTGGACCGGCCCCACCCAAGCCAGCCCCCCCAGCCCCCCACCCCAGCTCCCCTCCGTCACGTTGCGTTGAGTCCGATCGATTTGCACCGATGGAGAAATAAAACATCCCGCATGGTGGCGAGGAACCTGCCCGGTCTCCCGCGGCGCCTCCCGTCGGTGCCACGCCGTCGCCCGCCCCGCCAGACCTGCGCCCCTTTTCCCCAACCCCGACGGCGGCCCTCCTTCGCCCCCCCCCCCTGCCCCCCACCGCTCCGTCTACCCGCTCCGTCGAAGCGCGGCATTAAAAAGCCACAGCCTGGGCCGCGAGCCGAAGTGTCGCGTTTTAAGAGCCATCATTTATTCTGAGTGACTGGGTCACGCGAAGGGGCTGCTGCTACTGCTGCTACTGCTGCTGCTGCTGCGTCCATCTCCGACTGCGGAGACGCTTTGGCGGTTTCGTGTTTTCAGCTTTCGACGTTGGTTCCTTCCCTTCTCTTCGCACTCCGTCCCCCCCCCTCTCTCTCTCTCGCTCGCCCAACACCACTCCAGCCTCGGAGCTTCAAACTTCTCAAGGTAGAGTTGAACTCTAGATTTGAAGCTTTCGTGACTGCAAGGATTCATACTCTTAGTTCTTTCGGTAAAGTCACGTAGGTAAAAAAAATGAAAATAATAAAAAATAAAATCACGACGTTTCGGAGGCAACACAAGTCCCCGTCATCAGGTGGGACCATCACAGCTAAATTTGCTGCATCAAGTGAAATCTGGCTGTGACGGTCCCACCTGATGACGGAGACTTGTGTTGCCTCCGAAACGTCGTGATTTTATTTTTTATTATTTTCATATTTTTTTTACCTACGTGACTTTACCGAAAGAACTAAGAGTATAGAGTTGAACTCATTTTGTAAAAGGTCGAAGGTCACAGGCGCCGCTCGTTGCAAGGCGGAAACTGCACGCCTTGTGCCTGCTAAGCGCGCCCGAGTTGCGTCCGCCACTAAAAGTACGTACAGTAAAAATCGATGTTTTGCCTTTCTTTGAATCCAAATGAATGGAGAAGTGCATTAGCGAATTGACTTCTCGCGAGTTAGAAAGCAGAGTCGGGGATTATTTTACAAGTGCAGCCAAGCCGAGAGTGAAGGCGCATGGATCGGCCGGTCCGGACGGCTTGAGAAATTTCTTGCCCATAATAGATGTTTTTATGGTTTAGATCGCGTAAATATAAATGTGTCGTTAAACCCGCCACCACCCGACACAGCCAACTAGTAAGGGTTGTCACGTAATAAGAACATGCCAATTCGTCACTAGTACAGCACACCGGTGTGTTGGAGAGCAAATCCACGACATTTACAATCTGAGCACGACGTTTCGCCAGTGATTACAACCAGCTTCATCAGGCGGACAGCCAGATTCATTGCCCTCTACGCTCTGGGATTTTTGTTAAGTTTCTTTATTTCCGTGGTTTGGAGCGATTGCAAGAAGTCGACTCGGCATCAAATGAGTACCTGGTGCGGTGTGTAAACATCGCCACTGGGGAGACAAAGGCGCCCGCTCATGGTGCTGGCCACCAACCTCCCTCGTGTTCCGTGCCGGCCTTCATAGGGGCTCGTTAACAGCACTTGCCCCAAAAGTCTGGCTTAACGGGGGACGTTTGTCTTTGATATATAAAAACTACATGTGCCATGGATTTGTATTTGTACGCATCATTAATTTTAAGTCGGTGGCGTCCCGGCAGTTTTCCGTCAACCGTGATCGATCCTCTGCAGGCTGAAGGCCTCCCCCCAATGCCATCGTCACATTCCCACACGGTCCTGCGATATTGACAGTCCATGCCAGGGCACCTGCGCTTGAGCCGAAAGTGACAAAAGGGGCATAACGGTGGCTAGGAGATGTTAACTACCTCGCCTGGTATGCAGGAGATTGTGGGTTCGATCCCGACCCTGACGCCTGCTGTGTATTTAGAGTCTGCGTATCTCTCACTCAACATCATCATTACGGTGGCTAGGAGATGTTAACTACCTCGCCTGGTAAGCAGGAGATTGTGGGTTCGATCCCGACCCTGACGCCTGCTGTGTATTTAGAGTCTGCGTATCTCTCACTCAACATCATAATTACGGTGGCTAGGAGATGTTAACTACCTCGCCTGGTATACAGGAGATTGTGGGTTCGATCCTAACTCTGACTCTTGCTGTATATTTCGAGTTTGCGTGTGTCTGTCTCTCCCCGTGGTCACGTGGATTTTTCTCCAGGTCCCTCGGTTTTTCCGTCCACAATTGGATTCGACATCATGTGTTTGGAGTATTTGGCTGCTGCTATAAATTTCCCCACGATGATAAGCCATTCTAGATTTGAAGCTTTCGTGACTGCAAGGATACATATTCTTAGGTTTTTTCGGTAAAGTCACGTAGGGAAAAAATTAAAATTAATAAAAGTAAAATAAAAATAAAATAAAAATCACGACGTTTCGGAGGCAACACAAGCTTCCGTCTTCAGGTGGAAACCGTCACAGCACGATAGCTGTATCAAGTGAGAGAAATTCCAAGAAACAGTATTTGTATATATACTGGTTATATATTATATACAAATGAAGACGGAAGCTTGGGTTGCCTCCGAAACGTCGTGATTTTTATTTTATTTTTATTTTACTTTTATTAATTACATTTTTTTACCTACGTGATATTACCGAAAAAACCTAAGAAGATGATAAGCCACTTCGTTGCGCTATCATTTGTGGCCAGGCCGCTTCTGAAAAAGAGCTACGTAGCTCAGTGGGGCCTTACCCGGTAAAAATAAACAAAATAGTTTATCGTTTTCGTTTTTTTTGTTTCGCCTCCTCTTCCGTGGACGTCCTCTCGTTACACGGTTCCCATTCCCGGGGCTGCCGCTCGGTCCCTTTGCCGAAACCCGCGCTGACCGTCGTGGTGAAGTACAGTTTGGTCAGGCGGCCCTAACCCCGACGACGACCGCGGCAACTCGTGGCTGTACGTTTGCAGTTAACGAGCGAGCGGACGACAAACGATGAGGTATGCGTATATTAATGAAATTCCCCGTCAGGGATATGTAACTATCTCCCCGTGGGAGAAATTAAAGCTATGCCTCCTCTGTGTTGCTGAATATATTAGCTTGCTGCTACCGTGTGTACATTGCCTGTCGTTAATGGATTAGAGCTGTAACTCGGTGGCTCGCGTACCACGCCGTGTCCTGAGTTGTAGTCGTATGTCGCCGGTTGAAAATTACTTTAATAATAATAACAATATGCGGAGTCGATTGCGATTGTTTTTCTCCACGCGTATGTCTGCCTGGACTACGGGTCGGCAACCTGCTGCTCCATAGCCGCGTGTGCGGCTCTTCAATGGCCGCTCCGTGACGTCGTTTATTAAGGAACCACCGCCACGTGGCATTGCGGCTCTTGAAATATAGAGTTTTTGTTGGGGGGGGGGGTTACCGAATTCGTTTGCTGACGCCTTCCTGGTCTATACGAACCATTTTTAGGGGGTGGAGCGGTGGTGCCGGTGCGGCGGTCAGCGCTGCGCTCTCATGGGCCCGGCGTTATGAGCCCGGTGTCCCGGCCACGGCTAACATTGGTCGGGAGCGATATCTGAACCGTTCCTGGCCCGTTACCTCCGCGCCGCCGCCTTGTATGTGTGTTGAGCTTCTTTCGCACCGTACGTAGCAAACCATGCTAATCGGAGATGTGCAAAACTAACCAGCATGGTGAAGTACGGTCAAACAGCCCCAGTGAGCAACCAGGCGTGGGCGAGGGCTTCAATCCAGCCATCGGTTCGCGGTGGCTGTACGTTGCACCTGTGAGGGTGGAGCCGTGGTGCAATGGTTGGCTCGCTGCGCTCTGCACCCGGCGACCCGTGTTTGATTCCGTGCCACGAAACGTCAACGTCGCATCTCATCAACCGAGGATTTTTGTTGTTGTTATGACCAACTACAGGATGGAGTCTCCACTCTGAAAGGGTCTTCTATAAATGATGTAAGTGAGTAAATAATGCACTTGATAAATAAATAAACTCATAAGCAGGGGATTTATATATCGTGTTTATGCGGTTCAGCGAGGAGAGGTGCAACGGTTCACACAACGTGCCTTGAACCCGGTCACCCGAGTTCTATTCCCAGCCAAGGGTGAGATCTGAACCAGTCCCCGAGCAGAATCATCAGAATATTGACACTGGAGCAATCCAATAAGCTATCAAGTTATTTCCCACAGATGTCTGGAGCAACCCCCCCCCCCCCCCCCGCTCTTCACCCAAGACACGCACACTGACCGGCATGGTGAAGTATGGTCAAACAACCCCCACGGCCGATATGGCAGGTTTTCTGGAACCTCGACGGGTGCTGCCTCAGATCTCAGAGTCACCCGGCCACCGGGAACCATGGTGTTAAAACAACAACAACAACAACAGTTGTGCAGACAAAATTAATATTTCGAAAAGTGCAAAATGTGTTCGTACGGCGGCCATCGACTCTCTACCGCTCGTAGCCGCTGTGGAGGAATCCTGTGTTGGGCGCAGCAGCACGGAGCCGGTGCGTGTCACCGGCCCGCCTGTCGAAACCGGGGCTGTTTGTGCAGACACAGAGCCCTCTGTGTGTTTGTCATTGAGGCGATTGGGCTGATTTGGACTACCAAAGTGAACCGCTCACAGTTGTAATAATCATGATTGCGATTATTATAGTCATATTTATTACTTGAATACACGAACGGGGATGCTGCCGTGGTGCAATGGCAGTGGACTTGCGGTCCGGAGGTCGACGATTCTATTCGATCTCTTGAATATCGTTCCCGCCGCCCCTGTCCAACGCGGCAGTGTAAATGGATGCGCACCACTCCGTCGATCTGCAGGTGGCATGTGGTGGGGAAAAGCGTCTGGCTAGCGTGGAAGAGTAGGCCAAATACCCGCTGGAGGAGGCTGTCTAGAGAGCGCCCTCGAGCGGAGGCCACTTCCACCAGCAGTGGCAAGAGGAGCGATTGCAGGGCTGCACCTTTACCTTTTTCTACCTTCATAATGACTCTAAAACATTGCGTTATTTATGCTCTTTAGGACTTACAAAACGAGGCGGTGGTTTAATGTTCGTGCGCACATGCGCAGACGTAGCTACGCTTGTTAGCGGCTGGAATAGACGAATATCCGTTCATCTCCGCCTTGAATATATTCTCCAAAACGCTTTTGCCGTCACCGCCACTACCACCACCTCCACCACCATCGCCACCGACGACGCCAACACCGCCACCACCGCCACCACCCGTACCAGGTGGCTGAGGATTGATTTTTTCCCAGGCCATCTTTAATTACAGGACGGACAAGAGAGAGGTGGGGGGGGTTGGTTGCTTGAGTGCATCCCGCTCGTCGCGCCTCTCAGATCGGGAGATCGACCGACGGCTCCACGAGCCCATGAATAAATTATGGAAACCGCAATAAAGTTGGACCCACGCCCGGGCCAAAGAGACACGGGCCGCCCCTGCCAAACGGTGTTGCTTGGGCGTGAGGCCCAAACCACCCACCCCCACCCCGGTTTTCATGGACGGTGGGGCGGATTGCGAACGAATAAGGATGTTCGTCCCGTGCCCAAAACTCTGCAAAGTTGGCCCACGACAAAATAACGGCGTCGGATTGACGCTGCCGGGAAGCGTGGTTTTTTTTGTTTTGGGTTGTGCCATAACTCGGACCCCGCAGAGGCGCTCTCCGGCACGTGGGGCGGGAACGTCGGACCCCACGCGGGCAAAAATGCGTCGGCGAGAGCAGACCACGGCTCAACCGCAAATGCCTTCGCGCTCCTAGTAACTCTCAACCTCTTACACTGAGACCTCCTTTACCAGTGGCAAAATATAGTAATAGGTTTTTACCCTTTCAACTGGTACAAAAACTGACACCTTTATACAGGGGTCTCAAACTCAAATTACCTGGGGGCCGCTGGAGGCAGTATCTGGGTGAGGCTGGGCCGCATCAGGTATTCCACAAAAAAAAACTTTGCTAAAAAAATCCAAACTTCTCAAATGTCATTACTAACAGTTATTTAACTTCAATGGGTTCTTCTGAACATGAATAGAATATTGAAGAACATGAACGGTTCTTATGAACATGGCTTCTCTTGCCTACTTCTTGCTGCCGGAGACCTGGCAGCGCTTCCTCTCACATAGCTGAGCCACATTTGGCTTGAGGGAGGAAGCAGTTGCGACCCTCAGTATGGCTTGAAGATGATCATCAGTAAGTCTGGACCTGTACTTGGACTTATTGAAGTTCAAGGTGGAGAAGAGCTTTTCACACAAATATGTGCTCCCAAAAAGGCACATGGTGCGCTTGAACATTCGGGAAAGCTCAGGGAAGTTGGGGTTCAATTCTCGCAAAAAATTGCCCAAGCTTGTCGTCTTTTCCACTCGCCTCCCTGAACTTGGCTTTGATGTCAGAGTTGCACTGCAGGTCAATGAGCTCCATTTGAAGCACAGGAGGGGCATCTTGCACAGCAAAGGAGAAGGGATCCGCAAAACTTTGAAAAGTGGCTCTGTGCGTCTTGAAGTCTGCAAATCTGTGATCAAATTCCTCCTGTAGCCTCAAAATGGCATCAACATACTTCTCAGCCACTGAATGGTGTGCCTGCATTCAGGAGTGCCTTGCATGCTGGGAAATGGCAAAGGTTTGTCTGAGAGAGCTGGGCTTTCCGTAACACAAGTTTTGTGGAGAATGCTCTCACGTTGTCATAGGCAGCACTGACGAGCTGCCCCTGGCCTTGTAACTTCTTGTTCAGTACATTCAGCTCATGCGTGATGTCAACAAGAAAAGCGAAGTCCATGAGCCATTTGGGATCACTTAGCACAGGAACAGCCACCCCATCCTTCTCCATGAAGGTTTTCACTTCTGCTCTCAACTCAAAAAATCTCTTCAAGACGTTTCCCCTGCTGAGCCAACGTACCTCGGTGAAGTAGAGCACATCCTCATATTCTGACTCCATTTCCTCTAAAAAAGTACGGAACATCCGGTGCTTTAAGCCCCTGGATCTGATTTGGTTGATGCATTTCACAACAACAGACATCACATTGTCAAACTTCAGGCATTTGCTGCAAAGGGCCTGCTGATGGATGATGCAGTGCAGAGCAATGGCCTCCTCCACACCCTCCTCTTATAGTTTTCTTTGAACAAGTGCCACCAGTCCATTTCTCCTCCCTGTCATTGATGGCGCTCCGTCGGTTGTTATTCCAACAAACTTCTTCCATGGCAAACCGGCATTCACAATGGCATCACACAGCTGGCAAAATATCTCCTGAGCGGTGGTGTAGCCATGCATTGGAATTACTGTGAGCAACTCCTCCATCACTTCAAAATTGTCATCAACACCACGGAGATATATTGTGAGCTGGGCAGTGTCAGTGATGTCTGAACTCTCATCAAGAGCGACTGAGTATGCATTGAAAAATTTGGCTTTCTCACGCAGTTGATTATAAATGTCACTTGACAGGTCAGAAATGCGCTCTGCCACGGTGTTAGCAGAAAGGCTGATGTTGCTAAACTGACCTTTCTTTTCCGGACAGACTATACTTGCAGCCTGTAAGATGCACTTTTTGATAAACTCGCCTTCTGTGAATGGCTTTCCTGCCTTAGCAATCATCTCACTAACCACGTAGCTTACTTCGACTGCTGCATTATTCTCTTTGGTTGCTTTCTTGAAGACATTTTGTTGCCTCAGTAGACATGTTTTAAGATTGGCAACCCGGTTGGCTCTCTCATCTCCCTGGTATTTTGCATACTCCTCAGCATGTCTAGTTGAGTAATGACGTTTGAGGTTGTATTCCTTGTGCACCGCAACTTTTTCTGAACAAATAAGACACGTCGGGGTGCTCATGTGCTCGACAAAGAAATATTGCATCTCCCACTTTTCCTGAAATTGTCTGTGCTCGTCACCAACCTTTCTCTTCACTGCAGGCTTTGAAAAATACATGATTGGGGCTGTGTGACAAGATATATATTCATTCTACTTGCTGTCGCTCACGCAATAAAGTTTCAGTCACGTGTTTAGCCAACCAGCGACGCACGGAGACGTAATTTCCGCAAATGCACGTCATTTCCGCTTTTTCCCGTAACAACAGGTGCGTAGATTATGGGGGGGGGGTAATGCGTTCCCATCAGATTTCGTCCCCACACCCCAGTCACAGGCAGACACAGCTGTAGCGGCTGCTACTATACACGCTTCTCTGTTCAAAGCACGGGGATTTGAGCCGGGATGAGCTGTGGATCTGCGCTTTGACGCGCTCTGGTGCGCGCACAGTGGAGAGCCGAAAGAGGGAGAGGAGAGGACTATATGAGGCAGCGTCATTGTGTGACCACGGGGTTCAAATGTTGCTGGCCACTGTCGGGGCTTTCGCTGCCTTCAGTCACATCATCACATTTTTCTATACATTTTTGTGCTTACTTTGTGCCGGCGTGTTGGCTTGCCTGCGTTCCGGGACTTATTTGAGCAGATCCGGTACCTCTCATATCGAAAAAAATATGAATATTAAAAAAAGTTTTTAAAGAAATTATTAAAATAAAATATAACAATATAATGTAATCACTAGAAAATTACGGAGCCCCTGTTGACATCGGTGGATGAATTACTAATTTGTGGCCACGCAATAACAAGATAATCTAATAAGTTATATATAAAGCTTTCTTAACAACAGCATCACAATTTCATAAATAATAACAAATGCAGACTTCTAAGATGAACCAAAATAATTATGCACATCGTCATGTACAGTCTGTGGCTCGGTGCGTAAATGTCACCACCAGAGGATGAGGGAATTTAAATCATTAAAATTCATCCACACATATCAGGTGTAAATAATAATGTAAAACAGCCCAGACTGTACAATGTAGATATTAGCTCAATGACGTGTTATAAACTGCTGCGGTTTAGAATAATCCGTCTGCGTAAAGAAGCTCCCAACACCTCACAACGCAGCGTGTGTGTAAAGGAGCAGTGGTGTCCCTTGAATTTGCCTTCAATTTAACAAATGGTGTGTGTGTGTGTTCCGTTCGTTTTCTCCGCTGGACACAGAAGTCGCCTTTGCTCAAGATGCCGCTTTATTAATCACTGACACAAAGACTGATACCGTCACTGCAGTATAGCCTAAATAAGTCCCACTGCATTGTAAGTGCAATGTGTGTGCTGTTTTAAGCGTCGTTTTACGTGCGTTTCGGGACCTGTGCTCGTCGTATCTGCGCTGTCATATGTACTTAGCGTTCCGGCACCTTGTGATTTACAAATGAAGCACTGGATACATCATGACCTGCGCGAAAGAGAGCGGAAAACTATGAATTTCACCCTCCTGCTCTCCGCACATCCAAAGCCACTCTTTACTCTCCCGGCTCTCTCTCTCTCACTCACTCTCACACGTACACAAACACACACACACACGACACC